>NC_039358.1:126350165-127034914 GCF_003573695.1 Papaver somniferum | reverse complement strand
AGCTTTGCAGTATTCCAAAAATACAATAGTTATTCAATTTAAAACAAAATTGTCTTTATCCCAAATAAAGTATTGGCCCTTCCACTCTTTTGTTTTCAACCGTCTCTTTTTTTGAATATTGGTTGTCAATATGACAAAATTAGGGACTTATTGTTGGTTAAAAAATATGAAGAGTATTCCAAATAACATTTGTACCACTAAAGCTACTTTAGTTATCAATTTAAAAAAAATCGTTTTTCCCTTGTGTGTATATAAAGAGGATAACCTATTCAGTATCATACGGTACCTTATAAGAGTTATCTTTCTCCACTGCTAATTTTTCATTTGAAGATGTCAACTCCATCATCATCAACTATCGAAAATATACTTAGAAGATGTAAGCGAAGCACCAAATCAATTACCGAAATGGAAGCAGAGATAAGGAATAGAGTCAAAGAGGATGCTTCAAATGCAACTTCGTCTTCATCAGCTAAGAAACGATATCCTAGCAAGAGGCAAATCATGAATTCCCCAGAGGCAAGACAAAAATATGAAGAGTAAATGGCGTAAAAGAAACGAGCTGAAGATGAACGTAACCTAAGGGAAAGAATGAAGCAAGTTGAGGAAGCGTCCGGTAGGGTCACTTAAAGGTTTAAAGGAATCTTTTTATAATATTTATGTATTTCTGGTTTTTGTTGGTCCTCTAGCATGTATTCGACCTAGTGGTCACTTGTAATCATGCTAGTGATAAAGTGTGGTCCACCTATTATAAATAATAATTTAATTTCATATGGACAAAGACTACATATTGCGAAAGACAGGTCGATGACACTAACGTTGAATGAGATTGGACACCCGTGATGAATGGCTAGTAGTACAACACATCTTTTTGTTTTTCTTATAAATAGACTGCCGTGAACCAAAATGGAATACACATTCTTGAAAATCTTATTTACTACCTTCTCATTTTATTTTACAATAAAATTTCCAAATGGATGTCGAGTTCACCGTTGAGGAGGATGTTGCAATTTTCGCTCCATGGATTGATGTATTCACAAATCCGTCTGTGGAAGGGTTTGATAGACCCGCCCGAAACATTTGGCATCAGGTCCATAGCAAGTTTGAAGAAAGATTTTCGAATCCAAATCGTAGATCGAAGCAAGCCATTAGAATCAGGGTTGGTAGTGTACAAAGAGACGTAAAATTGTATGTGAGCCTCCAAGGGAGACTAATTATATACGTTCCGCCAGCATTCATTACAGCCGATATGGATATTGTAAGTAATTATAGTTAAAAAATAATGGTTTTTTAACAAATTCTCTATATCGTTTGATTATTAGTTAACTTCATGAAGGAAACAATGACCAAAGCATATTTCCTTGAAAAAAACAGCCGCCCCTTCAGATTTTACGAATGCTAACTCCTTATGAAGGACGCCTTCGACGAGTACAATTCGAGTAGGTTGTATAGGCGCGCACCATAATAGATCTCGATATGCTACACATCAATGAAGCTAAAGTGGGATGACCCATTCGGTTTTTATGTTATATGTCCGTTTTAGTTTGGTTATAAGATATTTATGATGTTAACTGTGGGCTTACGTGTTGTGTTTTTCTTGTTCTTGCAATGATGTAACAAACAACTATTATAATGACGAGTTTTATTATAAACATCTTATTACATGCAGATAATAATTCAAAAACCTAACTCACTTTATATCTTATGATCCAAGGGGCTAGAGGAAAGGACTAAATTTGAAGTGTCAAATACCTTGGGGTAACCCTGCCATTTATAGATTCCAACTTACGAAACAAGTTGGAACACCTTTTTAAACCCACCCCCTACTGTTCATAAACACCCTATACTATTTTAAACACCCGTTGGATGATGGGGATAGACCAATGACCGACACCCCCCACCATCTTGCATTATCACATCCGGTCAGAAATTTTGAAGCCTGTGTCTACAACACTTTCATACTGTTCGGTTTACACAAGCATTATTTTAGACTGTGTCGAAGACAGGACTCAGCCCTTATATCATATAAAAGGAGTCCTCTGTAAAGATAATTAACACACCACAAGTCTTAACATCTTGTTTAATCCCTACTTCTAATCTTTTATTTGTATTCTGCAATATGGATCATACGTCAACCCCGGAGGAGCAAAAAGCATTTATAGCGTCGTGGATCGCAGTAAGGTCAGTTCCAGTTGTATAAGGAGTTGAAAGAGATGTAGATACCTTTTGGCCATCGGTTCATAACCATTTTGTTACAAACTTTACGAATCCTAAGCAAAGAACAACATTTGATGTAAGACATCATGTTAGAATAATACTAAGGCATGTTAGGATGTATGCTATCATCCAAGCCAAGCTGCTCAGAAGACTCAGATGTAGTTCTATTCCAAATAATATCGTAAGTATATTTTGCTTTCATTCCTTATTGGTATAACATTAGTTTTGAGGACGTAATTAATGGTTTTATCATTCTCTGCATGTAGGAACGGATGACGAAAGTGCGGTTCCGAAAAGAAAATGATATTAAATTTGAGTTTTATGAATGCTACCTTTTGTTGAAGGACGTCGTGGATGACTTCAACTCGTTGATAATAGCAAGGCGCATGGGGTAATGTAACATCACCGTTCTTATTGGTTTTGTGGGTATACCTCTTGTAAACCCTCCCGAGAGTCCGCTCGGCCGCTAGGGACACCTACCGGTTTAAAGGATTGTTGTCTGTTTATTATCGTTGAACTTTTATATCGTTTCGCCGTACGTGTACTAATTTCAAATTAATGAAGTAAATCATATTATGTTTCAAAACGATTTAATTCTTACTAGACATTGTATCCAAAAAATATGTTTGGGGATAAACAACATAGTCATCATTTAAAATTTTCCAATTATTTTATCCTGAATTACTTTTTCAGACAAGGTTAACTGTGCAGGATAAAATAAAGGAAAGGATTTAAAGTGTCTGACATCTGGGTGGTTTTTATCGGGTTTTCACCCCACTTGCAATACAAGATAAGCCTTACACATCATCGCTACATGAAAGGACTGTTACAGAAGGTCCTCTATAAAATAACTTCTTCGCCATGCTAAATAATAGTGAAAAACATAAGATATTATAATCCATCTGGTTACATCTTCTCCCGGAATATTATTTCTTCTCGTCAATTTTATCTGGCAACTACACAACCCGAAGAATGGCTAGGTATATCGTCGAAGAGGATGTTGCAATCACAAATGCGTGGGTAAGTGTTGTTACCCTTCCCGAGGTTGACCATCACAGGGTTCCGGCTAATACGTTTTGGAGCCTCGTATTCGAAAATTACACACAACAGTTCACAAATATTCATCAAAGAACAACTTTTGCTATAAAGAGTAGGCTTGGAGTAATAAAAAAATGGGTGAGGGTTTTCGCTCGTTACCAGAAAGAAATTTATATTGCCCATAACCGATCTCCACTATGGACAGTTGAGAGGCTTGTAAGCAGTTTATCTTTTTACTCAGACCACTTATATTTTTCAACAAAAACAGTTACCAACTTATGATTTTTTTTTGTGTAGGAGAGATATGCAAATGGGAAATACGCTTGGGATACAGGAAAAGAATTATGTTTTATCAATGCTACCTAATCATGAAGGCTAACATCCCGGAACTTAACACGATACAACCACCACAAAATCATCCTCAAGATGGAGTGGAAGATTAAAAAACCCGCATCAATGACATGATAGTAATGGTTTTGTGGGCATACCTCTATGTAAACCCTCACGAGACAAAACTTGTCCGTTATTGCCACATAACGGTTTAAATGCTTGACGCACCTACTATGTATTGCCTAGCATTCGCCGAAATTTATCTAAGAATAAGATTCAATAATCGTTTAGAGGCCTTTATTCATTCAATACATGTAGCCCTTAGGTTAATATCAAATTATTTATAATGGTGTATGTTTAACCAATTCTCACCCTGATAGAAAGTATACGCACATAACTTGTCGTATAACCTGCGAGTGTAAACTGGGTGTAGAAAAAAAAGGTCAAACAAATATATATCCAGCGCGCAAGTTGTAACCGCGTATTAGAATGACGCAATTTGGATCAACGTGGCACGCTGTTTGCAACCGCGTGCGGAAGAATATTTCCAAAGAATATTCTTTTATACGCGGTTAGGAACCGCGTTTGGTGCTTTTTCCACACGCAGTTTCAAATCGCGTCCCCTGGTTACTTCCATCTTGGATCCAAGCCACACGCAGTACTCTCTGGGAAGCAAGGCTACTATTCATCCATAAACGACACTTCTACAGGGAAAAATCTTGGATCCTGGATCCCATTAGAGCCAGCCTAAGCCAGATTTTATATATCATGTTTCCAGAACGTGCAGCGCTGATTTCCAGCGCACCTGTCCATTGCCATCCTTTTGAATAAGTTTCACCGCTTCAAGTTTTATTTCACTACTTCTTCCTAAATCAATTTTGGACGACCTTTTCCTCTTTCCGTTCCTTTTACACGCCTTATAATCCCGGTGCTTATTGATGCGTCTGGAGGTCTTCTTTGGATATGTCCATACCATCTCAATCGATGTTGAATTTGATGTTGAATAAGCATCTCCCTAGTCGGTAAGCATCTCCCTAAATGGTACTACCCCAAGTTTATCCCGTATATTCTCATTCCTAACTCAGTCATGTCTCGTGTGGCCACAGGTCCTCATAGCATACGCATCTCCTAACTGTTTTGACTTTTAGTAGCCCGACATTCTGCGTCATACAACATACGCAAGTTTGATCGTCGTCCTATAAAACTTGCTTTTGAGATTTTTCAAGAGTTTTTTTATCACATAGGATGTCAGTTGCTTCTCACCATTTCGTCCACCCAGCTTGAATCCTGTGGACAGTGTCTTTTTTCCATTCCACCATCACCTTGGAGCATCGATCCCCGATATCAAAGGAGTCTTTCCTAGGCACTAATTGCCCGGATAAAAAGGTATCCCTGTCATTGAACCATCAAATAAAATTACATTGCCACGTATTGAATTTTAGAAGGCACCACCAATTATGGATTTACAAATAAAAATATTTTACCCATCACCAGTTATTTGTAGATATTTCCTTGTCCACCAAAAATACACTTTTTCAAGATTGACCATCAGATAAAAATATATGGCCACGTATTACAATATAAAATACACCACTAATTCTAGATTTAGATGCTTAACTTGAAATACAATCTAAACAAATCAAAATCTTTTACCCATCACCAATTATTTGTGGACATTGCTTTGTCCACTAAAAATACAATTTTTGTCGTGGAAATCGCTAAATGAAAGCTTACCCGCCCATCCATCACCATCTTCCATCGAATTATTATCACTAGTATACACCTAGGTGGAAATGCAGGGGATACCAAATACACCCAACTTTTTCTCTCGGCGGGCCGTATAGACAAAATTTAATACAATTGCGAGTAGACCAACTTAATGATCCTTGACAATATGTATATAGAGTTATTATCTCAACATCTACTCAATCAGTATGTAATATCCAAGATCAATCTAGTCGTATCAAAATAATTCAATCGAAATTCTGCCAAGCGATTAAACTTGTTATCTATCTTTCAAGATATGATTTCTACAAGAAACTAGTCTCGTAATCGATTACAATTAAGCGGACGTATCTACTTAGATTGAGTAAGTACAAATCTATGTAAATCCAATTATAAATATAAACAATATAATGTGGAAAAGGAAAAACACAAGACACCAGAAATTTTGTTAACGAGGAAACCGCAATGGCAGAAAAACCGGGGACCTCATCCAGATTGAACACCACAGTGTATTAAGTCGCTACAGACACTAGCCTACTATCAGACTTCGGACTGGAATGTAGTTGAGACCGAATCCACTCTCCAAGAGATTCAGTTACATTCGCGCTCCTTACGTCTCTTAAACCTCGCAAGTGACTACGCACTTGATTCCCTTAGATGACGTCCCTTACTGAAAAAGCGGGGGTCTAACAACCACACCAAATATTTCGCTTAGCAATCTGTATGGACAAACTCCAATATACTTTTAAGAGAATCAACTAGACAGTCAGACTCAATCTTAACAAAAGTATATCAAAGAGTTATATCTCTCTTTCTCGATTCAATACTTACTCAAGCAAATAGAAATCTGCGAGTGTAATTGAATACAAGAGAAATCACTTGAACGTTACCAAAGAATGTTCAAGGATCAATCAATTTCAATCAACAACCAAGGTTGTATTTCCCAATTGATCGATTCAACGCACAACCTGTGATATTTCAATTATATAACAAAATATAATGCGGAAAAGAAATAACACAGACACCAGAAGTTTTGTTAACGAGGAAACCGCAAATGCAGACAAACCCCGGGACCTAGTCCATATTGAACACACAATGTATTAAGACGCTACATACACTAGCCTACTACAAACTAACTTCGGTCTGGACTGTAGTTGAGCCCCAATCAATCTCACACTGATCCAAGGTACAGTTGTGCTCCTTACGTCTTTGATCCTAGAAGGATACTACGCACTTGATTCCCTTAGCTGATCTCACCCACAACTAAGAGTTGTTACGACCTAAAGTCGAAGACTTTAATAAACAAATTTGTATCACACAGAAAAGTCTACGGTAATAGATAAATCTGTCTCCCACAGAAATACCTATAAGTTTTTGTTCCGTCTTTTGATAAATCAAGGTGAACATGAACCAATTGATAAACCAGACTTATATTCCCGAAGAATAGCCTAGTATTATCAATCACCTCACAATAATCTTAATCGACTAGCGAAACAAGATATTGTGGAATCACAAACGATGAGACGAAGGTGTTTGTGACTACTTTTCTATCTTGCCTATTAGAGAAATTAATCTCAATCCAATCTTACGATTGTACTCAAATACGATAGAAACAGCAAGATCAGATCACGCAACTACAGAGAAAATAGTTGGGACTGGCTTCACAATCCCAATGAAGTCTTCAAGTCGTTAACCTACAGGGTCTCGATAGAAACCTAAGGTTAAAGGAGAATCGAATCTAGCTTATACAACTAGTATCACACAAGAGGTGTGGGTATTAGGTTTCCCAGTTGCTAGAGTTCTCCTTTATATAGTCTTTCAAATCAGGGTTTGCAATCAATGTTAGATTAGTAACAAAGTATTCAATATTCACCGTTAGATGAAAACCTGATTAAATTCAAGCTAATATCTTTCAACCGTTAGATCGAATTTAGCTTGTTACACACAAATGAAATGCACGTTTATTTAGGTTTGTGTAACCGTACCCAAACATGTACATTTAGTTGGTTCAACAGTAGTTAACCAAATGGTTAGCCATACGAGCACTTTCATATCAACCATATTCATCTTAACCATAACTAGTTCAAATGACTCAAGAGAACTAGTTAGAGAGTTGTAATTGCTTAGATCTCATAGAAGTATATAAGACACAATCGAAGCAAAAACGATTTGATTCACTCAAACCAATTCATGAACTTTATAACCACGGTATGAAAGTATGCATTCTTTAGTTTATATAAGTTTAAGTTTACGAATAATCGTTTTTAGAAACTAACCCACTTAAATATGCATACTGATGCGCAGACTTAAGTACCCGGAATAAGTTTGTTTTCAGTTCACAAACTCCAGCAGAAATTCACGGAATGTGAACTTCCGACAATGCACGTACTGGTACGCGGACTTTAGTTCCGGTTTTTCTGAGCAGCAAAGTACGCATACTTTGGTTCAAGGAATAATGACTTACACACGTATGAGTTATCACACAATATTTATATCCTTTCAAGGTTATATTCTAAACCCTCATTTCAATCATTGAAACATTCTTTGAGGACGTTATATAGTTGTTGTTCACAAGCTATTTTTCGTCAAAGCGATTTTCAAGTAATTGAAACTAATATGACTTTCATCACTAGTAAAGATGAACTTGGCCAAAGTGAAAGCTTACCAACACATATTTCGAGAAATAGATAAGCGAGATAAACTCGGCTCGAAATAGCAAATGTGTATAATCATAGTGTATATAGCAATACGACTTTTGCCTCAAGATAGGAGATAGAGTAGATAGACTTTTGAGTGATAGATAAGTTCAAGTCTCCACATACCTTTTAGTCGATGAAGTTCCACCAGTTCCTTGAGTAGTTCTTCGTCTTTGTATGATGATCGCCATGGAGTCTAGAGCTCAACTACACTTTCTATCCTAGTCCGAGACTTAGCTAATAGTAGACTAGAAATCACTAACATTGACAAACATGCTTGAGATAACAACGCATGCGAGTTAAACCGAGAAATGCTCTAACAATCTCCCCCTTTGTCAATTTTAGTGACAAAACTATCAATACATATGGAATACAAAATAAATACATAAACTTTTGTAGCTTCTCTTCCACATGCATGATCTCCTTGGTTCTTCAACATTACTCGAAATCTTCGTCACTTCCAAGTACTCCAATGATTCCAAAGGTTGTAAGTTTAGCATCATCGTTGTTGAAAATACGTAGCAATAACAATGAGAAAACAAGAGTTCTCAATCATTGTTACACAGTGCATAGTATTATTACACAGCATCAAAGTTCAATTGTATCACAACTTCGACAACTATACTATGGTGATATATAGCACTCCCCCTTAGTCAATACTCCATCTCACATGGAAACCACTTCCCCTTACATAATAATCCGAAAACCATATGTATTTGTAGTGTCAACAACACATTAATTCTCACCCTTTTTGTCAATAAAATTGGCAAATGTACGAAAACTAGTGGGATCCTAATGAAATTTTCATAGAGACATTTCATGACCAAAAAAAGCACATATCAATTTTTTTAGATGTCATCATATAGCCAAAGCTAAATGCATTCATCAAGGAGTTTATAAAGATACAATATAACCCCTATAATATTCCACAGTCGCACTCCCCACAAAGATTTGGCAATTAAGCACAAGTTCAATTAAGAACTTTCCCCCATAAAATGTCATTGTCGAAAGAACAACAAGAGCGACCTTACTTTTATAAGAAAAGAAGGATTTCTTTAGACATAACTGAAAAAGTGGGGGTACAACAACCACACCCAATATTTCGCTTAACAATATGTATGGACAAACTCCAATATACTTTCTAGAGAATCAACTAGACAGTCAGACTCAATCTAGATAAAAGTATATCAAAGAGTTTATATCTCAATCTCTCGATTTGATATATACTCAAGCAAATAGAAATCTGCGAGCCTTCATCAAATACTAGAGAAATAACTTGGATGGTACCAAAGACCAATATCCAAGTGTCAATCAATATAAATCAACAACCAAAAGGTTGGATATTCTAATTGATTGAACAACGCACAACCTGTGATATTTCAATTATATAACAAAATATAATGCGGAAAATAAATAACACAGACACTAGAATTTTGTTAACGAGGAAACCGCAAATGCAGAAAAACCCCGGGACCTAGTCCAGATTGAACACACACTGTATTAATCCGCTACAGACACTAGCCTACTTCAAACTAACTTTGGTATGGACTGTAGTTGAACCCCAATCAATCTCACACTCATCCAAGGTACAATTATGCTTCTACGTCTCTGATCCCAACAGGATACTACGCACTTGATTTCCTTAGCTGATCTCACCCACAACTAAGAGTCGCTACGACCTAAAGTCGAAGACTTTAATAAACAAATCTGTATCACATAGAAAAGTCTACGGTTATAGATAAATCTTTCTCCCATGAATATACCTACGAGTTTTGTTCCGTATTTTGATAAATCAAGGTGAACATGAACCAATTGATAACCTGGACTTATATTCCCAAAGAACAACCTAGTATTATCAATCACCTCACAATAATCTTAATCGACGCGGCGAAAGAAGATATTGTGGAATAACAAACAATGCGACGAAGATGTTTGTGACTACTTTTTATCTTTCCTATCGGAGATATCAATCTCAATCCAATCCTTACGATTGTCATCGTACGATAATGTAGATGGTGAATTTTCGACAAGGGATAAAATCGTAAACTCATAATTATACGAAGCTCTGATCCAGCAATCAGATGTGAGTATCGAGACACGGGTCTCTCATCGAATTCTCAACGGAGAGTACTTTCTCTCATAGTACATGTAGATATGTAGTTTCACGACTGGACAACGGCATATCTCATGAATACTGACTACTTTCAGTGATTATTTCTATATAGTATCACGAGATGGACGGCTCCTAGACAGCTTGCTCTGCTAGTATAGAGCGATAACGTCTTCAGGAACAAACAACGAGTTTACCCTGACTATATAAAGGATATGACTTACCGACAAGCTCATATCGGGATAATTAATGCTCCTAGACAGCTTGCTCTGCTAGTATAGAGCCACAAAGTTAATTATTCCTAATTACAATTGCTCATATTCCAATGTCGAATCCACGACTGGTCCTATGGAATGGCAATAACAATTGCTCCTATTCCATGGTCGAATCCACGACTGGTCCCATGGAATGGCAATAACAATTGATCATATTTCATGGTCGAATCTGCGACTGGTCCCATGGAATGGCAATAACAATTGCTCCTATTCCATGGTCGAATCTGCGACTGGTCCCACGGAATGGCAATAAACAATTGTTTTGATTCTATGATCGAATCCACGGCTTGATCTCATAGAATAACAATAACTATATTATCTCATTACTCCGATTTCATGATCGAATCCACAACTGGTCTCATAAATGGTAATAGATAAATTTTAATTACTCTGATTCTATGGTCGAATCTACGATCCCATGGCATGGTAATGCTCACTTTATTATTATGAATTCGTAGTCGAATCCTCAGCTGATCCTATGAATTAATAATAAACATTTTATTACTCAGTTTTGTGAATTATTCTCCACTGAATTCCACAATTAGTAATAAATAATCAACAACCGGGCGTCTGAGCTACCACTAAGTAAGCCCCGATTCAAATGGTGAAAGTGTATTCAACGACGATACACTAACAGTCACCGCACGAACGAGTATTTCAAAATACAACGAAACGATGAACCTATGCAAAATAGGGAAGAAAATAATAAATAATTAAAAATATTGACCAAGGTGCTGGGTACACGGACACACGACCTACCGACCGTGCCGTGGTCAGTTCCACGCCAGTTTTATATTTTTAATACATTTTTATTATTTTCCATGATTCGATGAAAATTCTCTCATCTGATCAAATCTCCTTCGTCTCGAGGAAGCTCCTCGGTTTCATGGTACTTCCATAAATCCATAACAAATAATATAAAATTAAGGAAAGGAGTGTGGGGCGTGACCATGGGCCAACAGGCCATGCCTTGGTTCAGCCGGCCCCACACCCCACGGCTCCTTATTATTTTATTAATATTATTATTATTTCTCTAATTTCATGAAAAAACTCCTTGATTTCATGGTATTTTTTGCACAAATCATCATATAATAATAAAATAAAATAAAATTATTAAAACGTGTGGGACCGGGCCACTACCGGCCGGCCATGCCCTAGCCGGTCCCACACGCCCTTTGCTTTATTATTTTATTATTATTTATCCTATTTTTCCTTGAATTCATCAAATTCCTTGATTTTATGGTATTTTTCTCAAATTAGGAAAAATTCCCTCAAATCGTCAAAAATACCTAAAAATATTTAAAAAATTATGGAAAACTCGTGGGACAGGTCCATAGCCGGCCGGCCATGCCTCTATGGTCCCACACGCCCGTGTTTTTATTATTTTTATATTTTGCTTCCATGAACTCATGAAAAGTCCTTCAATTCATGGAAACTCCCTAAATTCATCAAATTTCTCAAAATTCATGAATTTTTCATAAAATCATCAAAATATCATAAAATTAAGGAAAAGGCACCACGGGACCGTGGTCACGACCGGCCGACCATGCCTTGACCACGGAGGTCCCACGCCTCCTCATTCCTTATTTTATAATTATTTTTCATCATCTCATGGTGTTTTCCTCAGTTTCATCGAAACCCTAATTTTGGCATATTTTCTCGAATGGATGCTCAATTGCACGCCAGAAAATATCAAAATTCTCAGGACTGAGACGCGGACGCCTTGGGGACACGAGCACACTATCTTGACCGACCAATATTGGCTCTTTGGCTCACGGAAGCCGGTCCCATCAATTTTCACAGTTTTGACCTAATTTGCACAATTGCTCGTATTAGGTCCAAAACTCTTCCAAACACTTTGAATTTTCATGAAGTGATCGTCAGGCGGTCACGTGACAACCTTGGGCCGGTTTCATGACTCCATGGTCGGTCCCTCACCTCGTCATAATTAATTAGGTTTTCTCACCTAAGGCTCAGACGAGAATTTTTGAATAAATGATTAAGCCAGCATTTAATCATTCTTCCACCAACAAATCGTCAACTCTTCAGGAGTTCTTCGTATTTGCTCACGTGAGCATATGGAGACTACATGGTTGATCCACGGTCCCATATAGTCGCTCCCTCCTTCGTCCTATGGTTAAACTTCTGACGAACCATGAATTGATCATTAATTGATCAAATTAAGGTTTCTGAATCCAAGGATAATCATTCCATATTCCAACCTTAATAATTTTACGACGGCCTCGTGGTCATTCATTTTATTAATTATGCTCGGTTCAACGACCAGTATTCTAATTAATATTTTTGGTACGCTGCCAACAATCCATCAGATGAGCAACACATGCTCAGACGATCAAATATTCAACAATTCATCACATGAGCAACACTTGCTCAGATGATAAATATTTGCTCAAACCAAGAAATATTGGTTCAACAATCAATATTCAACGGTCCATCGAATGAGCAATACTTGCTCACTTCATCGTAAGCACTATACCTCTGTCTCATGACATGTTCAATTCATGAGTTTCAGAACATCATGTTCAACTCAGCAACTACATGGACTCATCGTCCCATCAAACCACGAAGTCATCAATTGACTAACATACCACGAGACGTCAATCGTGTCACTTTGGGGGGATATCACTTAGGGTTTTGGTCTGGCGGTCTACGGCACGTGTGTTCAAACACACGATGGAATGTGGGCAAGTCGTGCAATCAGTTGAAGGAATTCACGAGGTAGTGGGTGGAAAATCGACCAAGTCTCCACACGTTGAGCAACTGGTTTCAAACACGATCTCCACTTCCCCACTCCTTGATTCCATCAACTGTCACACTTCATGGGGTCATGGTGTCTAAAAATTCCAGTAATATAAATAAGTCTCTGAATCATGATTGAATCATCAGCATCAACAGTATCATCAATCTCACGTCTCATCGACAACACGAGATCATCAACTCATCAATTGAGCAACTACTCTCAATTGAGAAATTCCAATCATTCAGAGCTTATCATATTCAGAATTCATACACCCACAATCTTTGATTACCATTGATTCCACACATTTCCCAGCTTCCCTCCTACAGATCAACCCATCCTCTCTTGTGACCAAATTTACTCTGGAACGGTCATTGTCTTGATTTAGGCCGGAGTACTACAGATTGATCTCGCGAATCTAAAGCACCCCCTTTGCAGCGGTGCATCTGTGTGAGGTTTAACATTTCGCTCGGTTCGAGGAGTCTCCTCCGTACGGTCATCTCCTCAATTCCTTAAAAACAAGCAAATCGTTTTTCCCCATCTACAGATTGGCGACCACAGTGGGAGATCTTTCTCTCGGTTGGAATCTCACAATTTCACAAGATGGTTGATCTCAGGTCAGGTTCAGTTACGAATCCTAACGCAAACCGTGCTAGCACTAGCAACAACAACAATCAGAATATCCCGGAGACAATTCCGACCTCCAACATTGATGGTGGTGACATTAATCCTCCTCACGTTGAAGGTCATCCACTGTCCGGACGACACCCTGAAGAAGTCAGAGGAAATCCACCACCTACCATTGCTGATCTCATCGAAGTGCAAGAGACTCTTGCAAAAAATCAAACCGATATGGCTACAACACAGAAGGATCTATTTAATCAACTGAAGGCTCTCACTAATACAATGTCAGAGAAGACCCGAGGAAAAGGAAAAGAGAAGGAAAAACCCTCAGACGCTGATCCTGAGGTAATCTCGATTCATACAGTGGATGATGATGAAGCCCGCAAAGTTGTAGACGGTCCATCAGTGAAGGAGTCCTCAAACTTCATCACTCGGGAAGATTTGTAACGCCTTCTGGAGAACCGTGGAAAAGACAAGACCCCACATGTCCATCGTCACCAGCCTCCACACCCTTCTGCTACGCAAAAGATTCCTCTTCCAAAAGGTTATATCTCTCCAACCTTTACTTTGTACGACGGAACCGGCAATGCTCGGGAACATGTTTCTCGGTTCCAGGAAGCTTTGGGTGAACATGAGCGTAACCATGTTGTTCGCCTCAAAGAATTTTAAAAATCCTTGAAAGGCAGAGCATACACCTGGTACAACAACATCGCACCAGGAACTATCAACAGTTGGGGAGAAATGGTTAATGCTTTCTATAGGAAGTATTTCTTCGTTTCAGAGCAAGTTACCCTCTTTGATCTCGGAAGGATGTTTCAAAAGAACAACAAACATCCTAACGACTACGTGAAAAAGTTCAGAGTTCAAGCGTTGGATTGCCATGATCCGAATGTCACAGAGCAGCAACTTGTAGACTTATGCATCGACGGAATGATTCCAGTCTACAGAGCCTTATTGGAGAATCTCAGGTTCCAGACCTTCTCAGAACTCCATGAAGCAGCCAAGAGATCAGCAACTACTGCGCCCGCTTTACTGGAAAGAACAAAAGCTACAAATGCTGAAGAACCGCGAGACACTTGAGGTAGCAGACGTCTGATCAATAATCAGTAAAACCTCTAGCCTTCCACAAACACTGTTGCAGAAGGGAGCAAACGGAAAGCCAAACCGCCGCGAAAGCATAACTTAGCTCCTTCAAAAGCACAAAGGAAGGATAATCAAGATGCACGAGCCTCTGACCAACGCACAAGAGTTCCTGATCAAGAAGCACCTGAATTTCCTTTTTCCATTGAAGAGGTGACTTCCACAGGTTCGTAAATCATCCCACAAGCGACTGCGGAGTTTTAAAGCACATTTCCAAAGAGAAGGTTGATCCATAATATCTTCAACTGGGGACTGAAGAAGTACACAAGAATCCTCTCCTAGTCAGAACCTTTACACTCTCTGAACAACCTATCAAAACGGCAGTTCAATCCTTGGTCGAATGTGAATTGCGTTATTTGTCGAAGGCACAAAGGAGAGACATGCTCACAGTACTTAACCACATCGTGTCAAGAAGTCCATTCCGAAAATACTTCTTGAGCCTCCATCCACGGACCAAGAGATGTACGACTGGGGACTGCTTACCATAGTTAATCTCATAAGAAACGAATTTGGAAGAACGTTGATCGGTGCTTACACCGCCATCAACAACATTCCACCGAAAACCATCGGATCCACATGCATCGCTCGACAAGAAGATACTCATGCTCCATCTCAATCAGATACCCTGAAGGAGCGCTCAGAAATACTTATGGCTACATCATTCTCAAAGTGAACATAAGTTCAACCTGGACAGAAACCAAGTTTCACATAATCAGGAAGATCCAGGATATGACATGTCCTTCAGACGAGCGTGGATCCACGATGAAAAGATGGGTACTTACAAAGCGCCTTTGGTTACACATCTCTCAAACGAAGAAAGTTCTGATCCAGAAGATTTGACGGACATTCCATCATCAGAGTACTTTGAGGAATTTCGACGAGGTTGAAGCAAGAACCTGCAAAATATGCATAGACATTCATCAAGAGGTTCCGCGCTCAGGCAAGTCTCATTCCATGTCTATGTCATTTATTTACCCACATGCTATCTTAGCATGGGGACTTAATTATGCTAGCAACTCTACAAGACGTTATGAATGGTAGCTTCACCGCATTAGTATTTTACCAAGTGGTTGAATCTGACGTTTCTCCGAATCAAGCACTGAAATATTCATTACTGACGTCCAAACATGGCAAAGAACACTTTGGCGTTTCTCCTGCTAGTCCATGTGTTCCACAAAATCAGAAAGCTCTAATGTCTGCACAAGTGTCGAATCCCACTACTGCAACGAAAGGGATGCTGAATCAACAGAAGATACTCCAGGGCCGAGACGATCAAACCCCTAAGATATTCGATGCTTAAGGAATATACGCTTCAACACTCAAGCATCTAAAAAAGCTATCAAATTGTACTCCCAATCAAAGAGTACAGCTTCAGCACAAATATCTCGATGATGACACATTGATTCAACACCAGCACGATCAAAGTGTAACTAAACAATAAGTCTTCATTATCCCATGATAAGACTTCTGAAGCATATGCAACATCATTCATACATGGATGGCACTAACTCCTTCAATATATACTGGGAAACCTGAGGTGATTCCGTGAAACTTCATCAACGGGTTTTCTCTACATCACAAGCCCCTGCATGATTGAGGAACTTTTCGCTTCACCAATCACATCCAGTATGAAAACTGCTGATGCTATCTACCGCAACAATGTTGACTCACTGAAAGCCAGATCGTGGTAAAGTTATGCTTTCAGGAGCATTCAGGTTGAACTCTCAGTACACCTTCATCTTACGGACGCTCAACTCATCAACTAGTTCATGAATGTAAAAGGCTCACTGGATGAAGGAGCAAAGTTTATATCATAATCATGGTTCTAGCCTTTTCGGTCTTTGGAGCAACTTCAACCATGGTATCAGCATCAACAATAATCTCTAGAGGAACACCATCCATGATCTCAGCATCGACAAGGATCTCTGGAGCGTAATCATTCATGGTTTCAGCACCAACAACGGTCTCAGGAGCAACATCCTCAGGGCTTCATCAACTAATCATTCTCTGAAGTGTTACACATGAAGCGGACTTCTCTAAGACCAATGATTCATATCAAGATGTGCAGACCTGATAACATGCTCACATGAAAGTCTTCCCAAAGCTGGCACGACTGGTGGGCATAATCCAAAGTTCTACAAGATGTTCTCATCACCTCTATAAATGAGATACAACACACTCCAGGCCATGGGTTTGCAAAAACGTACTAATGGGTGAGGAATGGGACAATGCTTCCTCAACAAAAGATGTTTCTATGTTCTACAACATACCAAAAGGGCGCATCAATCGGACATACGAGCTAGAAAGATACACATTTACTGTCAGGTCTATGAAATCTGAAAATTTGCACGGGATTACAAGTTATGAAAGTGCATACTTTATTGATTGCCCTAGACATCTCCAAACTTAAGCATTCTGGTTGCATATGATTCCTCCGTCTCTTAGCTTCGAAAGTTGGGGTCAATCGTCAGATTCCGACGTCGTATGAGGTTCCTACAGCTTCCTGAGCGTACAACATGCAAACAACAATTTTTAGACGGGATTCATAACTTCCACAGTCGATCGGTGTCCACCAGGTCCTTCCGCTAAATCCTTCATCAAGGTACCTCCAACTTCGACCACCTAGGTCTTTACATCAATTTTTCTACCTGGGTCCTCTCTAGGTCTCACCAGAAGAAGGGAAAACGAAAGGGAGAGACTTAAAAAATACTGGGGACTGACGGTCCACTTGTCAAGACGATCGATTTCACAATCCAAAACCGATCAAGAAATCAAGACCAGAATAAAACCTCACATCTCTCAGAAGTCCAAGGTTCAAGATATCATGGAAAGAAAACTAAAGAAAGTCAGCAAAATAAGATTTCTGCTTTTCTTCATCCATCTTCTTCAACACGACATCACTGGTGGTGAAAGAAGTGTCACCTTCCACCGCTTTCCTTATAGCATCAATCTTTTGACGAAGCCACTTCAGATTGAAGCCAAGTTCTTCAGCTTTCTTCAAGTTGTACTCCCAATCAAAGAGCACATCCCGGGTGACAGTATTTCTAGTTGTGATGCGTATATCATTTATAACACGCAATATGGCTTCTACTTGCCTCGTCAAGAAATAACTATGCTCCGGATCCTTGGTAACGACGATGTGCCCATACATCTTCCACGGTTTCTCGTACAAGCCTGCATATCCAATGAGAACGCTGAATCCGCCAACTAGTTCAGGATACGGTAGTGAAGCATCGAACGGAGGATCAAAAGCAACTCCTGCACTTGGATATTCATGTACCAATATACGGTTCTCAATTACTGGAGCAGCCTCCAGGGCAACAGTTTCTTCAGTATTCTCTACTGATGTTTCGGGTTCTTCTATCACTGAAACAACAACAATCTGAGTTTCCAAGACTTCAATGACAACCTTCTCATGGCATTAAAGTGCAGAGATGGTTGTATCTTCATCAATAACTCCAGGGCAGTTTGAGTTATCCTCATTGGTTTCAATATCCTCAACTTCGGTATTTGACACCTAATACGAAGATTACATGAGGTTAGAGTCATTTAAGCTCCGAATGAGATCATAAAATACATCATACAATCAATCCAACATTATCAAGATTAATCTTTATACACTCAAGGCACGAGCAAATAGCATGAAAGTCATGAAAATACGTTTTACGGTAACCTCGTCTGAAGAAACTGTACTCTTCCCTGTACTAAAAGACGAACTGGGAGCAATCTACGAGGAATCTGAAGATGGGTTATATACCATTCTCTTCGTATGGATGTCATCTACAACGTCTCCAAATTTCATAACAATCCGATGAACTAGAAAAGACATGTGGCTAAAACATGGAGCAACATGCCATCTGAAAAAGTTCTGAAGGTCTCCTGGAAGTTCACTATTTCGCCTTTTTCAGACCCTAAACATGCTCAAACTTCAAATAGATTCTTTGCTAAAGCTTTGTAATTTCCTGGGCTTGAATATACATATGCAAACCGCGAACCGACTTCGGACGAAGATTCTACAGCGTTTCTAGTAAAATCTGAAGTCTGAAATTTTCCGGTGACGTATTTCGGCAAAGTTATCCATAAATTCACATGCATTTTCATTCAGTCATTCACGAATCAGCGATATCATACTTCTTTGCAGTACAGGAGATATACTTACTAAGGGAGTCTCTAAATCATTTGAAGGCTCGACGATGCCAGAATCTCCGTTGACAACACCGCTATCTCCATTCAGTTCGGGATTTCGGGAATTCTCCATATTCCCATCTCCCAAAGAAGAGTGTGCTTCATCAACATGATTCTTATATACAATGATTTCTTCCTGGATTCATCAACAAAAATTATTATTATTCAAGGAGATGACGCGATCACCTGCACGAAAGAGATATTTACATCGACTTCTTCATCGGATTCCCGAATTGTTCGCCTGGGAACAAGTTGAAGACCGTCAATCGATGGAGAAAAGGTCTGAAAAGAAATAACATAACCTTGGTCTCGTGATCCTAATTGCACGGGCAGGAAAAAGTCATGACACAAGGAGCGCTAACAACTCACCAAAGAAACGGTTGGGGACTGCACGTCATTTGCTAACATCCTGTAGTTCTTACTTCTTGGTGCTCCGCCCCGAAGACTTTCTTCCATTTCCGAGGAGTCTACATTGATCTGAAACCTCACTACATGATCATCCTGTGGTATAGTTGATGAAATAACCAGGAGTACAACTCAGTATGAAGGATCTCTCACCATCACTCAGAGGTCCCAGAAGTACCATTTCTTGAAGTTACACCCGCGGAGATGTCATCCCTAGAAACATCGTCTTTGAAAGTGGCATCATGGGAGTCAGTCATTCTTGCAAAGGGGATGTGACAGATGCATAACATTCAGTGCATCATTTATACAAAGCGCAGGATTCAGCAAAACAACGAATCATGGAATAAAGATGCTCACATCAGCATCTGCAAAAATGGTAACTTTCAACTCTTACCTGTTTACGATTCCACTAACAGTACATGAGTTAATACTTCAAATCTTGCTCGTTCCTTCAAACCTGCTAAGACGAGCAAAATTCTGACATGATTTTCACAAAACCGTGAACAACCCACGTAAATTTTACAATGTGAACATTCAATGGTTTCTCAAAATCTGGACAGACGTCCATTCTACGATTGTGAAAACTCACATATAGACATTCTCTCACCATGTATGGTTGTCTACTTTCAACAATTGTTCAAAATCAAAACATTGATTTTACAAAATATACTTTAACGTGAAACTCACGTGAATTTGAAAAATATATATTTTTTGCTCCTTCACGCGAGCATCCACCTTTGAAACAAGAGTTTATTCCACTTTGTGAGATCTCACATATTTTAAAAATAAAATTTTGTTTTTCGTGAAAGCTCATAGACAAAATTTTTATCATTAGACTCAGGTCTATTTTATTGTTTCTTAAACTAACGAACGAACGAGCGTCTGCGCTAAAACGGATTCCTTTCTTGGTCCCGACCCACGAATCCTAACCGACCATGGACTCGTCGTCCAAACCAGCGGTTCAACACCAATTTATGCTCATCAAACGACACTCCAATCATGACATTGAAGCCTTCATCAAGTCGTGGTTTGCTCATGCTCTCAAAATCCGGTAACGTCCCAACTTACGACTAAGTTCAATTACTGGTATTGTTATTCATGGACGGAAAATCACCATTTAATGCTGACTGAGGAACACAGTTTTCCTCAGTAAGCAGGGGACTTAATGTAGATGGTGGATTTTTGACAAGGGATAAAATCGTAAACTCATAATTATACGAAGCTCTGATCCAGCAATCAGACGTGAGTATCGAGACATGGGTCTCTCATCGAATTCTCAACGGAGAGTACTTTCTCTCAGAGTACATGTAGATATGTAGTCTCACGACTGGACAACAGCATATCTCATGAATACTAAATACTTTCATTGATTATTTCTATATAGTATCACGAGATGGACGGCTCCTAGACATCTTGCTCTGCTAGTATAGAGCGATAACGTCTTCAGGAACAAACAACGAGTTTACCCTGACTATATAAAAGATATGACTTACCGACAAGCTCATATCAGGATAATTAATGCTCCTAGACATCTTGCTCTGCTAGTATAGAGCCACAAAGTTAATTATTCCTAATTACAATTACTCCTATTCCATGGTCGAATCCACGACTGGTCCCATGGAATGGCAATAACAATTGCTCCTATTCCATGGTCGAATCCACGACTGGTCCCATGGAATGGCAATAACAATTGATCCTATTCCATGGTCGAATCCACGACTGGTCCCATGGAATGGCAATAACAATTGCTCCTATTCCATGGTCGAATCTGCGACTGGTCCCACGGAATGGCAATAAACAATTGTTTTGATTCTATGATCGAATCCACGGCTTGATCTCATAGAATAGCAATAAATATATTATCTCATTACTCCGATTTCATGATCAAATCCACAACTGGTCTCATAAATGGTAATAGATAAATTTTAATTACTCTGATTCTATGCTCGAATCTACGATCCAATAGAATGGTAATGCTCACTTTGTTATTCTGAATTCGTAGTCGAATCCTCATCTGATCCTATGAATTAATAATAGACATCTTATTACTCAGTTTTGTGAATTATTCTCCACTGAATTCCACAATTAGTAATAAATAATCAACAACCGGGCGTCTGAGCTACCTCTAAGTAAGCCCCGATTCAAATGGTGAAAGTGTATTCAACGACGATACACTAACAGTCACCGCACGAACGAGTATTTCAAAACACAACGAAACGATGAACCTATGAAAAATAGGGAAGAAAATAATAAATAATTAAAAATATTGACCAAGGTGCTGGGAACACGGACACACGACCTACCGACCGTGCCGTGGTCAGTTCCACGCCAGTTTTATATTTTTAATACATTTTTATTATTTTCCATGATTCGATGAAAATTCTCTCATCTGATCAAATCTTCTTCGTCTCGAGGAAGCTCCTCGGTTTCATGGTACTTCCATAAATCCATAACAAATAATATAAAATTAAGAAAAGGAGTGTGGGGCGTGACCATTGTCCAACCGGCCATGCCTTGGTCCCAGCCGGCCCCACACCCTACGAATCCTTATTATTTTATTATTATTATTATTATTTCTCTAATTTCATGAAAAAACTCATTGATTTCATGGTATTTTTTTGCACAAATCATCATATAATAATAAAATAAAATAAAATAATGAAAACTTGTGGGACCGAGCCACTAGTCGGCCGGCCATGCCCTAGCCGGTCCCACATGCCCTTTGCTTTATTATTTTATTATTATTTATCCTATTTTTCCTTGAATTCATCAAATTCCTTGATTTTATGGTATTTCTCTCAAATTAGGAAAAATTCCCTCAAATCATCAAAAATACCTAAAAATATTTAAAAAATTATGAAAAACTCGTGGGACCGGTCCATAGCCGCCCGGCCATGCCTCCATGGTCCCACACGCCCGTGTTTTTATTATTTTAATATTTTGCTTCCATGAACTCATGAAAACTCCTTCAATTCATGGAAACTCCCTAAATTCATCAAATTTCTCAAAATTCATGAATTTTTCATAAAATCATCAAAATATTATAAAATTAAGGAAAAGGCACCACGGGACCGTGCTCACGACCGGCTGACCATGCCTTGACCACGACGGTCCCATGCCTCCTCATTTCTTATTTTATAATTATTTTTCATCATCTCATGGTGTTTTCCTCAGTTTCGTCGAAACCCTAATTTTGGCATATTTCCTCGAATGGATGCTCAATTGCACGCCAGAAAATATCAAAATTCTCAGGACTGAGATGCGGACACCTTGCGGACACGAGCACGCTATCTTGACCGAACAAGATTGGCTCTTTGGCTCACGGAAGCCGGTCCCATCAATTTTCACAGTTTTGACCTAATTTGCACAATTGCTCGTATTAGGTCCAAAACTCTTCCAAACACTTTGGATTTTCATGAAGTGATCGTCAGGCGATCATGTGACAACCCAGGGACGGTTTCATGACTCCATGGTTGGTCCCTCACCTCGTCATAATTAATTAGGTTTTCTCACCTAAGGCTCAGACGAGAATTTTTGAATAAATGATTAAGCCAGCATTTAATCATTCTTCGACCAACAAATCGTCAACTCTTCGGGAGTTCTTCGTATTTGCTCACGTGAGCATATGGACACTACATGGTTGATGCACGGTCCCATATAGTCGCTCCCTCCTTCGTCCTATGGTTAAACTTCTGACGAACCATGAATTGATCATTAATTGATCAAATTAAGGTTTCTGAATCCAAGGATCATCATTCCAGATTCCAATCTTAATAATTTTACGACGGCCTCGTGGTAATTAATTTTATTAATTATGCTCGGTTCAACGACCAGTATTCTAATTAATATTTTTGGTACGCTGCCAATAATCCATCAGATGAGCAACACATGCTCAGACGATCAAAGATTCAACAATTCATCACATGAGAAAGACTTTCTCGGATGATAAATATTTTATTAAACCAAGGAATATTGGTTCAACAATCAATATTCAACGATCCATCGAATGAGCAATACTTTCTCACTTCATTGTAAGAATTATACCTCTGTCTCATGACATGTTCAATTCATGAGTTTCAGAACATCATGTTCAACTCAGCAACTACATGGACGCATCGTCCCATCAAACCACGAAGTCATCAATTGACTAAAATACCACGAGACGTCAATCGTGTCACTTTGGGGGGATATCACTTAGGGTTTTGGTCTGGCGGTCTACGACACGTGTGTTCAAACACACGATGGAATGTGAGCAAGTCATGCAATCAGTTGAAGGAATTCACGAGGTAGTGGGTGGAAAATCGACCAAGTCTCCACACGTTGAGCAACTGGTTTCAAACACGATCTCCACTTCCCCACTCCTTGATTCCATCAACTGTCACACTTCATGGGGTCATGGTGTCTAAAAATTCCAGTAATATAAATAAGTCTCTGAATCATGATTGAATCATCAGCATCAACAATATCATCAATCTCACATCTCATCGACAACACGAGATCATCAACTCATCAATTGAGCAACTACTCTCAATTGAGAAATTTCAATCATTCAGAGCTTATCATATTCAGAATTCATACACCCACAATCTTTGATTACCATTGATTTCACACATTTCCCAGCTTCCCTCCTACATATCAACCCATCCTCTCTTGTGACCGAATTTACTCTGGAACGGTCATTGTCTTGATTTAGGCCGGAGTACTACAGATTGATCTCTCGAATATAAAGCACCCCCTTTGCAGCGGTGCATCTGTGTGAGGTTTAACATTTCGCTCGGATCGAGGAGTCTCCTCCATACGGTCGTCTCCTCAATTCCTTAAAAACCAGCAAATCGTTTTTCCCCATCTACAGATAGAAACATCAAGATCAGATCACACAACTACGAGAAAGTAGTATCGGTCTGGCTTCACAATCCCAATGAAGTCTTTAAGTCGTTAACCTGGTTTACAGAAGAAACCAAAGGTTAAAGGAGAATCGACTCTATCTAATACAACTAGTATCACACGTAAGGTGTGGGTATTAGGTTTCCCAGTTGCTAGAGTTCTACCTTATATATTCTTTCAAATCAGGGTTTGCAATCAATGTTAGCTAGGTAACAAAGCATTCAATATTCACCGTTAGATGAAAAACCTGATTAGATTCAAGCTAATATTTTTCAACTGTTAGATCGAAAACTTAGCTTGTTACACACAAATGAAATGCACGTTTCTAGGCTTGTGTAACCGTACCCAAACCTGTACATTTGTTGGTTCAATGATAGTTAACCAAATAACCATATGAGCAATTTCATATCAACCATATTCTTCTTCACCATAACTATTTCAAATGACTCAAATGAACTAACTAGAGAGTTATTCAATTGCTTAGATCTTATGTAACTACACAAGACACAATCGAAGCAAAAACGATTTGATTCACTCGAATCGGTTCAAGAACTTTATAGCCACGGTTTGCAAAAGCATTCCTTAGTTTATATAAACATGAGTTCAAGAATAATCGCCTTTAGATATAACCAACTCAAGTTCGCGGACTGGGTTCGCGGACTCAAGTTCCCGGAAGGAGTTCACAAACCTCAGTAGATTTTCTCGGGTCGAGAACTTTCGCCAGTTCACGGACTGAGTTCACGGCTCTTGTTCCGGTTCTCTTGATCAACAAAGTTCGCAAACTTTAGTTCAAGGAATAAATACTTATACATATATGTGTTTCCACAATAATGCTTATATCCACCAATGGTTATATAATCTAAACTCTCATTTCAATCATTGAAACATTCTCAGAGGACGTTACATAGTTGTTATTCACAAACCATTTTTCGTCAGAGCAATTTTCAAAGTGATTGAAACGTAACACGACTTTCGTTACTAGGTAAAGATGAATTTGGCTAAAGCGAAAGCTTACCAACACATATTTCCAGAAAAACATAGGCGAGATAAACTCGTCTCGAAATACCAAATGTGTATAATCAAAGTCTATATAGCAAAACGACTTTTGTCTCTAGATATGAGATAGAGTAGATAGACTTTTGAGTGATAGATAAGTTTAAGTCTCCACATACCTTTTAGTCGATGAAGATCTACCAGTTCCTTGAGTAGTCCTTCGTCTTGTATGATGATTTCCATGGAGTTCTTGAGCTCAACTACACTTTATATCCTAGTCCGAGACCTTAGCTATAGCAGGATAGAAATCAAGACTTATAGTTTTGATCACTAACATTGACAAACATGCTTGAGATAGCAACGCATGCAAGTTTGACCGAGCAACGCTCTAACAATCTCCCCCTTTGTCGATTTTAGTGACAAAACTATTAATACATATGGAATACAAAAAATAAATAAATTAACTTTTGTAGCTCCTATTCCACATGTCTAATCTTCAACATTACTCAAAATCTTCGTCACTTCCAAGTACTCCAATGATCCCAAAGTTTGTAAGTTCAGCATCATCGTTGTTGAAAATCCGTAGCTACAACAATAAGAAAACATAATTATAGATCATTGTTATAGTGTCATAGTATCATTATACAGCGTCAAAGTTCAATTGTATCACAACTTCAACAACAATACTATGGTGATATGTATCACTCCCCCTTAGTCAATACTTCCATCTCACATGGAAACCACTCCCCCTTACATAATGATCCGAAAACCATATGTATTTGTAGTGTGAACTACATATTAATTCTCCCCCTTTTTGTCAATAAAATTGACAAAGGTACAAGAACGAGATCCTAATGAAATTTCTGAAAGAGACATTTCATGACCAAAAGAAAGCATATATCAACTTATTTAGATGCAATCATAAAGTCGAAGCTAAATGCATTCATCAAGGAGTTTAAAGATACAAGATAACCCCTATAATATTCCACAACCGCACTCCCCACAAAGATTTGGCAATTAAGCACAAGTTCAATTAAGAACTCTCCCCCATATTATGTCATTCCCGAAAGAACAACAAGAGCGACCTTAATTTCGAAAGAAAAGAAGGGTTTCTTTGGACATAACAAATCACATACAAGTATGAATTTGAATCCAAAAACTCAATTAAATTAACCACAAGAGAATTCATGATTAATTTAACCGGAAATGCTCAACATAAGTGAACTTATGGAGACTTAAAAATACTCAATTAGATTAATCATAACAGAACCCATAATTAATCTAATCGGAATACACAACCAAACTAATCATAAAAAGTAATCAATTAAATTGGTCATGCTCGACATAATAAAACTTACGGAGCAACAAATAAATAACCAAACGAGAATGATTGATTTAGTTGTAAATGCTCGACACAAAGTACCTCACGGAGCAACAACTAAGCCAAAATAATAACTCAGTCGATAGAGCTCAACATAAGACACCTTATGGAACAACACAGTATATACACAAAAATTATGGATCGGAGATCGACCTAATACCGTGGAATAAGCAAGGACTCATTCTATCTTCCATTACCATTTGCACAATGACATACAATAGACATAATCCTTGTAAACAAAAAAATTTAACCTATCTTCCATCAATAATTGACATAATAGGCTTAACTTTTGTATTTGTCAAAATTTCATTCATTCTTTTATCAATACATGCATATCGACTTACGAAAGACTTTACTTTTGACAAGGTATGAGACAATCATAGTTCACGGACGCAAACACACATATCCCATAACAATTTGCAATATATAAAACCATAAATATTAATACTGCAAAAATCATCTTCAAAACAATTTAGAATTTAAACAAATAAATCTAAAAACATGAAGATGAAAACGTTGGACATAGCTATGTGTAATCACAATAATGGCTATTCCAAACTCTAGTTATTCTTCTAAACAAAACAAGGAAATAAAAGATTTACTTGGCAGACTAAAAGAAAATCAGAGTTCGTTGAGGACCTCATATCTTTCAATGAATCCATCAAAGAAGGTATCACTGATTTCTTTTATCCTCTTGACCATAGATACACCATGTTCGTGAGTTAGAACACTAACTTTACGGTCAACAACCCGAGCAAGCTGTCTAGCCTTGACGCAGTCCATGATGAGCTTCTTTTAATTTCGTATCAGAAGATTCTGATTAGAAAGGATTCTGGCCTGACCATCCAGGAATTAGTTTATTTGCAGTTGAAGATTTGCAAACTCGACCTTTGAGTCGTTCTGAAAACGAATTAAATCCTTGACAGAATCATCAATCCAGGAGTTGTGATCCTTTCTTTCAAGCATCTTCTTTAGAACCAGTTCTTGAATTGACTCACATCCTTGAGCGTCTTCCTCCATATCAAGATGCACAATCTCTTGAGACTTTGCAGAGTTCTCTATATAATTTTTTGTTAGGGATGGAAAAAAATATAGAATAATATATATGTGTATGTAAACAGGAGAAGAAAACTCTTGTTTTTGGAAACCCTATGAACTCTCATTTGGAGGACGCAACGTTGTGGACCGCCAACACAAAAAAAAAAAAAAAAAACTTAAACAGAAAAATATACAACATACTTGAGTAATTCTCAATTATTTTCCTTGCACCTCTCAAGTTTGTTAGAGCATAGCTCGGTCAACCTCGCATGCGTTGCTATATCAAGCATGTTTGTCAATGTTAGTGATCAAAAC
This sequence comes from Papaver somniferum, assembly GCF_003573695.1. Taxonomy (NCBI): domain Eukaryota; kingdom Viridiplantae; phylum Streptophyta; class Magnoliopsida; order Ranunculales; family Papaveraceae; genus Papaver; species Papaver somniferum. The sequence goes on along the minus strand of NC_039358.1, from coordinate 127,006,803 downwards.
TATAAGTCTTGATTTCTAGCCTACATAGCTAAGTCTTCGAATTGGGATAGAAAAGTGTAGTTGAGCTCAAGGACTTCATGGCGATTCATCATACAACGACGAAGATCTATAAAAGGAATCGTGGAACTTCATCAACAAAAAGGTATGTGGAGACTTGAACTTATCTATCACTCAAAAGTCTATCCATTCTATCTCCTACTTCTTATGATACAAAATTCGTATGCTATATAGACTAGATCATACACATTTGACATTTCGAGCTGAGCATTCATTGCTTATCTTTAATCTCGAAATCGTGTGTTGGTAAAGCGTTTTGCTTTGATCAAGTTTATCTTCACCTAGTGACGGAAGTCATGAAAAGTTTCAATCACTTTGAGAATTGCTCTGACGTGAATCGGTCTGTGAATAACGGCTACATAGCGTCCTCTGAGAATGTCTCAATGATTGAAATGAGAGTTTAGATTACATAACCATGTATTCCTTGAACCGAAGTTTTCGAACTTTGTTGATCAAGAGAAATCGGGAGGATTGTGGAATTGGATTGCCAAGTCCGCAAACCCAGTCCGCCGACTCAGTCCGCAAACTGTCGGTAGTTCTCGGCCGAGAATTTCTGCTGGATTTTCCAAAACTCGTTTGTGTGCTAAGTCCGCGAACTGGCGGAACTTCTCTTTCCGAGAATTTCTGTTGAGTTTGGAAAACTCAACCAATTAACTTAAGTCCGCGAACTTGTTTGTGAACTTAAGAGGTTATGATCTAAACATGTGCTCTGAACATGAAACATTAAATTACTAAGGAATGCTTTATGCAAACCGTGGCTATAATGTTCATGAGACGATTCAATCGAATCGAATCATATTTGTTTCAATTGTGTCTTGTGTAGTTACATAAGATCTCATAGCAATTGAACAACTCTTTAACTAGTTCATTTGAGTCAATTGAACTAGTTATGGTGAAGAAGAACAAGGTTAATATGAAATGCTCATATGGTTAACCTTTTGGGTTACTATGTTGAACCAACATACACGTACACGTTTGGGCATGGTTTTCACGAACCCAGTAAACGTCTACCCAAGTGTGTGTGACAAGCTAAGTTTTCGATCTAACGGTTGAGAAATATTAGCTTGAATCTAAATCAGGTTTTCATCAAACGGTGAATAAGGATTGCTTTGTAACTAAGGCAAAACCCTGATTTGAAGGCTATATAAAGGAGACATCTAGCATTGTGCAAAACTAATCCCCACACGTCTGTGTGCTACTAGTGCGCCCGCTAGAGTAGATCTCCATTAACCTTTGATTTTCTTCTCTAAAATCAGGTTAACGACTAAAAGACTTCATTGGGATTGTGAAGCCAGACTGATACTACTTTATCGTAGTTGTGTGATCTGATCTTGCATCTTCTATCGTACAAGTACAATCGATTGATTGACTTGAGATCGTGAGAGTTCTTCGATAGGCAAGATAAAGAAGTCACAAACATCTTCGTCTCACTGTTTGTGATTCCTCGACAATCCGCTTGTGTAGTCAGGAAGGATTGTAGAGGTGATTGATTAATCTATGTTGTTCTTCAGGAATATAAGACCGGATTATCAATTGGTTCCTGTTCACCTTGATTTCATACCAAAAGACGGAACAAAACCTAGGGTTTATCTGTGGGAGACAGATTTATCCTTTGATAGACTTTTCTGTGTGAGAAATATTTGTTTATTATCAAGTCTGTGATTTTTGGTTGCAGCAACTCTTGGTTGTGGGTGAGATCAACTAAGGGAATCAAGTGCGCAGTATCCTGCTGGGATCAGAGGCGTAGGAGTACAACTGTACCTTGGATCGGTGGGAGACTGATTGGGGTTCAACTATAGTCCAGTCCGAAGTTAGTTTGCAGTAGGCTAGTGTCTGTAGCGGCTTAATACAGTGTGTGTTCAATCTGGACTAAGTCCCGGGGTTTTTCTGCATTTGCGGTTTCCTCGTTAACAAAATTTCTGGTGTATGTGTTATTTATTTTCCGCATTATATTTTATATAATTGAAATAATACAGGTTGTGCGTTCGTGATCATCAATTGTAAATCCAACCTTTGGTTGTTGATTGATAGTGATTGATCCTTGGACATTGGTCTTTGGTACCGTCCAAGTATTCCTTGTATTTGATAAAGACTCGCTATTGTTTTTAGCTTGAGTAAAAATCAAATCAAGAGAGAGATATTAACTCCTTGAGATACTTTTATCTAGATTGAGTCCGACTGTCTAGTTGATTCTCTAGCAAAGTATTTCGGAGTTAGTCCATACAGATTGCTAAGCTAAATATTGGGTGGTGTTGTTAGACCCCCCGCTTTTCAAAGTTAGGAACAAGGAAAAGAATACCTGGAATCAGGCGGTAGAGTGAGAAATAATTCCACTACGATTATTGAGAAAAGAGTTGTATATATCATTTGACAGTTTGATCTTTGTGTTCTTCGCCTTTCTTCGGTTGACTTTGATCCCAGAAGAGTAAGACATGGCGTGTTTAACATATCCGTCAGAAAGCTGTCTCTGAGGACTAAATCTAGGACCTTTTGCAATTGGTTCAAGAGGATCAAAATATAGAGGAATCCATTTTCTAGACTTAGATTTATCAGAAACAGTCTTATAAACACAGGGAATGCTTTTATCAGCAGCGCAAAAATTTATGCCACTAGACAACACTTGAACCTTATGATGAATTCTAGGAAAGAGATCATATATAAGGTTTCTGGTATTCTGTGGGCATGCGATTCACTGCAGTAGTCGATCTACTATTTATTCCATTGACAGTGGAAAAAAGCAAATTATGAAGTTCAGAAATTTGTTTCCTCCTGGCAAAATAATGGATAGCATAGTGATTCTTTTTCCCACATAATGTACAGGTTCGTGGAGGAGAATCAATAATTGGCACTTGTTTTGACTTCATAGCCATATGAGAAGATTGTAAGTTGTGTAAACTTTTCTTGACACAATCTCCCTCTGGAGAACATTTCGTCATGTACTGTAATTCATGAGAATTAGTTTGTACATAAGAATTTCTCCTTAAGACAGAGTTTTCCTTTTTCAAGGATCTGCACTGTTCATGGGCTAGAGTAAGAGATGCTTCTAGTTTCTTTTTTCCGACACGAAGTCTGTTAAGATCTGATGAATGCGTCTCGATCAAACGTTTTTCTCTAATTGAGTCTTCCTTGACTATATTCTCAAGAACACTAATCTTTTCACGCTGTAGAGTAGTTTCTTGGAGAAGTTTTTCAATATTCATAGAGAAGGACTCAATGATGTTATAGAGTTCACGTTCACGATCAAGAGACTTTTCAAATTCATCAAGAAGCTGATCATGATCCTGAAAATCAATAACCTCAGCAGAGTTTTTTGAGATTCTGGTGAGCTCCATTTCAGCTTTTGCCATAGTGCCCAATGTCTCATCGGAGAGAGATATGTCAACACAAGATGGAACATTCTTCTTACCTCGGGATTCAGAAGAATCAGCTAAGGAGTAATCCTTTGAGGTATTCCCAAGACATTTGGAATAGTTAAAAGCTTTAGAAGACATCTTGATATGCGTTGTTAGAGCATAGCTCGGTCGACCTCGCATGCGTTGCTATATCAAGCATGTTTGTCAATGTCAGTGATCAAAACTATGAGTCTTCATTTCTAGTCTACATAGCTAAGTCTCGGACTAGGATAGAAAAGTGTAGTTGAGCTCAAGGACTTCATGGCGATTCATCATACAACGACGAAGATCTACTCAAGGAATCGTGGAACTTCATCAACAAAAAGGTATGTGGAGACTTGAACTTATCTATCACTCAAAAGTCTATCTATTCTATCTCCTACTTCTTATGAGACAAAAAGTCGTATGCTACATAGACTGGATCATACACATTTGACATTTCGAGCTGAGTATTCACTACTTATCTTTTTCTCGAAATCGTGTGTTGGTAAAGTGTTTCGCTTTGATCAAGTTTATCTTCACCTAGTGACGAAAGTCATGAAAAGTTTCAATTACTTTGAGAATTGCTCTGACGTGAAACGGTCTGTGAATAACGGATATATAACGTCCTCTGAGAATGTCTTAATGATTGTAATGAGAGTTTAGATTACATAACCATGTATTCCTTAATCCGAAGTTTTCGAACTTTGTTGATTGAGAGAAACCGGAGGAATTGACTTTGCCAAGTCCGCGAACCCAGTCCGCGAACTCAGTCTGCGAACTGACGGAAGTTCTCTTACAGAGAATTTCTGTTGGGATTTTCCAAAAACTCGTTTGCGTGTTTAGTCCGCGAACTCAGTTCGCGAACCTAGTCTGCGAACTGGCGGAAGTCTCTTTGCCGAGATTTTCTAATGAGTTTGGAAAACTCTGCCGGTTGCCTTAAGTCCGCGAACTTGTTTGTGAGCTTAAGTGGTTATGATCTAAAGATGTGCTCTGAACATGAAACTTAAATTACTAAGGAATGCTTTATGAAAACCGTGGCTATAAAGTTCATGAGACGATTCATTGAATCGAATCATCTTTGTTTCAATTGTGTCTTGTGTAGTAACATAAGATCTCATAGCAATTGAACAACTCTCTAACTAGTTCATTTGAGTCAATTGAACTAGTTATGGTGAAGAAGAACTAGGTTAATATGAAATGCTCATATGGATAACCTTATGGGTTACTATGTTGAACCAACATACACGTACACGTTTGGGCATGGTTTTCACAAACCCAGTACACATCTACCCAAGTGTGTGTGACAAGCTAAGTTTTCGATCTAACGGTTGAAAATATTAGCTTGAATCTAAATCAGGTTTTCATCTAACGGTGAATATGGATTGCTTTGTAACTAAGGCAAAACCCTGATTTGAAGGCTATATATATGAGACATCTAGCATTGGACAAAACTAATCCCCACACGTCTGTGTGATACTAGTGCGCTCGCTAGAGTCGATTCTCCTTTAACCTTTGGTTTTTTCCTCTAAAACCAGGTTAATGACTTAAATACTTCATTGGGATTGTGAAGCCAGACCGATACTACTTTTATCGTAGTTGTGTGATCTGATCTTGCATCTTCTATCGTACGAGTACAATCTTTGATTGGCTTGAGATCGTGCGAGTTCTCCGATAGGCAAGATAAAAAAGTCACAAACATCTTCGTCTCACTGTTTGTGATTCCTCGACAAACTGCTTGTGTAATCAAGAAGGATTGTTGAGAGTTGATTGATTAATCTAGGCTGTTCTTCGGGAATATAAGACCGGATTATCAATTGGTTCCTATTCACCTTGATTTTATATCTAAAGACGGAACAAAACCTAGGGTTTTTCTGTGGGAGTAAGATTTATCCTTTGATTGACTTTTATGTGTGAGAAATATTTGTTTATTATCAAGTCTGCGATTTTGGGTTGCAGCAACTCTTGGTTGTGGGTGAGATCACCTAAGGGAATCAAGTGCGTAGTATCCTGCTGGGATCAGAGGCGTAGGAGTACAACTGTACCTTGAATTAGTGGGAGAATGATTGGGGTTCAAATATAGTCCATTCCGAAGTTAGCTTGGAGTAAGCTAGTGTTTGTAGCGGCTTAATACAGTGTGTATTCAATCTGGACTAGGTCCCGGGGTTTTTCTGCATTTGCGGTTTCCTCGTTAACAAAACTTCTGGTGTCTGTGTTATTTCTTTTCCGCATTATATTTTATATAATTGAAATAATACAGGTTGTGCGTTAAGATCATCAATTGGAAATCCAACCTTTGGTTGTTGATTGATATTGATTGATCCTTGGATATTGGTCTTTGGTACCGTCCAAGTTATTCCTTGTGTTTGATTAAAGACTCGCTATTGTTTTAGCTTGAGTAAATCAAAACAAGTGAGAGATATTGACTCGTTGAGATACTTTAATCTAGATTGAGTCTGACTGTCTAGTTGATCCTCTTGAAAAGTATTTCGGAGTTAGTCCATTCAGATTGCTAAGAGAAATATTGGGTGGTGTTGTTAGACTCCCGCTTTTTCATGCGTATATGTCAGATATTCTGTCCTCAGACTCAGATTGCCACAAACACATACTTGTAAGGTCTTTTAAACGTGTTTGCCTGCTCTGATTCCAATTGAAAAAGTGGGGGTCCAACAACCACACCCAATATTTCTCTTAGCAATCTGTATGGACAAACTCCAATATACTTTATAGAGAATCAACTAGACAGTCAGACAAAATCTAGATATAAAGTATATCAAAGAGTTTATATCTCAATCTCTCGATTTGATATATACTCAAGCAAATAGAGATCTGCGAGTCTTTATCAAATACTAGAGAGATAACTTGGATGGTACCAAAGACCAATATCCAAGTGTCAATCAATTTAAATCAACAACCAAAAGGTCGGATATTCTAATTGATTGAACAACGCACAACCTGTGATATTTCAATTATATAACAAAATATAATGCGGAAAAGAAATAACACAGAGACCAGAATTTTGTTAACAAGGAAACCGTAAATGCAGAAAACCCCCGTGACCTAGTCCAGATTGAACACACACTGTATTAAGCCGCTATAGACACTAGCATACTTCAAACTAACTTTAGTCTGGACTGTAGTTGAACCCCAATCAATCTCACATTGATCCAAGGTACATTTATGCTCCTAAGTCTCTGATCCCAACAGGATACTACACACTTGATTCCCTTAGCTGATCTCACCCACAACTAAGAGTTGCTACGACCCAAAGTCGAAGACTTTAATAAAAAAATTTGTATCACACAGAAAAGTATACGGTAATAGATAAATCCGTCTCCCACGAATATACCTACGAGTTTTGTTCCGTCTTTTGATAAATAGAGGTGAACATGAACCAATTGATAACCCGGACTTATATTCCCGAAGAACAACCTAGTATTATCAATCGCCTCACAATAATCTTAATCGACGCGGCGAAAGAAGATATTGTGGAATCACAAACGATGAGACGAAGATGTTTGTGACTAATTTTTATCTTGCATATCGGAGATATCAATCTCAAGCCAATCCTTACGATTGTACTCGTACGATAGAAACAACAAGATCAGATCACCCAACTATGAGAAAGTAGTATCGGTCTGGCTTCACAATCCCAATGAAGTATTTAAGTCGTTAACCTGGTTTAGAGAAGAAAACAAAGGTTAAAGGAGAATCAACTCTAGCTAATACAACTAGTATCACACGTAAGGTGTGGGGATTAGGTTTCCCAGTTGCTAGAGTTCTTCCTTATATAGTCTTTCAAATCAGGGTTTGCAATCAATGTTAGCTTGGTAACAAAGCATTCAATATTCACCGTTAGATGAAAAACCTGATTAGATTCAAGCTAATATTTCTCAACCGTTAGATCGAAAACTTAGCTTGTTACACACAGATGAAATGCATGTTTCTAGGCTTGTGTAACCGTACCCAAACTTGTACATTTGTTGGTTCAATAATAGTTAACCAAATGGTTAGCCATATGAGCAATTTCATATCAACCATATTCTTCTTCACCATAACTAGTTCAAATGACTCAAATGAACTAGTTAGAGAGTTATTCAATTGCTTAGATCTTATGTAACTACACAAGACACAATCGAAGCAAAAACGATTTGATTCACTCGAAGCGATTCATGAACTTTATAGCCACGGTTTTCAAAAGCATTCCTTAGTTTATATAAACATGAGTTCAATAACAATCATCTTAAGATATAACCAACTCAAGTTCGCAGACTGGGTTCGCGGACTTAAGTTTCCGGAAGGAGTTCACAAACTCCAACAGATTTTCTCGGGTCGAGAACTTCTTTCAGTTCGCGGACTGGGTTCGCGGACTGAGTTCACAGACTGAGTTCACGACTCTTGTTCCGGTTCTCTTGATCAACAAAGTTCGCAAACTTCGGTTCAAAGAATAAGGACTTATACATATATGTGTTTCCACAACAATGATTATATCCACCAATGGTTATATAATCTAAACTCTCATTTCAATCATTGAAACATTCTCAGAGGACGTTATATAGTTGTTATTCACAAACCATTTTTCGTCAGAGCAATTTTCAAAGTGATTGAAACATAACATGACTTTCTCCACTAGGTAAAGATGAATTTGGCTAAAGCGAAAGCTTACCAACACATATTTCGAGAAATAAATAGGCGAGATAAACTCGTCTCAAAATACCAAATGTATATAATCAAAGTCTGTATTGCAAAACGAATTTTGTCTCAAGATAGGAGATAGAGTAGATAGACTTTTGAGTGATAGATAAGTTCAAGTCTCCACATACCTTTTAGTCGATGAAGATCCACCAGTTCCTTGAGTAGTCCTTCGTCTTTTATGATGATTTCCATGGAGTTCTTGAGCTCAACTACACTTTTTATCCTAGTCCGAGACCTTAGCTATAGTAGGCTAGAAATCAAGACTTATAGTTTTGATCACTAACATTGACAAACATGCTTGAGATAGCAACACATGCGAGTTTTACCGATCAATGCTCTAACAATAACAAATCACATAAAAATATGAATTTAAATCCAAAATACTCAATGAAATTAACCACAAGAAAACCCATGATTAATTTAATCGGAAATGCTCAACATAAGAGAACTTATGGAGCCACACAGTATGTACATAAAAATATGGATCAGGGAAGATCAATACTGCGGAATAGAGAAGGATTCATTCTATTTTCCATCATTATTTGCACAATGACATACAATAGACATAATCCTCGTAAACAAAAGTTCATCCTATCTTCCATCAATATTTGCATAATGACATATAATAGGCTTAACTTTTGTAATGTCAAAAGTTCATTCATTCTTTTATCAATACTTGCATATCGACATGTGAAAGACTTAACTTTTGACAAAGTATGGGACAATCATAGTTCACGGACGCAAGCACACATATCCCATAATACATTGCAATATATAAAAGATTAATACTGCAAAAATCATCTTCCAAACAGTTTTAGAATTTAAACAAATAAACCTAAAACAATGAAGATGAAAACATTAGACATAGCTACGTGTAATCACAATAATGGCTATTCCAAACTCTAGTTATTCTTCCTAAAAACTCAAGAATAAAATTCTCATAAGAAGATTTACTAGACAAAATAAAATCAACTCTTAGAGAATATGATTCGAAAAACATATTAAACATAGCCAGCAACCAAAGATTGAACATGGAAGAGTTCATCAATTGATTTCTTCAGTTCGTTTTTCATAAAATCAAGATTCCTTGTTGCAATTCCAAGTTGTTCACGTACGACCTCAAAATCTCGAAGAAGATTTCCGACCAGTTGTGATAACATCTGAGGTGGTAGTTTGTTTTCATGATCAACAGCATGAAAGCAGGTTGTGAAAACAGGGTTCTCGTGAAACTAGATAGGCTTGCTCTTCTCAACATTGTCTTCCTTGTTGCATCCATCCATTGTGCACACAGAAATCAGGTGAACCTTTTGACGTTACGGAACGTGTATGTACCAAAACTGAGCATGATATATATATGAGTGTTTCTTAGGAAACCCTAGGGATACTCGTATACGTTTCGTGTGGGTCAGGTGTATGTGAATTTATGGTTACAACCTTGGTACGAGACCAAAATAATAATGGAGCTAAATTTAGAAGAGGTCTTGAAAAACTCGAGAAACATTCTAAACAAAGGATGACCTTCTTAGTTCAAGGGAAGATAAGAGAATTGTTGAAAATCAAGGCAATCAACAAGAAATTATTCTCAAGAGTGAGCGATCAAAAAAAAAACATTACATCATGTAAAGTACTGGAGCAAGGCTCAACGTTTATTGATCATTGTTTCGTAAACAAAATGAAATATAACAACAACTACTTTCTCAAGACACACAAGTTTCTTAAGAATTATAAGCATCCTTCCATACTACAAGAAGGATGCTATAATGAGTAGTCATGTTGTATTTTGATGAGCTTTTTGCTCATCAAGCATATTGACTTATTCTCTCTTTCCTTCTTGAATATTTTCATAAAAATCATTAGGACTAGTAGAAAGAGATTTAACTAGAGGAGAACAAGGAATACCTGAACCTGCTGCTTTCCTTGCCTTTTTGATGCTTCGTTTGAGTCTGTTTATGCTGATCTTGAGCTCCGAGACTCGATTATTGATATGATTGAAATCTGGAGCAGACACCTCGGATTCACTGTCTTCTTTAGAAGGATATAAGGAATTTGGCTTTTCTTTCTTTCTCTTATGCCTTTTTCTCTTCTCAGAGTCAGTTGTCCACCTGAAATTCTTCCTTCTACAATTGTAGGCATTTTGTATCTTAAAATCATAATCTGGAAATGACTCATCACAACATTTCTCTTGATTGCAGACACTGCCTTTTACTCCAGCAATATGAGAGATAGGTTTAATTACTTCTTTAGACATCCATGCAAGAATGTTATGAAGTTTCTCATTCCTCAGTCGAAAACAACATCTTCGTTCAAGATGTCCTTTATTTCCGCAATAATAACAGTTAAAGGATTTGTTCTTGACTGTTCTCATGCTAGTTAATTTTGAAGGAGTACAATTCTTGTTCCTAAGACTGTCGGCTGCTTGAAAAGTTTTTTCACATGAAGAGTTTTCATTAGCATGCACAAAATTAATCTTACCAGTACTTGGAGCGTCTATTCCCTTATAGCCCATACCACGTGTATCATGATGTTCTTTACATGCTCCAATCATAGAAGATAATTTTGTAGAGCTAGTATTAAATATTTTCAGATTTTCTTCAAGTGATTTTACCTTATTAAGAGCAGCTACGATATCAGTCTCCAACAATTTTTCTCTAGCGAGGAGACTGAGTTCTCTGTCATTAAAACATTTTTGTTGATAACCATATCTTGCTTCAGATTCCGCAAGCCTTTCTTTCAACACAAAGATATTTTGAAGAAGTTTGTCCCACTCGGACCTTTTTGAGTGTAAATCTTCGTCTCGATCTTTGACGGTAGATTGCAACAGTTTATATCCACAATCGTAACCTTTAAAGAGTTTTCTCATCTTTCTGTTTTCTTGACAGAGAGGTGCCAAATATTTTCTCAAGAAAGCTGTTGACTTGTTTTCTTTCAAATCATGGTCAAACAGCATGACATATTGAGAGACTTCCTCATCAATAGTCTGTCCTTCTTCTGAATCTCTCTCATCTGAAAGATTATCCAACTGTTCATCAAGACACTTTTCCCAGTTGAAGTCAGATTCGGACACAGAAGCAGAAACATGAGATTTCTTAAATGTCTCAGGATTTTGAAACATCTCAGGGGAACTCTGATCTGGTATTGCGTCATCAGAGAGATTACTGTCCATATGGTCAGATCGCTACAAACACAGACTTATAAGATCTTTAAACGTGTTTGCCTGTTCTGATATGAAAAAGCGGGGGTCTAACAACCACACCCAATATTTCTCTTAGCAATCTGTATGGACAAACTCCAATATACTTTTAAGAGAATCAACTAGACAGTCAGACTCAATCTTAACAAAAGTATATCAAAGAGTTATATCTCTCTTTCTCGATTCAATACTTACTCAAGAAAATATAAATCTGCGAGCCTAATTGAATACAAGAGAAATCACTTGAACGATACCAAATACCAATGTTCAAGGATCAATCAATTTCAATCAACAACCAAAGGTTGGGTTTCCCAATTGATTGATTCAACGCACAACCTGTGATATTTAAATTATATAACAAAATATAATGTGGAAAAGAAATAACACAGACACCAGAAGTTTTGTTAACGAAGAAATCGCAAATGCGGAAAAACCTCGGGACCTAGTCCAGATTGAACATACAATGTATTAAGCCGCTACAAACACTATCCTACTACAAACTAACTTCGGTCTAGACTGTAGTTGTACCCCAATCAATCTCACACTGGTCCAAGGTACAGTTGCGCTCCTTACGTCTATGATCCCAGCAGGATACTACGCACTTGATTCTCTTAGTTGATCTCACCCACAACTAAGAGTTGCTACGACCCAAAGTCGAAGACTTTAATAAACAAATTTATATCACACAGAAAAGTCTACGGTAATAGATAAATCTGTCTCCCACAGAAATACCTACAAGTTTTTGTTCCGTATTTTGATAAATCAAGGTGAACAGGAACTAATTGATAAACCGGACTTATATTCCCGAAGAACAGCCTAGTATTATTAATCACCTCACAATAATCTTAATCGACTAACGAAACAAGATATTATGGAATCACAAACGATGAGACGAAGGTGTTTGTGACTACTTTTATATCTTGCCTGTCGGAGAAATTAATCTCAAGCCAATCTTATGATTTTACTCAAATACGAAAGAAACAACAAGATCAGATCACGCAACTACAGAGAAAATAGTTGGGTTTGGCTTCACAATCCCAATGAAGTCTTCAAGTCGTTAACCTACAGGGTCTCGATAGAAACCTAAGGTTAAAGGAGAATCGACTCTAGCTTATACAACTAGTATCAAACAGGAGGTGTGGGGATTAGGTTTCCCAGTTGCTAGAGTTCTCCTTTATATAGTATTTCCAATCAGGGTTTGCAATCAATGTTAGCTTAGTAACAAAGCATTCAATATTCACCGTTAGATGAAATCCAGATTAGATTCAAGCTAATATCTTTCAACCGTCAGATCGAACTTAGCTTGTTACACACAAACGAAATGCACATTTATTTAGGTTTGTGTAAACGTACCCAAACATGTACATTTTAGTTGGTTCAACAGTAGTTAATCAAATGGTTATCCATATGAGCACTTTCATATCAACCATATTCATCTTAACCATAACTAGTTCATATGACTCAAGATAACTAGTTAGAGAGTTGTTCAATTGCTTAGATCTCATAGAAGTATATAAGACACAACCAAAGCAAAAACGATTTGATTTACTCGAATCAATTCATGAACTTTATAGCCACGGTTTGCTAGTATGCATTCCTTAGTTTATATAAGTTTAAGTTAACGAATAATCATTTTTAGAAACTAACCCACTTAAGTATGCATACTGGTACGCGTACTTAAGTACCCGGAATAAGTTTGTTTTCAGTTCACAAACTCCAGCAGAAATTCACGGGATGTGAAATTCCGACATTGCGCGTACTGGTATGCGGACTTTAGTTCCGGTTTTCCTGAGTAGAAAAGTACGCATACTTTGGTTCAAGGAATAAGGACGTACACACGTATGAGTTATCACACAATGTTTATATCCTTTCAAGGTTATATTCTAAACTCTCATTTCAGTCATTGAAACAATTTTAGAGGACGTTATATAGTTGTTGTTCACAAGCTAGTTTTTGTCAAAGCGATTTTCAAGTAATTGAAACTAATATGACTTCCGTCACTAGTAAAGATGAACTTGGCCAAAGCGAAAGCTTACTAACACATATTTCGAGAAATAGATAAGCGAGATAAACTCGGCTCGAGATAGCAAATGTGTATAATCATAGTCTATACAGAAATACGACTTTTGTCTCAAGATAGGAGATAGAGTAGATAGACTTTTAAGTGATAGATAAGTTCAAGTCTCCACATACCTTTTAGTCGATGAAGTTCCACCAGTTCCTTGAGTAGTTCTTCGTCTTTATATAATGATCGCCATGGATTCCAGAGCTCAACTATACTTTTTATCCTAGTCCGAGACTTAGCTAATGGTAGACTAGAAATCAAGACTTATAGTTTTGATCACTAACATTGACAAACATGCTTGAGATAACAACGCATGCGAGTTCGACCGAGCAGTGCTCTAACACTTAGATCCTAAGAGTTGCTTCAAATGTAGTGAATACTTTTGATACCAATCTGCCTATAACAGATAAGCCTATTTGATTTCCGTTTAGATCAAAGATCAAGGTGTGAAAATCTGTTTGCAATAGACAAAGCTAGCAAAAATTACAAATCCGGAACTTACGACTCCAGAATAGTAGTCTAGATTCTAAACGACCTCTCAAGAACAATCTTCGAAAGATCAACTAAGATCAATCTTTAGATATCTATCATGAGGAATCAAAAATCTGAGATGAAGAGAACTTCGCGATTACTATCTATCTTGCCTGAAAGATATTACGAGAACCTCGATAATAGAAAAGCAAGATCAGGATTTACGAACTATCAAGGTATAGATAGTCGGACCTGGCTTCAAAAATTCCTAAATCGAAGTCATTTAGTCGTAGACCTAATAACGTTTCATAGAGGAAACCTAGGTCAATAGAGGAAGACTATAAAATCAACTAGGACATAAAGTGTCAGGGATTGACTTTCCTAGTTGACATCGATGCTCTATTTATAGTTTTCAAAGACTAGGGTTTGCTTAGGATTCAAGCTAAGATAGCTTGAGAATCAAGCAAAAAACTTACGTCTTCAAAATACAATAGAAGATAATACACATAGGTTCGGTTACAGAATCGTGTATAATGACTGTTCGATTTGGAAAGTTATCCAAAGAACTGAAATCGATTTGATGTTCTTTTAAACACCTAAGAAAGTGATCATAATATAAACACATAAGTGCGTAAGTAATCAATGAAGTCTTAGAAGTGTTTAAGAGAGTTCTAGCAATGCTAAACATATTAAAAATAATAATTCTATAAGTATCTACTAAACATTATCAGGACAGTTGGTACAACGGTTTGCCAACCGTAGGGCTTGTTCACGAGTCAGGGTGTTACGGTTTGTGAACCGAGTTTGCCAACCCTACTAGACTACCAAACTCAGTTGACCACGGTTTATGAACCGGGTTCGCCAACTACTAGCCTATTTATCCAACTTGTAAAATTAAGTTCACTGTGGTTTTCCAACCGGGTTCGTGAACTGTTCCCAACTGAACTTGCGGTTTGCGAACTGGTTCACCAACTTTCCTGTATTTCTATATCTCGATATCTATGGTTTGCGAATTAGTTCGCCAACCTACCCTGAGTAGAAATTCAATAAGTTCGTATTTCTCTCTTATGACGTTTAAAACATTCCCAAGTGATATAATCATTTGCATAAGCAATTTTTAATTGTTTACAAATATTGTTAAGAACCTTTGAACAGCTAATCGCGAAGTCATATTTCGAGGTTTTTTACAAAACAAGCTTGACTCGAAACATCCTCTTTGTGATTCTAATATAAGTCACATGACATATCTCAATATACAGAATGATGGTATAGTGAGTAAAATAGAACAGCTCAGTCTTCACATACCTCATATAGAAGTTCTCCAAATGTCTTCGTCGATCTTCAGTCTTCAAGGGTGATCTCTGATACTCAATACAATTCTAACCTATCTGAAACCTGACTTAGTAGACTAGAAATTAAGATATAGTTTTGATCAACTAACATTGACAACAAGCTTGAGATAACAAAACTTGTGGTTCAACCGAGCAACGCTCTAACACTAGGGATAACTTTCCATTTAGCTTCTGAAACTAGAGCACCTTTTTTTTTATAATGCCAAGTTATATGGTGTCTTGAAATTTTCTTTTCACCTACCTATTAGCCGACCGGTTTCTCACCTTCTATAGACCTACTATTTTCCAAATAATTACAATTCCCTAATTATTCAAAGAAAAATATGTAACTCACAACCATTTTTCTTCTTTCTGATGTTGTCACTATGGTTAGCTAGAGATGAACTCATATATCGACGACGACCAAACCAGCCATGAACAACTGTTAAAATCACCCTGCAGTTGCAACATGAATTTACCTGAGAAAACAGTGTGTTGACATCTCATTGGTCGAACATGACACCAATTGTAAACGCTAATTGTTCACACCTATATCGAATATAACTTCAATAGGTTGATATAAATATATATGAGGCAGTCAAGGGGACTTCCAGGTCATGCTGGAGAGGGATTTGAAAAGGAGAAGGTAACTAGTACACCACCAATTTTTCTGTTCGGAAACCTATATGGACAATCCTTATACAATATGTATGTTTGGTTACGAAACTGTATACAAGATTATTTTAACAAACCTAGTATGTACCCAAATTGTAACGAACCGAATTCCAAGAGAACAAGTCTTCTAATGGATATTTCAAAACACTGAATTCAACAAGAACGAGTCTGGTAGGTTCTTACAGTTGAGTTGATATTATCTAGGTTTAATGACATACAACCTGTGATGTAATTATAAAGGTAAAACAATATAATACGGAAAAGAAATAACACAGACAACATAAATTTTTGTTAACGAGGAAGCTACAATCTTGTAGAAAAATCTTGGTACCTAGCCTAGAATATACACACACACTACTTTAAGTTGTTACACAAATAGCCTACTACCAGATTTCAGACTAGAAGAAATACATGCTTCAATTGTATTCGTGCACTTGTAAAAACTTCTAGAAGAACACTTGTTCTCCATAGGAATTGCATTTACAAATCTTCTAGCAGAATGCTAGTTCTCTTTAGAATATGATCCTCAACAATTAGGGTTTACACATATTGCTTAACCTAATTGATTCTCCTTTACAAGATCACCTATAAATAATCTAGAGATATCTTGATCTATAAATTTTAGGGGTTATGATAGTAACCTAGATATAGGTTACGTAACTATCAATGAAGTAGCTTGCATGTGTCTTACGATCCTCAAGTAAAGTCTTCAAAATCTCACTCTTGTTCGTGAAAAACAACCTTATGCAACTCATACACAATTTTCTAAGGGATGGATAGTGTAGTTACATGAAACCTCTATTTGTAGTGAATAGACAAGCCTAGGTTGCTTAAAAACAAATCCACCTTGTCTAGGAAAGGAAACGTCACATACTTGACTAAAATATCCATATAGTCATGTATTTACGGTTTCAGTTCGAGACTATTGTTGAAAGTTGTGTACATTTTCCTATTCATGAAATCAACCTTTAGCCACATATTTTTTCATCTTAGTAAATCGCTCATAACTTCTTCGTTACAACTTAGAATTTAGTAATTTTTAGCTCGTTGATTTCAGATTTTGACTCACTATAATATGGATACATTTACAAGGTCAATTTTTATTTTCACTAAAGCCTTAGGTTCAAAAAATCCTCTAGTGTATATAAAAAAGTATATTTAACGTCATAAGAATTTTTCTAAAGAGTAAGAAATTTGTTATGATAGATAGTGAGGTAGAATAAACAACAAAATCAAGTATTTATTATTAACCTTTAATGAATTTCTCCATAAATATCTTTGTGAGTCTTCAATCTTTGGTCTTCAGTGATAGCTTTGATTCCATACTCTACTTCCTAAACCTATCTAGTCCAAAAACGATTTTAGTATAGTAAATCAAGAATGCATTTTGGCATATAAATTTGAAAAATGACTTGACATATCAATACCAGTGGGTTCAACCGAGAAATGATCCAACGATCCCCCCACCCCCACCCCCTTCAATTTTAGTGACAATTTAAAAAAAAAACATTATGATATAATTCCACTATACTTCTTTATTTCTTGAATCTTCAACGCCTTCGATGATGTATGTGTTCACTATGTACTTGTTGAAGATCTGTAACATAATAACAACTTATGAAAATAGTCAAGTTGTTATGACGATACGTAGTACCTTTTTCTACTTTGATATTTATTATACCAAAACTTCAAAGAAAGAGTTGGTGATATGTTCTCCCCTATTAGTCTTTACTTGTCTCTTTTTGGCATATTTGAAGTTTACCTTCTTCCATGTAATTCGAACTGCTCAAAAAAGTTTGTGAACTCAAATACAAAAAGTGAAAAAGCGGGGGTCTAACAACACCACCCAATATTTCACTTAGCAATCTGTATGGACAAACTCGAATATACTTTTAAGATAATCAACAAGACTCAATCAATTAAAAGTACATCAACGAGTTTATATCTCTCTCTTGATTTGGTTTACTCAAGCAGGAACTGCTAGTTCTAATCAAATACAAGGAATAACTCAGATGGTACCAAAGACCAATATCGAGGATCAATCAATGACAATCAACAACCAAAGGTTGGATTACTGTAATTGATGATCTAACGCACAACCTGTATTATTTCAATTATAAAGATAAAACAATATAATAGGGAAACTGAAATAACACAGACACTAGAAATTTTGTTAACGAGGAAACCACAAATGCAGAAAAACCCTGGGACCTAGTCCAAATTGAACACACACTGTATTAAGCCGCTACAGACACTAGCCTACTCCAAGCTAACTTCGGACTAGACTGTAGTTAAACCCCAATCAGCCTCCCACTGATCCAAGGTACAGTTGTACTCCCTACGCCTCTGATCCCAGCAGGATACTACGCACTTGATTCCCTTAGCTGATCTCACCCACAACTAAGAGTTGCTACGAACCAAAGTCGAAGACTTGATGACAAACAAATCTGTCTCACACAGACAAGTCTATCGAAGGATTAATCTGTCTCCCACAGATAAACCCTAAA
This sequence comes from Papaver somniferum, assembly GCF_003573695.1. Classification (NCBI taxonomy): domain Eukaryota; kingdom Viridiplantae; phylum Streptophyta; class Magnoliopsida; order Ranunculales; family Papaveraceae; genus Papaver; species Papaver somniferum. The sequence goes on along the minus strand of NC_039358.1, from coordinate 126,988,441 downwards.
AGGTTTTGTTTCGTCTTTTGATAGTAATCAAGGTGAACAGGAACCAATTGATAATCCGGTCTTATATTCCCGAAAAACATCCTAGAGTTATCAATCACCTTATAACAATCTTAATCGTATGGTAGCGAAACAAGATGTTGCGGAATCACAAACGATGAGACGAAGATGTTTGTGATTACTTTTTATATATTTCCTATTGGAGATATCAATCTCAAGCCAATCAATATGATTGTACTCGTACGATAGAAGATGCAAGATCAGATCACACAACTACGATAAAGTAGTATCGGTCTGGCTTCACAATCCCAATGAAGTCTTTAAGTCGTTAACATGGTTTTAGAAGAAGAAAACCAAAGGTTAAAGGAGAACCGACTCTAGCACGCAAACTAGTATGACACGTAAGGTGTGAGGATTAGTTTTTCATTGATGCTAGATGTCCCCTTATATAGTCTTTCAAATCAGGGTTTTCCATTAAGTTACCTTGGTAACGAAGCAATCAATATCCACCGTTAGATGAAAACCTGATTTAGATTCAAGCTAATATTTCTCAACCGTTAGATCGAAAACTTAACTTGTTACACACAATTGAAATTCACGCTTCTAGGTTTGTTAACCATACCCAAACATATGCACTTGTTAGTTCAATAATAGTTAACCAAAAGGTTAGCCATATGAGCATTTCATATCAACCATGTTCTTCTTCACCATAACTAGTTCACATGACTCAAATGAACTAGTTAGAGAGTTTTTTAATTGTAAAGAATTCTTATGTAACTACACAAGACACAATTGAAGCAAAGATGATTTGATTCACTCGAATCGGTTCATGAACTTTTATAGCAACGGTTTGCAAACTGCATTCCTTAGTCTTTTTAAGTTTAAGTTCAGAAATCATCTTCAGATATATAACTTTCTTAAGTTCGCAGACTTAAGTTACCGGGCAGAGTTTACAAACTCTAGCAGAAATTCTCGAGATGAGAACTTCGCCGGTTCGCGGACTGAGTTTGTGGACTTAGCTTCACGCACTAGTTTTTCAACTCCAGCAGAAATTCTCGGGTTTGAGAACTTCGGCAGTTCGCGGACTTGGCTCACGCCATTCTTCCGGTTCTCTTGATCAACAAAGTTCGCAAGCTTTGGTTCAAGGAATATGACTTATACATAAATGTGTTTCCACAACAATGCTTATGTCCACCATTGGTTATGCAGTCTTAACTCTCATTCCAATCATTGAAACATTTTTCGTCAAAGAAATTTTCAAAGTGATTGAAACATATCATGACTTTCATCACTAGGTAAAGATAAACTTGGTCGAAGCGAAAAGATTACCAACACATATTTCGAGATATAGATAGGCGAGGTATACTCGGCTCGAAATACCAACTGTGTATAATCAAAGTCTATATATAGCATACGACTTTTTGTCTCAAGAAGTATGAGATAGAATAGATAGACTTTTGAGTGATAGATAAGTTCAAGTATTCATATACCTTTTTGTTGAGAAGTTCCACCGGTTCCTTGAGTAGTTCTTCTTCTTGTATGATGAATTGCCATGAAGTCCTTGAGCTCAACTACACTTTCTATCCTAGTCCGAGACTTAGCTATAGTAGACTAGAAATCAAGACTTATAGTTTTAATCACGAATATTGACAAACATGCTTGAGATAGCAACGCATGCGAGTTCGACCGAGCAATGATCTAAGAATCTCCCCCTTTGTCAATTTTAGTGACAAAACTATCAATACATATGGAATACAAAAAAGATAATGAAACTTTAGTAGCTCCTATTCCACATATCTAATCTTCAACGTTCCTCGAAATCTTCGTCATTTCCAAGTACTCCAATGATCCCAAAAGTTGTAAGTTTAGCATCACCGTTGTTGAATATACGTAGCTATAACAATGAGGAAAAATAATTCTCGATCATTGTTATACAGTGTCATAGTATTATTACACAGTGTCAAAGTTCAATTATATCACAACTTCAACAATAATACTATGGTGATATGTATCACTCCCCCTTAGTCAATACTCCATCTCACATGGAAACCACTCCCCCTACACAATGATTCGAAAACCATATGTATTTGTAGTGTGAACTACATATTAATTCTCCCCCTTTTTTTCAATAAAATTGGCAAAGGTACAAGAACGGGATCATAATGAAATTTCCGTAAGAGATATTTCATGACTAAAAGAAAAAAAATACATACCAACTAATTTAGATGCAATCATAAAGCCGAAGCTAAATGCATTCATCAAGGAGTTTAAAGATACAAGATAACCCCTCTAACATTCCACAGCCGCACACCCCTCAAGATATGACTATTAAGCACAAGTTCAAAAGAACTCTCCCCCATTTGATGTCATTCCCGAGAGAACATCAACGAGCGACCTTAATTTCAAAAGAAAAAAAGGATTTCTATTGGACACCAAAACCATAAGAATGATTTTTATATCCAGAAACTCAATCAAATTAATCACAATTAAACCCATGAAATAATTTAATCGGAATACACAACCAAATTAAACACAAAAAGCGATCAATTTAATTGATTATGCTCAACATAAGTAAACTTACGGAGCTACGACTAAGTTTAACCATAAGGAATGATTAGCTTAACCATTCATATACTCAACACAAGAAAAACTTATGGAGTAATAACTAAATAACCAAACAAGATGATTAATTTAGTTCATAATGCTCGACATATAGTACCTTACGGAGCAACAACAAAGCCAATCAAAAATAATCAAATTGGTTGTTTAGTGCTCAACATAAGACACATTACGGAGCCTCACAGTATTACATAAAATATGGATCAGTAAAGATCAATATTATGGAATACACAAGGATTCATTCTATCTTCCATCACTATTCGCATAACGACATTCAATAGACATAATCCTTGCAAACAAAATATTTTTAACATATCTTTCGTCAAAGATTGACAATATAGGCTTAACTTTTGTAATTGTCAAAAGTCCATTCATTCTTTAACCAATAAATGAATATCGATCATAAACGACTTACTTTTGACAAGGTATGGGACAAACATAGTTCACGGACGTAAACACCAAAAAGTTGCAATATAACAAATCATAAAGATTAAATACTGCAAAAACATCATCCTCCAAATATTTTTAGAATTTTAAAACAAAACCTAAAAAATAACAAGAAGATGAAAATATAATAGTTATGTGTAGTCACAATCATTTCTATTCAAGCACTAGTTATTCTTCCAACTAAACCGAAAAAAAGACATACTAGGCAACAAAAATAACCTCAGTTTTCCTTGATGATCTCATACCTTTGGAATGGTCTATCGAAATAGGAATCACTGATATCCTTGATCTTGTTGACCGTAGAGACACCATTTCATGAGTTAGAACGTTAGTTTTTCGATCAACAATGCGAGCAAAATGTCGAGCCTTAGCGCAGTCAAGAATAACTTTCTTCTGATTCCTGATCATGATATTCTGAGTACCAAGGATATTTGCTTGTCCATCAATAAGTTGGTTTATCTGCAGTTGAAGGTTAGCAAGTTCGTTCTTTACTTCATTTTGAACGAGAATTAAATCCTTGACAGATTCTCCAATCCAAGAGTTGTACTCTTTCCTTTCAAGCATCTTCTTTAGAATAAACTTGACCAGAATCACTTCCCTTGAGGTCATCCTCTACAATAGGGTTAACTTCTTTTTTGGGAACAGTTTCCATCGAGTTCCTTTCTGAAGAATAATGAACGCATACATAAGATATATATACATATGTAAACGTGTACACCCTAGATAGAAACCCTAGAGTTCCTTGAGGAGATATGGACGCTCATGGACAAAACCAATGCCAAAATAAATGGACCCAACCAGGAATACTGCACACTGTGTTGTTTTCAAAAAGTCTCCATCCCCAAGAGATCACAGTGATGAAAGAAAAAAATACTAGAAACTTACATAAGATATCAACATACAAACTGATGAAAGTCATCTAAATACTTGAGCATCTCTCAAACATCATCCTTGTATCTCCCAAGTTAGCTACAAGAATGGAACTTTCTACTACTAGGTAGCAGAGGGAGACATAGTCTCATCATAGGTTCTGAGAGAATAGTTGTGATTTCCACCAGGATATCTGATCTCAACATTTCTTGTCTTCCCTTGGCAGTTTCCAAATTTATGGAAATATTTCACATCCCTCCCTGGAAGCACAGAAGAAGAACATTTCTGATTACAAAGTCTAGGACCTCTAGAGATTGGTTCTAGGGGATTTCCCGAAATGGGTCTCCATACTCTAGACTTAAATTTACCAGAGTTGCTCTTATAAGCACAGGACATGCTTTTATTAGTAGCACAAGAATTTATACCACTGGAATACACCAAAGTCCTGTAATGATTTCTGGGAAAGAGATCATTTTTATAAGATGCCTGGTTTCTTGTGAGCAAGAGGTTCACTGCATTGGTCGTTTGACTATTTACTCCATTGACAGTGGAAAGAAGCAAATTGTGAAGTTTAGAAATTTGTTTCTTCCTGGCAAAACAACGGATAACATAGTGATTTCCTTTTCTACAGAAAGTACAGGTTCGTGGAGAAGACACAACAATTGGCATCTGTTTTAATTTTTCAGCCCTGTGAGAAGATTGTAAGTTATATAAAATTTTCTCGACACAATCTTCTTTTGGAGGATATTTCTTCATGCACTGTATGTCAAGAGGAACGGTTGGAACAGAAGAATTTTTCCTTAAGACAGAGTTTTCCTTTTCCAAGGTCATACACTGTTCATGGGCTAGTGAGAGTGATGCTTCTAGCTTCTCTTTCTCAACACGAAATTTTGCAAGATCATATGAATGTGTCTTGATCAAACATTTTTCTCTAATTGATCCTTCTTTGATAATCTTTTCAAGATCACAAATCTTTTCACGCTATAGATTATTTTCTTGAAGAAGTTTCTCAATATCCTTAGAAAATGACTCTATGATGTTATAAAGTACACGTTCTCGATCAATAGACTTTTCAAATTCATCGATGAGTTGATCATGATTCTGAAGATCAACAAACTCAGTAGAATTTTTTGAAATTCTGGTGAGCTCCATTTTAGCTTTTGCCATAGTGTCCAATGTCTCATTGGAGAAAGAGTGGTCAACACAAGATGAGATAGTCTTCCTACCTCGGGATTCGGAAGAATCAACTAAGGAATAATCCTTTGAGGTATTTCCGAGACACTTGACATAGTTGAAAGCTTTAGGAAGCATTTTGGTATGCGTAAGAGATTCTGTCCTCAGACTCAGGTTGCTATAAACACAGACTTGTAAGGTCTTATAGGTGTTTGCCTGCTCTGATACCAATTGAAAAAGCGGGGGTCTAACAACATCACCCAATATTTCACTTAGCAATCTGTATGGACAAACTCGAATATACTTTTAAGAGAATCAACAAGACTCAATCAATTAAAAGTACATCAACGAGTTTATATCTCTCTCTTGATTTGATTTACTCAAGCAGGAACTGCGAGTTCTAATTAACTACAAGGAATAACTCGGATGGTACCAAAGACCAATATCCGAGGATCGATCAATGGCAATCAACAACCAAAGGTTGGATTAGTGTAATTGATGATCTAACGCACAACCTGTATTATTTCAATTATAAAGATAAAAAAAATATGATGCGGAAACTGAAATAACACAGACACCAGAAATTTTGTTAACGAGGAAACCGGAAATGCAGAAAAACCCCGGGACCTAGTCCAGGTTGAACACACACTGTAATAAGCCGCTACAGACACTAGCCTACTCCAAGCTAACTTCGGACTGGACTGTAGTTGAACCCCAGTCAGTCTCCCACTGATCCAAGGTACAGTTGTACTCCCTACGCCTCTGATCCCAGCAAGATACTGCGCACTTGATTCCCTTAGCTGATCTCACCCACAACTAAGAGTTGCTACGACCCAAAGTCGAAGACTTGATGAAAAACAAATCTGTCTCACACAGACAAGTCTATCGAAGGATTAATCTGTCTCCCACAGATAAACCCTAAAAGGTTTTTTTCGTCTTTTGATAGTAATCAAGGTGAACATGAACCAATTGATAATCCGGTCTTATATTTCCGAAGAACAACCTAGAGTTATCAATCACCTCAAAACAATCTTAATCGTATGGTAGCGAAACAAGATGTCGTGGAATCACAAACGATAAGACGAAGATGTTTGTGATTACTTTTTATATCTTTCCTATCGGAGATATTAATCTCAAGCCAATCAATATGATTGTACTCGTACGATAGAAGATGCAAGATCAGATCACACAACTACGATAAAGTAGTATCGGTCTGGCTTCACAATCCCAATAAAGTCTTTAATTCGTTAACCTGTTTTTAGAAAAAGAAAACCAAAGGTTAAAGGAAAACCGACTCTAGCACGCAAACTAGTATCACACGTAAGGTGTGGGGATTAGTTTTGCATTGATGCTAGATGTCCCCTTATATAGTCTTTCAAATCAGGGTTTGCCATTAAGTTACCTTGGTAACAAAGCAATAAATATCCACCGTTAGATGAAAACCTGATTTAGATTCAAGTTAATATTTCTAAACCGTTAGATCGAAAACTTAACTTGTTACACACAATTGAAATGCACGCTTCTAGGTTTGTTAATCGTACCCAAACGTATGCACTTGTTGGTTCAATAATAGTTAACCAAAAGGTTAGCCATATGAGCATTTCATATCAACCATGTTATTTTTCACCATAACTAGTTCACATGACTCAAATGAACTAGTTAGAGAGTTGTTCAATTGTAAATAATTCTTATGTAACTACACAAGACACAACTGAAGCAAAGATGATTTGATTCACTCGAGTCGGTTCATGAACTTTTATAGCCACGGTTTACAAACTGCATTCCTTAGTCTTTTTATGTTTAAGTTCAAAAATCATCTTCAGATATATAACCTTCTTAAGTTCGCAGACTTGGTTCGCTGACTTAAGTTACCGGGAAGAGTTTACAAACTCCAGCAAAAATTCTCGGGATGAGAACTTCGCCGGTTCGTGGAATGGGTTCGCGGACTTAGCTTCACGCACTAGTTTGTCAACTCCAGTAGAAATTCTCGGGTTTGAGAACTTCGGCAGTTCGCGGACTTGGCTCACGCCATTCTTCCGGTTCCCTTGATCAACAAAGTTCGCAAACTTTGGTTCAAGGAATAGGACTTATACATAAATGTGTTTCCACAACAATGCTTATGTCCACCATTGGTTATGTAATCTAAACTCTCATTCCAATCATTGAAACATTCTTCGTCAAAGCAATTTTCAAAGTGATTAAAACATATCATGACTTTCGTCACTAGGTAAAGATAAACTTGGTCGAAGCTAAAAGCTTACCACCACATATTTCGAGATATAAATAGGCGAGATATACTCGGCTCGAAATACCAACTGTGTATAATCAAAGTCTACATATAACATACGAATTTTTGTCTCAAGAAGTGAGAGATAGAATAGATAGACTTTTGAGTGATAGATAAGTTCAAGTCTTCACATACCTTTTTGTCGAGAAGTTCCACCGGTTCTTTGAGTAGTTCTTCTTCTTGTATGATGAATCGCCATGAAGTCCTTGAGCTCAACTACATTTTCTATCCTAGTCCGAGACTTAGCTATAGTAGAGTAGAAATCAAGACTTATAGTTTTGATCACTAATATTGACAAACATGCTTGAGATGGCAACAGATGCGAGTTCGACCGAGCAATGCTCTAACAAAAAGTCTTCAGGAATATTTCAAAATCAAACAGTTCGCGAACTATATAAATCAACTCATGTACAATTGAAAGAAAGAGTATCAGGGAACATATCAAAATCGACCAGTTCGTGAGATGAGAAAACCAGTTCGTGAATGCGAGTTAGTTGATATTTATTCTTCACTTGTATTTAGTATCTTCGTGTATTGACCAAGTCAATTCATGAACCTGAATGTAACTTGATTTTTCCCATTTGAACAACCATTGCTTAAATTCATATTTCAAGAATTATCAAGTAATAGCTTGAACTCGAAGTTTCTCATTTGCAATTTAATAAATGCAAAAGTCATAGACAGCTTCGTTTATTCTAACCTGTATCTTTAAGAACTTAAACACAAATCAAGTTAGTTAAACATGAATCATACTTAAGGTATTTGGATCATTATCCGCATTAATCTCTATATTGTAAGTACTTCACCTTTGATTTATTCTCTTAACTAAGGGTGATCAATGATATACCAGTGATTATCATGTCTTGAGAGTTATACCCAAATATCGTAACCTAAGTTTAAATATTAACATTATGATTAGATATATTATCTAAATGCATATTCTTTTTACTTTTTATCTAACTGTTCCCATGTATCATGTTCTCGTCTCTTTCTTAGGAGTCACATAGGAAGGTAGAATTTCTACAAGAGCATAAGAGGTTTTGACACCCACATCAAATAGATATATTTTTGGACTCACTATTAATAATGTGGTAACACCTTAAGTCGAATATAACTATTGAAAATGATAGGGTACCAAGTACACCACCAATTTTTTCGTTCGACAACCTGTATGGAATTTGGATCTAATTAAAGATCATTGAACAATATGTATATATAGTTTATATATATTTTTCTTCACAATCAGAAAGTCAAGATAATAAAGTCTGTGAACCTGATTGTATAAAATTGTACTTAGACGATCTCAAAAATAAATATCCAAGATCAATCTAGACGTATCCAAATAAAAGGGATATGAATTCTTCCAAGTATGAAACTTGTTATATATCTTTCAAGATACGAATTCTACAAGAACGAGTCTCATAATAGATCACAATTAGTGTGGACTCATCTATTAAGATTTATTACGTACTACTTGTGCAAATCCTATTTTGAAGATAAATAATATAATGCGGAAAAAGATAAATACAGGACACCAGAAGTGCTGTTAACAAGGAAACCTACACCTGCTGAAAATCCCCTCGTCTATATTTGAACACCAAACTGTATTGAGTCGCTACAAATACTAGTCTATTTTCAAACTTCGGACTGGAATGCAGTTGAGACTGAATTCACCGTTCAAGAAGTTCAGCTGCATTCGTGCTCCTTACGTCTCTTGAACCTCGCGAGGTTCTACGTAGTTGATTCCCTTAGTTGATGTCCTTTACAACCTTAGTGAAGACTTTTGATACCAATCTGCCTCTAACAGATACGCCTATTTGATTTCCCTTTAGATCGAATAGATCAGGACTTGTAAATTTGTTTGCAATAGACAATTAAAGATAGTAAACCTCACAAATCAAGAACACTTATACTCAGTTGGCTGAGAAGCCTGGATTATTAACCACCTCTCAAGAACGATCTTAAAAGAAGAATTTTAGATATCTATGTTGAAGAATCGCAAAGTCTGAGACAAAGAGAAACTTTGTGATTTCTATCTGTCTCGTTCCTGAAAGAGATTACGAAAACATCGATAACAGAAAGAACAAATTCAGGATATACGAACTATCAAGGTAAAGATAGTCGGACCTGGCTTCATGAATCCCTAAGGGAACACTAGATTAAGGAGGTTACACTACCAATGATCTTTTTACTAGTTAACTCTATGTAGGAATTTATTCTTATTGTTTAAGGAGGAACGCTAGCTTTTGGAGTAGTTCTTATGTGTTACTTAGCTATTCCAAATACTATCATCTTGCATGTTTGAAATTTATTTAATTAAATTTTATTTTGGAAGATGACTTGCAATACCTAATCTTCATGGATTATATATTTGTGATATTTTTCTTTTTTTGCTATCTTATTCTGGTGATTAGAATATACATCTCATATTTTCTCATAGGTTAAGCTCTTAGCTCTTGCAAAAGAGGAGTACATTATTTTGAGAGTTCCAATATTGACCTCTCCACGATTACACTTTTGTGAATATATCGCTACAGGATTCCATAAGACGTTCTCTAGGAATCTACTCACTTCCTTGATTGCATAACCACTAGGGAATAAGTGGTGAACTTTGATCTCTACATTCGTACATGTCTAGAGAAGTTATAGTTCTATATGTTGAGTCATATCGCATCAATTGTTCACTTGTTCGTAACTGGCGCAGAGAATACTTTCTGTCGATGATTACTTTTCTCACGAAAATCTTGTATCTTAGTGCCTGTAACTTTAAGATCACTATTTTTAACTTCTTTGTTCGTAACTGGCGAGAAGACATAAAAATATTGGGATAGAAATCTAGTTTGTTCATAACTGGCGAGTAAATTTGTTAATGTCCAAGAAAATCCGTATCTTGTGAGTAAAGGTCACTCATGTTGTTCTTTCGGGAATGGCATCAAATGGGGGATGGTTCTTTTGAACTTGTACTTAAACGTAATATCTTTATGGGGAGAGTGGATGTGACGGTAGGAGATGATTGTACCTATATATCTTCTTGATGAAATCGCCGAGTTTCTTGGTGAAACCGTCTAAACTAAAAGCTGGTATGTGTTCTCTAGTCTTGAATACTCTTTTATTTTATTCATTATGATCCTAATTTTTCGCCTTTGCCAATTCTGTTGACAAAAAGGGGGAGAATTATTAAGCAGTATCTTGCTACAACATAGGCTTTTCGGAGCATCATGTAAGGGGGAGTGTAATATTATTTCAAAAGATGTAAGTATTGACTAAGAGGGAGAACATATCACCATAGTATTGCTTCAAAGTTGAGGTGCAATTGAACTTTGAGGAGGGTATCAAGCATAGTGGACTGAGAGATGAAAAGTTAATATATTTTTTGAATCCATATGTATTGAATAGTTTTGTCACTAAAATTGATAAAGAGGGAGATTGTTAAAGCAATGCTCAGTCGAACCCACCAGTTTTTTTTTTTTTTTTGTCTCAAGCTTGTTTGCCAATGTTAGATGATCAAAACTATTTCTTGATTTCTAGTCTACTAAATCAAGTGTCAGACTAGGTTATAATTTGGTAGTTGAGTACCAGATATCACCCTTGAAGACTGAACATTGACGAAGACATTTGGAGAACTTATTTTATCAGGTATGTGAAGACTGAACCATTCTATTTTACTCACTATCTTACCATTCTACCTGTTGAGACTATGTTGTCTAACTTCTAGTAGATTTACAAAGAAGAAATTTCAAGTCAAGCTTGTCTTGTTCAAAATCTCAAAATATGATTCAAGTATAGATGTTCAATGGTCCTTGACAATATTAGTTAGAAACAATTTATTGTTCGAGAATTGGTTTTGGAGCAATTGAAAATTGCCCATATGAGTGATTTTATCATTTGGAAAAGTTTCGAACATCATAAGAGAGAAATTCATGAACTTATGATATTTCTGCTCAGAGTAGGTTGGCAAACCAGTTTGCAAACCATAGATATCTGATTTCAGAAATACGGGGAAGGTTGGTGAACCAGCTCGCAAACCACAAGTTCAGTTGGGAAAAGTTCACGAACCATGGTGAGCTGAATTTTTGGTGTTCGTATAAAAGGCTTAAGGTTGGCGAACCCAGTTGACGAACTGTGTCCATCTTAGTTCATAAAACGAGTACATTTGGCGAACCCAGATCACAAAAAATGTACATTTAAATTCTCAAGATAAGTAGGGTTGGCGAGCCCGGTTCACGAACCGTAGTTCCCTGACCCGTGAACTTAAGCCTTACGGTTCATGAACCGTTTCACCAACAGTCCCAGTAGAATTTAGCAGATGCTCAAAGACTTATTTTTAAAATATGTTTAGTATTGCTATGACTCTCTTAAACACTTCTAAGACTTCATTTATTACAAAAACACTTATGTGTGTGCATCATGATTAAACTCTTGAGTGTTAAAATGAAATGAACATCAACTTGCTTATAGTTCGAAGACATATTTACAAATCAGACCAGTCATTATACACGGTTCCGTAACAGGACAACTGTGTATATTCTTCCATTGGATTTTCAAGATTAAGTCTCATATGAGAAAGTGTTTGCTTGATTTCAAGTTATCTTAGCTTGAATTCTATGCAACCCTTAGTCTTGAAAATCTATAAATAAAGATGCTCTTTCAACTGGGAAATTTAATCCCTGACACTTTAGGTCCTAGTTGTTAGCTAGAATCGTCCTCTATGAACCTATGTTTCCTATGAGAAACATAATTAGGTTTATGAATATAAGACTTTACTTTTGGGATTCATGAAGCCTGGTCCGACTATCTTTACCTTGATAGTTTATGTATCCGCTTTTATCGAGATTCTTGTAATCTCTTTTAGAAAACATAGATAGAAATCACAATGTTTTCCTCGTCTCAGACTTTGTGATCCCTCAAGACAGGTATTTAAAAATTAATCTTAAGTGATTTTTTGAAGATTGTTTTTGAGAGGTGGTAAAAGATCCAGGCTTTTCATCTAAGTGAGTGTAAGTGTTTTGGATTGTGAGATTTACTAGCTTTGTCTATTGCAAACAGATTTCCAAGCCTTGATCTTTGATCTAAAGGGAAATCAAATAAGTTTATCTGTTAGAGGCAGATTGGTAAAAAAGTCTTCACTGAGGTTGAAGCAACTCTCAGGCTGTAAAGGACATCAGCTAAGGAAATCAATTGTGTATAACCTTCAGAGGTTCATGAGAAGCAAGGAGTGCAACTATAACTGAATCGCTTAGAGGGTGGATTCGGTCTCAACTACATTCCATTCTGAAGTCTGATAGTAGGCTATTATCTATAACGGCTTAATACAGTTTGGTATTCAAATCTGGACGAGGTCCAGGGGTTTTTCTGCAGTTGCGCTTTCTTCGTTAACAAAACTTCCGGTGTCTTGTCTTTTTATTTTCAACATTATATTGTTTATTATTATAATAGGATTTACGCAAGTAGTATATATTCAATCTTAGCAGATACGTCCATCTAATTATGATCGATTACAAGACTTGTTTCTTGTAACAAGTTATTACAAATTTATCACTTGGCAGAATTCCGATTAGATTATCTGGATACGACTAAATTGATCCTGGACATTGATTTTTGAGATCGTACAAGCACTTTTCTTAACAATCGGTTTCACGAAATCCTTAGTCTATATTACTAATTGAAAAGAGATAGAGATATAAACTCTATATACATATTGTCAAGCCTTATTAAGTTGGTATACTTGTAATTGTATTAGGTTTTGTCCATACATTTTTCCGAACGAAAAAGTTGGTGGTGTATCCGGTACTCCGGTGTTTTCACAATCCAGTTACATTCGTGCTCCTTACATCTCTTGAACCTTGCAAGGCTCTACACAATTGATTCCCTTAGCTGATGTCCTTTACATCCTAAGAGTTGCTTCAACCTAAGTAAAAACTTTTGATACCAATCTGCATCTAATAGACAAGATTTTTTTATTTCCCTTTAGATCAAAGATCAAGGCCTGAAAATATGTTTGCAATAGAAAAATCTAGCAAACCTCACAAATCCGGAGCACTTACACTCAGTTAGCTGAGAAGCCCGGATTCTTAACCACCTCTCAAAAACAATTGTGAGCTAATAAATTAAGGGATATTTTTCAAATATCTTTCTTGAGGAATCACAAATTCTAAGACTAAGAGAACTTTGTGACTTATATACGTCTTGCTTTTGCAGGATATTACGGTAACTGAAAGGGAAAGATTAGGATACACGAACTATCAAGGTAAAGATAGTCGGACCATGCTTCACGAATCCCTAAGTGAAGTCTTTCAGTCGTAGACCAGATTATGTTTCTTAGAGGAAACCTAGGTCAATAGAAGAAGACTCTACCAACCATCTAGGAAACAAAGTGCCAAGGATTGAATTTTCTGGTTGAACGAGTGTCTCTATTTATAGATATCCAAGACTGCGGGTGGTAGGCTTATATAGATGTGTAAATAAGATGAATAAATGGATGCCTACAGTGATACCGCAAGTGCACGGTGTTGTTGCAGTGAGTGCACAAGTACGGGTCGAATCCACAGGGACTTGGGGTGTTATGAATTTTTCCTAGATAAGCTAGATCTCTAAGTGTAGCAGTGGCAGTGAGCTAATGAAACAAAGGCAATGAGCCTAAGGCAGTGAAGTGACAACAAAGAAGTAAAGGGAATCAAATAAAAACAAGAAACAGTAAAGGAAAGAGGGATTTTGGGTGAAGACTAGGGATTAGATTCCACCATTTCACCTAGACTAAGTTAATCTCAGTTCAATACTGCTCTTGTACCTTTTAAAGTTATCAATGAGCTTCTTGGCTCAACTGACTAACTAGATGGCAGTGGAGGTTCTATGCCTGCTGCTCATCAAAGGGTTGGGTTAGAAAGGAAGCTAAAGGCACTAAGATAATTCTAATCCTAGTAGTAGTTGGGGCTCTCACACTGCAACTACCCACAGAGAAGCCACTTAGGTGTTTTAACAACCTAAAGGATGTTCTAATCACAACTAAAGTGCTTTGATTAAGACTATCCTAAACATTTCAGCACAACAAGCACAATATCTAGCTTGGATTAAATTAGCAGAAGCATCATGATTTCATCTCCCCCTTAGCAAATAAACTAGAACATGATGAATTTGATGAAACAACTGAAGATTAAAATGAACTGATATTGAAAACAAAATTAATAGTTGAGGTCCTGGCTATTCCAGGCCTCTTGGTGGTGCTCTGGCTAATCCAGGCATGGTTACAACACACACACACACCTTCTATTTATACCCAGAATTCAAAATTAGGGTTTACAATATTTTCCCCCAAATTCTTAAAATTAGGGTTAGATATTTTACCTAATTTGATGTGACAAATCACTCAAAACGGTCGACCCATTTCTTCTCTGCCTCTTCTGGTCCTTCTATGCCTTCAATTGACGCCTCTGCTGCTCTAATTGTTCCCTAGTTCGAGTTATTTTACTCACCCCAAAACCTAGGGTTTCAGTGGTTGTGAGATGGGGAAAATAACTAGGCTAGGGAGATGGGTTTGAGGTAGGGGAGGTGATGGTGGTTGAGACAGCGTCTCTGTGATGGTCGGGGAAGAAGGTGGTTCGTACGGAGTGGCAGGGCATGGTGGTGGTGAAGGGGTTGCAGGTGATGGAAGAGAGGAAGTTTGGGGAAGAGAAGAAGAGGTCGACAGTTTGGGGAGAAGGGAGTGTTTGGCTTGAGGTCGATGGGTTTGGAAGTTAGGGTGTTGAGCGGGTGTGGCAAAGGGTGATGATTTGCGAGGAAACGCGTCGGATGTGAAGATGGTAGGTGGATCCAACGGTGAGATGGGAAGATATTGGAGCGACCGTAGGATGAGGAAATGCAGCAAAAAGGACGGCTTCAGATGGAGTTAGGTACTATAGTGTTTGACAAGAGCTTCGGATTTTGATGCACAATGATGAGGCGACCGTTGGATGACAAGATGGATTCAATCTGACGGCTCTCATGGAAATGGGTATGGATAATGGAAATGGATTTGGGTAAGGGTTTTGGGTCTTGGGTATGCCAAGCCCATATCTTCTTTAAGAACAATTCTTCCTCTTCAAGCCCACTTCTAGTTGATCCGGCTCTTGCAAACATCATTCTTCGCTTCTTCCTAGCGAGAGTCTTTGCCGTTCCTTTGCTCTTTTCGTTCCGTGAGATAACCAGGCTTTATTTAGTACCTAAAAATGCAAAATTAATTAAGAAAAGTATTTATTCTTGAAAACAACGAAAACACAGAATATGGGATATAATATAGAATTAATGCACAAAAGATGAGTTAAATGCCAAGAAAAATATATAGAAATATGCACTTTTTAGCACTCATCAAATACCCCCAAACCTGAATTTTACTTGTCCTCAAGAAAAACAAAACTAAGGAAATCCTACCTATACCACTGTCGCTGGTCTCTCGAATGCATTTAGCGAATGCAATAAGCCTTTTAAACCACTAAGTGTCCCTAGTGGACGAGTGAAGTCTCGTGAAGGTTTGCTTAGAACGTACCTACAAAGTTCTAGGTCAAAATATAAGCTCAGATTCCGTCAAATGTGATATGTGCAAGTCAGTTTAAGCTCACAGCAAAATGGAGATGTCAATCTAGCTATCAAAGGCACAATCTTAGCACTGATAACAAATAAAGACATGCGATAAGAGTGTAAAGTGTATCTACACATGTGTAAAGAAAGATCGGATGTTATGACTACTAATCACCAAGAGATAGTTTCTCACGCTAAGAACCAAGGTCGAAATCTAGCTAGCTGTCCGGACTTTACGAGAATTGTGAATGAGTTGGAGGTATTTCACAATTACTCGCGTTGTACATCAATGGCATACACCCTCCTTGCTTATTACAATGAAACAACAAAATGACTATTTACATGACTCTTATTTACATTGACTACTCTCTTTTATTTTTGGAACAAGAGAGAATGGAATTGATAAATACTTGATTGATTTTTTCATTCTTTTTTTTTTTTGACTTTTTTTTTTTTGATTTTTTTTTTTTTGAATATATACATCATATTTTTTTTTTTTCAACAAACAATTCTTTTGATACATATACAAAAGGAAACAAAAAAAATTACATGACTCTTAGCAAGAGGTAGCCCTTTTTGATGCACCCAGTTAAATTCGATGGTTGTCTTTCTTAATGTAACCTCCACCTTCTATCCCAACCAACCAAAGAACAAGCTAGTCAAGTTTCGTTCAGTATTCTAAAGTGATTGGCAACTGAAACTTCCGATAGAACACCTCAAGGATGAGGCTATACATGTATTGGTAGATCGTGCGCGTGCAAATTTCTTATCACTATGTGAATTGTGCTAGAATCAGGGTGCCTAAATATCTAGACTAAGACTCCTAAATATTACATATTTGCACAAGAGTCAACATTTCAAGGTAAATGAGCTCCATTTTTATGTTTTTTTTCAATTTTTAATTTTTTTTTTTGATTTTTTTTTTTCATTTTTTTCAAAAAGAAGGAGTTCTTGTTTTCAATTATGGCATATTATCAAAGTATCTACTTTTCACCCCCAAACCTAAACTAAACATTGTCCTCAATGTTTCAAAATATGAACAAAATTATAATACAACATATGAAGAGGATCATGTTGAGTAGAGAAAAAGGAAAGAGAATACCCGATTTCGGCGAAAGCAATATTAGAACTCCGTTATTCAAGGCAAGAATCCAACATATGTCAGCCGAGATCATATTGGATTAGCAAAATATACACAAAAGGAACAAAAAGGTTTTTAAGAAATTTTATCTACTGGATTATATACAAAAATTCACCATACACTAACAATCTAAAGAGTTGAGGATCAACCCAAAAGACAAAGTGTAGAGGTTTCAACAGCTTCACACAAATATAACAGGAAAGAAACGCAAGTGAAACTGTGAAACAAAATGAGCTACCCCCAAACCTGGATTTTTCAACGGATAAAATTTTGGAAACAAAATCTCGCAGTTTTGGGGGTTCATCATGCACAAGGTCTAGCTCGAAATGAACTTTGCTAGGGACGGGCAAACATGCTAATTCCAACTGTGGCTCCTCAAAGATATTATACTTAGATGCAAAATAGTCCAAAAGGACTTGGGAAGCACACAGTTCCAAACCTAGGTTGGGCATTCTCATAAAAATTGGTTTGACAATATCGGTACAAACCAAATCTAGGTTGGGTGGAAGGCCATCAGATTGTGACTTATGTAGGACGATAGGCACATCATTATTAATCACATCAACATCTCCTAAGTCTTCTACAAGTGTCACAACATGCTCACCATGCTCACACAAATCAGAATCATCAACATCATCAGAAGAATTATTCTCATGCATCGGAAAATCAGTGGAAACATCACAACGTGACCCAGGTAGAGAATCAGACACAACAATTATATTTTCATGCATATTAGTGTCAACAGAAGATTCTATATTACCTAAGTCATTTTCATAGGACAGATGCACATGCTCAAAATCAGTATCAACATCACATGTATATGGAATACTAGAAGAAACATCATTCATGAAGGTCGAGGCAGAGAAGCCTAATGTATTTGAACCCAAAGGTTCCATAACATTTTCAGTATAGACATGTTCTTCTAACATAACATCATAATCATCATCATCATCAAGATAGGGATTTTTCAATCTAGGATAATTTTCAATCCTAAGGTCGGAGCTATCACAAGAATAAGACTCTAACTCATGGGGGTGACTCATACCATGTGGTGTTGTCCCTGTTTCCCTAACAGATTCCCATTGATGGGTTTTCTCTGCAATCTCAGCTAAAAATTTCCATGCATCATCCACAGATTTATCAAGAAATTTACCATTACACATAGACTCAACCATGGTTCGAGATTTAAAGTCTAGTCCCTCATAGAGGATGATGACAAGTCTCCACTTCTCAAATCCATGGTGCGGACATTCGCTCAACAAATCATTAAAACGTTCAAAATAGTGAAAAACAGTTTCCTCATCCAATTGGACAAAACAATTGATACTTTGACGAATAGCGATGGTCCTATGATGTGGAAAGAATTTTTTGAAAAATAGATCTGTGAGTTGGTCCCAAGTGTTGATTGATTGTGGTCTCAAACCGTAAAACCATGTTTTGGCCCTTTCCTTTAGAGAAAATGTAAACAAACACAATTTCAGAGAGTCTTCGGACATATGATCAGGTTGCATAGTCCGACAAATTTTTTCAAACTCTCTTACATGAGTATAGGGGTTCTCAGAATCGAACCATCGAAATATAGGAAGTATTTGTATCATGCTTGCATTTATTTTAAAAGGGTTATTCCCCGGCAGCGGCGCCAAAAACTTGGTAGGCTTATATAGATGTGTAAATAAGATGAATAAATGGATGCCTACAGTGATACCGCAAGTGCACGGTGTTGTTGCAGTGAGTGCACAAGTACGGGTCGAATCCACAGGGACTTGGGGTGTTATGAAGTTTTCCTAGCTAAGCTAGATCTCTAAGTATAGCAGTGGCAGTGAGCTAATGAAACAAAGGCAATGAGCCTAAGGCAGTGAAGTGACAACAAAGAAGTAAAGGGAATCAAATAAAAACAAGAAACAGTAAAGGAAAGAGGGATTTTGGGTGAAGACTAGGGATTAGATTCCACCATTTCACCTAGACTAAGTTAATCTCAGTTCAATACTGCTCTTGTCCCTTTTAAAGTTATCAATGAGCTTCTTGGCTCAACTGACTAACTAGATGGCAGTGGAGGTTCTATGCCTGCTGCTCATCAAAGGGTTGGGTTAGAAAGGAAGCTAAAGGCACTAAGATAATTCTAATCCTAGTAGTAGTTGGGGCTCTCACACTGCAACTACCCACAGAGAATCCACTTAGGTATTTTAACAACCTAAAGGATGTTCTAATCACAACTAAAGTGCTTTGATTAAGACTATCCTAAACATTTCAGCACAACAAGCACAATATCTAGCTTGGATTAAATTAGCAGAAGCATCATGATTTCATCTCCCCCTTAGCAAATAAACTAGAACATGATGAATTTGATGAAACAACTGAAGATTAAAATGAACTGATATTGAAAACAAAATTAATAGTTGAGGTCCTGGCTATTCCAGGCCTCTTGGTGGTGCTCTGGCTAATCCAGGCATGGTTACAACACACACCCACACCTTCTATTTATACCCAGAATTCAAAATTAGGGTTTACAATGTTTTCCCCCAAATTCTCAAAATTAGGGTTAGATATTTTACCTAATTTGATGTGACAAATCACTCAAAACGGTCGACCCATTTCTTCTCTGCCTCTTCTGGTCCTTCTATGCCTTCAATTAACGCCTCTGCTGCTCTAATTGTTCCCTAGTTCGAGTTATTTTACTCACCCCAAAACCTAGGGTTTCAGTGGTTGTGAGATGGGGAAAATAACTAGGATAGGGAGATGGGTTTGAGGTAGGGGAGGTGATGGTGGTTGAGACAGCGTCTCTGTGATGGTCGGGGAAGAAGGTGGTTCGTACGGAGTGGCAGGGCATGGTGGTGGTGAAGGGGTTGCAGGTGATGGAAGAGAGGAAGTTTGGGGAAGAGAAGAAGAGGTCGATAGTTTGGGGAGAAGGGAGTGTTTGGCTTGAGGTCGATGGGTTTGGAAGTTAGGGTGTTGAGCGGGTGTGGCAAAGGGTGATGATTTGCGAGGAAACGCGTCGGATGTGAAGATGGTAGGTGGATCCAACGGTGAGATGGGAAGATATTGGAGCGACCGTAGGATGAGGAAATGCAGCAAAAAGGACGGCTTCAGATGGAGTTAGGTACTATAGTGTTTGACAAGAGCTTCGGATTTTGATGCACAATGATGAGGCGACTGTTGGATGACAAGATGGATTCAATCTGACGGCTCTCATGGAAATGGGTATGGATAATGGAAATGGATTTGGGTAAGGGTTTTGGGTCTTGGGTATGCCAAGCCCATATCTTCTTTAAGAACAATTCTTCCTCTTCAAGCCCACTTCTAGTTGATCCGGCTCTTGCAAACATCATTCTTCGCTTCTTCCTAGCGAGAGTCTTTGCCGTTCCTTTGCTCTTTTCGCTCCGTGAGATAACCAGGCTTTATTTAGTACCTAAAAATGCAAAATTAATTAAGAAAAGTATTTATTCTTGAAAACAACGAAAACACAGAATATGGGATATAATATAGAATTAATGCACAAAAGATGAGTTAAATGCCAAGAAAAATATATAGAAATATGCACTTTTTAGCACTCATCAGCGGGTTGCTTAGAATTCAAGCTAATATAACTTGAGATTCAAGCAAACACTTTCTCTGTTTAGATGAAACTCTAGTTAGGGTTTGAAGTAAGCATGTGAGAAGTTTGTCTTGAAATCACATAGAAGAATATACCTTGTGGTCCGATTAAGAACCGTGTATATTTATAGTTCTTAGAACATATGCCTTTCGAACTAGTGAGCAATATCGCGTTCATTTAAACTCTTAAGACTTTAATCATGATGCACATACACAAGGTATTTTATAGTGACCAATGATGTCTCAAAGGTGTTTATGAGAGTCATAGCAATGCTAAACATATTTTAAAAAATATGTCCTTGAGAATCTGCTAATATTTACTGGGACCTTTAGTGAAACGGTTCGTGAACCGTTAGGCAGTTTATGAATCTAGAGCACTACAGATCGTGAACTCAGATGCCAACGGTTCGTGAACTAGGTTCACCAACCGTTGGTATTTCACCAATTTCAGTTCACCACGGTTGGTGAACTGTCATTTTCATAACCTTATGGTTTGCGAACTAGTTCATCAACCTTCCTTTATTTACGAGGTGGTTCGCCAACCTACCCTGAGTCCTAGATTTCAATAGTTTAGAAATACTCTATTGATATTTGAAACCTTCCCCTTCGCCATAGATATAAATATCGTAGCTTGGCCAATTTTCAAATGATCCAAAATATTATTCTTGAACAATAAATAGTTTCAAACTAAGTTCTTAAGGGACGACAAATGAATATTCATTGCTTGAATCATATTTCGAGATGTTTAACAAGACAAGCTTGATCAAAATTTATTCTTTGCAATAAATCTACTAGAAGTTATACGACATAGTCTCATATTAGAATGGTAAAACTTGTGATTTCATAGAATGGCTTAGTATTCACATACCTTTGTTGATGAAGTTCTCCAAATGTTTTCGTCGATCTTCGGTCTTCGAGGGTTATTCAGTGATGTCTGATACTCAACTACCAACTTATATACCTAGTACGAGACTTGACTTAAATAGACTCTAAATCAAGATATATTTTCGTTCAAGTAATATTGACAACAAGCTTGAGATAGCAAAACTTGTGAGTTCGACCGAGTAGTGCTCTAACACCAACCACATGTAAACCCAAGATATGGACAACATCGTTTGGGATTATTCATATTTATACAATAGGGAGATGAAATATATCACTCTCGAAATAAAAAATCTTCACAAATGCAGATATGGCAGCTCTAACTGTGTTGTATAATCTAGACTTGTACACAATTTGTTAAACCTCCACATATTCTTCGTCCAACATCCAACTTGTCATTGTTTCATGTAGATCGCGGAGATTCAAAATTCTAGCTTCACTCAGGATGATACATAGTAAAAATACGTTGGTGAACATGTGTAATATGCCTAAACAAATTTTACCAAAAACAACAACATCGCTATTACTTGGTGACGCTAAATTTCAGCTGTGACGCGGTTTTCGTATCTAAATAGGAATTCACCATTATCCATGGGTAACCCATGACCAACCTCTTTAATTAGAAACAACTGGTTAACAATGCTTTTCTTATTATTTTTCTTTTCGGACCCTTCTTCGCCCCCACCCCTACTGAATCTGGTTCCTCACTCAATTCCTCATGAACTTGGTAATCAAAATTATCTGACTGTTGTTCCTCGCTAAATACTTTTTAGTTTCACCAACATTGGGTCGTGGAGGTTGAACATCATCCGATGAATCGGAAGGCTCTGCAGTTGATTCGATGATAACATTTTCTTTCTCATTTGAAACAATTTTTTCTCCAAGATTGCTAGTTTTACCACCAGAATCTTTGGTTAACATTTACTGTCGTAAATAGACTGCAATTCAAATGGAGTAAGTTGGTTACGACTGTTCGAGTGGGGTTTTGGGAGGGAGGGGGGATCAAACGATTTGGTATCTTCTGAGAGTGGTATTTTCAAGTTGATATCACAGAAACACATACCAGAAATATCATATCCCTTTTCGAGTACATGGATGAATTCGTTTGTTCTAGAAAAAATCACCACTGAAACACAATCGCGGTCAACACCCAAATCAATCAAGATATTTTCTGTTAAAAATTTCAAATGAATAAACAACTTGGGAGTTGGATGCACAATATCTAAATATTCATGTTGTCTCTTTTAACTCTGTTGACCAGTCAAACATATGGGTCAGACATGATCTCAACCTAACTGGGCAAACATAGCATTGGAAAAAATTTCAGAAAACAAATGTGTTTCATGTTCAATAGTGTTCTTCACTAAATGGACGAACTACCTGCAACTATTCATGACTGTCATTAACCAAATTTTGAAGAAATTTTACAAAATTATTGAACACAGAACAAAAATTAAAAAGAGGCTGTGAAATCGCCTGAGGTTTCATATTGGTGACATCTATTTCTTTCCCTTTATCAACTCACCAAATAGGGTTTTTCTCCCAACCTTTTTTAGACCGTCTACAAAACCAAAATGAAGTAGTACTTTGATTACCAATCTGGATCGTGTTTTTTTTCCATGGTTTTAATAAGAAAAAGAAGGATGGTTCAGGTTTTTTCGATCAACAAAATTCTTCCAATCACAGATAAGTTAAAAAAAATAATTGGATTTTCCCTACAATGGAAAGGGTCGAGTTGCTGAGGATTTAGAAATGTAATTCAAAGTTAATATACTATTTCAGTATATATAAAGGGTAAAACCAGTGTTTTATCGTTCCATTATAATATCCCATAGACATAATATTGGCCGACATTAGTTGGTTTAAGCACAAACCACATTCTTTTTTGTAGCCTAAACCAGCGCTTTAAAGGCCCAAGCTGTAATATGTTTTTGTAGTCGAATTTCAAGTTTGATCTGGTTTTTTTAATTATTTTTCATAGCCGAACGTCATCCTGTTCGGCTGGGTTTTTTTCCTACCTCGAACCTTAATCTGTTCTTCGCATATGGAAAACAGAGGTTCGGTTGAGTATTTATTTTTCCTAACCCAATAGATTGAGGTTTGGTTGAGGATTTTTTTTCATAATCGAACAAATTGATGTTCGGCTAGACAAATGAGAAAACTTAACTGAACCAAAACGTATTAAAAAAATAAAAAAAAAAGTTTAAAAATAAAAAAATTAAATATTTATAAGGGTTAAAACTTAATATAAAATACTAAAGGGTAATCGAGTCATTTTCTACCATTAAGACACCCCTTATCATCAAACAAAGGATGGAATATCCCTTCACAAATGGGCTAGTCCCCAAAAAAGTCGTTCTACAGTTAGTTACTTAGTTTGACATAAGGGCAACCCAGTGCTCTAAAGGCCCAAGCTACAGTTAATTCACGAGCTATCGATGAAAAGAAGTTCCATTGAGACATTGACACACAAGTTGCAAAGCGACACTAGCAAGTAACGCCTACTGAAACAGAAGAACTCCTAAATCTTTGATACGGTACACTTGGAAATCCAACCTTCAATTTTGTTTTCTAGGTGAGTCCTCTTGCATTTCCATTGCTTCTTTTCCTTTTAATTTAACCCTTTAATCTCTATTATCTGCTCTATTGATCTCATCAGTGTCAATCATTTCTTCATCTTTCATAGCTTGCCCTAATTTAGCTTTAAGATCTATTGATTTTTCCAAAATATTGAAAATTGACTAAATTTAGTGCAGAAATGCTAAGAAGTAGAAGTCGACTAGGACAACAATGGAATTCAATGCAACATTATCGGTTTCCTGTTGTTTTCACATGTCTGATTATAATCCTTTTGGTATACACTTTCACTGTAAGTAAAGATGAACAAGAACCAACGTCATTGAATCATAAAGGGATCGGTTTACAGTCTTTAGTTCAATTGAATCCTACGGTAGAGTTCAGGAATGGGACCAATGTGATATCCCAAATACCCTATTCTCCCAAAGCTGTTCTGTTCCTAGCTCATGGGTGCAATGGTAAAGCAGCGAATTTTTGGGACAAGTCCCCGGGTTGTCCCAATTGTGTTGGTCTCCCTGAAGAAAGGCTTATTGTTCTTCATGCTCTTGCGCGAAAATTTGCTGTGCTTGCAGTATCTAGTGTTGGAAGGTGCTGGACATTGGGGGAGGAGAAAATAATTGTTAAAGGGATTATTGAATGCTGGGTTGAGAAAAACAACTTAGGAGAGGTTCCTCTTGTGGCTTTGGGAGCCTCTTCTGGTGGTTACTTTGTTTCTGTTCTTGCTAACGATGTTAAGTTTAGTAGTATAGTTGTTATGATTGCAGAAGGTGTGTTTGAACGAATGGATATTCCGAAAAACTATCCTCCTACCCTTTTCGTGCACATGCCAAAAGATAGAAGAAGGATGCGGCTGATTGGTGAGAATATGGAAGCTCTAAGACAGAAAGGTGTTGATGTTGCAGAGGTAAAATGTATGGAGTTTCCATTGACTCCATACCTTTTGTCCGACAGAATTCCTGGTATCGATGATGCCATTTCTTTTGAACTGGTTGAGTTGTTTCATAAAGAGGGTTTTGTTGATGAGAATGGATTTATGAGAAAGGATGGGCGTGCAACTCGTTGGAAAGAAGCTCTCAAAGAAAGGAAAAATGTTTCATTGGATAAGAATAAATTGGATCACATTCAAGAGGAGCTTAATCTTGCTTTTGCTTACCATGAGATGACTAGCTTGCAGAATGAGCAAATCTTCAATTGGTTCGAATCTCATATGAAATGATCAGGATTGTAATGCTTGAATTATAGGTGCACTTTTCAAATGATACGAGTAGTTTAAAAATAGATATCATACTTGATGAACAAAAAACTTCTAACTCGAACAGTTGACCAATTGGATGGCAAAGAGGATCCCTGGCGCTTGGCTTAAGCAGAACGGGCGGATACAGATTTCATAGGTTGAATTTGATGCAATTTACAAAGTTTCATGCCAGTGCACCACAATGTAGCATATGTTATCAATCCAAGAATGTACCTGATGTTATTGGAATGCAAAGGGAATAAGGAACTGGTTGTGTTACTCTATTCCGAAAAGGTTTGGTGTTTCAAATTTACCTACGGCCGCATAAGAATATGCGTCGCTCCATCCTTCAGAGTTCAAGGTATAGTTCTTTCTTTTGTTCTTCTTTTTCTTGCATTTTTCATTTTAGTCAGTGTCCATTTATCACTTGTGTTAATTGACTCAATTTTTAATATCTGTATCTCTATTACTCCCTCCGTTACTTTTTAATAGGCCAGTTTCTATAAATAAATATTTCAAAAAAATAGACCAGTTCCCTAATTGGGAAAGTCAAATGTTACTTTAATTTTCTGGACCACTTTTCTTTTAACTTCTTTTGATGACAAGTGTTATGTGGAACATTTCACTTATTTTTTTGGCTGACAAGTGTCATGGGGACCATTTCACTTCACTTCTTTTATTGACAAGTGTTTAGAGGACCACTTTCAATAATTAGTTCTCTTAATTTCCTTAATTTTCTCAAAAAAAGAAACTGGCCTATTAAAAAATAACGGAGGGAGTAGTATAATGTTATCTGCATCAACCTGTTGCTCTGACTCCTGCCTGTCAATGAGATATGGCTTCTTTGATCTTTATGTCATGATTCTTAACATGGTATATATTTGTTGCAAAACATCTAAGAGCTCTAATAAAAGTCAAAGACACTGAAATACAAATAGACCCATAGATTTGTTTTAGATGTTTGAGAAGATCGTGGTTCCATCTTGAGATACCAATGAAACAAACCTCAGCCGAGAACTGCAACATCAAAGTGATCAAGCATTACATTTCATATGTTGCTGCATGTTTCACTTTAGAAGTCAAGCTCTAAAGTGAATCCAGATTCCAGACTATTCAGAGTACTATGGTCAACAAGCTTTGGCCGAGTCAGAATCACTATGGGACCAGATGGTTCAGAAGATTATAAGTTTATAACTCATCTGTTGCAAAGTTAATGCTATATCAGTGAGTCTGATCCCGCATAGGACACTCTCGTTTTATCTTTATCCTCCAGAGAATTGTAGGTTGATAGATGGCATAAGAAAAATACAGAGAATTTAAAACTTACTTTCCTTTGAATCAATCCATTGAACAGAGAAACCATAATCAGTAGTGAAGATTGAAGGAATAAGTTGGTTTTGCATGTAATAAAACCTTGAAAACATAATAACCACCAAATTGTAAAAATTACGTCCTAGTAAAGAAAAGACAACAGATCTTTTTAACTAAATACTAATAAAATTCATGCATAATCCATCATCCATAAAAGAAACAATATAAAAGTGATCCAGTACTAGAAATCCTGAGAAGCTGAGCAGTGGCGGGTCAACATGGTTCAAGCCCTATGTTTGTATCGGCCTTCATTAGCTCTCCTGAAGAGTTGAGCTTGATTGAGAGCAGCCCTTTCAGAGGAAAGAGCATGTGCAAACCCTTGTCTGATTTGATCAGTTGTTAATGGGAACCTGTGAGTCACCATTGAGTTCAATAAACTAGCTACTCCTTCTCTGTAGAGTGCTCCAATCCCATCTGTGTGTGTGTTTGACAATGCCTGTGGCAAGGTAATCGTTGTATCCAAAGAGGATGGGATAGAAGCAACACCTCCTATACCACCACCGAGAATGCTTCCTACGGACGCCGACCAGCCGAAAAGTCCCCATACCATAGTTGGGTGTGTCCTCCAGAAACTATAATACAACAGATCGAGAAAGAACAAATTTGTATTAGCAAAAAGATATGAAAACTCATACAGTAATAATCGAGAAAGAATGCTGCTTGAAAATCTAGGTTATAATCGAGACAGTTTTGTGGATAGAATTGCATCAGGATCACTTTCTTTGAAACACATCACAGAGTTGAACTACTGTTTTCTCTTCATACAAACAATGAATTGAACTCTTGAAGAAATGAACTGAAGGTAGAAGCTAATTACTTACTCGCAAGTGCCGATAAAGGGCGGTAAATTAGGGTCATCGGGAATAAGAGGGGTAGGTGGCGAAGAAAAGTCAGGATCAGTAGGTGTTGAAGGAGTGACGATCACAGGAGGTGTAACTATAGTTGGTGTTGGAGGTGTAACATAAACTGGTGTTGGAGGTGTAACAATAACTGGCGTTGGAGTGGTTGGAGGAGAGTAGCTGTGACTTGGTGTAGAAGGTGTGCTAGTAGTTGGTGGGCAGCCTCCTCCGCCTCCGTGAGATGGGGTTGATGGGGTACTGTGGGAGGGGGTTGATGGAGTACCATGAGATGGTCTTCCACCGCCTCCATGAGAAGGGCTCCTGGGTGAACCTGCATTTAGTTCATAGATTGTCTCATCAGATCAAAACATTATAAATATATACCAGTTGAAGGCATAGTTTAGAAAGCAAGCATTTCAAAAACTTACTAAAGCTCTATCACTGCAAGTAAAAGCATCTATCAGTTTATCTAGTTAAACCCTTTATTTTTTTAAATCTAGCACATAAATGTAATCTTATCTAAAAGTTCAAATGGTCCATAAACTGGACCCATTTTAGCCCTCTTTTTTTTCCTTCATATAAACATGAGAGTGTGAGAGAAAGAGAGGTACCATGATGAGGGTCAGGAGGATAGTAAGTCTTTTGATCTCCAAACTCAAAGGTTCTACACATGACTCCAGGTAAAACGAAAAGCTGATGAGAAACCAACACTGCTGCTATTACCAACACATAGAACTGCATGTTTCCTTTCCTCTCCACGTTTTTCTCTCAACTCTCAGAGAAGAACAGAAATGAGTGAAGAAGAAATGAGAGTGAAGAAGTGAGAATGGTAGTGAGGTAGAAGTGATAGCCAGCGATAGTAAATATATAGGAAGATTTCACAGAGAGTGGGTATCTGTTTGTTAGTACACAATTGCAGGGGAAGTAAATATTAGCAGGTGGATGAATGAATGAGTTAGTTGGATATGTTACAGACTGCATTTATAAGATCAATGCATGCTGCATGGCAAGCAATAACAGTCCCATTTTTAAATCTATATACAAATAGTAGTGAATCATGATGCATTAAATGTCAAAATTGGAAGCAATACACTGTATATATTTTTTTTTGTTCAAAAAAGTAAAACATGAAGTTACTTTTTACTTGGAGATTTTGATTATGTTCATTGTTAAGAAGAGCTGCAGACTATTGTTCTCCAGAAAATGGGCTATATAGTCAAAAGGGCACTCTTTCTGGGCCATATGGACGGGTAAGAATTCGGCCTGGATCAAATGACCAAAAGAATCTTTTAATGTGGAGAGACGTTACTACCCTTTTGATCTAATCTTTCTTCATCACCGTCACCTACGATTTCTCCACCATCGACACCATTGACATCAAGATTTCAGTACCACCACCACCACAAATACGAACACCTACTTGATTTCAATCTACGCCACCACCACTAACATAAAACCCCACAACTATAACCACAACCACCACCACCATCATCAATAATGACTACAACCACCACCACCATCACGGACAATAACAAGTTAGGTTTTTTTTTGGGGGGTTAGATAAATTACAACTACAACCAACATCACCATCTTCCTACACCACCCAAAACACCGACGACATCACCACCACCACCACTGTCTACATTTTTTTCATCCAAATGTCTTAATTAAAATGAAGATTTTCTCAAATTCATTGAAACTAAGAAAATTAGGTTTTTTTCTTACATCAATCGTACAAGATGCGCACTGGTAAGTTTCCTAATCCTAATTCTTTTGTTGATTTGATTAATTGAACTCATCAATTTCACTTGGATTGACCTTAAGTACGTTGATTTTATGAGATGAATCCTTTTATATATGAGTGAAGTTTTAATCTGTCTTTTTTTCTTGTGTAAACATGGATGAAACTGACATCATCCTATTTTAGACCTTCAATTAGTCAGATGATCAATATTTTAGTTAGTTATTTTTTTTCTAGTGTAAATATGGATGAAATTGGCATCATCTAGTACTAAACCTGAAATTTATCAGATGAATGAAATTCTAGTCTTTTTTTTTCCTTACATAAACATGGATGAAACTGGTATCATCCTGTTTTAAATTTTGGTTGAAATTGTTTTCATCCATATATAAAGTAATATGAAACGGGTATCGTTTTGTTTTAGATGAAATTGCTACCATCTTGTTTTAGATTTGGCAGAATTTATTTTCATTCGTGTTTAAACTAATATGAAACTAGTATCATCCTGGATGATTTTGTTTCATCCATGTTTAAACTAGTATGAAACTCGTATTATCATGGTTTAGATACAGCTGAATTTACATTCATCCATATTTAACATAGGATGAAAATGGTTTCATCTTGTATTAAATTTGTGTAAACATGGATGATATTGGTATCATCCTGTTTTGGATTTGGTCGATTTTTTTTCATCCATGTATAAAGTAATATGAAACTGGTATCATCCTGTTTTGGATTTGGTCGAATTTTTTTTCATCCATGTGTAAAGTAATATGAAACTGGTATCATCCTGTTTTAGATTTGACTGAATTTTTTTTCATCCCTGTATAAAACATGGATGATATTGGTATCATCCTGTTTTAGATTTGACTGAATTTTTTTCATCCGTGTATAAAACATGGATGATATTGGTATCATCCTGTTTTGGATTTGGTTGAATTTTTTTTCATCTATGTATAAAGTAATATGAAACTGGTATCATCCTGTTTTAGATTTGACTGAATTTTTTTTCACCCGTGTTTAAACTGATATGAAACCGGTATCATCCTATATGATTGTGTAAAAATAATAACTAGTCATAGTGGAAGTCAGTAAATCACCTATAAGATCCCATGACTTATGAATGAATAAATAGTCCACTAGCTTAGGCCGAATCTAGATATGGTTCATGTTTCTTCTCTACTTTTCATAAAAAAAAGACTCGCCAAGTTTGTCCATTGGGTACGCCGATCTCCTCCCCTGCCTTTTCTCCTTCATTTTGTAATTATTTATCCCTTCTTGTAGGGACTTTGCTAACCTAATGTTGGGTGTAGTGTTTTATCTTGATGCAAATAACAGTGAGTGGGAATTTCAAAAGTACAGTGACTAATAGTATTTCTTCACCGATGACAAAGCAAGTCAAGATGTACGACCTGAATCTTCTTCCTTCACTCTGACAACTCTTGTAATAAAGCCTAGATATGGATTTTTCCTGCTTTTTACATGCTTCAATTTTATTTTTTTGCTCCAAGTGTCTTGAATTTTTGGGATGCTAGGTTTTTCCATTCAAATTTTAAAACTCTAGTAAGATGTTCATTAGTTACTAAGATTACGTTGTTAGTAATGTTGTTTCTCACTTAATCTCCTCACGGAGACATTAATATGACCGTATTTTATATCTCTCTATATTTGATCTTTTGTTCCTAGAATTGCCAATCAGGTTTACCATTTTAGTAGAATCGTAGCTACTAGTGCATAGTCAGGGATGGGATAACCATTGTTTGTAACCAATACTGAGGGAAAAAGTATGTATGATAGGGACGACGGTCTTGAATTTTGCGGTGAATGTTCTAAAGGAAGGAGTCTGTTGCCTGTAAAATTTCGGTCAGAGGATTCAGAACGAGTCTGCGATGTTTGATGTGTACGTCTCGAATCTGTGCAGTCGATAACCAATCCAACTGCAGTCGATGACCAATCTGTGCAGTCGATAATCAATCCAACTGCGGCACCATTCACGACGTGGTAACCAACCGATAACGACTTATCCATTCCCACCAGCTGGAAGAGCTCCAGCGGCGATGCCCATTGCCACACCCTCTGCGGACCCGGTAACATCTAATCCTCCAACGGGTTTGTCTAATGCAGCGAGCACTATGTATAACTGTCGACAATATGCGTAGGTGTTGGACTTATTGGTTTGTATGTTGATGCGCAATTTAGAGATGCTGAGGATCATGATGTGCTTTTCTTTATTGATAACATTTTCCGTTTCACTCAGGTAGGTGTTGCCGACACTTGTTTAGACTGTTTGATTTTCTTTCTTTTCAGATTATCTGAACTTCCTGTTGTGCAGGCTAATTCTGAGGTGTCTGTTTTGCTTGGTCGTAGCCCACGTGTTGTTGGTCGGCTTTGGTTTCGTTGGTCCCGCTCAAATACTCAAAGATATTGGGGTACTGATGTTAGGTTATATCTGTACGTGGGACAAATTTGTTTGCTATAAAAAAAACTTAGTTTAAAAAGTTAAGGGGTATTTTATGTGATTGATATTCTTTTGTTTTTATTTTTCTGAGTGAAATATCCAAATTGACTATTTAAACAGTATTTTTTGTATTACTGTCCATATGAACAGTATCAAAACCTAAAAATCTATTTCACCCAGAAATTATTGCTTTTGGTCTTTTTGACCAATTTTGTGATTGTTCTAGTTCCTGCTTAATTTTCCATCTTATAAATGCACTATGGTTCCTGTTTGACTAAGGGGTGTCTTTATACCATCCATGAGATTTAACCATCTAGAGTTTGGATGATTAGTCGACGAAACCTCAATACTATTAAGGGTAATGAGTCTTATCATATGGCGCTAGTTACTTACATCTAGTAAATCATTATCAAACCGATCAATCTCTTGGGAAACACTAGTTTTACTGTTAATTTCAATCACAATGTATTGTACCATTTATGGTGATGGTAATAGGATGTGTCCAGTTAGTCAAAGGACTTGCTTCCGAGTACAGAGACAGACAACCCTCATGTTTTTATTGATAAAGACACAAAGTGAGTATTAAGTGAAAGAAACAGGTGAGATGCTCACTTATGTCCATAGTAATTGCCTTCTCCCCAGAATTCAATTTTTTTAGATAGCTCTTTTAATTAAATTGAACGTTTGGTTTGGTAAATCCACAAACGGATCACAGAACGGGAAAATGGACCTACAATTAATATGTACCTTATGAAAATGTAGCCATATGTGGTGCTTTCTGTGAAAATATCTCTTACCTAAGAGAGATGCATGCTAATGTTTTGCAAGATCTGTGAAGGCTTTTATTGCCATTAACCAGGAAGGCCCTAGCAGCGGGGATATACCCCATCCCTGCTTTTAGCTACAAAAATTTACTATGAAGATCCTATAAGATAGATTTTTTTGGGGCTGCTATGTATTATTTTGGGGCTGTTGGATTATTACCATAAGCACAAAGTTATCTTTTTCATTTGGAATTACCTTGCTACTCATTGTAGCATACAAATTCTAATTTACTTGTAGCATGCATGTTGCTTTTGTTTCTGCATGTCTTCTCCTATATTAAAAAATTAACCTTGTTCCCCGTAAAGTGGGTTCTTTGCTATTACCCATCTCTTTTTGTGTTTCATGCATGTCTCTATGTTGTTAATCCGTCCCCAGCCAAACACGATCAGGAGATTGCCACCACTTTGGTCAACTTGATTAATCTTCAAGGTGACTATACTGATTCAACCAGCGGTTTGGTCAGTGGGAATGCCCCGATTGGAGGTGGACTTAACTTTATTTTTAACCAAATACGCGAGTTCAAGTTACTAGGAGGTACTTTTCTCGTCTACTTCTCATTCCCATTAGCACTATCTTTTTATTAAAAAAAATACTATTCCTATATGACAAAAAGTAATTAAACTTGGAAGAAATTTTTAGATGGAATATCAACTCAGAAAAGAGTACTGGGATGTAGTGTTGGTTGTTTTTCATTTGCTATGTGTGTTTGGAGACTGATTTCCATATATTTGTTGAGCTTAAACATTTGTGTATACTATCATCAAGTGTCCAACCCAACCCTTGAGGTTAAAAGACAAACTAATTATCAACAGTCTAAGTTGCAGGAATTAATACAAGAAACGACCGGTGTATGCATGTGGCCAGCTAGCTAGTGTCAAAGGTAAGGACCATAAAAACATACAATAAGTGCAGTGTGGTAAGTGGTAACTATATATACGTACTGCGTACACTATCAATCTTAACTCTTCTCAGTTGGTATTGATGACGATAAAATAAAAATAACGTTGACAATCAAATGCTGAACACCCTACACACATATATATTTATGATTTCACAGATAAGTAGTTGAATCTTAATGATATTATCTGGCAATACCCTTGCTAGCTAAAGAAAGGCTACATCGGTGCAACAAGTTACTGCTACAAACTATTGCAACACATTGATCAAGAAGAAAAACAGACACAGAGAGGGAAAGAATGTAACAGTAGTACTAATGGTGTATGTCTGTACGTCTTGGACTTGGACAGCTTGGCTAGCTCATGGGTTTTCACTACTCTTCACGCGTAATTCCTTTCATAAATATATCACCCCAAGTTACTGGTTTGGATTTGAATGGAATAAATGTATCCAACATCTACTCCTGTCAGGAAAAGTTACTACCACAAAAACCATACAAATCATCTCATGTCCGTTAGATGTTTTATGGAACCCTTTTTCATCCAACGGCTAAGTAGGAAACTGGTAGATATAATATGCGTATATGGGCATGTCACTAAGTAAGGTTTGACAGTTTGACTGATCTTTGAACTGATTCCGATGAAGAAACAAACTATTTAGTATGTAGTCCCATTCTGCAACCCTATATAGTAGGTATTAAGAAGAACAGGACAGCTGTATACCTGGTTTTTATTAACTGTGAAAACTTATCAAGCAAGCAGCAACTTGCTAGTTTCAATACTGGAACAGACATGGGAGCATTATTGGCGAAGATGCTTCCTCTATACTAAACTTGTACATCGGATTCCTTTTGGAAAATATATAAATAAATCCTTTCGGAGATGACGAATTTCACATGAAAAGCATGTTAACCAATCACTGACCGGCCATAGTGGTGTAAAACTTGTGTAAACATTTTCTCATTATTGGTTGGAAGGAGCTGGTCATGTATTGTGGGGAAAACTTAACGGACGCATTCATATCCCACATGCAGTGCCGGTTGGATGTCATGTCAGAGATTCTCGGTGGTACTGATAGGAATGCATGGTGTATTGAGTCGGTGACGGTGGCTCATTGTATTTTTTATTTTATTTTTGATGCAAACAGATCTTTATTGAGATTCTTAAACCAAAATTACCTTGTTCATCTCATCAATAACTTGTTGAGATATAAAAGTTATTGCTGAGATATAAATTTGGGCAGGAAGAGTGCCATAATTTTGAAATTTTCTAGCATGTTTGGCCACAGAATCCGCTGGTTTGTTATAATCTCTATTAATGTGCTGACATATTCAACTATTAAAATTATTCAGATAGACCTTTATATCTTCTATTATTTTTTGATTCTGCCAAGATAAGCACGTGATTGCTCCATTAACTGCAGCGCTGCCACATTCTTCGAATCAGTTTCCACTTTCAAATTCTGAATTCCTAAAACTGTAGCCCATCGAACTGCTTCTAAAACAACATCACATTCAACCTCCTCTGAAACCATATGTTCCTTCTTGTAGATGCATCTTGAGGATTGGTGTACACCTGCATAATTTTGAACGATGAGGTCAATGCCACTTTCAGATTCTGAATTCCTAAAACTGTAGCCCATCGAACGGCTAAGTAGGAAACTGGTAGATATAATATGCGTATATGGGCATGTCACTAACCAGTGATTCAACTGGGTTAACCAGTGGTTCAACCGGGGTTCACCTGGTTATGTAATTTCCACTATTTAAAGCATTTTATCTTCACCCCACCG
Organism: Papaver somniferum; assembly: GCF_003573695.1. NCBI lineage: Eukaryota > Viridiplantae > Streptophyta > Magnoliopsida > Ranunculales > Papaveraceae > Papaver > Papaver somniferum. Next base: position 126,953,151 of record NC_039358.1, on the reverse strand, counting down.
TACTTCTCAACCTTAACCTAGATATTGCATACTTTTCCTCTCTGTGCTTCTTCCTTCTTATCCCATCTTTCTCTAATAACCATATCATTGGAAGAAAAATAAAGGTATATTATTTTAATTTGTTGGAAGATCTCTTTTTCTCAATCATGGGTTTTACGTTTCATACTTTCATCATGGGGTTTGTGGGTTTCAAATAGATGCGTTATTAAAGATTTACAACATGGATAAATTGAAGATTTGTTGTTATAATCATGGGTTTATGTTTTTTTTTCTTTTTCATTTTATGAAGCTTTCTTACTGTCCATTAATGGAAATATGGAATGATCAATGGCTTGATTGAATGTTTGAATAGTTTGATTGAATGTTTGGATGATGGAATGATTAATGGCTTGAATAAATGTTTGGACAGAAATTGGGATGATTATTGGCTTGATTGAATGTTTGGATGGCTAGATTGATGATTCAGAAAAGAAATCAAAATCAAACTTTTTTTATTTTTCTTCTGGACTTTAGACTTTAATAGTGCTAGGTCAAACCAGTTGGGACGGTACTGGGTTGTATGGGTCGCCGGTTGAATCGCCTGAGTCACTCGTTTCACAAAAGATAAAGCGTTTTTAGACAAATGTATTGGGTCAGTGTTGAACCAGACCGGAAAAGTGACTGGATCACCGATTCACCGGTCCAACCGGCCGTACTGGGCTGGGTTTTAAAACACTGCGTATCATTTTTTGGGAGGTAACCCATGCTCATGCAACACAGTAATATCCTTTCTCAACTATTTTGCTTCAAGTGGTAACAATTTCTCCTTGTTCATGCTTTAAATTTTATCTTTAGAACATTGAGGACAATGTTAGATTTAAGTTTGGGGGTATGGGAGAAAATTTGTAGTTGCATTATTAAACTCCAGAGCCTAGAATATGTGCCAGTTAAGGATAACACTAACCAATCTAAGTGGATGGAAGCACCTTGGTTGTAGGAGCTGAGGAACCCAAAAATAGAGTATATTCATAAAAGCACAGAGCTCTGGTGTTAGAAATAACATGGTAGTTTCGCCATATCTCGTTGAGTCCTTATTATTTTGTGCTTTTATTTTATTTTTTATAAACTTATATGTTTCCCTAAGTGATTTGGTGGGGTACACACATCAAATTGTTACCACCGCTAGGATGAAGTAGAGTGATTGAGTTACAAAAAAAATTATTAGACCAGACCATCAGACCAACCGGAATAAATTGTTCAATAAAATCGACCGTTGGTTCCCTTGTATATGCCAGCTGAGTTGATTTAGAATTAGGATTATTGACCACTGGTTCCCTTGTATATGCCAGTTGTGTTGATATTAGTTCAGACCAGTATCTCAGATATGTTCATCTTAGTCAACATCGTAACACATCTATTTTTTCTCTATATCTATCTTCTTAATCTATCCATGTGATTTGTTTGATTCCGAATATGGATACGACTATTTGAGTATAGCTTTGTCACTCGCATAAGTGCAATCGCGACGCCTGTGACAGTTAGTTAGGATTTTATTTTCTAGATTTGATTTACTCGAGGACTAGCAAATAATAAGTTGGGGATATTTGATAGACACAATTTTGTGTCTGATTTTATCTCAATTCTCTGTAATGTTAGTACTCAATTTTGTGTTTATTTTTCTATTTTATGTATTTGTAGGTGTTTTTGGAGAAATAAACTTTTGTGGAGAAATTAGCTCGAAAAGTGGTATTTGGACCTCCGACAGAAAGTACTAAAAGCACCCCGAAAATATATTGGAGGGACTCCAGACATGTGTTGAAAGCACCCCAAGAAAAATTACTAAAGGAACCAATGGGAATATGTTATATATGGGTACCCAAGTTTTGGATAAGGGCTGCCTTTCTTATTTGTTTTGAAATTCATTTTTGGCGGGAAACAGAATGATTGACTGCGTACTCCTGGATTGATAGTCGGACAAGAATTTTGGAAGATATTTGCAAAAGTAAAGACAAGATAATGTTTGCTACATAATTGCAACGATTGGATAGGGAGAATCGAATATTTCCATATATTTTCTTCCCGTTGAAAGAAAAAAAGAACATAGTTACAGTGAAGATTTTGGAAGTGATTCTGTTACATTTTCTCTTGGTTGTGGATATACACCAACCTGTCAACACAAAACAGGATTAGCAAGTTCTCTAAAATAGGGAAGAAAAGTGTATCGACGATATCAGAGTAAGTATCTGAGCTCTGTACGGAAAGTACGTGGTATAAAGGGAAGATGTCTGCTTTTTGAAGGATTTCATAAAATATACAAGTAATATTTTATGAAATCTACCTTTGGTAAATAAATAGAGTTGATATTTCTTTTGGTTAAGCTATTATTGTCTAGGATTAATTTCTAATCCACTTGAATATGAAAAACAGTGAAATCCTGAGTCTCAGTACCTCTCGATATTGTGAAAATCTTTTGTATATATTTTCCAATTTTAGTATTTTTATTTTTAAATCTTAAAATGAATCTCAACAAGTCTGAGTGAACGACAACTTTATTACCACTTCTATAACCACACCATAGAGATTAAAGTTCACCACTTATTCCCTGGTGGTGACACAATCAAGGAAGTAAGTCGATCCCTAAAGAACATCTTACGAAATCCGGTAGCAGTTTATTCACAAAAAGTGTAACCATGAAAATTAAAACTGTCATTCTCAAGATAGTTTATCCTCTTTTGCTAGAGTGAAAGAGCTTAACCTATGAGAAAATATGAGATATATATTTTAATCACTAATAATGATAGCAAAGAACAAATCTCACAAAATAAGCAATACATATATATGACCATGAAGATTAGGTATTGCAAGTTATCTTCCAGAATAAAATTTAATTTTTTTTTTTTTGCTAAATCATATTTATTCATAACCTATAAGAAACCAAAGTAAGAATTAGCCAAGACATACCAAGACTAATTTTAATTGTAACAAAACAAAACTGAAGAATTGAAAAAAAATATTTACATCCCAAATTATTTAAAAGAATCTGAAATATGGAGTATTTTCTTCTTCCATCTTGTCAATGAATTGTGATTTGTCTTCATAATAAATCACCTCCCCCCTGTTTAATGAAGTACCTTTCTTAGCTAACTGATCAGCAGATGAGTTAGCCTCCCTGTAAGTATGTTTAAAACAGATACTTCTTAATTCTTTTAGTACTCTTTTCCATCTATTTATCACAATCCAGGAAATCTTATCATTATAAAAAGCTATCAGTACTGCTTTAGAGTCAATACTGAAACATACATCTAATTTTTTTTTCTTGATAGCCCATTCACCTGCAGTTACTAAAGCCATCACTTCTGCAATATGATTTGTTGCTATACCCAGTCCACCAGTAGTTGCACCAACACAACTTCCTATATGACTTCTACCAATAAATCTAAAGCCTGCTGAACCTAGATTACCTTTAGCAGCACCATCACAACAAATTAAAATCTGATTCTGTTTATCCAGTTGATCACTGTCACATACGTCAAAAATAAATTCACTTTCCTAAAGTATATGATAAGAAAGAATTCGTTTCCACAGAGAGGCGATTGTAGCTATTAAGTATTCAATTTCCTAAGTAACCAATTAGGGGGATTTCTGATTTTATAAAGCAATATGAATTAAATTAAAAGCAAAGTAAATAGTAGAATGTAATCAATGAGAGAAAGATATTGGTCAAGGAATTCATCTTCTATCTTAAACAAGTGCTTGAATTCATGATTAGAATTAAAATTTAATCTCTTTTATTATCAAAAGCCTAGAGAATCAAGAGAGCAAGATAATCTATTAATTTCCTAAGTTCATCAACATACACATTAGAGTTGTGTATGTGAATTCTACCTAAAGAATAACCTAATGCCTTGCGCTAATTAAGTTCAATTCCCAGGAGCATTAAGTTGTGGAAATAGGCTAAATAATGCAATTGTCATACATTGCGCATGACAATTCGTACAATGGTCAAACTCTATATATGATTACAAGAGTGTATCACTACAAACCGTAATCATATCATGCTATTGTATTCGGGGTTATCGCTTGATGAAAAACCTTAAAATAGCTATGGACAAGGATGCAAGTTCAATTAATTGGCCACTTAACTAACCAAACATATAAGTCCTATCACAATACATCAATCATGTGATTATTAAAAACAATAGAGATTTGAACGATAATCAAGAGAGAAAACTAATGCATTAATCAAGCACAAGTTATAGATATAGGACTACATCCTTAACCAATAAAATAAGATTTAGCTACTCATAGCTATGGAGTTTATCATAATCAATAATCAAATAAAGAAGATGAAAGCAAAGCAAACCCTAGTAGCGTAAACAAAAGCGGTTCTCTCTTTAGCTCCAAGTAGAATACTTTTCCTTAAAAGTTGTAGAAGTCTTCTCTTTTATAGCTCCTCTTGTTCCAAAATTAGGTCCAAGTCTTCAAAATCCATTAGATAAAAATCCACGTGGCCCAAAAGTGAGAAAAACCCATGTAGAAATTATACCAAAAATATGTTGCCGAAAAACTGGGTTCACCGCCGCCGACAAAGTGGTCGGAATAGTAGTTCAGGTGACCGGCAAAGTCCGCCCGGTCACCGGTCAACTGAGTTAACTCAAACCAAGCACCGAGTCAGTAAACCTGACTCAGTCAGATCATGGGTCAGACCCAAGTCAGCTATTCAAGTGAGCTAACTGGGATGACTTGGTTTAATTGGCATGGCATAAGTCATTTACACTGGCCATAGCTTGTGTTGCACCATCATTGTGCATCCAACCATGATGGTTGTTCCCTTGAGTTGCAACCCTGCATCCACAGTTCCCATTACAGCATCACTCCAACTGCACTTCATTCAAGCCATCAGTCCACCTGCAAATGCAGCTGCAACTACTCCTTGTAATCTTCAACTGAACGAAACCCATTCTGTAATTCGAGCAACAAATACCACCAACTTCTTCTTCCATGTCAAATCAATCAAATTCTCCATCTCAATCCCGATATGGTTACAGCTTCAACTTCAGACCTAACTCAATCAAATCTTCTTTGTTCATCATCTATTTCATCTCTGTTATCAAACCCTAACTCCCATCTATCCACAACCTTCTTAAATCTGTCAAAACTCTCTTCAGATTCATTAACAGAAACAACCACCTCCAATTTCTTCTCTGTAATCGATGGAAACAGCGACATCAGGACCATCTTCATCTTGTTTCTCTTCTCCAAGTTTCTCTGTTAAATCATCTCTCCCTTTCCCTGATTTTCTCTCGATCTAATCTCTCAGCAATAACAGCAGCAGCTGCTGCTCTTCTTCTCTGGATTAAGGAACAATGATTGAGAAATCATTTTCTCTGAAGTCTAGGGTTGTGTAGGAATCTGGAAATGGATATATCCACCCAACTCTGTATAAGGTACCCCAATTAAGATAAGCACCACCAGTTAGATTCAGGCCACCAAATGACAGCCCCTTATCCTCCAATATGCTCCCGATAACGCTTGCCTGTGCAACGACGATTCCGACCGCTTGCTCCAAATGAACGCTCCTTTCCTACTTTCGAGTTCCTCCACCAACAACAATCGTCTCTTACTTCTCATATCCACTTCTTCTCTATAATTTCTCTTCATCACTAAAGCAGTCGTACTTTTCAGACATAAATTTGCATCACTAAAGCCGACATGCTTTTCAGACAAAAATTAAGAAATAGAAGCAAATAATGAGAAATAATCCGCCACCAACAGCAGTTGCACATGAGATGACACTTTTGCATTGTTTCTTCTTCTTTTGTTCCAAATGACTCTGAAGTACCTAAATACTCAAAAACAAACATAAGATACATAATTTACAAGAAAACTTAGCAAAGAAAGCATAAATAATAGATAAATATTAGGTGTTTTAGACACCTATCAAACCCCCACACTTAGACTTTGCTAGTCCTCGAGCAAACAAAACAAATTTTAAAACATAAATACAACTCTGTGTCGCTGAGGATACGGTTACTCTTAGCATGAATAACAAGCCTTTGAACCCCTAGGTGTCCCTAGTGGACGAGTTATAATCTCGTGAAGGTTTACAAGAGGTCTACCTACAAAACCTTTTACTTCCAAAATCCAGCTACCTGTGAAGAATCTGTGAATGACACTAACCATTTGTACTTGGCATACTATCAATGATTACAGGAGGAAGTACCCAATTTCAAATCCAATTCATTCATAAATTAGTAATAAAGCTTCATTCTGAAAGTTGAATACAACCACAATACTCGGAATCTAATCACCCACAATCACATGAAAATATTAAGAAGATGGATATAGAAAGTAGATGATGGCGAACAGTTGACGAAGGTGAACGGTGTTTCCCATATCTGTCTGAAGGTCACTGCCAAAACAAACCTAAAAATCCTATTGGATTGAGCTACTGGTCTGAATTCTAATATCAACACAGATGACATATACAAGGGAACCAGCGGTCGACAAACTTAATTCTTGATCAATTCACTGGCATATACAAGGGAACCAGCAATCGATTTTATTCAACACAATAATAATAATTTTTTTTCTTTTCCTTTTTTCAATTTTTTTTCCATTGACATCATGATTGGATCTTGTGGATCCAAGCGCATGTTCTTGTCAGCAGATTACATGATAGTTTCCTTGGATCCTGCACTCCACGCTTGCTTAGGCGACGGAGACAGGGAGAACACACACATATTGTTTTATCCAAGTGTCATATTTATTCCTTTTGGTCAATTGGTCGGTCTTTTTTTTTGTAGTAACTCAATCACTTTATTTCATCCTAACAGTGATAACAATTCAATGTTCTTGCTCCATCAATTCACTTAGAGAAACAATAGATAAATATGGAAAAATAAAAATAGAACGTGATATGGTGACGACTCCGAGATATGGTGACAACTAACATGTTATTTATTCTTATATTTTATTCGTTTTCATATGAATAGATTCTACTAATGGGTTCCTCAACTCCTACAACCACGATGTTTCCATTAGTGTAAGGCACAAGTTGCTAGACTTTGGAGTTTATCATATTTTTTTTTCTTCACTAAAGGCATCAAATCAGCTAACTATACAAACATATAAATGTTCCCCCACACTTAAGCTCTACATTGTCCTCAATGTAGAATTCAAAGTAAAGTTCAAGGTGGGAAATTCCGTAAGTAATATGCAAAAACAACGATAAAATGCTTAAAAATAAAAAGATAAAGATAAAGATACAAAAACGGTGGGTTGCCTCCCACTTAGCGCTTGGTTTAAAGTCGTCAGCACGACTATCTCCTTGCTTGCTAAGGCTCCTCCAGAGGGAGTACTTCCACAAGGTTAACTCCTTCCACGACTTCCGAAGAGAAGTTCTCATAGTATGGTTTCAACCGGTGCCCATTTACCTTAAGTTCATTTCCTATAGATAAACTACGAATTTTCACTGCACCATGAGAAAACACATTAGTCACAATAAAAGGTCCAATCTAACGTGACTTTAATTTACCCGGAAATAATTGCAAGCGAGAATTAAACAAAAGCACTTTCTTCCCAATGCAGAATTGTTTCTTTGTAATCGTACTATCATGAAATGCCTTCGTCTTTTCCTTGTAAATTCGTGAGCTTTCAAATGCATCATTGCGAATCTCCTCTAACTATTGGAGTTGCAACTTCCTTTGCTTTCCAGCACCATACAACTCCATATTGCATTGCTTAATCGCCCAAAACGCCTTATGCTCAATTTCCACGGGTAAGTGACAAGGTTTACCATACACAAGCCTAAAGGGGGACATCCCAATACGTGTCTTGTATGCGGTTCTATACGCCCACAAAGCATCATTAAGTCGCATACTCCAATCTTTCCTCGTTGGATTCACCGTCTTCTCTAGAATGGATTTCACCTCCCGGTTAGAAACCTCGGCTTGTCCATTTGTTTGTGGATGGTAGGATGTTGCAATCCTATGCGACACATTGTACTTCCTTAACAAGTTTTGCAAGAACCTGTTTTTGAAGTGTGAGCCTCCATCGCTAATTATAGCTTTTGGAATTCCAAACCTTGCAAATATATTCGCTTGCACAAAATCTGAAACAACTTTAGAATCATTAGTTGGGGTGGCCTTAGCTTCCACCCATTTCGAGACATAATCCACAACAAGCATGATATAATAATTCCCATTAGAATTGACAAAAGGGCCCATAAAATCAATTCCCCATACATCAAAAACCTCAACAAATTGAATAATAGTTTGTGGCATTTGATTTCGAGCACCTAGATTGCCTGTTCTTTGGCACCTATCACATGTGATACAAAATGCATGCGCATCCTTAAACAAAGTTGGCCAATAGAAACCACATTCTAGTACCTTGAGAGCGGTTCTCTTGCTCCCAAAGTGTCCTCCACCATCATATGAGTGGCAAAAAGACAAGATAGAATTAAATTCTGATTCGGGAACGCACCTACTTACTACTTGGTCACTACAATGTTTCCATAAGTATGGATCATCCCATATGTATTGGTTTCCTAAATTCTTAAGTTTATCCCTCTCAGCACGAGACAAGTTCTTTGGGATTATTTTAGACACTAAGTAATTAAAAATATCAGCGTACCATGGTTCTCCAAAGGAAATTGAGAATAGTTGCTCATCCGGGAAACTTTCATGCAATGGGATAGCTTCCTTGTCCACAGCAAGACGGCTCAAGTGATCCGAAACGGTGTTCTCAATTCCTTTCTTGTCTTTAATCTCTATATCAAATATTGCAAGAGCAAAATCCATCGTATGAGCCTCGGTTTCGCCTCTTTCTTTGTAAGCAAGTACCTAAGTGTTGCATGATCAGAAAAGACAACAACTTTTGTACCGATTAGATAAGAGCGAAACTTTTCTAAAGCAAAAACAATAGCTAATAACTCTTTTTCAGTGTTTGTGTAGTTTTGTTGGGCTTCATTGAGTGTCCTATAAGCATAATAAATGGCATAAGGTATCTTCCCCACACGCTGCCCAAGCACCGCACCAACCGCATAATCACTTGCATCACACATGAGCTCAAAAAGCTTGCTCCAATCCGGTGGTTTAATGATAGGGCTGAAATCAAAAGTTCTTTCAAACGATTGAATGCCGCCACACACTTATCATCAAAGTTAAAAACCACATCTTTTTGCAATAAGTTGCAAAGTGGTGATGCTATCTTGGAAAAGTCCTTGATGAATCTACGATAAAAACCTGCATGACCAAGAAAAGAGCGTATCTCCCTCACCGTAGTGGGAGGGTTTAGAGCATGAATAAGGTCTATCTTAGATTTATCGACTACCAAGCCTTTAGAAGATATTATATGGCCTAAAACTATGCCATGAGTTACCATGAAATGACACTTCTCCCAATTCAGCACAAGATTTGTTTCAACACATTGTTCAAGGATTAATGATAAATTGTGCAAGCAAAGGTCAAATGAATCACCAAAGACACTAAAGCCATCCATGAAGACTTCGATTATGTTTTCAACATATTCTGAGAAAATACTTACCATACACCTATGTAAGGTAGCCGGAGCATTTCACAAGCCAAAAGGCATCTTTCTATAAGCAAAAGTACCGAAAGGACAAGTGAAAGTGGTTTTCTCTTGATCCTCCGGTGCTATCACAATCTGATTGTAACCTGAATAGCCATCAAGGAAGCAATAGTAAGAGTGTCCAGTTAAACGTTCAAGCATTTGATCAATAAAAGGTAATGGAAAGTGATCCTTCCTAGTGGTGGCATTCATTTTTCTATAATCAATACAAACCCTCCAACCGGTTTGACACGAGTTGGGACAAGTTCATTCTTATCATTCTCCACCACCGTCACACCTGATTTCTTTGGTACTACTTGTATCGGGCTTACCTACTTGCTATCGGATATGGGGTAGATAACACCCACATCCAAAAGCTTGAGTATCTCCTTTTTCACAACTTCCATCATGGGAGGGTTCAAACGACGTTGCGCTTCTCTTGTAGGCTTTGCATCGTCTTCCAATCGGATCTTGTGCATACAAACGGCAGGGCTTATACCCTTAATATTGGCAACTGTCCATCCTATGGCCGTCTTGTACATCCTTAGCACCCTTAGAAGTTTTTTCTCCTGTAATTCATTAAGCTCATCAGAAACAATCATAGGTAATTCTTCGTTATCACCCAAGTACAAGTACTTTAAGTGACTTGGAAGAGGTTTCAATTCTAACGATGGAGATTTAACAATAGAAGGCACAAGCTTTTCATCATTGCAAGGTAAAGAAGCATATGAAATATTCTTAACTGCTGATTTTTCCGGTAATGAGTCAAGAGAACCAATGGTTTCTTTAATCTCATCACCATACTCCAAACCATCATCAATGGGTGTAGTGAGCACGGTTTCCAAAGTATCAACACCATTCAACTCAAACATTTGTTGCGCCAATGTACCCATCACATCAATGGAGAAACAAGAGTGGACATCACTAGGATATCTCATCGTCTCGAAAATATTGAAACGTATTATTTCTCCATCAAACTCCATAGTTAGCGTTCCCTTGTCCACATCAATAATGGTTTTCGCCGTTTTCATGAAGGGACGCCCAAGTAGCAATGGAAGAGATGAGTCCGGTGAACCTTCATCCATCTCTAACACGCAAAAGTCAACTGGAAATACTAGTTGATTAACCTACACAAGAACATCCTCAACAATACCCATTGGGCAAACATTAGAGCGATCGGATAATTGCAATACAATTCCAGCCTTTTTAAGAGGACCAATATCGAGTGAGTTATACATAGATGCATGCATAACATTAACGGATGTACCTAAGTCCAATATAGCTTTGTTAAATGTGGTGTTACCAATTGTGTCGGGAATGTCAAAGCTACCGGGATCCTTGCACTTAAGTGGGAGTTTGTTTTGTAAGATTGCCGAAGCATTCTCCCCCACACTTAGCACTTCATTACCTTTGAGCCTTTGCTTATTGGTACACAAGTTCTTCAACACCTTTGCATACTTTGGAACTTGCTTGATTGCATCTATGAGTGGTATGTTCACATGGATCTTCTTGAGAACGTCTAAAATCTCCTTTTCTAGTTCCGCCTTCTTGGAATTTGCAAATCTACGAGGAAAAGGTATAGGAGGAACATAAGTAGAAACCGGAGTTTTAGAGTTAGAAATAGGTACCTCAGAAGTTTGGGGAGAATCCTCATTTTTCTCCTCCAAAATAGGTTCATTTGGTGTTTCCACCTTTCCCGAGTCAGTAACTTCGGGTTGCACAAGTTGTGTACCGCTTCTCAACGTAATTGCATTGACACCCTCTTTTGGGTTGATAGGTTGAGAAGGGAGTTTCCCACCATTTTGTGCCTTCAACTGGTTCAACTCAATAGCCATAGAACTAACTTGAGTTTGCAACTCCTTAACTGTGCTCTCTGTTCTTTGCATAAAGGATTTCAACAACTCTTCCATATTTGACCCCTGATTTTGAGGTTGTTGTTGTTGTTGTGGAAATTGTTGTTGCTGAAATTGAAATCCATTCGGACGGTTGAAAGTAGGTTGCTGAACCGCTACTTGCTTGTTGTCATAGCTAAAATTGGGGTGATCTCTCCATCCCGGATTGTAAGTGTTGGAGTAGGGATCATACCGTCTTTGTTGATTTTGAAATACAACATCAGCTTGTTCATTGGGGTCTTCATACCCTTGAAGAGACTTTGGTATCACCGCGGCTGCAACTTGTTGCATCATTGCTGTCATGTTACCCATTTGTTGACGAAGTTCTTCGACCTCGCTCACTTCATTTACTCTCCTAAGAAGCACATCCGAACCACGACTCAAGAATTGTTGTGAGTTCGCTGCCATGTTCTCAATCAACTCTCTAGATTGTGCCACCGTTTTGTTCACTAATGCACCACCACCCGCATCGTCAAGGATTCCTATCACTTGTTTGGAGTCCTTCATAGAAGTATTGGATTATCATTGCATCACTAAATTGGTGGTGAGGACAGCTTGCCACCAATCTCTTGTATCGTTCCCAACATTCATATAACGATTCTCCCACATTTTGCTTCATCCCGCAAATCTCCTTGCGAATTTGAGTAGCCTTTGATGCTGGAAAATATCTCTCTAAAAAGAGTTTCTTCAACCCATTCCATGTTGTGACACTTCCGGAAGGCAAATAATACAACCAATCCTTAGCACTATCCGCCAAAGAGAATCGGAAAACTTTCAACATTGCACCTTCCGCATCAGTATCCGCTGGAAGCATGGCCGTGACAATGGTGTGGAAGTCCATAATATGCTTGTTTGGGTCTTCATTCACCATGTCATGAAACTTTGGTAATTTTCTAAGCAACCCCGGCTTGATCTCAAAAGTAGAGTTTATTTGAATACACCATTGTTGTGTATCCAACTTGTGAGAAGCCAAGTCCTTGAGTGTACGATTTGCATCACCCATTGCTTCTTCTTCTTCAACTGGTGGTTCTTCTACGAATGGAACCTCTTGTTCTTCTTCTAGTTGTGACTCTTTTTCCACTTCTAACTCTTGTTCTTCCGTTGTGTCCTGACTTGGTTGGAGTATTGTGCCTCTTCGACTAGCTATCCCGCACCTTGGATAGTTCCAATCTGTAGAAGCCAGGGATTAGGTATCTGAAAAAACAATTCTCACAAACAAGTAAGAAAAACGAAATAGGAAACGAAAAGCAAATATGCAAGCAGAAATGATGATAAGAAACTAGAAACTTAATAACTAGTCGTATACCTCCCCGGCAGCGGCGCCAAAACTTGATCGTTGTCGTATGCGTCAAAATTCACTTTCCTAAAGTATATGATAAGAAAGAGTTTGTTTCCACAGAGAGGCGATTGTAGCTATTAAGTATTCAATTTTTTAAGTAACCAATTAGGGGGATTTCTGATTTTATAAAGCAATATGAATTAAATTAAAAGCAAAGTAAATAGTAGAATGTGATCAATGAGAGAAAGATATTGGTCAAGAAATTCATCTTCTATCTTAAACAAGTGCTTGCATTCATGATTAGAATTACAATTTAATCTCTTTTATTATCAAAATCCTAGAGAATCAAGAGAGAAAGATAATCTATTAATTTCCTAAGTTCATCCACATACACATTAGAGCTGCGTATGTGAATTATAACTAAAGAATAACCTAACATCTTGCGCTAATTAAGTTCAATTCCCGGGAGCATTAAGTTGTGGAAATAGGCTAAACAATGCAATTTTCATACATTGCACATGACAATTCGGACAATGGTCAAACTCTATATATGATTACAAGAGTGTATCACTACAAACCGTAATCATATCATGCTCTTGTATTCGGGGTAATCGCTTGATGAAAAACCCTAAAATAGCTATGGACAAGGATGCAAGTTCAATTAATTGGCCACTTAACTAACCAAATATATAAGTCCTATCATAATACATCAATCATGTGATTATTAAAAACAATAGAGATTTGAATGATAATCAAGAGAGAAAACTAATGCATTAATCAAGCACAAGTTGTAGATATAGGACTACATCCTTAACCAATAAAATAATATTTAGCTACTCATAGCTATGGAGTTCATCATAATCAATAATCAAATAAAGAAGATGAAAGCAAAGCAAACCCTAGTAGCGTAAACAAAAGCGTCTCTCTCTTTATCTCCAAGTAGAATACTTTTCCTTAAAAGTTGTAGAAGTCTTCTCTTTTATAGCTCCTCTTGTTCCAAAATTAGGTCCAAGTTTTCAAAGTCTATTAGATAAAAATCCACGTGACCAAAAAGTGAGAAAAACCCATGTAGAAATTATACCAAAAATATGTCGCCGAAAAACTGGGTTCACAGTCGCCTGAAAAGTGGTCGGAATAGTAGTTCAGGTGACCGACGAAGTCCGCCCGGTCACCGGTCAACTGAGTTAACTCAGGTCAAGCACCGAGTCAGTGAACTTGACTCAGTCAGGTCATGAGTCAGACCCAAGTCATCTATTCAAGTGAGCTAACTGGGATGACTTGGTTTAATTGTCATGGCATAAGTCATTTACACTGGCCATAGCTTGTGTTGCATGGTAGGCTTTTAAAAGGTGTGAGAAAATAAGAGCAAAGACAGCCTACAGTGATACCTGCAAGTGCACAGGGTCAAATTGTAGTAATGTGTGCAAGACAGGGTCATTCCACAGGGACTTGGGGTGTATTGAAGCATTCCTAAGCTAGTTATGGGTGCAAAGCACTATGGCAGTGAGCAAGGCAAGGTAATATGGCAGATGCAAAAAACCAAAACAGTTAACAAAGCAAAGCAGTTAACACAAGATGGCAAAACAGCAAAGATTAAATGGCAGAGGATATAAAATAAAAATAGCAGGGAACCAAGGCTGTAAGCCAAAGGCAGGGGGAGTTTGTGCACTGATTTCAGTGCACAACAGCTTCAAAATGCAAGAAAAACAGTGAAGGAAAGTAAATTTAGCAGGGAACAAAATAGAACTGAAATTATAAGTGATTGTAAAGGATTTGTGGTTAAGCCAAGGCTTAGAATCCACCTTGTGTCCTAATCAAACAACATATTTCTAGGTTGAGTTGAAGACCTTGAGCATATATTAGAATGGGAGGAAAATCAGCTTGCTCACTGATATGCCCATAGTATTGACTGTCTTTTGACAGCACAGTCAATCACAGGCATACCAGAGCACTGATTTCTTCCCATTGCTCAAGCAAAACAGGCATCAAGATAACTATCCTAGCAATACATCATTCAACAGTGCACTAGGCTTCATCTGAGCCCTAACTGAAGAACTAGAACATGTTGACAGTAATTAAAAACATGATAAACATAAAGAGTGATTGAAATTGATACAAAAAACAAAAAAAACAAAAACAGAACATTTGAGGAATTGAGGAACTGGCTATTCCAGTCCTCTTGGTGGTGCACTGGCTAGTCCAGGCATACCTCCAATCAAACACCCGTAGTCCCTATTTATACTTACAATCCTCTAACCCAAAAATCCCCAAATCAGAAATTAGGGTTTCACAAAATTATAAAATTAAACTCACCTAATCTCTGCTAGACACTCAATGGCGCTCACCCATGCTGCTACATCCTCAATTGTTTCTACCCATGCCTCCAACTCGTCTCTAGCTTCAATCTATTTCATCAATTTCTAATCCTAGGGTTTCAGTTGAACTAGGGTTGAGAAATCGATGAAATAGGTGGAAAGAGAGTTGGTGAACGTGGTGGTGATGATGGGTTTTGATTGATTTGGTGGAGAGAGTTGTTGGTGGCGTTTGGTGGAGATGGCAGGGGAGAAGGTGGTGGTGATGGCGTACGGGTTCTGCAGACGGAGAGGGGAAGAAGATGGAGAAGTCGATGGGAAATTTGGGTAAGGTGTGTTTGGTTCGGGTATAGGGAATTTGGTGTTTGGGTGTTGATCGGGTACAACAAGTTTGATGATTTGCGATGCTCAGCCGTTGGATGTGGAATTGATAGATCAATCTGACAGCGAGATACAAGGAAGCTTGTAGCGACCGTTGGATGCGGAAGTACAACGAAACTGACGGCTCAAGATGGAGTTAGGTGCTATAGTGTTTTTCAGGAGCTTCAGATTTTGATGCACTATGATGAAGCGACCGTAGGATGCTGAGATGATCCAATTTGACGGCTGAATATGAAGGCGGGTATGGATATTGGAAATGGGTTTGGGTGAGGGTTTTGGGCCTTGGGTATGCCAAGCCCATATCTTCTTTAAGAACAATTCTTCCTCTTCAATCCCACTTCTAGCCTTTTGGTCTTGTGCACAACATTCTTCGCGGCTTCCTTGCGTGATTCCTATCGGCTTCCACCACTTTTCTGCTCTTTTCTGCTCCGCTATTCATCCAAACTTTATTTATTACCTAAAAATGCAAAATTAATTAATAAAAATATTTATTCTTGAAAACAAAGAAAATACAGAATATGGGATAAAATGTAGAATTAATGCACAAAAGATGAGTTAAATGCCAAGAAAAATATATAGAAATATGCACTTTTTAGCACTCATCATTGCACCATCATTGTGCATCCAGCCATGATGGTTGTTCCCTTGAGTTGCAACCCTGCATCCACAGTTTCCATTACAGCATCACTCCAACTGCACTTCAGTCAAGCCATCAGTCCACCTGCAAATGCAGCTGCAACTACTCCTTGTAATCTTCAACTGAACGAAACCTATTCTGTAATTCGAGCAACAAATACCACCAACTGCTTCTTCCATATCAAATCAATCAAATTCTCCATCTCAATCCCGATCTGGTTACATCTTCAACTTCAGACCTAACTCAATCAAATCTTCTTTGTTCATCATCGATTTCATCTCTGTTATCAAACCCTAACTCTCATCTATCCACAACCTTCTTAAATCTGTCAATACTCTCTTCAGATTCATTAACAGAAACAACCACCTCCAATTTCTTCTATGTAATCGATGGAAACAGCGATATTAGGACCATATTCATCTTGATTCTCTTCTCCAAGTTTCTCTGTTAATTCATCTCTCCCTTTCCCTGAATTTCTCTCGATCTAATCTCTCAGCAGTAACAGCAGCAGTTGCTGCTCTTCTTCTTTGGATTAAGGAACAATGATTGATAAATCATTTTTTCTGAAGTCTAGGGTTGTGTAGGAATCTGGAAATGGATATATTCACCCAACTCTGTATAAGGTACCCCAATTAAGATAAGCACCACCAGTTAGATTCAGGCCACCAAATGACAGCCCCTTATCCTCCAATATGCTCCCGATAACGCTTGCATGTGCAACGACGATTCCGCCCGCTTGCTCCAAATGAACGCTCCTTTCCTTCTTTCGAGTTCCTCCACCAACAACAGTCGTCTCTTACTTCTCATATCCACTTCCTCTCTACAATTTCTCTTCATCACTAAAGCAGTAGTACTTTTCAGACATAAATTTGCATCACTAAAGCCGACATGCTTTTCAAACAAAAATTAAGAAATAAAATCAAATTATGAGAAATAATCCGCCACCAACAGCAGTTGCACATGAGATGACACTTTTGCGTTGTTTCTTCTTCTTTTGTTCCAAATGACTCCAAAGTACCTAAATACTCAAAAACAAACATAAGATACATAATTTACAAGAAAACTTAGCAAAGAAAGCATAAATAATAGATAAATATTAAGGTGTTTTAGACACCTATCAGAAGTATAAACCAAATCTCCTTTACTCTTACAGAATGACTCCTCACACCCCTTATATCAAATTGCATTAATATATTTAGATCATACATACTGTTGTGCATTGTACCTCTCATTCTTATCTGTGACGCTCTTGTAAAATTCAAGATTTTGTGTTTAATGCTGCCAGCATTGGGGATTAAAATTTAAATAATAAACTTTAACTGTGCAAGATGATAATATTTTAGAATAGATAATGTAACACATAAAAACTACTCCAAAAACTAGTGTTCCTCCTAAAACAATAAGAACAAAATTCCTACAAGAAGTTAACTTGAGAAAATATCTTTGAAGAAAGCCTGATCATTCCCAAACTCTTCGTCATCAACGCACATTGGAATATAAGGTTTATGAAGAAGAGCATTAGATCCTTCAAACCTGTTTGGTTGTTGTTTGACAAGTGCTTCTTAAATCTCCAGAGACTTATGCAGGATGTTTTTACCTTGCACTTCCATCTTGGTCTTCTTAATATCTTCAAGAATATTCGCAAACCTCTGTTGATTTGAGCAGTTTTCCTTAAGTTTCTTCACGTTCTTTCTTTTTCTCATATTAAGTGAATCTTTATCCTTAGGAACGGTAATCTCAACACCTTTTGTTGTTAAATTAACAACCATAGGTATAGATGGTTCATCATAAGAGATCATACTTGAGTATAACATAGCTCAAATTAAAGTATGCAATAAAATTGTGTAAAATACAATTACATAGACCTTCAAGTCATCTTAAGTTTTTGAAAATTCCAAAAACTAGTGAAACTTTAAATAAAAAGAATAACCAAATAGTTCAGAAACCGACCGACCAGAAGAGGTCCATTCACGAACCAAAAATCAAACTAAAAAAGTAAAATACAATTTTGCCCTTTCTTAAGTTTGTGAATGGGTAAGTCTTTATACTTATTACTTGAAAAATAGTGTAAAGTGAGCGAAAATATTAGTTTCAAGATATAAACCACTTTGAATATTCCAGATAATCTCCTTGCGGAAGTGAGAATAAATTTTAACCATTTAGTATTAAAACCAAGTCAAAAATCAGAAAACTTGACAAAACTCAATGGAGCAAGGCTCGACATGAATTAATGTTATTCTCGTTTTAAGCATGAAATATCAAAGAAGTTTTAACCTCGATTCTGTGATTAAAAAATATGAAAATTCAAGTAATCAGTTTCAAGACACAAACAAGAGAGTTTGTCCCAAAGCCCTTTGGAGGTGCAAAGTTCTTGTCTCTTTTAAGGGCACATGAGACAAGACAACACCATTTAGAACACAATTAACTTGCGTTGGGGTGAGCATCAATAAGCTCACCACTTGGTCCCTGTACCTGTTTGTCAATTTCCACTTTTTTCGATCGTTTAGATCGTCACCTCTTCTTTACCTTTGAATTAACCTTTTCGTCATGAACAATAACACTTATAGAAGAAGAAGGAGAAACAGAGTTACATACATTAGCTGCTTTTGGTTTTTGAAAGAATTTAAGTACATTTGTCAAACGACTCTCCCTCCTTTGTAGTTTATTGACATACCTCACTTTCTGCTTGTAGTTGAAGCATTGTTGAAGTTCATGACCTTCAGCAGTACAGTAAGGACGGGATCGATTGAGAAGAGAATCGGAAACATTTCCAGTTTCATCTGTCAAGCATATCAGAGATGTTTCTGGAAGATCAGTAATGTGTTTTTCTGAAGGAGGAAAAGTCCATTATATCCTCAATAGATAAGGGATCTTCAAGCAGCTTGTCAAGATTGATATGAGTATCACTACTCTTATCAAGATTAGTTGTTTCATCTAGAAGTGATAAACTAGAATAATCATCTTCTTATGAATCATAATGATCAGTAGTTTCATCAAGAGTTGCAGCAAAACCCTTGTTGCCAGTGTATTTTCGTCGATTTTGGACACTCATTAGCAAAGTGACCAAAACATATACACTTGAAGCACTAAGGCATATACTCACTATCACTCTCATCATCATCCTTTTTAGCAGTAATATGATCATGAGGTTTAGTTGGTGATGAAGGACGTTCTCTTGAGAACTGTTTATTCCTCTTTGTGATAAGATCTCTAAACTGTCTTGTAATAAGAGAAACCGAATTTTCAAGATCTTCATCTGAATGTTCGTTAACAAGCTCTTTCTTAGAGATACCAACACTTTCACTTTTAGCAATTACATCAGTGTTCTTAAGTGCTTTGAATGCAACAGCTTTATTAACTTTAGTTTTTTGTTCATGATCAAAGATCTTTAACTTTCCAACAAGAGTACTTCTGGAAAGTGTAGTAAGATCATTTCTTTCTATTATGGCATGTTTCTTAGACTCGTATCGAGCTGGTAATGATGTCAGAATATTCATCACAATATTATGCTCATGTATAGTCTTTCCTAGTGAATAACAATCATTCACAATTTCCGACAATTTGTGACTAAATTCCTCAAACGAATCTTCATAAGACATACAAAGTTTTTCCCAGTCAGAAGTTAGGTTTTGAAGCCTAGCTTCATATTCTGCAAAATTCCCTTCAAATATGGTTCCTAAGATACCCCAAGCATCTTTTGATCTAGTGCACGTAGATACATGATGTTGGAGATCTTGGCTTATGGTGTGAACAATGACGTTTAATTCATCAGAGTTGCACTTAGCATCTTTGATTTCTTCATCATCATATTCTTCAATGCCTTTAGAGATTGCACTCTTGCCCATAATATAAATCGCTTCAATCACAAACTTATTAGGTCAATAGTGTTTGCCTGCTCTGATACCAATTGAAAATGCAGGGGATACCAAATACACTCAACTTTTTCGTTCGACAACCTGTATAGACAAAACTTAACACAATTTCAAGTAGACCAACTTAATGATCCTTGAAAATATGTATATAGAGTTAATATCCCAAAATCTACTCAATCAATATGTATATAGACACAAGGTCTGTGAACCTGATTGTTAAGCATAGTACTTGGACGATCTCAAAAATCAATATCCAAGATCAATCTATTCGTATCCAAATAATTCAATCGGAATTCTGCCAAGTGATTAAACTTGTTATCTATCATTTAAGATACAAATTCTACAAGAAACTAGTCTCGTAATCGATTAAAATTAAGCGGACATATCTACTTAGATTGAATACGTACAAACATGTGTTAATCCAATTATTAAGATAAACAATATAATACGGAAAAGGAAAAACACAAGATACCAGAATTTTTGTTAACGAGGAAACCGCAATAGCACAAAAAACCCCGGGACCTCGTCCAGATTGAACACCATAATATATTAAGCCATTATAGACACTATCCTACTATCAGACTTCATACTGGAATGTAGTTAAGACCGAATCCACCCTCCAAGAGATTCAACTACATTCGCGCTCCTTACGTCTCTTGAACCTCGCAAGGCTCTACACACTTGATTCCGTTAGTTGATGTCCTTTACATCCTAAGAGTTGCTTCAGCCGAGAGACGCCTATTTGATTTCCGTTTAGATCAAAGATCAAGGTGCGGAAATCTGTTTGCAATAGACAAGCTAGCAACCGCACAAATTCGGAACTTACGACTCCCGAAGAGCAACCTAGATTCTTCACTACCTCTCAAGAAAAATCGTCAAAAGATCAACTAAGATCAGTCTTTAGATATCAATTTTGAGGAATCACAAAGCCTGAGACGAAAATAACTTTCTGATTACTATCTATCTTGCCTGAAAGAGATTACGAGAACCTCGATAACAAAAAAAACAAGATCATGATTCACGAACTATCAAGGTAAAGATAGTCGGACATGGCTTCACGAATCCCCCAGCGAAATCTTTTTAGTCGTAGACCTAAAAGGTCAATAGAGGCGACTCTAGAATCAACTATGACACAAAGTCTCAGGGATTGACTTTCCCAGTTGACAGTGATGCTCTATTTATAGTTTTCAAAGACCAGAGTTAGCTTATAATTCAATCTAAGATAACTTGAGAATCAAACAAACAAATTAGGTCTTCAAACTACAATAAAAGACTATACACACAGGTTCGGTTACTGAACCGTATATAATGATTGTTCGGTTTGGCAAGTTAGCCAAAGAACTAAAAGCTATTTGATGTTCATTTAAACACCTAAGAAGTTAATCATGATTCACACACATAAGTGTTTAAGTGATCAATGAAGTCTTAGAAGTGTTTAAGAGATATGTAGCAATGCTAAACAGATTAAAATAATGAGTCTTTAAGTATCTTCTAAACATTGTCGGGACAGTTGGTACAACGATTTTCCAACCGTAGGGCTTGTTCACGAGTCAGGCTGCTACTGTTGGGATTATGCCCAAAAACAATAAGTTTGACATTACATTTTAAATTTATTTAACAATTCACTTTAAACATGCTATGTGAGATATGGTCGAATATATTATTTGTAATTTATACAGTGGGAGATATAATATATTGGTGACATTTATTTGTTCGTAATCTGTGTGAATTTTACTCATTATTTAGATTATAAGTTGTTATGATACATACATATGTATCATGATGAATCTCAATTATAGAAGTGGAGACTTCTAAATCTAGCATGTTGATATAATTGGATTATATCGAACCAGTCGGTTAGTTTTGTTCATTGTATATCAGCTATTGAATGGATCTAAGGTACTACTTTACGTAAGTTCTTAAACCTGAGGATATGTATATACCTTACGTGTATTTCCGGGTATCTTGTCTTACCAAGCAGTGAGGTCATTGATTTGGATCCAATATCTGGGTAAGATAGATACTTGTTAGTGCGCAGTAAGAATATATATATTCAAGATTGTATCCTCCTCGGATGTGTATTCCCTTGGATTATTGTGCGGGAATTATTATTATAGACTTGGCCAGTGGTCATTTAAATTGTTTAAGTGATTATTGGAACGATAATATGAAAAGCGCATCAAGGACCAAAATATAAATTATGTATAGGAGCTGATGTGTAATGGTTACACGCCTATGAGAATTTATGAATACCGGTATTAGTGGAGGGACTTACTGTAAGAAAGTGGAGGAAGGGTTTTACTTTTATTAAAATAAACAATTTTAGAGTGTTTGTCAATTACAAGACTTTGGTGGAATGACTTGTAATATCTTAATCGTATTTGGAATTGTGTGAGACACATAGAATCCTATATGGTTAAGAAAAACTAAAATTATTTGTAGCCCAAGAGACCTAATTTTATTTGGAAAAGGTATTTGAAAACAAAAAGGATAGCTCCTAATATGAAAACTATATAAGGGGAGCAAGCTATCAAAGCTAGACACACCGAAAGCTAAGATAAACTAAGCCTTCTTGTTTTCCCGTCCCAATACAATTAAGTTAATTGTGAGAAAGCCCATAAACCAAAATGTGTTTTCTTTCTACGGAGACAAAAACAAGATTTTTATCTTTCTTTTCTTACAAAGCTCTTCTTCTTCCTTACAAGTTTAGACAGAGATTTGGCGTTGGTGTTTAACACAAATCAAAGTTGTTGATGGTATTGAATTAAGTCATTGGTTTCCAAAAACAAAGTTTTTTCTTATTCCTCCTAAAGAAAGCTACGGTTGTTGTTGATGGTGTGAAAAGTTGTCTGCATCAATTCACGGAAGAACAACGGTAAGGGAAGGAGTTGTATATTGCTGCTTGATTTTGGATTAGCGAAATAAGGTACACAATTCTCTAATCTCTTAATCCATGTATGTTATTATTAACATCTATGAGCAAAGTTGGGTTTTGATTTGAAAAATATTTTAAAACTCTATTTTCCGCTGCATTTTTGATCGATTCCTAACAGCTACGGTTCGTGAACCGAGTTCTCCAACCCTACTAGACTACCTAACTCAATTGACTACGGTTCGTGAACCGGGTTCGCCAACTGCTAGCCAATTTATTCAACTTATAAAATTCAGTTCACCATGGTTCGCCAACCAGGTTCGTGAATTGTTCCTAACTGAACTTGCGGTTTGCGAACTGGTTCGCCAACCTTCCTGTATTTCTCAATCTCAGATATCTATGGTTTGCGAACTAGTTCGCTAACCTACCCTGAGTAGAAATTCCAGTAAGTTCATATTTCTCTCTTATGATGTTTGAAATATTTCCAAGTACCATAATCATTTGTATGGGAAATTTTCAATTGGTACACAAATTAATTCATAGAGTTAATATTGTTAAGGACCTTTGAACATTTAATCACTAAATCATATTTCGAGATTTTTCACAAGACAAGATTGACTCAAAACATCTTCTTTGTAAATCTATTGTAAGTCATACTACATAGTCTCAATAAATAGAATGATGGTATAATGAGTAAAATAGAATGGTTCAGTTTTCACATACCTGATACACAAGTTCTTCAAATGTCTTCGTTGATCTTCAGTCTTCAAGTGTGATTTCTGATACTCAACTACAATTCTAACCTGTCCGAAACTTGACTTAATAGACTAGAAATCAAGATATAGTTTTGATCACCTAACATTGACAACAAGCTTGAGATAGGAAAACTTGTGGGTTCAACCGAGCAATTCTCTAACACACATTACTACATATTACAAAATTTTGTGTTAGAGCACCACTCGGTTGAACTCGCAAGCGTTTCTATCTTTAGCTTGTTTGTCAAGTTTAGTTGATCAAAACTATATACTTGGTTTCTAGTCTACTTATAGCTACGTCTCGGATTAGGATAGAATGTGTAGTTGAGATTTAGACTTCACGGCGTTCACCAGTTGAAAACGAAGATCTACTGAGGAGCTTGGAGGAACTTTATCAACAAAAGGTATGTGGAGACTAAAACTTATCTATCACTCAAAAGTTTATTCTATTCTATCTTCTAATGACTCTAAGTCATATATCTATATATACTTTTACATTATACACATTTGATATTTCGAGATGAGTTTATCTCGCTTATCTATTTCTCAAAATACGTGTTGGAAGCTTTTTGCTTTAGCTATGTTCGTCATATTCTTGATGAGTTTAGTTGAAAATAATTTATTGTTGGAAACTAAATATTAAGTCAAAAGATGATCATGTGAAAATTACCTTGAACATCTTATATGATTTGTGTGAGACAGTCATTTGATGTTAGCTTGGGAAGTTTCGTATTGATCATTCGATCACTTGAAAATTACTTGAAGCTAATGGTATGTGTGAGATTACCATTGTCGCCTTCTAAGGATGTTTCAATGATTGAAATGAGACTTTAGAATAATTACCCATGCCTGGATACAACACAATATGCATATCCAGTATGCCAACTGTATTGTGATAATTCAGGTCCGAAACTCTTGTTTGTGTACCTAATATGCGAACGGATTTACCTGAGAAGGTTTGGAACTCTTGTTTGTGTACTTATTATGCAAATGGGCTTACCTGAGTTGGTTCCGGACAGTTGTTTGCGAATCGGGTTTGCGAACGGCTTGACTAGGCCAAGGTTCAGAGTTGTTGTTCACGTACCTAGTTTGCGAACACAGTGGTTAAGTTGTAAAATCGGTTATGTATGATTCTCATACTCATGAACTAAAATATTTATGATTTAAGGAATGCAAATTAACTTTGCAAACCGTGGCTTAATGTTCATGAATTGATTCTTGTACAAGTACTTTATACGATTACGAATCAATCCGATTTTGTTTCAATTTGTTCATGAATATTTCTATGAGATGGTGAACAATTGAACAACTCTATTTGAAACACAATTAGATTAATTTAATTATCTATCATGATTGATTGATCATCATATTTGATCTACAAGTGTTAGATGAATACGGCTAAGACAAATGTGTCCATATGGCTAACTTCGGTTAATTGTTATTGAGCCAACTCAATATACATGTTTAGGTACGGTTACCCATATCTAAATATAAGTATATTTCATTTGTGTGTAACAATCTAAAACCATCTAATGGTGGATATTGATTGCTTAATTTCTAAGCAGACTTAGCTTGAATCTTAAATCAGGATTTCATCTAACGATGAATATTGAATGCTTTGTTACTAAGTTATGTTAGCTTTGATTTTAAGCAACACTGATTTGAAAGACTATATAAGGGAGAACTCTAGCAACTGGAAAATATAATCCCGACACTTTCTTGTGTCTTAATTGCAAACTAGAGTCGATTCTCCTTTAACCTAGGTTTTTCTAAAACCATTATTAGGCTAACGACTTGAAGACTTCATTTGGGATTCGTGAAGCCAGATCCAACTATTTTCTCTATAGTTGCGTATTCTGATCTTACTTGTTCTATCGTATTGAGTTCTATCTTCTTTGGTACCGTCCAAGTTATTTCTCATATCAATTGGGCTCACGGATTTCTATCTGTTCGATTTGCTGATTGTATTGAGAAAGAGAGATAAAGCTCTTTGATATATTTCTTGATTAAGTCTCACTTTTAAGTTGGTGCTCTCAGAATTACATTGTAGTTTAGTCCATACAGATTGTCGAACGAATTATTTGGTGTGGTTGTTATACCCTCGCTTTTTCATTTCGAATATTTCAAATAACATAATCGGTAGTTGGCTGACGTTCATACTCTACCAATTATTCTGTTTTTTTCATACATGAAAAATGTAAACTGAAACTACAATAGTCAGTAATAAATAGTATGTGATATCTACCGATTTCAGTAGCTTCTGACAAAAATGAAAAAATTCCCAGAATTGTTAGATACGTAACACAACTATCTCCCGAATGTAATTAGCCTTTGGCAAAAATTGGAAGAGTTATCCAAAATCGATAAATAAATATAAAATTAATGTATGATTGTGACCATATTCTGATAAATTTTGGGAAAGTAATCCAGTATCGGTATGTAAGTGTATATAAATTATCTACCGATTGTGCTGAAAAAATAAGCAATTTCACTTTTGAAGTTAACCTCGCTTGGTAATCAATCGATAATTAATAAACATAACTCAAAATACACTCGTAATCCATATAATTAACCATTCCCAATCCATAAACATATAAGTATGAATTGTTGAGTTAGGGATGGGCCATTTATGAATTCTCTCCTATGGACGTGCCATTTTCTATTTCCTAACTAAGAAAATTTATACCAACAGGGGTTAAAACAATTTATATAATGACTTGTAAGTTCTTTTGGTGTCCTGGACAACAAAAGGTATATCGATTATATATACTCTTTGGGAAATATCCCAGACATCTCATATTATTTCTTTTTGGTTTGTATAGTTCATCGGGAGGTTCTGAGACTTTGGCATGATTTTGTAGGGGTAATTTAGTGTTGATGCCTCCTGAAGGGAGAGGTTGAATCCATATATAAATTAGAGAAATCTTCGGTAACCCTAATAACCTCTATAAGAACAAGAGATGTCTTCTGTCATTGATCTCTCCACCGTTTGGCAGTGGAAGAAGAACACCACTAGTTATTTTTTCCCAACTGGAGCAAGCATCAAGGTGGTCGAATGCATTGCAGTGATGCATTAATGGTAATATCCTTAAAGGTATGTACTTCTTAGTCATGGTGTGGCTTTTTCCCCAAAATGAGTTGCACAATATTCATTATCAATATTATCATTTAGGTCTTTGTGTTCTTTCATCTTCTCAATTGACACAGGCACTCTAGCCTTTATGCATCCAGTAATCTTCCTGGAGAAAAACTTGAACCTATTTACATGTTTTTATACATAACATAACATTAAATTGTTATTACCTAAAATATTGAGCCGTAATATTAAACGAAAAAGACGTAACAATACGCACCAATCTCATAACCACTTTGGATTCTCTTTGATGATACAATTATAAATGGCCGCCACCGAGGTAGTCTTTGCTTTGAGTTCACGGATTACACGAAGATGAGAATGCTCCTGGTATCATTCCTTATAGCCTGGATAAACTTCAAAACCTTGGTTTACAAGTTTCCAGTGTAACCAAATGCCCCATCCTGATATTTCAATGTTCAACGGATGGTTTATCATAGTAAACTACTGTGATGGAGTCATTATTAGATACGCAATGTTCCACCTCCAATTTGAACATGACCCGGATATGCTACCATGGTACTTCTTGTACATAACCATATTATTGCATCACCCTTGAGCCATTGTACATTACATAGCCTGTGGGGTGCCACAATGGTCCATAATAACGCGACAAGTCGGACCGACCCTTTATATGTCCACTAAAGCATACCTTTGAGGCCTTCATCGAGTCCAATTTCTACCTCAAACGAATCAATTGCTGCTCATTGTCCTAAAACAGTTTTCATCGAACTTGTACTTTGTTCCTCCGGTGATCCTTTCTCCTAATCAGGGTTCTCTATGGCCAATTTCAGTGTAGGATAGTGGTCACAGATCCATGTCTATATAGATATCAAACCAATTATTACAAAATTAGAAAAATAAACATAACGATCAACGGATTAATAGAGTTAAGAAAATACCTGGAATAGACTCACGTTCCCGGCAATTTGGCTAGTTTTTGAGCCTCGACGCCTTTCTCAACTCTTCCATCAAGAATACATGGCATGACATGCCCCAAGAGTACTCACGGACTTTACCGAAAGGATGCAATAGTTGTAAAAGGTTGGCGTCAACCCGGTTACCACTAGAAATGGGGAAAATGACACATCCAAATACATAGAAGAGATATGCAGTGGTCGTGGCATCAGTTAACGTTCTTTGATTTTATTTCTCCAGGGTGACTTTGAACATTTTCATCAACTGACAAATGTTGAACTGTCTATCTCTGTAAGCAGCAAACCTCTTGAACTCAGTTTCAGATATTGTTTTATCCCAACCAAAACACGTACAAGTATAATCATAAAGTTGTTCTCAACTTAACTACTTTGTGTGATTATACTTCACAGTCGTGTCATGGTCAGTGAGACTAAGAATCTGGACAACATCATACGGGTTAATTGTCATCTCCCCAAACGATATATGGAAGGTGTCAGTCTCAGAATACATTTTCTCCACGAATGTTGATATCGCCACCCGGTCATGTTCCAACATTGAATTCTCGGTAGCAGTAGATAACCCCGAGTTTTTAATAATTTCCTAAACTTTTCACATTTACCGTCTTAAGGACAATCCTTCATTTTTGTTGGTGCGGTTGTGGGTTTAGGTAGTTGAACCGCATCAGAATGATCCTATTAAACACATAACACATTATAAAATAATTAAAATAACTCTTAATACTATTACGAATAAAAAAACAATACGTGAATAAAAAAGAGTATGATTATTACCTCTATTTCATAGATTTCTTTGGCCCAGGAGTCTTTGTATCCAAATAACAATGCTCCTCCATCTCTCGGTAGCCCAGGGTTTCGCCATCTTTAATACCCTTCATCTTCAAATAAGAGGGGACAAGGTGTCCTGTTTTCTTCTTGATCGGCTTATTTGAACCTTCTCCTTGTGTACCACTTGGTAGTGCTTTTTCTTGGTTTCTAGCTTCTGGAGCAGTTGGTTCAATTTCTTTTATAGAACTTGGTGGTAAACTTGGTTGGATCGGTACTTCGTGAGTTCCATATTTGCTTGAATTTCCTTTATCACTGCTTTCTCTCTGTGCACTAGTTGTTACTTTCTTACCCCCTTCGCGACGAGGCCCTAAGACAATTGTATCTTGGGCTTACTTACCTCGCTTATCACTAAATAACAAAATAAAGAACAATTGGTTCGTAAGAACCCGTTTACTAACTACATAATCGGGAGACAAAGTATACAAACAACATTCAATTGTAGACAATCGGGACACAAATTAATAACATAACAAAAGACTACGCATAATCGGTAACACGGGTTCAAGATTATCTACTCTTATGTTATTCCTACGTTATGAAGATACACATAATTGGTAGTTGAATAAAGAAACAAAGAAACGATTACAGGACAATCGGAAGTTAAGTTAAAAACATTTTTACCGATTATGTTGCATTTTTTGGTACAGTAAGATTCTAAGTTGTTGAGGCAAATATAATCGGAAGACAATAATCATACATATCTACAGATTATAAATGTCGCCCAAAACTTTTTAAATTTCAAAACACTATAATCGGAAGTTAAATACTACAACTAATCTCTCAATTATATCGAATCTATGTTTCTCTTATTCTTCTAATCCTCTATTATATTCGGAAGGCAAAAAAAAAAACTACCGATTATGTCCATTTTAGGGCTCAGTAAGGAATAACCTATTATCATCAGAAGTTAACTATGAAATATATCACCAGATTATGGTCAAAGTTCTTGAGAAATGAAGAACACGAGCATAATCGGGAGATTAATACCTTAACTAAACTCCCGATTTTGGAAAAGTAACTGAAAACCCTAGATTTTTTCCATCGATTCGTCAAATTAAAGCAATGGAAACCCAAAAAGAAATGGTAGAATCTTACCTAATTGGGGCCATTTGAAGTTCCCAGATAATTTCATTATTAGCATCACCAGCAGAACCTATATCAGAGACTTCATCTTCTTCGTGTTCTTCGCGTTTTTCGTGTTCTTCGCTTTCTTCATCATTTCCAGCAACAATCTCTTTGTTTTTTGATCTTTCTCCTGCTTTTGGATCAGGTTTTTGACGGAATACGTTTTTCACTCCACCTCGATGAGGTTCTTTAGTGATAGTACCGTTTTATAGAAGAATCGACGATGATTTGATTCAACGATTAATAGCGACGACGAATTGAATTCGAGTTGAGCGGGAAATTTTTTTTCCTCTCCCACAATCGGTAGCGAGGAAGAAGAAGAGAAGAAGACTAGATAGGAGTCAAATGAAATGATATTAGAAGATTATGTTTTGGTTGATTTTATTAGTGAAAGGGTATAATAGGTAACTTTACATAACCTTCAGGTTCAGGGTATCCCATAGCCACTGCCCTTAGATAGGTAAAAATAAGCCGTCCCTAATAATTCCAGGTTTTAAATAACAAATGCTCTTTTTCTTTTTCTTTGAATCAGTCGGATAGCTTCTAGCCGAGTTCAAATTGTTTTTCAAAACGAAGAATGTTCGCTGGATGTGTTCCTCAGAAATGAAGAACATTTTATTAGACGCTGCGAGTTGAATTTATAGTAACAACTAAGACGAATCTTGTCATGTTCTTCTTTTCAGACAAACATACTTTAAGATTCACCAAGTTGGTTTCAAGACAACCTAGCCCAGTCTGGAATCTAGATCTTCATTTTCACATGTAATTTTTTTTAAAACGAATGTGATAGAACTCGTGGTTTGAAACGGAAGAGATTATTGCATATAAAGGGTAACTTAGCCTGTTCCTACCACTGGGCTAGTTAGCTTTTCCATGCAAATGTCTGCCACTAAAAATATATCAAGATGTATACTGACTAGTTTGGATTTCCGCTCCAATTTCTGTTTTGGAGCTGAGGGCATAGTCCTTTGATTTTCTTGTACACAAAATTTACCAAAGACATTGTAGGTTTTCTGCAGTTCTTTGTCAGTAACAATGAAATCTGATCCGGAGCTGCGCCTTAAAGTAATCATTCTGGATCATAAATTGTTTGCTAGGAAGGCCACAAGAAAAAAAGACTAGAAAACATAGACAGAATTAAGATACAGTTCTATTGATTTGCAAAGATACATTTCAAGTATAAGGTTTCACAAAGGAGAAACAACAAACCATAGATGAACAAAATGTACAAATCAGCTTACAAGGATCATCTGAACAGGTCAAATCCATTAACCACTCCAAAATTGTGAAGTTCCTGATACATAGCAATTCAAGTTTCTCAGAATCGAAAAAAAAAAAAAACAATACAGTACTATAAAAGAAAACAACTTAGAAGTTAAATATTGCAACTTACCTCCACGAAAACAAGGGAGCTTTTGCTACCTGTTTAAGCTGTGTAAAGAATATTTTGCTGACTATCATACAACTACTTAGCTATGGTGCTCAAATTTAGTCTGTGGAGACACACGAGCAATCTTCTTATTCTTGGGTACATAAGCAAAATCGTCTATATCTTTCAGAGAAATGTTTGACCTATCAAAGGACGTATTCAAAAACCATCAGCTGATGGACTCAGTACAGCAAAAACAAAGAGAATATACACATTAAGGAACAATGAAATGTACCTCGCCGCTAATGTGTTCCGCACATCTTTTAGAGGGGCACGGAGACCACTGGCTCGAGAACCAGATGAGGTATAATTGAATGAAGAGATAACTGACATAAATTGCTCCATTGATTTCTCTGCTAAATCAGAAAAGTGACTAATATGGGAAATGTTGCAACCAAAACTTCCTTTATCATTGTTCTCCATAGATTTTGAGTCGAGATCAGGAATTTCATCACCTGTACAATGAAAATCTATTAGCTTCACATATTTTTCTATGAAATGTGGATGGTATAAATGTAACAGCAGTGTTGTTTAGGAATCAATAGCTGCAGGCCCTACGCAATATATAGAAGCATGACAAAATGAAAAACTCAAAGAAATGAAATTTCATTGTGCAGCATAGTAAGGAAACAATGCATGCTACATATAATATTTAACCTAACTTAATTAGTTCAGACTGCAACAGCCCTAATTTTCGGTCAGAAACACCTAAAGTGCAGTACTCGCATTCAGCACATTACTGCTTCCACTAAAGATTTCTTGGTACCTTTGTCCTAAACCATAAGTTCATCACTCTTTTCAGAAACGGTCTACCATTAAAGAGAACGTTGGTATTCTTGCCGTTAGAAGTGAAGCAAATAGAAAACAACCATGCATGGTTCTCTACTGAGGATGTTCTTGAGGACTGA
Source organism: Papaver somniferum (assembly GCF_003573695.1). NCBI lineage: Eukaryota > Viridiplantae > Streptophyta > Magnoliopsida > Ranunculales > Papaveraceae > Papaver > Papaver somniferum. The sequence continues at coordinate 126,921,241 of NC_039358.1, read as the reverse complement.
ATTTAGGAAGGAAAACTGGAAACTGGTCATCAAAATAAATAAAACTAATTCAGGTGTTTGCTTTTTTCCCTATTTAAGATATATTGCCATGAGAGTTTAAGATAAATGAGAACAGATGTAAAAAGAGAAAATCAGCAATGAACACATCAATGAAACTCGGTAATGTGTACAAGCTCGCACGCCCGCTTGGGAAGAAACACGCAGATTGTGGCTATAACATAGCAATAGAATCATTGTGAAGTATAGAGAAAGATTGGAGAAATAAGACACAGGAATGAAGAAGATAGATAAGGAAAGAAATCAGTGGAAGAACAAGGTTCACTAGACCAAGTCCAAAACCAGAATTGACCAGAAAGTAACACAAAAAAAAATGTCACCTGATATTTATTTGGTTATTGATCTCTAAAGTGGACTGTTAAATCCTAAGCAATGATGGCAATCATGCCAGCAAAAAAGGAGCAAAATCTAAGTTAGAATACATACTTTCAGAGGAAAGAAATGCGCCATTCCGAGCACGCTTCATCTCTACATTATCCTGTTAAGTAAAAGAGAAAGAAATCAGCAAGAAAAAATTTGGAATAAAAATGAATATTCACTACAGAAGAAACACGTACAATTAGGGTCCTCTCAGTCGATATTGATGACCTCTTCTTACAGGAACTCTCAGGAAAATTGATCCCATTTGTTCCACTTTCAGAAACATTTTTGTCACAGGAAACATAATTGGCCTCATCGTCCAAAAAAACAGGTTTTCCATTGTCAACAGCATCATCTTTTGGTGACTTGTGCTGAAAATAGGAACTCCTCACAATGACCTTGCGGCTGGCTTGTCTAGTTTTCTCTCCAGCTTGATCTAAATCAATCTTGCATTGCAGCTCCTTGTGCAACATCGTACAAGGTCTGTACAGTGATTGCTTCGGTTGGTGAAATGACAGAGAATGTTCTGAAGAATCTGAACTGTTATTAATGATGTTTAACTCTGCTGGTATAGTAAGTGGAGTTTTACTATAACAAGGAGAGTCCAAAAACTGAGCTGTTTCGGTGGGAAAAGTAACTTCCAACTAATACAAGGGAAAACAAAAAATTGTTAATATACAACAGAAAAATTGGAGGCTTACAAGATCGTCAAATTGAACTTGGTTTGAGTGCAGTAAGATCAAAAGGGGAACTTGGGCGGTTAGACTCACATAATCTTTGGGACTAGAGGAACCAAATATGTCGGACTGCGAGGAGTTCATGCTTAAAGATGTAGGTTCCTGAGAAGCATTTTCTTCAGAGCTAGGAGAAGTAGATTCTTCTGATAGACCCAAATTCGTAGATATAATTCGAGGCACCTTAAATCCCCTTTTTGCTTCAGCAGATGCTGAGCCTTTTAACGTTAAGAGGAAACAACAACACAAGCAATTACTCTGAAATCCTAAAAGCTTCGAAAATAAGCAAGCACTATCATTTGGAAAACTAAACAAAAACACTCAGAATAAAATATTATCCACATATAATAGAACTAAATACGTGAAGTAAGTGAGATATATTATGCTACTTTGGTTCTCGTAAGCAACACCTGATTGAAAGTAAACTGGAGTGGCATGGTCATCAAAGATCTGAAAATTGCCTGCTTATTTAAACATAACAGTACAGACTATAACACCAAGAAAAAGAAAGGAAAAAAAATGCATAAGGATACAAAAATAGTTAGTAAGGACATTCTTCTGTATGGGCAACTGTACTTTTTTCCTTTCTCTTTCAGATTTAGAACCTTTGGGTTTGTAATTCCTATCAACCGCGAGTCCATTAAGAGCAATTCCCTATTAGCACAGGAAAATAAAAAAAATGAAACAAATGAAAATTAAGAAGCCAAAGCGATAGTCAGGTTCAAATAGAAAATTGAAGCAAACAACAAAAAAATCTTCAACTTTTATGGATTACAGAAGTTGACGACTAACTTTAATCTAAAAGAAAAAGCCACTTATAACAGAGGTCAGGTAAAACTAAAGACACTTGAAAAACAACTGCTAAAAATAAAATTTGAAACAAAGATTCCTAAACAGCAAATAGAGAAATCTAAAATCAAATAAAACCAGATCAGTCATTCGGGTACTAAATTTACTGATTTCACAAAGAATATATTTGTTTTGGTCAAACAGTATTAACGAGTGTGTGCAGAAAGCTAGCTGATGCAAAAAGGTGGCACACACTAGAAAAAAAAAAAAAAAAAAAAAAAACCTTGACTCACTTAATAAAAAAAAATTATGCATTTCATAGAAGCTCACTACTAGATAAAGTTTACCTGGAAGGGCATTTTAGTGATTGCATCAAGATCACCTCTTGCTATGCCTTTAGCTGTATCTTGGGGTAACATTGTATCTCTCAGTTAAGCAATGACATAAAAAGTTTAAACAGTGAACTTCTGTTTCCAAAAACAAACATGAAATGCAAAAACAATTATATTTCAAGGATATGGGCCTAAAAATTCTAAATCTTCTCCAAGATCCTGGCAAATTTCTGACAGGTGTACAATATCTTCAACTCTAGGATCATAAACTCTTTGGTGCTGGAAAGTCCACAGCGCTTTCTTAAATGATTTTTCATAAAGAGGAGGAACTGCAACAGTACTATACTTCAAATGCTTAATCACCTGCACAGAAAGTAGCAGTTCCCAAAGAATTCACGAAAAAAATTAACTTCATGCATCTAAGTTTTATTTGTGCTCTATAGGCTTGCATGACAACAAGAACATTTTGAACAGCTCTTGATGCAGACACGGAGCTTTGAATTCTCAATTGTAGATTAAGTTGTTATGCAAGCCAACAGAAAATCATGATATGCTACCTTCTTTTAACCATTTGATTTGCAACCTTTATGTTCGGATGAATTTGATCAAGAAAAGTATAATTTTTTTGAAATGGTCCAGTACTCATTGTATATATTTGCACAGTCAGATACTCTTATTGCTCTTCTGAGCCTAAATTGGCCAGTGTACCCTGTATATGTAAGCCTACCCTTCGAAAGGCATCTTTTACTGCTGCGAAACATGCCTAAACCTTCGAAGGAGAAACATGATATGGATTTGGACAACAATTCTAAGGGATTGCGAGTCCTAGTGCATTGACAAGACCAACTAGTCTCACCTTTTCATAGCTTTTGAACTTGCAAATAAGTGCATGAGCCTTCATTAGACCCATTCCTGGCAATGACGGCAGATAGTCACAACCACTTAAGATGCACATCTCAAGAACCATCTGCTGCGTAAATCCACTCAAATTCAGCTCCTTACTCTTTTGTAGCAGAGAAGATTGATACTGCACACCTTGCCCAAATTTATCCATTTTAAAGATAATCTAATAGTAAACATAGCAAAACATATAAATCACAACATAAATCAAAACACAGGATACAGAAAAATTGACAAGAGGATATTATTTCAATTATTCAATTAAGTAATATGAGGTAGAGCTCAAGCTCACTAGTACACCTACTCTGGGACACCCAAATGGAATCAGATCGGAATCTTCAGTAATGACTGCATCCACTTGTTTACTAAGAGCCAAGAAGGCCATCTGAGCATCAGCCTCATAAGGAGCGACAACAAAATCAATATTTTCCTGCTTTAATACCTTTAGCATGAAAGAAGAGGAACGTAATTAGATATACGAATGAAAAGCTCAAAACACAAGGGCAGATGCCAGCCCATACTGAGAAATAGACAAAAAGGAAACCCCTGTGACGTTACCAACAAATATGTCAGTTAAAATACCATAAGGTTGTGAAAGCCAGATGTTGTCTTATTCTACCTGGATGAGTTCATTTGCAATCGCGGGGGAGATGTCGACTGCTTTTTGGTAGCATTCATAAGCAGCAGCAGAGTTTCCCATTGACTCATGCTCCATAGCCCGCTCAAGGTTTTCCTTCCTCGATCTGCATCATTACAAAAACAACTTCACCAGAAATACTTTACAAACTAAAGCATCTTGAGATCCAATCCCAAATTCATCATCCTTGGTAGTTTGAGAATAAGATGGTGTCTGGTAGGTAAACCATAACCATCAGGATAAAAGCAATAGAAAGCAAATGGAAGTGGACGGAGAGATATCTTCTCGGCAGTAAACAGAATAAAAGTGCAACTTTTCAAGTTACATTCCTCAAATGACAAGAACGTAAAGTAGCATTAATACCTAGAACGCTTGGCCTCTTCTTCACACTTCATAGGTAGATTTCCTCCATCGAAGACAAGTATAGGCTTGACACCATAATGCCGAAGCAAGTTCACTCTATGCATGCAGTAAGCGATATGCCTACACAATCAACAATATTTTGCAATTTAGAAACGACTCCAACTCTATTCGTATATCTAAAGATGTAATTTTTCCAATCAAAAATAAAACTTTTAAATTATAGAATAATTTCTCAACTAACTAGAAAATGCCCAAAGTTGCAACCTTTAATCCATATGGTAGTGCATATAAATCATCGAATTGGAAATGCCTAGTCTATCATCCAACTCAATCAGCTCAAAACCCTAATTTCTTTTAACAATCAAATGAAATCAACCCAAAGATTCAACATTGGGCCAAATCAAGATAAACCCATCTCAAAATATTTCTTGGGAATAATACGGAACTAATAATACCTGGAAGTGGGTTCTGATTTACAAAGCTCTTTGCTGCAAGATAATGCCCCTTTGTGAAGCCAAGAATACGTATCTACGGCTACAGAACAGCCACGCAAGTCTTTTATATGGATGGGGACCATGATTGATTTGAGTCGAGGTAGAAGACCTGTAATCCCCATTTTGATTCCTCCTCCTCTTTCTCTCCCGGTGCCTCTTTGCTATTGAGATGAGCTTAGTGTGATACCAAAATGAAAACCCTAATTTAATTTGCTTGGAAGAGAGAGAGAGAGAGAGAGAGAGAGAAGGGGTAAAGGGCGGGAAAGGCGAAACTCGAATAGTCTTAAGCCGGCGTCTAGCGTTTTACTTTTACTGAACGGTCCCCGAGTTATAACCCCAAAGGTGTAATTATCCATCCACAAAAAACCCGCAAAAACAAAAGTAACACAAAAACCCCAAAAAACAAAATTTTGATGAAACCAAAATTTGGTTTCATCATAAAATTTGATGAAACCTCATAGAAATTGACAAAACCAATTTTTAGTTTCATCATAAAATTTGATGAAACCAATTTTGAAATTTGAGGTTTTTGTATCAATTTTTTAAAATTTGGGATTTTTGTATCAATTTAGTTTAAGATGGAGTTTTAATGGATCCCAACATTTGAATGGGGTTTTTGTACACAAGTTTGGTACCTTGGGTTTTTATGACTAATTTTGTTTACTGAATTATAATTAATTTTTTTTTTTAAAGAAAACAAGTTTATTAATCATCATCAACAACAAGGAGTTTACAATTATTGGATGGAAGCCTGGCAACAAGTTGTGCTCCAATCCCTTTATTGAGAACCACACATATCCTATGAAAGAGAAAATCCCCGATAAAGACATTCTCAAAATTATTGAAGGAGTTCAAGTTATGCTCCAATCCCTTTTTTTTTTGAAAGTTAACACATTTTTCACCAACCAGAAATTACAGACTGAGAATAGCTTATCTAAATGATTTCAGGTGGCTGATTCTCCAAAAGTTTAGTTATAAACTGTTTGCCAACTGGCTTTGCTAAATCGCCTGCCACTCGGTCAAATTTTTTATTTACAAATCTACAAATTTTAACTGAGATATTGTGGCAACATTGTTGAGAGCATTGAACGGGGATAAATTATCAGAAATAAAACTTAGCTTGTCCATTCCAAACTCTAGAGGGCTTTCAAAAGCTATTTACGGCAAGTCTTATGGTGGAATCCAAGTTATTCCAAGCTTGGAAAAGTGTGACTCCACATCATGCAACATCGGATTATGAACCCATAAAAGCATCTATAAACACTAAATACAATCTAAATCGATAGATCACATATGCTTACTATAAGAATTTGCAACATAAACAAAAGTTTTCTGCATATTCTTGTAAAACATTGGGTTTGCCCAATGAATCTTGTTTTAAATGAATTGTCCATATAGTAAATGTTAAAGCATTGCTCGGTTGGCCTCACAAGTGTTGCCATCTCGAGCTTGTTATCAAATTTAGTTGTCAAAACTATATCTTGATTTCTAGTCTACAATTAGTTAAGTCTCGGTGTAGGATAGAGGTAGTTGAGAAACGAACCAGTCATCATTTACGTTCTATCATTTGAAGGCGAAGATCAACCGAAGCTTTTGGAGAACTTCATCAACAATAGGTAAGTGAAGACTGAACCACCTATTTCTCAAGTTATATTCACTTTTCTATCCTTGAGATGTTTGTCGCATAACTAATTAGACTAGCATGCATAAAGAAGAATTTCGAGTCGAGAACTAATTATTTAGTTTACGAATTTCCCGAAATATAATGACTAAGCTTAATGAAAATTTGTTCATACTTGATCAATTTTGGTGGAGAACAATTTGTTGTTCGGAACCAAAATCATGACTCAAGTTTATCATTCAAAAATAGCCTAGAACAGTGATATGTGTCATTGATCTTATTCGGGAATGTTTCGAATTGATTTAGAGAAATATAAAACTAATATATTCGGAATACAAGACGGTGTTATCAGTCTTACAAACTGAGATAACTGTTATAACTAGGAAGTCGTATTACATGTACTCGTAGACGAGGCGGAGTAGCTTATATCGACTTACAGATTTGTGTGATACGCATATTTGTATGCACATCATGGGAAAATCTGTTTTTTCGTGATCCGGATATGTATGCATATTCGTATGCAAACCATTTTGGAATTGTGGTAAGGGAACCGGGTTTAAGTATCCAAACCGGTACGCGAACCAATACAGTTATATGTTAGCACCCAAACCGATAAGAAAACTGAAAAGGTTTTGTGAACTCCGGAACCGGTAAAGTCTTAAGGTTTCCGGACCGGTTCGCAAACTGCAAAAGTTTTGTCAACTCCGGAACTCGGTTTTGCTCGTAAGTTTGCAAACCGGTCTGCATACCATGACTTAGCCGACTCACGAAAGACTCTTGTATTTGTACTTTGTGCATTTACCAACTATGTCGATTATGATTCAATTGCGATTAAATTATTTCTATGAGATAATTTGTATTTGATCAATTCTCTATAAAACATTAGACTTATTTGATCACATGATTGTGACTTAAGATCAATGTCTTTGTGTTCATGAAAATGAGTGTTAAGCTTTTAAGTTCAAACCAGCTAGTTTCGTCTAACCATGTTGAACATAGTCTTTGTACACGGTTCGGTTACGGTTTACCTAACCAGAGTGTATATCCTGTTTATGTGATTGAGATTCAAAGTTTTCATTTAACGATGAATATTTTTTGCTTGGTTCCAAAGTTATCTTAGCTTAAACCTAAAGCAACCTATTTTTTGATTGTCTATATAAGGGGAACTCTTGGCAACTGGGATCTTTGAATCCTAACACTATTTTTGGTGTGTTCTAGTTGTATCTAGAGTCGTCATCTCCAGAAACCCTTTTAGGGTTTAGCGACTATCAAAGAATTCATTGGGATTCGTGAAGCCAGGTCCAATTATCTTTTTATCTTGATAATTTGAGTATCTTGATCTTGTTCGATTGTTGATTTATCACTTGAACAAGATAGATAGAAATCACAAAGTTCTTTTCGTCTCAACTTTGTGATTCCGCGAGTTTTATACTTGTGATGTGAATAACAATCTAGGCTGCATTTCGGGTTGCATAAGTACGGATTTTGAGGATAGCTAGACATCTGTCAAATTGTTATCGATTTCCATCACCTTGATCCTACGTTTGATTTGATCATCCGTTTCGATCATAATCAGGAAATCAATTATATAGGCTTAATCTTTGGGAGACATATTTGGTTTAAAGTCTTTAATTGAGTTGAAGCAACTCTTAGTTAGTGTGACGTCATATAAGGGAATCAATTGTGCGGAGTCCTGCTGGGATTCAAGAGGTGTAAGGAGCGTGATTGTACCTGAATCAGTGGGAGACTGAGTTCGGGCTCAACTACATTCCAGAGGAAGTTAATTGGTAGTAGGATAGTGTCTGTAGCGGCTTAATACAGTTTGGTGTTCAATCTGGACTAGGTCCCGAGGTTATTTTGCATTTGCGGTTTCCTCGTTAACAAAATTTCTGGTGTCTGTGTTATTTCTTTTTCTGCATTATATTATAATTGAAATATCACAGGTTGTGCATTGATCAATCAAAGTAGATATGTCTGACCTATTTTTTTGGGTACGGCTTGATTGATCCTTGGACATTGGTCTTTGGTACCGTCCAGGAACTCTCTATGTCATTAGGTTCACCAATTCAATTTTCTAAACGTTCTAATCGCAAGAGAGATAGAGATATAACTCTAGACACTTTCCTTGATTGAGTTTTAACTCTCAGAGTTGTGTTGAGTTTGTCCATATAGATTACCTAAAATTGGTGGTGTATTTTGGTACCCCTAATATTTTCAGTAGAGACAGTGCATTGTTTCTAATTTACCATGCTAGCAGTCCATCGGGATTCCCATATCTGCCAAAATATAATGATATATTATGTTTGATCTTGCATCAATTCAGAGTTTGGATTTTTAGCAAACCTATTAGAAATTCAATCCAAAACATTTTTAAATAGTACATGATAGCTAAAATGGACATCAGAAATTCAAATGACCAAAGGTTTCAGTATCCATTTAATTTGCACAGAGGACATAAATCATCTGAGACTGAGACTATACCAAATTAACCTACACTAATAATCTTTTAGGAGTAAAATTTCTTTGCAAACAATTCCAGATGAATAGTCGAAATTTAAGAGGTATGTCCACATTCCAAACACTTGGCCATTGGCTTTGTTTTTGAGGTAAAGCTTTACAGTTAGATTCCAGGGGGAGTGATTCATCCCACTCATGATCATAGTGGTTAATAAGTTAAAAGACTTGAAGATAGTCTTGTAAGCAGTAATCTGAAAGCCTTTGCGACAAAGGCTCATTTTTAATACCCTATCCATCTTGCCAAATATTGTCTTCATCTCCAGTAACCACTCCCTAAATATGAAACTTTTTAACAATTTCAAGACCTCTGTTCAATCCATTCCAAATCCAAGTGCCTTGTTTCTTAGGTAAAGAATGAAGTGGTTGTTGCTTTGGAAAATTATTTGATTTCAGCATCTTAATATATAGTTAAGTAGACTGAGTGAATAACCTCATACCATTTTAACAAGCACTGCTAAATTAAACCTAGTACGATTCTTGATACTTATACTGAAAAGTGGGGGTACAATAACCACACCCAATATTTCTCTTAGCAATCTGTATGAACAAATTCCAATATACTTTCTAGAGAATCAACTACACAGACACACTCAATCTAGATAAAAAAAATATATCAAACAGTTTATATCTCAATCTCTCGATTTGATATATACTCAAGCAAATAGAAATCTGCGAGTCTTTACCAAATACTAGAGAGATAACTTGGATGGTACCAAAGACCAATATCCAAGTGTCAATCAATTTAAATCAACAACCAAAAGGTCGGATATTTTAATTGATTGAACAACGCACAACCTGTGATATTTCAATTATATAACAAAATATAATGCGGGAAATAAATAACACAGACACCAGAATTTTGTTAACGAGGAAACCGCAAATGCAGAAAAACCCCGGGACCTAGTCCAGATTGAACACACATTGTATTAAGCCGCTATAGGCACTAGCCTACTCCAAACTAACTTCGGTCTGGACTGCAGTTGAACCCTAATCAATCTCACACTGATCCAAGGTACAATTATGCTCCTACGTCTCTGATCCCAGCAGGATGCTACGTACTTGATTTCCTAGCTGATCTCACCCACAACTAAGAGTTGCTACGACCCAAAGTCGAAGACTTTAATAAACAAATCTGTATCACACAGAAAAGTCTACGGTAATAGATAAATCCGTCTCCCACGAATATACCTACGAGTTTTGTTCTGTCTTTTGATAAATCAAGGTGAACAGGAACCAATTGATAAACCGGACTTATATTCCCGAAGAACAGCCTAGTATTATCAATCACCTCACAATAATCCTAATCGACGCAGCGAAAAAAGATATTGTGGAATCACAAACGATGAGACAAAATGTTTGTGATTACTTTTCTATCTTGCCTATCGGAGATATAAATCTCGAGCCAATTATTAAAATTGTACTCGTACGATAGAATATGCAAGATCAGATCACACAACTACAAGAAAAGTAGTATCGGTCTGGCTTCACAATCCCAATGAAGTCTTTAAGTCGTTAACCTGGTTTTAGAAGAAGAAACCAAAGGTTAAAGGAGAATCGACTCTAGCTATGCAACTAGTATCACACATAAGGTGTGGGGATTAGGTTTCCCAGTTGCTAGAGTTCTCCTTTATATAGTCTTTCAAATCAGGGTTTGCAATCAATGTTAGCTTGGTAACAAAGCATTCAATATTCACCGTTAGATGAAAACCTGATTAGATTCAAGCTAATATTTCTCAACCGTTGGATCGAAAACTTAGCTTGTTACACACAAATGAAATGTCCAATTTTGGGTTTATGTAGCCGTTCCCAAACATTAACATTTGTTGGTTCAACAATAGTTAACCAAATGGTTAGACATGTGATTACTTTCATATCCGCCATATTCTTCTTTACCATAACTAGTTCAAATGACTCAAATGAACTAGTTAGAGAGTTGTTCAATTGCTTAGATCTTATGTAACTACACAAGACACAATCTAAGCAAAAACGGTTTGATTCACTCGAATCGGTTCATGAACTTTATATCCACGGTTTGCAAAGGCATTCCTTAGTTTAAATAAACATGATTTCAAGAACAACCGATTTTAGATATAACCTTCTCAAGTTCGCGGACTGGGTTCGCGGACTTAAGCTCACGGAAGGAGTTCACAAACTCCAGCAGAAATTCTCGGGTCGAGAGCGGACTGAGTTCGCGGACTTGGCTCACGCCACATTCCGTTTCTCTTGATCAACAAAGTTTGCAAACTTTGGTTCAAGGAATAAGGACTTATATGTATATGTGTTTCCACAATAATGTTTATATCCTACCAATGGTTATGTAATCTAGACTCTCATTTCAATCATTGAAACATCCTCAGAGGACGTTATATAGCTGTTATTCACAGACCATTTTTCGTCAGAGCAATTTTCAAAGTGATTGAAACATAACATGACATTCGTCACTAGGTAAAGATGAATTTGGCTAAAGCGAAAGCTTACCAACACATATTTCGAGAGATAGATAGGCGAGTTAAACTCGGCTCGAAATAACAAATGTGTATAATGAAAGTCTATACATCAGCACGACTTTTGTCTCAAGAGTAGGAGATAGAATAAATAGACTTTTGAGTGACAGACAAGTTCAAGTCTCCACATACCTTTTAGTCGATGAAGATCCACCAGTTCCTTGAGTAGTTCTTCGTCTTGTATGATGATTTCCATGGAGTCTTGAGCTCAACTACACTTTCTATCCTAGTCCGAGATCTTTAGCTATATAGGCTAGAAATCAAGACTTATAGTTTTGATCACTAACATTGACAAACATGCTTGAGATAGCAACGCATGCAAGTTCGACCGAGCAATGCTCTAACATATACCACCATAATTTTTTAGGAAGACACAATCTAGACCAAAATATAGGATTCAAAGACAGAGAGAAGTCATGTGTTAGAGTACTGCTTGGTCGAACTCGAAATCGTTGCTATCTCAAGCTTGTTGTCAAGTTTAATTGCCAAAACTATAAGTCTTGATTTCTAGTCTACTTATAGCTAAGTCTCGGATTAGGATAGAAAGAGTAGTTGAGCATTATAATTCACGGCGTTCATCGATTGAAAACGAATAACTATTAAGGGGAGCTTGTGGAACTTCATCAACAAAAGGTATGTGGAGACTTGAACTCATTTATCACTCAAAAGTCTATCTACTCTATCTCCTATTTGAGACAAAAGTCGTATAGCTATATAGACTTCAATTATACACATTTGATATTTCGAGCTGAGTTTAACTCGCTTACATATTTCTCTAAATATGTGTTGGTAAGCTTTCACTTTAACCAAGTTTATCTTATATTCTAGACGAAAGTCAAAATATGATCATGTGAAAATCGTCTGGTAACATCTTACATGATTTGTGTGAGACAGTCATTTGATGTAGACTCAGAATGTTTCGTATTGATCATTCGATCACTTGAAAATTGCTTTGAAGCTAATAGTTTGTATGAGACAACTATTCTGTATTTCGAGAATGTTTCAATGGTTGAAATAAGAGTTTAGAACAATAGGATATAAGCACAGTATGCGTACTTTCATATGTGTAATCCAAGTCCGGGAACCACGGTATGCATACCTGCATGCGTACTGTTTGGTTTGTCATGGTACGGGAACTCAGTACGGATAACGGTACGCGTACTGGCGTGAGGTTCAAGTTCCGGGACTTTACTGAGGTTGTGGTATGCCCACCACTACCAGTTCCCGTACTGGCGAATCCAAACTCAATCCGGCCACTAAGGTATGCGTACCTGTTTGCATACTTGAGTGGGTAATGTTTTAATATTAGTTTGTTCATGAACTAATACATTTATATATTAAGGAATGCAATATTTTGAAAATCGTGGTTGTAATGTCTATGACTTGATTCGAGTGAATCAAAGTCGATTTTGCTTCAATTGTGTCTTGTATACTTCTATGAGAATATAAACAATTGAATAACTCTAGAACTAGTTTCATTTGATTCATTTGAACTAGTTATGGTTAAGATGAATAAGGTTGATATAAAAGTGTTCATATGGCTAACTTCGGTTAGCTATTGTTGAGTGATAGACACATTTTTGTGTCCAATTTTTTCTCAATACTATATATTGTTGGCACTCGATTTTGTACTAATTTTGTTATTTTATGTATTTGTAGGTATTTTTTGGAAATAAATATTTTAAGAAAATTCGGCTCGAAAAGTTGATTTTGGCACCCGGAGGGCACGTGTTATTCGGACTCCCAAGTTTGGATAAGGGGTAACCTAATTACTAAGGGGCACCCCCAGGTCACCCCAAGGCATCTGTTATTCGCACCCCAGTCCAGGATAAGGGGCACCTTCTTCAACAATTCAAATTCTCAAAATTGGCGGGAAAAATGTTCACACACAGGAGAATTTTCGATCAAAGAAATGAAGTAGTGGTAGGTCGATTCAATGGCTGAATTTTGGTAGAAAGATGTGATTTAGCCTAAGGAAGATAGTTTGGGTGTCGAATTTGATCGGAATTGGCTGGAAATATCGATTTGATTCTCGAGCTCAAAACAGAGCTACACGGAGTGAACACGACCTGTACACGGTGTTGTGTGTGTTTTGGTTGTGCATGGAAGTGTTTTGGAGGAGTTGGATGACTTATGAGGCATGTATAAGCCTTACTAGAGCGTGCAGGATCCAACTTTACGTGTGAAATTCTAAATCTGGTAAGAAAATATTCAAAAATAATGTTATTCACTGCCGAGTAAAGACGAATTATTTGGAGTTATGGCGAGGGATTTCAGCGTGTCTTTGAGTATAAATATGATCTTTGGGTCTACTAGAAGGGCTGTCGATTGTTTTGGGAGGTTTGGAGGCGAGCAGAGAGGCGCAGGAGGAGTTGCAGAGAAGTTACCTGCTGCTGCTGCTGCCATTAACACGCCTGAAGAACACGAAGAACGGACCTGCCAGAGCAGTCGTTCTTCAACAGTGACAGCGACAGCGGCTCGTGGGTCGTAGTGTGGGTCTTAAAAGCTACAACGACAGTTTATCTTTTTATCGTTCTTCCTTTTGTAACGGTGAACAGCGCCTTTGCAACAGTTATTTCTGTTGCAATTTTTCTGTTCACTTGTTTTACTCCCTTTAATCAACTTTTTGAGCTTAATACATGTATTTTGAGATTATGATTAATATGAGGAGCTAAACCCCAACACTGGGGTGATGGAGGAAGCCTTATTTCACACTTGGGTAATTATATTTAATTCTTCTCATGACTTTTGCACTAGTTTTAATTGAAATTATGATTTGAAAAAATTAGTTTTCATTTGATTTGATGCGGCATGCTTAGCTTAGATGATTTGATGCCTCATGCTTAACATTTACATCTAATATTTGGAGAATTTATCTTGGCAAAAATAAGAGTCAATATATTTTATATATTTACTGAGCTATAATTGTTAAAAGAATCATTATTTGAACCTTAAGAAATGAATTCGGTGGAATCCTAAACCCCAGTACCTCTTGCACCATTGTTAATATTTTTGTATATATAATTTTTATAAATCTAAAAATCCTTCACCTTCACAAGTCTTAGAGTTCGAACCTTCATTACTACAACCACGAAAAATCTCTTATCATTGAGCCAACAAAGGTGTACACGTTTAGGTACGGTTACTCATAAAGGAGAATATTGAATGCTTTGTTACCAAGGTAACATTGATTGCAAACCCTGATTTGAAGACTATATAAAGGATAACTCTAGCAACTGGGAAACCTAATCTCCACACCTCCTGTGTGATACTAGTTGCGACTAGAGTCGATTCTCCTTTAACCTTAGGTTTTTCTAAAACCCTGTAGGTTAACGACTTAAAGACTTTATTGGGATTGTGAAGCTAGACCCAACTATTTTATCTGCAGTTGAGTGATCTGATCTTGCTATTTTTGTTAGAGCATTGCTCGGTCGAACTCGCATGCGTTGCTATCTCAAGCATGTTTGTCAATGTTAGTGATCAAAACTATAAGTCTTGATTTCTAGTCTATTATAGCTAAGGTCTCGGACTAGGATAGAAAGTGTAGTTGAGCTCAAGAACTCCATGGAAATCATCATACAAGACGAACGACTACTCAAGGAACCGGTGGATCTTCATCGACGAAAAAGTATGTGGCGACTTGAACTTATCTATCACTCAAAAGTCTATTTATCTCCAATCTTGAGACAAAAGTCGTTTTGCTATATAGACTTAGATTATACACATTTGCTATATCGAGCCGAGTTTATCTCGCCTATCTATTTCTCGAAATATGTGTTGGTAAGCTTTTGCTTTAGCCAAGTTCATCTTTACCTAGTGACGAAAGTCATGACAAGTTTCAATCACTTTGAAAATTGCTTACTTTGATGAAAAATAGTTTGTGAATAACAACTATAGAATATCAACGTCCTCTAAGAATGTTTCAATGATTGAAATGAGAGTTTAGATTATACAACCATTGGAGGATATAAGCATTGTTGTGGAAACACATATATGTATAAGTCCTTATTCCTTGAACCGAAGTTTGCGAACTTTGTTGATCAAGAGAACCGTAACGGTGGCGTGAGCCAAGTCCGCGAACTGGCGGAAGTTCTCGACCCGGGAAATTCTGCTGGAGTTTGTGAACTACGTCCGGGAACTTAAGTCCGCGAACCCAGTCCGCGAACTTGAGTAGGTTATATCTAAAAATGATGTTTGTGAACTTATTCTTATATAAACTAAGGAATGCAAATTGCAAACCGTGGCTATATAGTTCCCGATTCGAGTGAATCAAATCGTTTTTGCTTCGATTGTGTCTTGTGTAGTTACATAAGATTTCCTTGCAATTGAAAAACTCTCTAACTAGTTCATTTGAGTCACTTGAACTAGTTATGGTGTAGAAGAATATGGTTGATATGAAAGTGATCATATGGCTAACCATTTGGTTGGCTATTGTTGAACCAACAAATGTACAAGTTTGGGTACGGTTACACAAGCCTAGAAACGTGCATTTCATTTGTGTGTAACAAGCTAGTTTTCGATCTAACGGTTGAAAGATAGTAACTTGAATCTAATCAGGTTTTCATCTAACGGTGAATATTGAATGATTTGTTACCAAGCTAACATTGATTGCAAACCTTGATTTGAAAGACTATATAAGGGAGAACTCTAGCAAATAGGAAACCTAATCCCCACACCTTCTGTGTGATACTAGTTGTGCTAAGCTAGAGTCGATTCTCCTTTAACCTTTGGTTTCTTCTTCTAAACCAGGTTAACGACTTAAATACTTCATTGGGATTGTGAAGCCAGACCGATACTACTTTCTTGTAGTTGTGTGATCTAATCTTGTTATTTCTATCGTACGAGTACAATTGTAATAATTGGCTTGAGATTGATATCTCCTATAGGAAAGATATTAAAGAAATCACAAACACTTCGTCTCATCGTTTGTGATTCCGCAATATCTTTTTTTGCTGCGTCGATTAAAATTATTGTGAGGTAATTGATAATACTAGGCTGTTCTTCGGGAATATAAGTCTGGTTTATCAATTGGTTCATGTTCACCTTGATTTATCAAAAGACGGAATAAAACTCGTAGGTATATTCGTGGGAGACGGATTTATCTATTACCGTAGACTTTTCTGTGTGATACAGATTTATTTATTAAAGTCTTCGACTTTGGGTCGTAGCAACTCTTAGTTGTGGGTGAGATCATCTAAGGGAATCAAGTACGTAGCATCCTGTTGGGATCAGAGACGTAGGAGCATAATTGTACCTTGGATCAGTGTGAGATTGATTGGGGTTCAACTACAGTCCAGACCAAAGTTAATTTGGAGTAGGCTAGTGTATGTAGCGGCTTAATACAGTGTGTGTTCAAACTGGACTAGGTCCCGCGGTTTTTCTGCATTTGAGATTTCCTCGTTAACAAAATTCCGGTGTTTGTGTTATTTCTTTTCCGCATTATATTTTGTTATATAATTGAAATATCACAGGTTGTGCGTTGTTAAATCAATTAGAATATCCGACCTTTTGGTTGTTGATTTAAATTGATTGACACTTGGATATTGGTATTTGGTACCATACAAGTTATCCCTCTAGTATTTGATAGAGACTCGCAGATTTATATTTGCTTGAATATTGTCAAATCGAGAGATTGAGATATAAACTCTTCGATATACTTTTTATCTAGATTGAGTCTGACTGTTTAGTTGATTTTCTAGAAAGTATATTGGAGTTTGTCCATACAGATTGTTAAGCAAAATATTGGGTGTGGTTGTTGTACCCCCACTTTTTCAATTGGTATCAGAGCAGGGAAACACTTTTAAAAGACCTTACAAGTATATGTTTGTGGCAATCTGAGTCTGAGGACGGAATTTCTGACATATACGCATACCAAGATGTCTTCTAAAGCTTTTAACTATGCCAAATGTCTTGGGAATACCTCAAAGGATTACTCCTTAGCTGATTCTTCTGAATCCCGAGGTAAGAAGATTGTTCCATCTTTTGTCAACAATTCTCTCTCCGATGAGACATTAGGCACTATGGCAAAATCTGAAATGGAGCTCACCAGAATTTCAAAAAATTCTACTGAGATCATTGATTTTCAGGATCATTATCAACTTATTGATGAATTTGAAAAGTCTCTTGATCGAGAACATGAACTATATAGAATTATTGATTCCTTCTCTAATAATATTGATAAACTACTCCAAGAAACTACTCTACAGCGTGAAAAGATTAGTGTTCTTGAGGATATAGTTAAGGAAGACTCAATTAGAGATAAACGTTTGATCGAGACACATTCATCAGAGCTTAACAGGCTTCGTGTCGAAAAAGAGAAACTAGAAGTATCCCTTACTCTAGCCGATGAACAGTGCAGATCCTTGGAAAAGGAAAACTCTGTCTTAAAGAGAAATTCTTTTGTACAAACTAATTCTCATGGATTGCAGTACATGGAGGATATTTCAGAAGAATGTTGTGACAAGAAAGGTTTACATAACTTGCAATCTTCTCATATGGCTATGAAGTTAAAACATGTGCCGTTTATTGCTTTCCCTCCACGAACTTGTACATTATGTGGGAAAAAGAATCACTATGCTATCCATTGTTTTGCCAGGAAGAAACAAATTTCTAAACTTCATAATTTGCTTCTCTCCACTGTCAATGGAACAAATAGTCGGTCGACCACTGCAGTGAATCGCATACCCACAGAAATCCAGAAACCTTATAAATATGATCTATTTCCTAGAAATCATCACAGGGTTCAAATGCATTCAAGTGGGATAAATTCTTGTGTTGCTGATAAAATCATTCCCTGTGTTTATAAGACTGTTTCTGGTAAATCTAAGTCTAGAAAATGGATCCCTCTCTATCCTGATCCTCTTAAACCAGTTGCAAGAGGTCCTAGATTTAGTCCTTAGAGAAAGCCTTCTGACGGATATGATAAACACACGGTGTCTTACTCTTCTGGGATGAATGTCAGCCGAAGAAAGGCGAAGAACACGAAGATCAAACTGTCAAACGATATATACAACTCCTTTCTCGATGATCACAATGGGATTAATTTCCACTATATCATCTGACTCCAGGTATTTTTTTCCTTGTTTCTAACTTGAGAGATGCAAGGAAATTTATTGAGAAATGCTCAAGTATGTTGTATATTATTTCAGTTTGGTTTTTGCGCGAGTTTTTGTGCTAACAGTCCACAAACGTCCGCGTCCTCCTCTTGAGAGTTCTTAGGGTTTCCAAAAACAAGAGTTTCCTTCTCATGTTTACATACACATATATATTACTCTATATTGTGTCTTTCCATCCCTGACAAATATTATATGGAGAAATCCGCACAATCTCAAGAGATTGTGCATCTTGATATGGAGGAAGACGCTCAAGGACGTGAGTCAATTCAAGAGCTGGTTCTAAAGAAGATGCTTGAAAAAAAGGATCACAACTCCTGGATTGATGATTCTGTCAAGGATTTAATTCGTGTTCAGAACGACTCAAAGGTCGAGTTTGCAAATCTTCAATTGCAAATAAACCAACTCTTGGATGGTCAGGCCAGAATCCTTGCTAATCAGAATATTCTGATATGGAATCAAAATAAGCTCATCATGGACTGCGCCAAGACTAGATAGCTTGCTCGGGTTGTTGATCGCAAAGTTAGTGTTCTAACTCATGAACATGGTGTTTATACAGTCAAGATAATAAAGGAAATTAGTGATACCTTCTTTGATGGATTCATTGAAAGATATGAGGTTCTTAACGAACTTTGATTTTCTCCTTTATTTGCCTAGTAAATCTTCTATTTTCTTGTTTTTGTTAGAAGAATAACTAGAGTTTTGAATAACCATTATTGTGGTCACACATAGCTATGCCCAACGTTTTCATCTTCATGTTTTTAGATTTATTGGTTTAAATTCTAAATTTGTTTGGAAGATGATTTTTGCAGTATTAATCTTTATGGTTTTATATATTGCAATATTGTTATGGGATATGTGTGTGTGCGTCCGTGAACTATGATTGTCCCATACCTCGTCAAAAGTAAAGTCTTTCGTATGTCGATATGCATATATTGATAAAAGAATGAATAGACTTTTGAAAAATACAAAAAAAGCCTATTATTTCAATTATTGATGGAAGATAGGTTAAAATCTTTTGTTTGCGATGATTATGTCTATTGAATGTCGTTATGCGAATAGTGATGGAAAATAGAATGAATCCTTGTGTATTCCGCAGTATTGATCTTCCCTGATTCATATTTTATGTATTACTGTGAGGCTCTGTAAAGTGTCTTATGTTGAGCAAAACGTCCAAGTTGATTATTTTTATGATTAGCTTAGTTGTTGTTCCGCGAGATACTTTATGTCGAGCATATTCAACTAAATTAATCATCTTGTTTGGTTATTTAGTTGTTGTTCCGTAAGTTTTCTTATGATGAGCATGACCAATTAAATTGATTACTTTTGTGATTAGTTTGGTTGTGTATTTCGATTAGATTAATTATGGGTTCTCTTGTGATTAATCTAATTGTATATTTTTTAGTCTCCATAAGTTTACTTATGTTGAGCATTTTCGATTGAATTAATCATGGGTTCTCTTGTGGTTAATTTAATTGAGTATTTTGGATTCAAATTCATACTTGTATGTGATTTGTTATGTCCAAAGAAATCCTTCTTTTCTTTCGAAATTAAGGTCGCTCTTGTTGTTCTTTAGGGAATGACATTTTATGGGGATAGTTCTTAAATAAACTTGTGCTTAATTGCCAAATCTTTGTGGGGAGTGCGGCTGTGGAATATTATAGGAGTTATCTTGTATCTTTATAAACTCCTCGATGAATGCATTTAGCTTCGGCTTTATGATTGCATCTAAATAAGTTGATATTTTGCTTTCTTTTGGTCAAGAAATATCTCTTTCGGAAATTTCATTAGGATCCCGTTCTTGTACCTTTGCCAATTTTATTGACAAAAAGGGGGAGAATTAATATGTAGTTCACACTAAAAATACATATGGTTTTCGGATCATTATGTAAGGGGGAGTGGTTTCCATGTGAGATGGAGTATTGACTAAGGGGGAGTGATACATATCACCACAGTATTGTTGTTGAAGTTGTGATACAATTGAACTTTGATGTTGTGTAATGATACTGTGACACTGTATAACAATGGTTGAGAACTCTTGTTTTCTCGTTGTTATAGCTACGGATTTTCAACAACAATGATGTTGAACTTACAACCTTTGGGATCATTGGAGTACTTGGAAGTGACGAAGATTTCGAGTAATGTTGAAGATTAGACATGTGGAATAGGAGCTACAAAAGTTAATTTATTTATTTTTTGTATTCCATATGTATTGATAGTTTTGTCACTAAAATTGACAAAGGGGGAGATTGTTAGAGCATTGCTCGGTCGAACTCGCATGCGTTGCTATCTCAAGCATGTTTGTCAATGTTAGTGATCAAAACTATAAGTCTTGATTTCTAGTCTACTATAGCTAAGGTCTCGGACTAGGATAGAAAGTGTAATTGTGCTCAAGAACTCCATGTCAATCATCATACAAGACGAAGGACTACTCAAGGAACCGGTGGATCTTCATCGACTAAAAGGTATGTGGAGACTTGAACTTATCTATCACTCAAAAGTCTATTTATCTCATATCTTGAGATAAAAGTCGTTTTGCTATATAAACTTAGATTATACACATTTGCTATTTCGAGCCGAGTTTATCTCGCCTATCTATTTCTCGAAATATGTGTTGGTAAGCTTTCGTTTTAGCCAAGTTCATCTTTACCTAGTGACGAAAGTCATGACAAGTTTCAATCACTTTGAAAATTGCTTACTTTGACGAAAAATAGTTTGTGAATAACAACTATAGAATATCAACGTCCTCGAAGAATGTTTCAATGATTGAAATGAGAGTTTAGATTATATAACCATTGGAGGATATAAGCATTGTTGTGGAAACACATATATGTAGAAGTCCTTATTCCTTGAACCGAAGTTTGTGAACTTTGTTGATCAAGAGAACCTGAATGGTGGCGTGAGCCAAGTCCGCGAACTCAGTCCGCGAACTGGCGGAAGTTCTCGACCCGAGAAATTCTGCTGGAGTTTGTGAACTTCGTCTGGGAACTTAAGTCCGCGAACCCAGTCCGCGAACTTGAGTAGGTTATATCTAAAACCGATGTTTGTGAACTTATTCTTATATAAACTAAGGAATGCAAATTGCAAACCGTGGCTATATAGTTCATGAACCAATTCGAGTGAATCAAATCGTTTTTTCGATTGTGTCTAGTGTAGTTACATAATATTTCCTTGCAATTGAACAAGTCTGTAACTAGTTCATTTGAGTCACTTGAACTAGTTATGGTGAAGAAGAATATGGATGATATGAAAGTGATCATATGGCTAACCATTTGGTTGACTATTGTTGAACCAACAAATGTACAAGTTTGGGTACGGTTACACAAGCCTAGAAACGTGCATTTCATTTGTGTGTAACAAGCTAGGCAAGATATAAAAGAAATCACAAACGATGAGACGAAGTGTTTGTGATTCCGCAATATCTTTTTTTTTTTTTTGCGGCATCGATTAAGATTATTGTGAGGTGATTGATAATACTAGGTTGTTCACCTTGATTTATCAAAAGACGAAACAAAACTCGTTGGTATATTCGTGGGAGACGGATTTATCTATTACCGTAGACTTTTCTGTATGATACAGATTTGTTTATTAAAGTCTTCGACTTTGGGTCGTAGCAACTCTTAGTTGTGGGTGAAATCAGGTAAGGGAATCAAGTATGTTAGAGCATAGCTCGGTCGACCTCGCATGCGTTGCTATATCAAGCATGTTTGTCAATGTTAGTGATCAAAATTATGAGTCTTGATTTCTAGTCTATTATAGCTTAGTCTCGGACTAGGGTAGAAAAGTGTATTTGAGCTCAATGATTTCATGGCGATTCATCATACAACGACGAAGATCTACTCAAGGAACCGTGGAACTTCATCAATAAAAAGGTATGTGGAGACTTGAACTTATCTATCACTCAAAAGTCTATATATTCTATCTCCTACTTCTTATGAGACAAAAAGTCGTATGCTATATAGACTGGATCATACACACTTGACATTTCGAGCTGAGTATTCACTACTTATCTTTTTCTCGAAATCGTGTGTTGGTAAAGCGTTTCGCTTTGATCAAGTTTATCTTCACCTAGTGACGAAATTCATGAAAAGTTTCAATTACTTTGAGAATTGCTCTAACGTGAAACGGTCTGTGAATAACGGCTATATAACGTCCTTTGAGAATGTCTCAATGTTTGGAATGAGAGTTTAGATTACATAACCATGTATTCCTTAATCCGATGTTTTCGAACTTTGTTGATTGAGAGAAATCGGAGGAATTGGATTTGCCAAGTCCGCGAACCCAGTCCGGAACTCAGTCCGCGAACTGACGGAAGTTCTCTTGCCGAGAATTTTTGTTGGGATTTTCCAAAAACTCGTTTGCGTGTTTAGTCCGCGAACTGGCGGAAGTCTCTTTACCGAGATTTTCTGCTGAGTTTGGAAAACTCTGCCGGTTGCCTTAAGTCCGCGAACTTGTTTGTAAGCTTAAGTGGTTATGATCTAAAGATGTGCTCTGAACATGAAACTTAAATTACTAAGGAATGCTTTATGCAAACCATGGCTATAAAGTTCATGAGTCGATTCATCGAATCAAATAATCTTAGTTTCAATTGTGTCTTGTGTAGTTACATAAGATCTCATAGCAATTTAACAACTCTCTAACTAGTTCATTTGAGTCAATTGAACTAGTTATGGTGAAGAAGAACTAGGTTAATATGAATTGCTCATATGGTTAACCTTTTGGGGTACTATGTTGAACCAACATACACGTACACGTTTGGGCATGGTTTTCACAAACCTAGTAAACGTCTACCCAAGTGTGTGTGACAAGCTAAGTTTTAGATCTAACGGTTGAGAAATATTAGCTTGAATCTAAATCAGGTTTTCATCTAACGGTGAATATGGATTGCTTTGTAACTAAGGAAAAACCCTGATTTGAAGGCTATATAAAGGAGACATCTAGCATTGTGCAAAACTAATCCCACATGTTTGTGTGATACTAGTGCGCTCGCTAGAGTCGATTCTCCTTTAACCTTTGGTTTTCTTCTCTAAAACCAGGTTTACGACTTAAACACTTCATTGGGATTGTGAAGCCAGTCTGATACTACTTTTATGGTAGTTGTGTGATCTGATCTTGCATCTTCTATCGTACGAGTACAGTCTATTGATTGGCTTGAGATCGTGAGAGTTCTCCGATAGACAAGATAAAGAAGTCACAAACATCTTCGTCTCAATGTTTGTGATTCCTCGACAAACCGCTTGTGTAGTCAAGAAGGATTGTTGAGAGGTGATTGATTAATCGAGGTTGTTCTTCGGGAATATAAGACCGGATTATCAATTGGTTCTTGTTCACCTTGATTTTATATCTTAAGACGGAACAAAACCTAGGGTTTTTCCGTGGGAGACAGATTTATCCTTTGATGTACTTTTCTGTGTGAGACAGATTTGTTTATTATCAAGTCTGCGATTTTGGGTTGCAACAACTTTTAGTTGTGGGTGAGATCAGCTAAGTGAATCAAGTGCGCAGTATCCTGCTGGGATCAGAGGCGTAGGAGTACAACTGTACCTTGAATCGCTGGGAGACTGATTGGGTTCAAATATAGTCCAGTCCGAAGTTAGCTTGTAGTAGGCTAGTGTCTGTAGCGGCTTAATACATTGTGTATTCAATTTGGACTAGGTCCCGGGGTTTTTATGCATTTGCGGTTTCCTCGTTAACAAAACTCTGGTGTCTGTGTTATTTCTTTTTCGCATTATATTTTATATAATTAAAATAATACAGGTTGTGCGTTAAGATCATCAATTGGAAATCCAACCTTTGGTTATTGATTGATATTGATTGATCCTTGGATATTGGTCTTTGGTACCGTCCAAGTTATTCCTTGTGTTTGATTAAAGACTCGCTATTGTTTTAGCTTGAGTAAATCAAAACAAGTGAGAGATATTAAATCCTTGAGATACTTTAATCTAGATGGAGTCTGACTGTCTAGTTGATTCTCCAGCAAAGTATTTCGGAGTTAGTCCATACAGATTGTTAAGCAAAATATTGGGTGTTGTTGTTAGACACCGCTTTTTCATTTGGTATCAGAGCAGGAAAACACATTAAAGACCTCATCAGTCTGTGTTTGTAGCGATCTGACTCTATAGACAAGAGTACTATCTCTGATAAACACGTCACCAGTAATAAAGATTCTCTCTCGTCTAATTTTATTAAAGAGAAAAGTTATTCAATCTCGAATATAGAAAAACCCTGTGGTTCGACAAGACAAATAAACAATAGCGTGTGTATTTTTGATCTCCCTTCGAAAGAGACCTTCTCTTCTAATGAATGGGATACGGCTGAAGAGAGTAATTTGATTCTAAATCTTGTCAGAATTCAAGCTGTCAGATTGGATCAGTTAAAACACCATGTCAATGTTCTCCTTGGTGTTGTAAGAAATTGCAAAGTCCATGGCGATGCTGAAGATCAATCTTCATGCTTAACTCTTGAGGCTTGCCTCGAAAAAGATGCCTTGGATATTGAATGTCGTTTGAATAAACTCTCCGTTCAAGGGTGTTCAAAGCAATCTAACATATCAAGAACTTCTGATGATTTACTATCGGAAGTAAAAACAGGTGTTCCTAATATTACCACCAAACTTGGAACATTCTGTAAAAGAGACAAATCTTCTGATGATAATATTAAGACAACATCCTCAAATCATTCTTATGATCAAAAGGTATGTCTGGTCTGTGAGACCAAGAGTTCTGTTAGACAAAAGAGAAACTCTAAGTTGAATAAAGGCTCCTTAGTTCAACTGCAACACACCCTAGATTTGATTCTCAAAGGTGTGACTGACATCCGTATGATTGAGCCAATTGGCTTTCGTACATATCCTTTGTATGCTACCAGGAAAGTCAGTACAGTGAGTTCCCCCAATGTTTAAGAGCAGAATACACGTCTTAATAAACATCGTTCTAAGGAGGTTCAATGCCCTGTCTCTAAAAGCAACCTTGTTCCTATTGAGAAAGTCATCCCAGAAGAAAGAAAAATCGATGAGATGAGAAAAGACATTAAAGAGATAATTGTAAGATACAAAGAGCTTGTGAACATATTATCTTCTTCCTCATGTCAAGACACTTCTGGTAAGAATTCTAACTATGTCTCTTATTTTGATGACAGTAAATTTTATGATAATTTTTCATGTCAGACAGGATCCCTCTCTAAGACTAAGAGGAAAAACAAACTTAACCAAAAACACAAAACTTTTAATGAGCCTATGGCTCGTACTTGTGTTAATTAATCACAAGGTTCGAGAGCTTACTCATAAAAAAACCTATTGAGTAAATTTGTGTTAAAAACAGGTATACTTGTTGCTTGCATCTGATAAGTTAGGCTATTTTCTTATCGTCCATAGCAATTGACAGATCCGCCAAGAACAAGTATTGGTTAAGTCAAAAGATTTTGTTGCATAGAGTCTTAAAATTTGTGTTTAGGTCATGTTTTCAAATGCCTTAAGGAATTTATTTTCAATGGGTATTTGTTGTACTCAAACGGATTCTGTTCTGACCCGAGTCAACGTTTTTGATAAAACCCTAAATGGTCGTCTCCAAGAATAAATATCCAACTTCTTAGGGTTACAAGTCACGTACGTGTACTCCTGGTTGTTTTCGGATTTTCAAGAATGTCTTCCTCCTCTTCTTGTAATGGTGGTTTTGCAAAAGGATTTCTTGACAAAGGTGTTGAGGTTGATTCCAAGAGGAAGAGAACACTTGTAGATGAAGATCATCCCAATGCCCCATGCTTCTTTGCCTATACTCATGAAGATGCTGAAAAGGATGATATGATTTCTGATGAAGTTGTTCATGACTTTCTCAAGTACTTTGGGGAAGCAAAACAACAACTTGTTGATACTCTTAAAGGTCTTGATATGGTGAAAACTGAGTTTAAAAAGGTTGTGTCTGACCTTGGTCTCATAAAATCTCAAATCAAGGATCTTCAAAAAGAGAATCATCTCTCCGTTGATACTGAGAAGGCTGTCAATCACAAGCTTGAAGACTTCTTGTCTCGTATGCATCCTGAACCTCCCGTGTTCCTGTTCGCGGTTGAGGATACACCAGAATCCGTTTCCTTTTAGCTTGTCCTCTGTTTTATATACCTAGTATGTCTTCTTTTTGGATTAGTTGGAAGAATAACTAGAGATTTAATAGCGAAGATTGTGACTACACATAGCTATTTTTGTTTTCACCTTCTTATGTTATTTTTTAGGTTTATTTGTTTTAAATTCTAAAAATATTTGGAGGATGATATGATTGCAGTATTAATCTGTTTTGAAGTATTGCAATATTTTTATGGGATATGTATTGTTTACGTTCGTGAACTTGAAGGTCCCATATTATGTCATAAGTAAAGTCGTTCATAAAATGATATTCGTATTGATTAAAGGAAGAATGGACTTTTGACAATTACAAAAGTTATGCCTATGCAGTCATTTATTTGATGGAAAATAGGATGAAATCTTTTGTTTGACAGGGATAAAGTCTATTATGTCGTTATGCAAATAGTGATGGAAAGTAGAATAGATCCTTGTATGTTATCCACGGTATTGATCTTCATTGATCCATTTTGTTATGTTTTACCGTGAAGGCTCCATTGTGTATCTTATTGTATATGGT
The DNA here is from genome assembly GCF_003573695.1 of Papaver somniferum. Taxonomy (NCBI): domain Eukaryota; kingdom Viridiplantae; phylum Streptophyta; class Magnoliopsida; order Ranunculales; family Papaveraceae; genus Papaver; species Papaver somniferum. Next base: position 126,894,191 of record NC_039358.1, on the reverse strand, counting down.
GGATTTTCGACAAAGGCTAAAATCGTAAACCCATAATTATACGAACTTCTGATCCAGCAATCAGGCGCGAGTATTGAGACACGGGTGTCTCATCGAAGTACATGATTGCCTGCTAGTATAGATCGATAACGTCTTCAGGATACAAACAACAGTTTTCCCTGACTATATAAAGGATATGAAGCTCCAGCAATCTCATGTCAGAATAATTAATGCTCCTAGACAGCTTGCTCTAGTATAGATCCATCAGTTAATTATTCTTAAATTCTTGGATTCATCCACTGAATTTCCGAAAATATTCAAATATTTTCGCAATATTTCGTTACTTCAATTTATGGTTCTTCCCAGCAGAATTCCATGGGTTAGTAATAAATATTCAACGCACGGGCATCTGAGCTACCTCTGAGTAAGCCCGGCTCAAAAGGTGCAAGTGTACTCAACGATGATGCACTAACAATCATCGCACGAACGAGTATTTTAGAATACGACGAAACGATGAACCAATACAAAATAGGAAGGAAAATAATAAATAATTAAAATACTGACCAAGGCGCTGGGAGCATGGGCCCACCGACTGGCCGGCCATGCCGTGGTCAACCCCACGCCAGTTTTATATTTTTGTCATATTTTCTGTTATTTTCCTTGATCTCATGAAAATCCTTTCATTTGAACAAATATCCTTCGTTTTGAGGAAACTCCTCGATTTTGTGGTGTTTTCTAGGGGTGTAAATAATACCCGAAAAATACTCAGCCTGCCTGTATCCGCCCGAGCCCGCCTGTACCCGAAGTAGCCCAAAGCCTGTTATGGCCCGTCATGGACCACCCGGCCTGGCCTGGATTAATTTATTGGGCGGTCTCGGGCTTTGCGATTAATTATGATGCCCGGCCTGATACCCGGCCTGGTGCCCCGCCTGAAAGCCTTCTATGTGACATTAATCATTTAATATTCTCTTAAAAAGACTTAAAAGTTACAATTTTATAATTGTCAATTTTGTGTCAAGAAAAATAAAATATATAATTATTTTTTTACTTATAATTAACCTTTTCAAAACATTAATGGTAATATATTTTCTTATTAGAAAGTTTATTGTACTCTAATTAATTATTTATTATAGGCTAAAATTAAAAATTTGTCAGTGTAATTTAAATATAAAATAATACTATCACTTACGATATGCGATGTTGGAAAGGAAAGGATTTTGTATTTAATACCGTTCATTTGAAAATTTAAACTTAAAAAAAAAAATCAAAATAGTGGCCTGTCCGGCCCGATCTGGCCTGCCCGTATAAAAAGCGGGCTTTGGGCGGTCTTTGGGTAGCAAATTATCTACTTGTGCCCGGCCTGTCCGGCCTGAATTTGTTTACGGGCTCACAAATATTAAGCCTGGCCTGCCCGGCCTGTCTTAGTTTTTGGGTCGGGCGGCCCGTCCTGCCCGAATTTACACCCCTAGTGTTTTCTTCACACCAAGGAAATAATATAAAATTAGAAAAAATATTGTGGGTCCGTGATTATTGGCCAACCGGCCATGCCTTGATCCCAGCCGGCCCCACACCTCATGGTTCCTCATTATTTTATTATTATTTCCCTAAACTCATGAAAACTCCTTAATCTCATGGTATTTTCACAAAACCATGGAAAATATAATATAAAATTAGGGAAACCCGTGGGACCGGGCCCCATCCGGCCGGCCATGCCTCAGCCGGTCCCACACGCCCTATTATTTTTTTATTATTATTTTAAGGTTTCCTTGATCCCATGAAATTCCTTGATTTCATGGTATTTCTCTCAAATTATGAAAATTCCTTCAAATCATGGAAAAATACACATAAAATTAAGGAAATTCGTGGGATCGGGCCTAAGCTAGCAGGCCATGCCCTAGCCGGCCCCACACGCCCTTATTTTATTACTTTAATATTATTTGTTTCCTTGATCCCATGGAAACTCTCACTTTAAGGAAACTCCTTAATTTCAACAAAATTCCTTGATTTCATGATATTTTCATAAAATCATGAAAAATATTATAAAATTAGGAAAGGCACCATGGGACCGTGGTCACTGGCCGGCCGGCCATGCCTTGGCTCCAGCGGTCCCCCGCCACATATTCCTTCATTTTATAATTATTTTCCTTCATCTCATGAAGTTTCCTCAGTTTCAGCAAAACCCTAATTTTGTCATATTTTCTCGAATGGATGCTCAACTGCACGCCAGAAAATATCAAAATTCTCAGGATTGAGACACGGATGTGTTGACAACGTGATCATGTTACCTTGACCGACCAGGGTTGGCTCCTTGGCTCGCAATGATCCGGTCCCACGTATTTTCATGATTTGACCTAATTTGCGCAATTGCACGTATTAGGTTCAAAACTCTTCCAAATAATTTTGGATTTTCATGGAATGATCGTCAGTCGATCCCGTGACCACCCAGGGATGATTTCATGACCCCTTGGTCGGTCCCTCACCTCTTCATAATTAATTTGGTTTTATCACCTAAGGCTCAGACGAGCATTTTTCGAATAAATGATTAAACCAGCATTTAATCATTCTTTCATCGACAAATCACCAACTCTTCAAGAGACCTTGGTATTTGCTCACACGAGCATATGGGCACTACATGGTCGATCCATGATCCCATATAGCCGATCCCTCCTTCGTCCCATGGTTGATTTGGAAATAAATCATCAATTGGTCATCAATTGATCAAATTAGGGTTTCTGAGTCCAAGGATCATAATTCCATATTCGAACACTAATAACTTTACGACGATCTCATGATCAGTATTCTTATTAATTATGCTCGGTTCAACTACCTACCACTATTCTAATTAATGTTTTATTTTGGTCACACTATTCTAAATAATTCATCAGACGAGCAACACTTGCTCAGATGAGCAATATTTGCTCAAACCAAGAAATATTGATTCGACACTCAATATTCAACAATTCATCGAATGAGAAATACTTGCTCACCTCAACTATCAACGTGGGAATTATACCTCTATCTCAACAGACACGTTCAATTCATGAGCTTCAGAACATTTTGCAAAATCATGTTCAACTCAGCAAATACATGGACTCATCGTCCCATAAAGTCATGAAGTAAACAACTTACTAATTAACCATGAGACGTCAATCGTGTCACATGGGGGATATCAACTAGGGTTTTGGTCTGGCGGTCTACGACACGTGTGTTCATACACACGATGGGAATGTGAGCAAGTCGTGCAATCAGTTTAAGGAGTTAACAAAGTAGTGGATGGAAAATCGACCAAGTCTCCGCACGATGAGCAACTTTCAAACATGATTTCCATTCTCCCACTCTTTGATTCCATCAACTGTTGCACTTCATGGGATCATGATGTCTACAATTCCAGCAATATAAATAAGTTTCTGAATCATGATTGAAAAACAACGAAGAATCTCACGTCTCACAGACAACACGAGATCAGCACTTCATCAATTGAGCAATTACTCTCAACTGAGTAACTTCAATCATTCAGAACTTATCTTATTTAGAATTCACAACACACCTACAATCTTTGATTACCATTGATTCCACATATTTCTCAGCTTACAGATCGACCTATCCTCTCTTGTGACCGAATTTACTCTGGAACGTCCATTGTCTTGGTTTAGGCCGGAGTACTACAGGTTGATCTCTCGAATTCAAAGCACTCCCTTCTTGCAGTGCATCTGTGTGAGGTTGAACATTTCGCTCGGTTCAAGGAGTCTCCTCCGTACGGTCATCTCCTCAATTCCGTAAAAACCAGCCAATCGTTTTTCCCCATCCACAGATTGATGACCACAGTGGGAGATCATTCTCTCGGTTACAATCTCAATTCTCACAAAGATGGTCGGTCTTAGGTTTGCCAATCCGGGTTCAAAACTCGATCCTAATATCGCAAGCTCTAGTGGTACCGCTAACGCCACTCCTCCGGCCTGCCACTACTAATCCTCAAAGCACTGGTGCTCCAGTGATAAGCCCTGCAAATGATGGCACTGGCGCCATCAATAATCCACTCTTTGGTTTATCTCCTGAAGAAACCAGAGGAAATCAGCCTACCATAGTTGATCTCATGAAGGTTCAGACTGACGTGGCTGCAGCACAGAAAGAGTTGTGTGCTTATCTCAAAACTCTCACAAACAAGCTTGCGTCTGAACGAACTCAGCCTCAGCGCGAGAAAGGAAAAGCTAAAGAAACATCTTCAACTGCTGATCCTGAAATCTCTCCAATCCATGTTGTACATGATGAAGAATTCCGCAAAGCTGCAGATGACTCTCCAGCAATGGAACCTGCAAGTTTCATCACTCGTGAAGACTTGAAGCAATTTTTTTGAAGATCGAGGAAAAGACAAGACATCATTTGTACATCTTCACCAACCTTCATATCCTACTTCCATACAGAGGATTCCTCTTCCAAAAGGTTATACCGCTCCAACATTCATTCTCTATGATGGAACATGCAATACTCAAAAATATATTTCTCGGTTTCTTGAATTATTGGGCGAACACGAGCACAACCATGTCGTCCGTCTGAAGGAATTTTCAAAGTCTCTGACAGGCAGAGCATACACCTGGTACAACAACATCGCACCGGGAAGTATCACCGATTAGGGGGAGATGATTAATGCGTTCTACAGAAAATACTTCTTCGTGGCAGAGCAAGTCACTCTCTCTGATCTAGGAAGGATGTTTCGAAGGAGCAGCGAACATCCTGATGATTATGTGAAAAGGTTCAGAATTCAATCCTTGGACTGCCACGACCCAAACGTCACATAGCAACAACTTGTAGAATTGTGCGTCAAGAAAATGATCCCGATCTACAGAGCCTTGCTGAAAAACCTCCAGTTCCACACTTTCTCAAAACTTAATGAAGCATCCAAAACGATCAGCGACTACTACACCTGCTTTACTGAGCAAAGTCTACAAGGTCGAGAAACCTCGGAGCAGCCGACGCCTGATCAACAAACAGTATGATGTCCAACCTTCCATGAACGTTGTTGCTCAAGGAAGAAAAAGGAAAGCTTCTTCTCAAACATGCGACATCCAACACCTCTTCCTACAAAAGCATCACGGAAGGATAACAAATCTTGCACAAACCTCGACCTGGCATCAACGAACGGGAAGATGATCGGACAGACTCAAACTTCTCATGAAGGAGTGATCGAGTTACTGGAAATCTGGGTTCAAGACGGTGCAATCAAACTGTTGCTCATCATAGAGAGCCAACATGAAGAATCCAAGGTACTGACACCTTCATAGATTTATCAATCATTCGACAAGTAACTGCAATATTTTAAAGCACGTCACCAAAGAGAAGGTTGATCCACAATAGCTTCAACTGGGCACTGGAGGAGTACACAAGAATCCTCTCCCAATCATAACCTTTACACTCTCTGAACAACCTATCAAAGAGGCAATTCAATCCTTGGTCGAACGTGAATTGCTCTATCTGTCGAAGGCACAAAAGAGAGACATGTTCACAGTACTGAACCACATCGTGTCAAGAAGTCCATTCCGAAAATACTTCTTGAGCCTCCGGCCATAGACCAAGATATGTACGACTGGGGACTGCTTACCACAGTCAATCTCAGAAGAAACGAATTTGGAAGAATGTTGATCTATGCTGACATCTCCATCAACAAAATTCCACTGAAAACTATCGGATCCACATGCATCACTCGACAAGAAGATACTCATGCTCCATCTCAATCAGAGACCTTGAAGGAGCGCCCGGAAATACTTATGGCTATATCATATTCAAAGTGAACATAAGTTCAACCTGGACAGAAACCAAGTTTCACATAATCAATCAAGAAGATCCAGGATATGACATGTCCTTCAGAAGAGCGTGGATCCATGCTGAAAAGATGAGTACTTACAAAGCACCTTTGGTTACACATCTCTCCAACGATAAAGTTCTAATCCAGAAGATTTGATGGACACTCCATCATCAGAGTACTTTGAGTAATTTCGACGAGGTTGAAGCAAGAACATGAAAAATATGCATAGACATTCATCAAGAGGTTCCGCACTCAGGCAAGTCTCATTCCATGTCTATGTCATTCATTTCCCCACATGTTATCCTAGCATGGGGACTTAATTATGCTAGCAACTCTACAAGACGTTATGAAAGGTAGCTTCACCGCCTTAGTATTTTACCAAGTGGTTGAATCTGACGTTTCTCCGAATCAAGCACTGAAATATTCATTATTGACGTCCAAACATGGCAAAGAACACTTTGGGCGTTTCTCCTGCAAGTCCATGTGTTCCACAAAATCAGAAAGCTCTGATGTCTGCACAAGTGTCGAATCCCACTACTGCAACGAAAGGGATGCTGAATCAACAGAAGATACTCCAGGGCCGAGACGATAAAACCCCTAAGACATTCGATGCTTAAGGAATATACGCTTCAACGCTCAAGCATCTAAAAAATCCATCAAATTGTACTCCCAATCAAAGAGTACAGCTTCAGCACAAATATCTCGACGATGACACATTGATTCAACACCAGCACGATCAAAGTGTAACTAAACGATAAGTCTTCATTATCCCATGATAAGACTTCTGAAGCATATGTAACATCATTCATACATGGATGGCACTAACTCCTTCAATATACATTGGGAAACCTGAGGTGATTCCGTGAAACTTCATCAACGAGTGTTCGCTACATCACAAGCCCCTGCATGATTAAGGAACTTTCTCTCTTCACCAATCACATCCAGTATGAAAACTCTTGATGCCATCTACCACAACAATGTCGACTCACTGACAAAGCCAGTTCGTGGTAAAGTTATGCTTTCAGGTTTAACTCTCAGTACACCTTCATCTTACGGACGCTCAACTCATCAACTAGTTCGTGAATGTAAAAGGCTCACTGGATGAAGTAGCAAAGATTATATCTATAATCATGGTTCTAGCCTTTTCGGTCTTTGGAGCAACTTCAACCATGGTATCAACATCAACAATAATCTCTAGAGGAACACCATCCATGATCTCAGTATCGACAAGGATCTCTGGAGCGTAATCATGGTCTCAGCACCAACAACGGTCTCAGGAGCAACATCCTCAGGGCTTCATCAACTAATAATTCTCTAAAGTGTTACACATGAAGCAGACTCCTCTAAGAACCAATGATTCATATCAATATGTGTAGACCTGATAACATACTCACATGAAAGTCTTCCCAAAGCTGGCACGACTGGTGGGCATAATCTAAAGTCTTCTACAAGATGTTCTGATCACCTCTACAAATGAGATACAACACACTTCAGGCCATGGGTTTGCAAAAACGTACCAATGGGTTAGGAATGGGACAATGCTTCCTCAACGAAAGATGTTCGTCTATGTATCTTCTACAACATACCAAAAGGGCACATTGATCGGACATACGATCTGAAAGATATGGCCTTTACAGTCAGGTTTATGAAATATGAAAAATATGTACGGGATTATAAATCACAAATGTGCACGCTTCGCTGGCTGACCTCTACAACTCCAAATTGAGTGATTCTTTTCTCATGTGACAACTCATTCTCTTAGCTTCAAAAGTTTGGGTCAAGCATCAGATTCCGACGTCGTATGAGGTTCCTACAGCTTCCTGAGCATACAACATGCAAGCAGCAATTCTTAGACGGGATTCATAACTTCCACAGTCGATCGGTGTCCACCAGGTCTTTTCGCTAAGTCCTTCATCAAGTCCTGGTGCCCGGCTCTCCAGTGCTAATCATTCATCATAAAATTAATGCTACCACCGGGACATGAAACCATGGTCATTACATCATCCCCTCTCGAGAGCAACCTCAGCTATGGTCCCGTGACCAGGGTTTCAGAAGTGATGTTTCTACGACTGACAGAAGCAAGATGGCACTGCAAGCACCATGCTCATGTATCAATCAAGGGGTCCTGATCTCAAACGAATCAATGACATTAAAATCCTTCACCAACCGTTCAAGACACAAGCGAATGGTCTAAAGACACAACATGAGTGTTTTACAGCAAGCTCCTCTGAGATGATTTTACACTGTCCTGTACAAACCGATGAGCTGGGAGCAATTGGTGAAGAATCTAGGGATGGGTCATATACTATTCTCTTTGTATGAATGTCCTCTACAACATATCCAAAATTCAAAGAAATTGAAGAAACAAGCAAGGAGACGTGGCCAAAACATTGGACAACATACAATCTGAAAATTTTCTGAAGGTCTCCTGGAAGTTTACTGTTTCGTCGATTTCGGATCCTAAACATGCTCGAAACTCAAAAATCTTCTTTGCTAAAGTTTGGAAATTTTCTGGGCATGAGGATACACGGGTAGACCGCGAAAATCCAATATCAGACGAAGATTCTACAACAATTTCAATGAAGACCTAACTTCTGAATTTTTCTGATGACGAATTATGACGAAATTCTTCATTCATCCACATCTGAATCAGGAGCTACACCATCAACGCAAATCCTGACTTCATCGTCAGCCGATAGTCTCATTTGCTGAAGTCGGCGGCGCTTAAGCTGATAAGGGACGACTCGCAGATGATCGAGAGACATACAATGTACCAGCTTTCCAGTGTCTCTGAAAGGTTGATTCATCCCAGGATGAACATCTGCAAAAGTCTTCATGTTTGACTTGATATTTCTGGAGCATTCGCCGGAAGATCCAGAAGGGTAGTTGTAACCAGAAGTCACCACTATCTAAGGCGAACTACATGGAGTCATGGATATACCAATAACAAGCACGCGCTGAAACGGTAACAATCCAACTCTTGCCTATTTACAATTTCACTAGTTGTAGTGATTATAACGTCAAAATTTCGAAAATTTGCTTGTTCCTTCAAACCTGCAAAGTCGAGCAAAATTCACTATTCAAAATCATGACTTGATTTTCATCAAACCGTGAACAACCCACATGAATTTTAACATCCACTGGTTTTTCAAAAATTGGACAGACGTTCATGTTACAATTGTGAAAACTCACATACAAACATTATTTCATTATATATAATTGTCTACTTTCAACAGTTGTTCAAAATCAAAACATGATTTTACAAAATATATAAATATTTAACGTGAAACTCACGTAAATTTGAAAATATATCTATATATTTTGCTCCCCCGCGCGAGCGTCTGTCTTTGAAGCGAGAGTATATTTTCAAAAATTTGTGAACGCTCACATATCGAAAATAAAATTTTCCGTGAACACTCACATATCACAGACGCACGTCTTTTCAAAAAAAAAAAAAACTTTTCTCTCGTACGAGCATTCACCTTTGGAACGAGAGTTTATTCCATTTTTGTGAAATCTCGCAAAGATAAAATTTTGGTTTTAGTGATAGCTCATAGACAAAATTTTATATCATTAGACTCAGGCCTATTTTGTTTGTTCCTTAAACTAACGAACAAACGAGCGTCTATTCCTAAAACAAGGATTTCCTTATTGGGCCTGGCCCGCGAATCCTAAATGACTAAGGTCCCGTCATCCAAATCAGCGGTTCAACACCAATCTATGCTCATTAGATGATGCTTTATCATGCCACTGGGATCTTCATTCAAGTCATGGTTTGCTCGTACTATCAAAATCCGGTAACGTCTTAACTTACGACTAAGTTCAATTACTTATATTGTTTATGACCGGAAAATTACCATTCAATGCTGACTGAGGAACACGGCTTTCCTCACTAAGCAGGGGACTTAATGTAAATGGTGGATTTTCGATAAAGGATAAAATCGTAAATCCATAATTATACGAACTTCTGATCCAGCAATCAGACGCGAGTATTGAGACACGGGTCTCTCATCGAACCTCTGACTGAGAATACTGTCTCTCAGAGTACATGCAGATATGTAGTCTCTCGGCTGGACAATGGCATATCTCATGAATACTGAACACTTCAGTAATTATTTCTATATAGAATCACGAGATTGGAGGCTCCTAGACAGATTGCCTGCTAGTATAGAGCGATAACATCTTCAGGATACAAACAACAGTTTTCCTTGACTATATAAAGGATATAAAGCTCCAGCAAGCTCATGTCAGAATAATTAATGCTCCTAGACAGCTTTCTCTGCTAGTATAGAGCCATCAGTTAATTATTCTTAAATTCTTGGATTCATCCACTGAATTTCCAAAAATATTCAAATATTTTTGCAATATTTCGTTACTTCAATATATGGTTCTTCCCAGTAGAATTCCATGGGTTAGTAATAAATATTCAACGCACGGGCATCTGAGCTACCTCTGAGTAAGCCCCGGCTCAAAAGGTGCAAGTATACTCAACGATGATGCACTAACAATCACCGCACGAACGAGTATTTCAGAATACGACGAAACGATGAACCTATACAAAATAGGAAGGAAAATAATAAATAATTAAAATATTAACCAAGGCACTGGAAGCATGGGCCCACCGACTGGCCGTCCGTGTCGTGGTCAATCCAATGCCAGGTTTATATTTTTGTCATATTTTCTGTTATTTTCCTTGATCTCATGAAAATCCTTTCATTTAAACAAATATCCTTCGTTTTGAGGAAACTCCTCGATTTCGTGGTGTTTCCTTCACACCAAGAAAATAATATAAAATTAGGAAAAATATTGTGGGGCCGTGATTATTGGCCAACCGGCCATGCCTTGATCCCAGTCGGCCCCACACCTCATGGTTCCTCATTATTTTATTATTATTTCCCTAAACTCATGAAAACTCCTTAATCTCATGGTATTTTCACAAAACCATGCAAAATATAATATAAAATTAGGGAAACCCGTGGGTCCGGGCCCCAGCCGGCCGGCCATGCCTCAGTCGGTCCCACACGCCCTATTATTTTATTATTATTATTTTAAGGTTTCTTTGATCCCATGAAATTCCTTGATTTCATGGTATTTCTCTCAAATTATGAAAATTCCTTCAAATCATGGAAACATATACATAAAATACATAAAATTAAGGAAACTCGTGGGGTCGGGCCCAAGCCGGCCCACACACCCTTATTTTATTATTTTAATATTATTTGCTTCCTTGATCCCATTGAAACTCTCACTTTAAGGAAAACTCCTTAATTTCAACAAAATTCCTTGATTTCATGATATTTTCATAAAATCATGAAAAATATTATAAAATTAGGAAAAGGCACCATGGGACCGTGGTCACTGGACGGTCGGCCATGCCTTGGCTCCAGCGGTCCCACGCCACATATTCCTTCATTTTATAATTATTTTCCTTCATCTCATGAAGTTTCCTCAGTTTCAGCAAAACCCCAATTTTGTCATATTTTCTCGAATGGATGCTCAACTGCACGCCAAAAAATATCAAAATTCTCAGGATTGAGACATGGACGTGTTGGCGACGTGAGCATGTTACCTTGACCGACCAGGGTTGGATCCTTGGCTCGCAATGAGCCGGTCCCATGTATTTTCATGAATTGACCTAATTTGCGCAATTGCACGTATTAGGTCCAAAACTCTTCCAAATAATTTTGGATTTTCATGGAATGATCGTCAGTCGATCCCGTGACCACCCAGGGCTGATTTCATGACCCCTTGGTCAGTCCCTCACCTCTTCATAATTAATTAGGTTTTATCACCTAAGGCTCAGACGAGCATTTTTCGAATAAATCATTATGTCAACATTTAATCATTCTTTCATCGACAAATCACCAACTCTTCAAGAGACCTTGGTATTTGCTCACACGAGCATATGGGAACTACATGGTCGATCCATGATCCCATGTAGCCGATCCCTCCTTCGTCCCATGGTTGATTTTAAAATAAATCATCAATTGGTCATCAATTGATCAAATTAGGGTTTCTGAGTCCAAGGATCAAAATTCCAGATTCGAACACTAATAACTTTACGACGATCTCATGATCAGTATTCTTATTAATTATGCTAGTTTCAACTACCTACCAGTATTCTAATTAATGTTTTATTTTGGTCACGCTACCAATAATTCATCAGACGAGCAACACTTGCTCAGATGAGCAATATTTGCTCAAACCAAGAAATATTGATTCGACACTCAATATTCAACAATTCATCGAATGAGCAATACTTGCTCACCTCAACTATCAACGTGGGAATTATACCTCTATCTCAACAGACACGTTCAATTCATGAGCTTCAGAACATTTTGCAAAATCATGTTCAACTCAGCAAATACATGGACTCATCGTCCCATAAAGTCATGAAGTCGACAACTGACTAATTAACCACGAGACGTCAATCGTGTCACATGGGGGATATCAACTAGGATTTTGGTCTGGCGGTCTACGACACATGTGTTCATACACACGATGGGAATGTGAGCAAGTCGTGCAATCAGTTGAAGGAGTTAACAAAGTAGTGGATGGAAAATCGACTAAGTCTCCGCACGATGAGCAACTTTCAAACATGATTTCCATTCTCCCACTCTTTGATTCCATCAACTGTCACACTTCATGGGATCATGGTGTCTACAATTCCATCAATATAAATAAGTTTCTGAATCATGATTGAAAAACAACGAAGAATATCATGTCTCACAGACAACACGAGATCAACACTTCATAAATTGAGCAATTACTCTCAACTGAGTAACTTCAATCATTCAGAACTTATCTTATTTAGAATTCACAATACACCTACAATCTTTGATTGCCATTGGTTCCACACATTTCTCAGCTTCCCTCCTACAGATCGACCCATCCTCTCTTGTGGCCGAATTTACTCTGGAACGGCCATTGTCTTGGTTTAGGCCGGAGTACTACAGATTGATCTCTCGAATTCAAAGCACTACCTTCTTGCAGTGCATCTGTGTGAGGTTGAAAATTTCGCTCGGTTCAAAGAGTCTCCTCCGTACGGTCGTCTCCTCAATTCCGTAAAAACCAGCAAATCGTTTTTCCCCATCCACACTTATGCTGAGCACCTTAAAACTATGTCGATTATTATTGGCCTTGTTGGTTGTTCCATGAGATGCTATATGTTGAGCATTCTTGAACTAAATTAATCATCTTGATTGGTTATTTAGTTATTTTCTCTGAAAGTCTTCTTTTGTCGAGCAAAATCTTTTGACAATGAAATTGATTGCTTCGGTGATTAGTTTGGTTGTGTATTCCAATTAGATTAATTATATGTTCTCTTGTAATTAATCTAGTTGAGTTTTTCATATATTCCACAAGTTCTTGTGTTGAGTATATTAACGGCTATACTAATCATATTCTATTGGTTTATGTAGTCGTATATTCTATAAGGTTTTCCTTGTGTTGAGTATTTGAACGATTAAGGTAGTCATCTCCGTGTGGTTATCTTAGTCGTACCTCCGTGAGTTTTCTTATGTTGAGCACAATCAATTAAATTGATCACTTATGTAGTTTGATTTAGTTGCGTATTCCGATTAAATTAATCATGGGTTTACTTGTGATTAATTTGGTTGAGTTTTGGATATAGAAAATCATTTCCATGGTTTTGGTATCCAATTAAAAAATCCTTATTTTCTTTCGAAATTAAGGTCGCTCTTGTTGTTCTTTCAGGAATGACATCAAATGGGGGAGAGTTCTTTTGAACTTGCGCTTAATGGTAATATCTTGCGGGGTGTGCGGTTGTGGAATTTTATAGGATTATCTTGTATCTTAAAACTCCTTGATGAATGCATTTAGCTTCGACTTTATGATTGCATCTAAATTAAGTTGGTATGTATTTTTCTTTTAGTTTATGAAATGTCTCTTGTGGAAATTTCATTATGATCCCGTTCTTTTACCTTTGCCAATTTTATTGACAAAAAAGGGGAGAAATAATGTAGTTCACACTACAAATACATATGGTTTTCGGATCATTGTGTAAGGGGGAGTGGTTTCCATGATCGAGACGGAGTGTTGACTAAGGGGGAGTGATACATATAACCATAGTATTGTTGTTAAAGTCGTGAGGAAATTGGACATTGATGTTACATAATGATACTATGACACTGTATAATAATGATCGAGAATCTCGATTTCTATCATTGTTATAGCTACAGATCTTCGACAACGGTGGTGCTAAACTTACAACCTTTGGGATCATTGGAGTACTTGGAAGGACGAAGATTTCAAGGAACATTGAAGATTAGACTATCGAATAGGAGCCACTAAAATTTATTTTTTTTGTATTCCATATGTATTAATAGTTTCATCACTAAAATTCACAAAGGGGGAGATTGTTAGAGCATATCTCGGTCGACCTCGCATGCGTTGCTATATCAAGCATGTTTGTCAATGTTAGTGATCAAAACTATGAGTCTTGATTTCTAGTCTATTATAGCTAAGTCTCGGACTAGGATAGAAAAGTGTAGTTGAGCTCAAGGACTTCATGGAGATTCATCATACAACGACGAAGATCTACTCAAGGAACCGTGGAACTTCATCAATAAAAAGGTATGTGGAGACTTGAACTTATCTATCACTCAAAAGTCTATATATTCTATCTCCTACTTCTTATGAGACAAAAAGTTGTATGCTATATAGACTGGATCATACACATTTGACATTTCGAGCTGAGTATTCACTACTTATCTTTTTCTCGAAATCGTGTGTTGGTAAAGCGTTTCGCTTTGATCAACTTTATCTTCACCTAGTGACGAAAGTCATGAAAAGTTTCAATTACTTTGAGAATTGCTCTGACGTGAAACAGTCTGTGGATAACGGCTATATAACGTCCTCTGAGAATGTCTAAATGATTGGAATGAGAGTTTAGATTACATAACCATGTATTCCTTAATACTAAGTTTTTGAAGTTTGTTGATTGAGAGAAACCGGAGGAATTGGCTTTGCCAAGTCCGCGAACTTAGTCCGCGAACCCAGTCCGCGAACCCAGTCCGCGAACCCAGTCCGCGAACCCTGTCCGCGAATTCAGTCCGCGAACTGACGGAAGTTCTCTTGCCGATAATTTCTGCTGGAATTTTCCAAAAACTCGTTTGCGTGTTTAGTCCGCGAACTCAGTCCGCGAACCTAGTCCGTGAACTGGTGGAAGTCTCTTTGCCGAGATTTTCTGTTGAGTTTGTAATACTCTGTTTGTTGCCTTAAGTCCGCGAACTTGTTTGTGAGCTTAAGTGGTTATGATCTAAAGATGTGCTCTGAACATGAAACTTAAATTACTAAGGAATGCTTTACGCAAACCGTGGCTATAAATTTCATGAGCCGATTCATCGAATCGAATCATATTTGTTTCAATTGTGTCTTGTGTGGTTACATAAGATCTCATAGCAATTGAACAACTCTCTAACTAGTTCATTTGAGTCAATTGAACTAGTTATGGTGAAGAAGAACTAGGTTAATATGAATTGCTCATATGGTTAACCTTTTGGGTTACTATGTTGAACCAACATACACGTACACGTTTGGGCATGGTTTTCACAAACCCAGTAAACGTCTACCCAAGTGTGTATGACAAGCTAAGTTTTCGATCTAACGGTTGAGAAATATTAACTTGAATCTAAATCAGATTTTCATCTAACGGTGAATATGGATTGCTTTGTAACTAAGGCAAAACCATGATTTGAAGGCTATATAAAGGAGACATCTAGCATTGTGCAAAACTAATCCCCACACGTCTGTGTGATACTAGTGCGCTCGCTAGAGTCGATTCTCCTTTAACCTTTGGTTTTCTTCTCTAAAACCAGGTTAACCACTTAAATACTTCATTGGGATTGTGAAGCCAGAACGATACTACTTTTATCGTAGTTGTGTGATCTGATCTTGCATCTTCTATCGTACGAGTACAATATATTGATTGGCTTGAGATCGTGAGAGTTCTCCGATAGGCAAGATAAAGAAGTCACAAACATCTTCGTCTCACTGTTTGTAATTCCTCGACAAACCGCTTGTGTAGTCAAGAAGGATTGTTGAGAGGTGATTGATTAATCTAGGCTGTTCTTCGGGAATATAAGACCGGATTATCAATTGATTCTTTTTCACCTTGATTTTATATCTTAAGACGGAAAAAAACCTAGGGTTTTCTGTGGGAGACAGATTTATCCTTTGATAGACGTTTCTGTGTGAGACAGATTTGTTTATTATTAAGTCTGCGATTTTGGATTGCAGCAACTCTTAGTTGTGGGTGAGATCAACTAAGGGAATCAAGTGCACAGTATCCTGCTGGGATCATAGGCGTAGGAGTACAACTGTACCTTGAATCGGTGAGAGACTGATTGGGGTTCAACTATAGTCCAGTCCGAAGTTAGCTTGTAGTAGGCTAGTGTCTGTAGCGGCTTAATACAGTGTGTATTCAATCTGGATTAGGTCCCGGGGTTTTTCTGCATTTGTGGTTTCCTCGTTAACAATACTTTTTGTGTCCGTGTTATTTCTTTTCCGCATTATATTTTATATAATTGAAATAATATAGGTTGTGCATTAAGATTATCAATTGGAAATCCAATCTTTGGTTGTTGGTTGATATTGATTGATCCTTGGATATTGGTCTTTGGTACCGTCCAAGTTATTCCTTGTGTTTGATTAAAGACTCGCTATTGTTTTAGCTTGAGTAAATCAAAACAAGTGAGAGATATTGACTCCTTGAGATACTTTAATCTAGATTGTGTCTGACTTTCTAGTTGATTCTCTAGCAAAGTATTTCGGAGTTAGTCCATACAAATTGCTAAGCGAAATATTGGGTGGTGTTGTTAGACCCCCGCTTTTTCAAAGTGTGTAGCATCCTGCTGGGATCAGAGACGTAGGAGCATAATTGTACCTTGGATCAGTGTGAGATTGATTTGGGTTCAATTACAGTCCAGACCGAAGTTAATTTTGAGTAGGCAAGTGTTTATAGCGGCTTAATACAGTGTGTGTTCAAACTGGACTAGGTCCCGGGATTTTTCTGCATTTGCGGTTTCCTCGTTAACAAAATTCTGGTGTCTGTGTTATTTCTTTTCAAGCATTATATTTTGTTATATAATTGAAATATCACAGGTTGTGCGTTGTTCAATCAATTAGAATATCTGACCTTTTGGTTGTTGATTTAAATTGATTGACACTTGGATATCGGTCTTTGGTACCATCCAATTTATCTCTCTAGTATTTGATAGAGACTCGCAGATTTCTATTTGCTTGAGTATATATCAAATCGAGAGATTGAGATATAAACTCTTTGATATACTTTTTATCTAGATTGAGTCTGACTGTCTAGTTGATTCTCTAGAAAGTATATTGGAGTTTGTCCATACAGATTGCTAAGCGAAATATTGGGTGTGGTTGTTGTACCCCCACTTTTTCAGTTTTCTATCGTGATTGAGTACTATCTTCTCTAAGATTGGCTCGAGATTTAATCTCTGAAAGGCAAGATAAAAAGTAGTCACAAATATCTTCATCTCATCGTTTGTGATTCCACAATATCTTGTTTCGCTACCATATGATTAAGATTATTGTGAGGTGATTGATATTTCTAGGTTGTTCTTCGGGAATATAAGTCCAGTGTATCAATTGGTTCCTGTTCACCTTGATTTATCAAAAGACAAAACAAAAACTCGTAGGTTTATCTGTGGGAGACATATTTATCTATTCAATAGACTTTTTTGTGTGAGACATATTGGTTTATCAAGTCTTCGACTTTGGGTCGTAACAACTCTTAGTTGTGGGTGAGATCAGCTAAGGGAATCAAGTGCGCAGAGTCCTGCTTGGATTCAGAGACGTAAGGAGCGCAACTGTACCTTGATCAGTGTGAGATTGGTTAGGGCCTAAGTACATTCCAATCCGAAGTTAACTTGGAGTATGCTAGTATTTGTAGCGGCTTAATACAGTGTGGTGTTCAAATCTGGACTAGGTCCTGGGGTTTTTTTGCATTTGCGGTTTCCTCGTTTAACAAAACTTCTGGCGTCTGTGTTATTTCTTTTCCGCATTATATTTTTTTATATAATTGAAATATCACAGGTTGTGCGTAAGTTCAGTCAATTGTGAATCCAACCTTTGGTTGCTGATTATATTGATTGACACTTGAACATTGGTCTTTGGTACCGTTCAAGTTGTTTCATATAATAATCAGGCTCGCGGATTTCTATCTGTTTGATCTGCTGATTACATTGCGAAACAAAGTTACAAACTCTTGGATATATTTCCATTGATTGAGTCTGACTGTCTAGTTGATTCTCTTGGAATTATATTGGAGTTTGTCCATACAGATTGCTAAGCGAAATATTGGGTGTGGTTGTTAGACCCCCGCTTTTTCAATTGGTATCAGAGAAGGCAAACACGTTCAAGACCTCATAAGTCGGTGTTTGTAGCGATATGAATCTATGGAAATAAGTGCTATCTCTATAAACGTACCACCAGTCTTCGATGGCTCGAATTACTTATGGTGAAAAATTGATATGCGTGCCTTTCTTCAAGCGCGTGATTTTCAATCATGGGTTTATGTTGTTCATGACTATTTTCCTCTGGTTGTTACAGTAGGCGATGTAACTGTTCCTAAAGATATCGGTGATTATGATGTTGTCGAGATTCTTGCTGCAAAGCAAAATTCCGACGGGTTGAATGCAATCATCCATGCCATTACCCTAAATCTTCAGCACCATGTGACTACGTGCACTTGGTCTAAAGATGCGTGAGATATCTTAGAAACTGTATTTAAAGGGAATACCTGTGAAAAAGAAGCTAGGCTTCAAAACCTAAATTCTGATTGGGAAAACCTTCGTATGGCAGATGAAGATTCATTTGATGAGTTTAATCACAAAGTGTCTGAAATTGTTAATGCATCTTTTGCGTTGGGTAAGACTATTCCTGAAAAGGACATAGTGATGAAAATTCTCAGATCATTGTTGTTAGAGCATAGCTCGGTCAACCTCGCATGCGTTGCTATCTCAAGCATGTTTGTCAATGTTAGTGATCAAAACTATGAGTCTTGATTTCTAGCCTACATAGCTAAGTCTCAGACTAGGATAGAAAAGTGTAGTTGAGCTCAAGGACTTCATGGCGATTCATCATACAACGACGAAGATCTATACAAGGAACCGTGGAACTTCATCAACAAAAAGGTATATGGAGACTTGAACTTATCTATCACTCAAAAGTCTATCTCTTCTATCTCCTACTTCTTATGAGACAAAAGTCGTATGCTATATAGACTAGATCATACACATTTGACATTTCGAGCTGAGCATTCACTGCTTATCTTTTATCTCGAAATCATGTGTTGGTAAAGCGTTTCGCTTTGATCAAGTTTATCTTCACCTAGTGACGAAAGTCATGAAAAGTTTCAATCACTTTGAGAATTGCTCTGACGTGAATCGGTCTATGAATAACGGCTACATAGCGTCCTCTGAGAATGTCTCAATGATTTAAATGGGAGTTCAGATTACATAACCATATATTCCTTGAACCGAAGTTTTCGAACTTTGTTGATCAAGCGAAATCGGAAGGATTGTGGAATTGGCTTGCCAAGTCCGCGAACTTTCGGAAGTTCTCGACCGAGAATTTCTGCTGGATTTTCCAAATACTCGTTTGTGTGCTTAGTCCACGAACTCAGTCCTCAAACCCAGTCCACGAACTGGCGGAAGTTCTCATCCCGAGAATTTCTGCTGAGTTTGGAAAACTCAACCGATTAACTTAAGTCCGCGAACTTGTTTGTGAACTTAAGAGGTTATGATCTAAAGATGTGCTCTGAACATGAAACATTTAATTACTAAGGAATGCTTTATGCAAACCGTGGCTATAATGTTCATGAGATGATTCAATCGAATCAAATCATCTTTGCTTCAATTGTGTCTTGTGTAGTTACATAAGATCTCATAGCAATTTAACAACTCTTTAACTAGTTCATTTGAGTCAATTGAACTAGTTATGGTGAAGAAGAACAAGGTTAATATGAAATGCTCATATGGTTAACCTTTTGGGGTACTATGTTGAACCAACATACACGTACACGTTTGGGCATGGTTTTCACAAACCCAGTAAACGTTTACTGAAGTGTGTGTGACAAGCTAAGTTTTCGATCTAACGGTTGAGAAATATTAGCTTGAATCTAAATCAGGTTTTCATCTAACGGTGAATATGGATTGCTTTGTAACTAAGGCAAAACCATGATTTGAAGGATATATAAAGGAGACATCTAGCATTGTGCAAAACTAATCCCCACACGTATGTGTGCTACTAGTGCGCCCGCTAGAGTCGATCTCCATTAACCTTTGATTTTCTTTTCTAAAATCAGGTTAACGACTTAAATACTTCATTGGGATTGTGAAGCCAGACCGATACTAATTTATCGTAGTTGTGTGATCTGATCTTGCATCTTCTATCGTACGAGTACAATCTATTGATTGGCCTGAGATCGTGAGAGTTCTCCGATAGGCAAGATAAAGAATTCACAAACATCTTCGTCTCACTGTTTGTGATTCCTTGACAATGCGCTTGTGTAGTCAGGAAGGATTGTAGAGAGGTGATTGATTAATCTAGGTTGTTCTTCGGGAATATAAGACCGGATTATCAATTGGTTCATGTTACCTTGATTTTATATCTAAAGACGTAACAAAACCTAGGGTTTATCTGTGGGAGACAAATTTATCCTTTTATAGACTTTTCTGTGTGAGACAGATCTGTTTATTATCAAGTCTGTGAATTTGGGTTACAACAACTCTTGGTTGTGGGTGAGATCAGCTAAGGGAATCAAGTGCGCAGTATCCTGCTGGGATCAGAGGCGTAGGAGTACAATTGTACCTTGTATCAGTAGGAGATTGATGGGGGTTCAACTATAGTCCAGTCCGAAGTTAGTTTGCAGTAGGCTAGTGTCTGTAGTGGCTTAATACAGTGTGTATTCAATCTGGACTAGGTCCCGGGGTTTTTCTGCATTTGCGGTTTCCTCGTTAACAAAATTTCTGGTGTCTGTGTTATTTATTTTCCGCATTATATTTTATATAATTGAAATAATATTGGTTGTGCGTTCGTGATCATCAATTGGAAATCCAACCTTTGGTTGTTGATTGATATTGATTGATCCTTGGACATTGATCTTTGGTACCGTCCAAGTATTCTTTGTATTTTGATAAAGACTCACTATTGTTTTTAGCTTGAGTAAAAATCAAATCAAGAGAGAGATATTAACTCCTTGAGATACTTTTATCTAGATTGAGTCTGACTGTCTAGTTGATTCTCTAGCAAAGTATTTCGGAGTTAGTCCATACAGATTGCTAATCGAAATATTGGGTGGTGTTGTTAGACCCCCGCTTTTTCAATTGGTATCAGAGCAGGCAAACGCGTTTAAGACCTAACAAGTCTGTGTTTGTAGTGTTCTGACTCTATGGACAGAGGTGCTATCTCTATTAACGTACCACCAGTCTTCGATGGCTCAAATTACTTATGGAGAAAATTTCTATGGGAGCTGTTCTTCAATCGCGTGATTTTCAATCATGGGTATATGTGGTGAATGGTTATGATGCGCCCGTTGTTGCAGCTGGAGATGAAACTGTTCCCAAGAATATTGGTGAATATAATGCTGCCGAGATTCTTGCTGCAAATCAGAATTCTGAAGGGTTAAATGCTATCATAGATGCCATTGCCCCAAGTTTTCAACATCATGTACTAATTGCACTAGGTCTAAAGATGCTTGTGATATCTTAGAAACTGTATTTGAAGGAAACTCCCGTCAAAAGGAAGATAGGCTTCAAAACCTTAATTCCGATTGGGAGAACCTTCGTATGGCAGATGAAGAAACATTTGATGAGTTTAATCACAAAGTGTCTGAAATTGTTAATGCATCTTTTGCATTGGGTAAGACTATTCCTGAAAAGGACATTGTGATGAAAATTCTCAGATCGCTGCCATCTAGATACGAGTCTAAGAATCATGCCATCATTGAGGGGAATAACCTCAATAACCTTTTCAGAAACACCTTGGTTGGGAAGCTAAAGATCTTTGACCATGATCATACATCCAAAGTCGGTAAGGATGTTGCCTTTAAAGCACAAAAGAGCACTAAATTACTTGCCAAAGGTAAAAGTGTTCATGTCTCTGAGGATGATCAGTCTGAGAATGATTTTTCAAATGAAGACCTTGACAAGTCGGTCTTCTTGATCACAAGACAGTTTAGGGATCTTCTGTTGAAGAGAAGTAAACGGTTTTCAAGAGACAAACCTTGGTCATCAGACAAACCTCACGGTCGCGTACCTCCTAAAAACAAGGATGCTGACGAGGCTGATGACGAGGACATGCCTCAGTGCTTTAAGTGTAAGGGTTTTGGCCATTTTGCTAACGAATGCCCAAATCGTAGACACTGGGAACAAAGGTCTAGCTGTAACACTTGATGAAATGTCTGAAACCTATGATTCCGATGAAGATAGGAAATCAAGTGTAGGGTTCCTGGGCGAAAACATCGATTTTGATACTTGTAGCAATACATATATCAACCTCAATGGGTTCGGAGAAGAAGGAAACCCAATCAAGCTGGAAGATTCTCTAACTGGAAACCCTGTCAGTAATGTTTCAAGACCTACTGTTGTAGATGGGGAAAAACGATTTGCTGGTTTTTAAGGAAATTGAGGAGATGACCGTACGGAGGAGACTCCTCAAACCGAGCGAAATGTTAAACCTCACACAGATGCACCGCTGCAAAGGGGGTGCTTTAGATTCGAGAGATCAATCTGTAGTACTCCGGCCTAAATCAAGATAATGACCGTTCCGGATTAAATTCGGTCACAAGAGAGGATGGGTTGATCTGTAGGAGGGAAGCTGAAAAATGTGTGGAATCGATGGTAATCAAAGATTGTGGGTATGTGAATTCCGAATGCAATAAGCTCTGAGTGATAGAAATTGCTCAATTCAGAGTAGCTGCTCAATTGATGAGTTGATGATCTCGTGCTGTCAGTTTGACGTGAGATTGATGATATTGATGATGATTCAATCATGATTTTGAGACTTATTTATATTGCTGGAATTGTAGACAGCATGATTCCATGAAGTGTGACAGTTGATGGAATCAAGGAGTGGGGAAGTGGAGATCGTGTTTGAAACCAGTTACTCAACGTGTGGAGACTTGGTCGATTTTGCACCCACTACCTCGTGAATTCCTTCAACTGATTGCACGACTTGCTCACATTCCATCGTGTGTTTGAACACACGTGCCGTAGACCGCCAGACCAAAACCCTAAGTGATATCCCCCCAAGTGACACGATTGACGTCTCGTGGTTTGTTAGTCAATTGATGGCTTCGTGGTTTGGTGGGACGATGAGTCCATGTAGTTGCTGAGTTGAACATGATGTTCTTAAACTCATGAATTGAACATGTCATGAGACAGAGGTATAGTTCTTACGATGAAGTGAGCAAGTATTGCTCATTCGATGGATCGTTGAATATTGATTGTTGAACCAATATTCCTTGGTTTGAGCAAATATTTATCATCTGAGCAAGTGTTGCTCATGTGATGAATTGTTGAATATTTGATCGTCTGAGCAAGTGTTGCTCATCTGATGGATTATTGGAAGCGTGACCAAAATATTAATTAAAGTATTGGTTGTTGAACCGAGCATAATTAATAAGATTAATGACCATGAGGTCGTCGTAAAATTATTAAGGTTGGAATCTGGAATGATGACCCTTGGATTCAGAAACCCTAATTTGATCAATTGATGATCAATTCATGGTTCGTCGGAATTTTAACCATGGGACGAAGGAGGAAGCGACTACATGGGACCGTGGACCAACCATGTAGTGTCCATATGCTCACCTGAGCAAAATACGAAGAACTCCTGAAGAGTTGACGATTTGTTGGTGGAAGAATGATTAAATACTGGCTTAATCATTCATCCAAAATGCTCGTCTTAGGTGAGAAAACCTAATTAATTATGACGAGGCGAGGGACCTACCATGGAGTCATGAAACCGGCCCTGGGTTGTCACGTGACCGCCTTACGATCACTTCATGAAAATCCAAAGTGTTTGGAAGAGTTTTGGACCTAATACGAGCAATTGTGCAAATTAGGTCAAAACTGTGAAAATTGATGGGACCAGCTTCCGTGAGCCAAAGAGCCAATCTTGGTTGGTCAAGATAGCGTGCTCGTGTCCCCAAGGCGTCTGCGTCTCAGTCCTGAGAATTTCGATATTTTCTGGCGTGCAATCGAGCATCCATTCGAGAAAATATGCCAAAATTAGGGTTTCAACGAAACTGAGGAAAACACCATGAGATGATGAAAAATAATCATAAAATAAGGAATGAGGAGGCGTGGGACTGCCGTGGTCAAGGCATGATCGGCCGGTCATGACCACGGTCCCGTGGTGCATTTTCCTTAATTTTATAATATGTTGATGATTTTATGAAAAATTCATGAATTTTGAGAAATTTGATGAATTTTGGGAGTTTCCATGAACTGAAGGAGTTTTCATGAGTTCAGGGAAGCAAAAAATATTAAAATAATAAAAACATGGGCGTGTGGGACCGTGAAGGCATGGACGGCTGGCTTGGCCCCGGTCCCACGAGTTTTCATAATTTTTTAATATTTTTTAGGTATTTTTGATGATTTGAGGGAATTTTTCCTAATTTGAGAGAAATACCATGAAATCAAGGAATTTGATGAATTCAAGGAAAACTAATAATAAAATAATAAAACAAAGGGGCGTGTGGGACCGGCTAGGGCATGGCCGGCCGGCCAAGGCCTGGTCCCACAAGTTTTCATAATTTATTTTAGTTTATTATTATTTGATGATTTGTGCAAAAATACCATGAAATCAAGGAGTTTTTTCATGAAATTAGAGAAATAATGATAATAATAATAAATAATAAGGAACCGTGGATGTGGGGCCGGTTGGGACCAAGGCATGGCCAGTTGGCCAATGGTCACGCCCCACACTCCTTTCCTTAATTTTATATTATTTTTTATGGATTTATAGAAGTACCATGAAACCGAGGAGTTTCCTCGAGACGAAGGAGATTTGATAAAACGAGAGGATTTTCATCGAATCATGGAAAATAATAAAAATGCATTAAAAATATAAAAATGGCGTGGGATTGACCACGACACGGTCGGTCGGTCGTGTGTCCGTGCTCCCAGCACCCTGGTCAATATTTTTAATTATTTATTATTTTCTTCTCTATTTTGCATAGGTTCGTCGTTTCGTTGTATTTTTGAAATACTCGTTCGTGCGGTGACTGTTAGTGTATCATCGTTGAATACACCTTCACCATTTGAATCGGGGCTTACTTAGAGGTAGCTCAGACACCCGGTTGTTGATTATTTATTACTAATTGTGGAATTCAGTGGAGAATAATTCACAAGACTGAGTAATAAGATTTTTATTATTAATTCATAGGATCAGCCGAGGATTCGACTACGAATTCAGAATAATAAAGTGAGCATTACCATTCCATGGGATCGTAGATTCGACCATAGAATCGGAGTAATTAAGGTTTATCTATTACCATTTATGAGACCAGTTGTTGATTCGATCATGAAATCGAAGTAATTAGATAATATAGCTATTGCTATTCTATGAGATCAAGTCATGGATTCGATCATAGAATCAGAACAATTGTTATTGTCATTCCATGGGACCAGTCGTGGATTCGACCATGGAATATGAGCGATTGCAATTAGGAATAATTAACTTTGTGGCTCTATAATAGCAGAGCAAGCTGTCTAGGAGCATTAATTATCCTGATACGAGCTTGTCGGTAAGTCATATCCTTTATATAGTCAGGGTAAACTTGTTGTTTGTTCCTGAAGACGTCATCGCTCTTTACTAGCAGAGCAAGCTGTCTAGGAGCCGTCCATTTGGTGATGCTATATAGAAATAATCACTGAAAGTATTCAGTATTCATGAGATATGTGGTTGTCCAGTCGTGAGACTACATATCTACATGTACTCTGAGAGAAAGTATTCTCCGTTGAGAATTCGATGAGAGACCCATGTCTCGATACTCACGTCTGATTGATGAATCAGAGCTTCGTATAATTATGAGTTTAGGAATTTAGCCTTTGTCGAAAATCCACCATCTACATTAAGTCCCCTGCTTACTGAGGAAAGCTGTGTTCCTCAGTCAGCATTAAATGGTGATTTTCCGGCCATAAATAATAATACCAGTAATTGAACTTAGTCGTAAGTTGAGATGTTACCGGATTTAGAGAGCATGAGCAAACCACGACTTGATGAAGGCTTCAATGTCATGATTGGAGCATCGTTTGATGAGCGTAAACTGGTGTTGAACCGCTGGTTTGGATGATGGGACCATGGTCGTTTAGGATTTGGGGGCCAAGCCCAATAAGAAAACCTTGTAAAATTAGGTTTTGGAAATAAAAATTAGTATAAAAGGGAATTAATCCCTTATTTTTTATTATTTTCCACGACCAGTAGCTCCCTTTACTTCATCACCTTCACGTCGCCAGGGAAAGAAGCAAAAAAATTTCGTCGGAGCACCTCCGTCCGACCGACAACCGTAGCCACCGTCGGCCAACTTCCGGCTGGCGCCGACAGGTGCACGAATTTTTTTTGTTTGTTTGCTGATGTTATGATTTTCATGAATTTTTCATGCTTGAGTTTATATATACATGTGTGTATATTAGTGTGAGTTTTATGAAAAAACCCTCGTTTTTGAAAACGTATGTTCTCGATCGTTAGTTTTGAAAACTAACTATAATCCCTGATTTAGGAGAGATTTTTTTTTTTTAAATATGAACCTAAGTCCAGTGATAAAACTTAGTGTATGAGATTTCATGTATACCAAGGTTTCATCATAAAAGAAGTGAATTTTCATGAAATTGGAATAATCCTTCGTTTTAAAGACAAATAACGATGACACGAAGGAAAATATGGATGATGAACTTGTGTTCAGTGATAAAAATTTTCTTATGAGCTTTCATGTAAATACAAAACTTTATCATATGTATGAGATGTGAGATTTCACAATATTTTTTGAAATAAACCTTCGTTTTAAAGACAAATAACGACGATACGAAGGAAAAATAATTTTTTTTTTATATATGTATATGCAGCCGTGACATATATTGTGCAAAATATGATGATATATTTTATTTTCATGAGTTTGTTTTCATTAAATAAAATCCTGGAGATTTTATGTATGCAAGTTGCATTCATTGCCGCTTTTTTGAAAAACCAGAAACGTGGGTTTTGAGGAACCTTCGAAGATAGACAATATATTTATGATGAAATATTTTATTGTTGTAAACTTCATAGGTCAGTTGTGCGAATGTTCACATTATGAAAATTGTGTCCGTGATTTCATGAAAAATCAGTTTCGGAAATTAAATAAAGTTTCGTTTTTGCAGTTTTCGAAGAGACGAACGATTTTGAGGTGTTAACTCTAGTATTACTATCACCATTGTTAGTGGAAGTGTAAAAGGTAAGAGTTAAGAGTTACCATTTTTTGCTGATGTTGGTTTGTTTACATGGTAGTAATCTTTGATCTTCCAGTTCCAGAAAATGTCGACCAACAGTAACAGCAATTACGATTACTGGTATTCCTCTTCCTCTGGCTCTTCTGATGAGGATTCCGACGCTCCTGTAGCGAAATCGAAGGCTAGGGTTACCCAGAAAGGGGCGAAGCCTAATGTTCCTTTGGCTAAGCGAAGAGTCTCTTTTGCTGAACTCGAAAAGAAAAGAGCTGAAGACAAAAAGGAGGATGCCCGTCAACGTGAAAAAGATCGCACCCGTCGTAAGAGACAGAGGGTTGAGGAGAAGCGTCAATTCTTGGATGGGGTGCCTTCTGATTCTGATGTGATGCTTCTGAAGGAGAGATCGCATGGGAACCATCCGAGCGTTACATTAAGCCTGATCGATATGAAAGAGAGCATCGGAGGACGATGAAGAAAATTGAAGCTGAAGCTGCAGCAGAAGATAATTCGGATTCAGATGATGATGTTATCTTCCGTCCACCGGACTTCACCAATGATCCTGATAGTGACTCTGAAGAAGATGATTCCGAGAAGGACAGTGACGATGAAGCTGACAATTCGGATGAGTCCGACGAGTAGTTTTACTTCCATCTTCTTGTAGATGGTAGAGCATTCCCTTTTTAGTCTTCATAGTAGATATCTTTCTTTTTGACTGTTTAAACGACTTTATTTTAACTAGACTTTTCTTCTGAATGATGAACATTTTGTTAACGTCGATTTCTTCTAATCCATGACATGGACCGATGCCCATATATCCAAATTCATCATGACTTGTCGATTTTCATGAGAAGTAACATAACACACGGCCGAGAATTCATGACGTGTACAAGGCGCGTGGCCTATCCTCTGACCCGTGATGTTCAGTCCCCAGTGTGTTATTTTCCTCCGTGTCTCCGGTATCGATCTTTGAAGTCTAGGGTTTCAGTGGAACTCGTAATTGAGTTGACTACATAACTATCCGCCTGATATATATATATATCCTCAAGACTCCAAATCTATGATCCACGCAAATATTTCTTCCATTCCTGAGTCAGTTTCATCGTGCAGAGAAGTTTTGATCCTACCTCCTTGCCGTCATGTCGAGCAATAGCATTTCTTCTCAAGATGATCTTCAGTCGAAGCGTGAAATGGCAACGTCTATCTCAGTAAGTTGTACACTTCTTCTTCTTTCCTTTCTTGTCTCTGTTCGATTGTTGATCACAAGAAAATGATTTGTCGTAGGACTGTAAGAAGAATACTACTCATCATAATGCAAGGCCTAAGCGGACTGTTAGAGCTCCTGCCCGGTATGGATCGGCTCGTGCTGAAGCTGGATCGTATGTAAGTAAACTTATGACTCTTGAGATTGTACTGAGTCCCGGGATTAACACTCTTTCATTTCATCGTAGGCGGATGTCCGTGTCGTCGTCGATGCTAGACGAAGAAAGAGTGGAAAGTTCGTGACCGTGGTTGAGGTCGAGGAAAGCAGCAACCAGGCATGTGAAGATTCTGTAGGATCCGTGGAGACCGGAGACGGTGTCCATGCTCGTGAATACCCAACCGCTGGACTTTTATTCGAAGCCCCATTGATTAATACCTTCCCAGACAATGAAATGGTCGGCGGATTCGTGGTTCCCAAATGTCATGTATCTCTGTACACCAAGATCTGGAAGAAGTATGGTCATGCTACCACAGAAGTGTGGAAAGGTTTTCTTCCAACCCTTTTAACCACGGTAGCGGGGTTATTGCCGATCATCGAGGAAATGAATCAGATGCACTTGCGAGACGTCAAAAACCATGGCTGCACCAATGGGATGAAATGATCTCGAATTGTGAGATATTGCGATTCAATGTAAGCTGGCTCCGTCGTCGTCTTGAGATAATCAAGGTTCATAAGGCGGCAGAGGCTGCTGATGCAATTTCCATGAATGCAGCTTTACTGGATGAGGAGAGGATACTGGCTCTGGAGTCAACAAGGGTTGAGAAAGCGGTCGAAGACTTGAAGGCAAAGACCAAGATTTTTCAGAAGAAGCTTGACGAGGCTTCTTACAGGGATTATCCGTTGCTGGATGGTTTGCTCTGAGTGAGCATTTGTGGTTTTTTTTTTTGAGTAAATCTGAGTTTCTAGTTAGGTGAAACAGTTGATCATGGTATGAACGAATTTTGCTCATTTTGAAATGTTTAATGAACAAAGGAGCATTCGCATGCTCTTTGGAGGAATGAAATTACATTTTTGAAAATACTTGAAATGATGAAGAGGTAGTTTGTTTCATGGATCAGGCATAATAAGCTTTGAGCCATTTTGTTGATGATGTTTCCTTCCTTTCCTCCATTGATTGCTAAAATTTTGTAGTATCCGCTAGACACTGCTTTGATAACAACATATGGCCCTTCCCATTTAGGAGAGAACTTAGGAGCGGACATGTCTTGTTGAATGTTTTGCCGTCTTTAATACCAAATCTCCTACTTGAAATGTTCGAGGTCTTACCATTTTGTTGTAGGCTCTGGAGATTCTCGTTTGTAGGCCTCCACATATTTTCCACCTTGGTTCTCCTTGATTCACAGCATATATAGCTCAGCGATTCTTGATTGGAGATTTCAGCCTCATCCCATTGTACACACTGGATGCTGCAATCCTGGCTGAGGGAATTTTGATTTCTGCTGGAAGTATGGGCAGCTCCATAGACAAGGGAATATGGCGAAGTACCGATCGAGCTCCTTGGTGCAGTTCGTAAGCCCATACAAGCCATGGGTAATTGCTCATGCCATGATCGAGGATTGTCATGAATGTCCGACTGATAATCCTGACCAAAGTCTTGTTGGTACTTTCTGCTTGACCATTTCCTTGTGGATAGTAAGGCGTGGAGAAGATTTGTTTGATCCCATATTTATTGAGCAGCTTCTCAACATCTTGATTGGCAAAAGGAGTTCCGTTATCTGTGATGATATGCTTAGGAACTCCGAATCTGCATATTATGTGCTCTTTGATGAAGGCGGCAATCGTAACTCCAGTGGTGCTTCGAAGAGGAATAGCTTCGACCCACTTGGTGAAGTACTCTGTCGCAGTGATGATGTATTCATGTTGTTTTGAAGATGCTGGATTGATCTTCCCAATAATATCTAGTCCCCAGCTGTAGAAAGGCCACGGACTATTCACAGAATTCAATGGGAGACAAGGAGTGTGGATGAGATTACCATGAGTTTGGCATTGGTGACACCTCTGAACGTGTGTGGCTGCATCATCTTCCATGGTTGGCCAATAATATTTCTCATGAATTTGAAGAAATAGTTTCTTCTTTCCTTGATGTTCTCCATCATGTACTTCCTTCAGGATTGTAGGGATTTCATGTTCGGCTAAGCACCTTAGTAAATTTCCACCAAAGCTTTTGCGGTATAAGATCCCATCGAGATGGACAAATCTCTTAGCTTTCTGAATGAGTTTGACTGCTTGCTTCTTTTCCAGTGGTAGTTCGTTGTCCCAGGTATTTGATGTAAGGCTCCCTCCAGTCCCCAGTGTGGTGGATCGTCAAAACCTCCAAGTAATGAGAAGGTGTTTGGAAACAAGGACAAGATCCTTGTAAAGCTCTCGATTGAGTCTCCATGGATGGCCAGTAGTACCCCATTCTTTGAAGCTTTCTGTAAAGTGTTACCACTAACGTTTGCCCACAGACTTCCTCATGTATGCGTTTGAGCTGTTCTTCCGCTTCGTCGCTCCCAAGACATCGTGATAGAGATCCATCAGGGTTTCGATAGTATAGCCCTCCATGAAGCAAGAAGTAGTTTTTCAATTCCTTGAGGCTGACTTGGCCTTCTGAAATAGAGCTGCTCAATTCATGAATGATGGGTGCTCGCCAATCGTTCGCTGGAATGTCTTCGATCTGAGTGAGCCAAGTTGATGATACCGTACGTCTGTACAGTGATCGTTTTCTGTGCTCCTTCGAATTGCAGCTTGGAGGCGAGAGTTGCTAGGCAATCAGCATGCCTTGTTAGTCCGTCCAGTATGGACGATCGTTGCGTCAGCAAAATAGGTCAACAGTCGCTGAGCTTCGGTTCTGAATGGAGCAAGTGTGATTTCTTTGAGAGAATACGTTCCATTCATCTGGTTGACCAATAATTTTGAATCTCCCCTTATCTCGAGGTGTGTTGCTCCTGCTTGCTTGGCCAAGGATAATCCTAATAGGAAGGCTTCATATTCCGCTGAGTTGTTGGTGCAGTGGAAATCCAACTTGAACGAATGTGAGAAAACTTCACCAGATGGAGACACCAACACTATGCCCGCTCCTCCGGTGTCACTACTAGGGGTGGAATCCATCAAAGTATAGAAGCCATGTTTCTTCCTTGATGACCAAGATGTCTGGGAATTCGCCGGGGTACTTCTTCATGTAGTGTTGTTGTGTCTTCCCCTGGAAAAGCCGAGCAAGTCTGCGACCGCTTGACCTTTGATGGCTTTAGGTGGCGTGCAAGCTATGTCAAATTCTGACATCTGGAGTAGCCACTTCGCTGGTCTTCCTATCAAGGCTGGCTTTGATAGCAAGAACTTTATGGGATCAGCTTTGGAGATGAGTACGACCCTGTTAGATAGTAAGTAATGTCTGAACTTCTGGATTGCATGTACCAATGCCAGGCATGCCCTTTCGGCCTTTGGGTATCGGAGTTGAGCATCTCTCATTGTGCGGCTGAAGTAGTAAATCGGTCGTTCGACGCCTTCGTCATCTTCCTGAGCGAGGAGTGCGCCGATGGCGACGTCACTGGAGGCTGTGTAAAGAATCAGAGCTCGTCCCTGCACTGGAGACCTCATGACGGCCGGTGACAATAATATCTGTTGTATTTTATGGAAAGCTTCTTGTTGAACAGCTGTCCAGGTGAAGCTTGCTCCTTTCTTCAGCAGAGGCGTGAACGAAGCAATGAGTTGAGCTAATCCAGGAATGAAGCGTCGAATATAATTTACCTTGCCCATAAAGCTCTGTAGTTCCTTCACGGTACGTGGAGGAGGCATGGTGGTAATAGCTTTTGCCTTGTCGGGGTCGACTTTGATCCCTTCAGCCGTGACCAGGAATCCTAAGAATTTTCCGGAAGAAACTCCGAATGCGCACTTTAAAGGATTCATTTTTAATTTGTATTCTCTGCACCTTTCGAACACCTGCCTTAGAACTTCGAGATGAGATGCTCGAGTCTTCGATTTTACCACCACATCATCAACATAGTCTTCTACTTGCTTGTGCATCATGTCGTGGAATATGGCAGTCATGGCTCGTTGATAGGTGGCACCAGCATTCTTTAATCCAAAGGGCATCACGGTGTAGTGAAAATTCCCAATGGGAGTACGGAACGCAGTCTTGTTGGCGTCATGTTCATACATCTTGATCTGGTTGTACCCACTATAGCCGTCCATGAATGAGAACATACCGTGACCGCTGGTTGCATCGACGAGCATGTCAATGTTGGTAGAGGAAAATCATCCTTCGGACAACATTTATTCAAGTTCCTGAAGTCGACACAACATCTGATTTGACCATTTTTCTTCTTAACAGGTACCACATTTGCTAGCCACGTTGGATGAAGAATAGGTTTGATGAACCCTGCTGCCAACAGTTTCTGGATTTCGACCTTGATTTGCTCCTCGACTTCGTGTCTAAATTGTCTGGGCGGTTGTTTGACAGCTTTGGAACCAGGGACGATGTGCAGGTGATGGGTGACGAGTTTGTCATCCAGACCCGGCATTTCTTCGTACGTCCAGGCGAAGACATCTTGATATTCTTTTAATAATTTCACCAGCTCGGTCCGCTCCTCTGGTGATAGCGCTGAACTGATCAGGATTGGCCTTGGATCGTCTTCAGCCCCAATGTTGATTGTTTCAAGATCGTCAGTGGTAGAGTCAGTGTCGTCCTGTAGTTGTCGTGGGGCATCTTGGACTTCTTCCAATGATTGCTCACTCTGACACGATTCTTCATGGTGGGGAGACTTTTCATCGTTCTCCCTGATTAATTGCTAATCTTTCCGTTGGCGATAAATGACTCTCCCTTCTACGTCTCGATCGGTCGTGAATTTTGTCCCTGGAGTTGAGACTTGATCATTATGGCGTTTAGTCAGTGTAGTAGGTGACTTGATCACTTTAGCAGCTGAGGATGACGGATCGTTATCATCCTTCTCGATAGTCTTCCAGTTTGGAAGTGGCGTATTGTGAATCCTGCTTGGCGGTTCCAGGATGCCTTTTTTGAGATTGAAGGAACTCAGTATCATAGACGGGAGCATAAGGAGATGATGAAGCCGGAATGCGAACGATCTTGTTGTCAAGCAGGGCTTTCATGCATTGATGGTATGTTGAAGGAACCACCTTATTATCATGGAGCCATGGGCGTCCCAGTATTATATGGTAGTCAAGTTCTTGCTCGATCACATGAAACTTCGCTTTCGATCGAATCGGCCCCACCCTCAAATCTATGTATGCATATCTATATGTGTGGCTTTGACTTCCTTCAAATCCTGTCATTAGGATGGGATAGAGAACGATTTTACCTTTTGGGAACCTGGCCATCCTGAGATTCTTCATGGTGATAATGTTGGTAGAAGCACCGATGTCAACAAGAGCTCTTCTAAATTCGGTTCCTTTGATGAAACCAGTGACATACAATGCTCGATTGTGTCCTCCATCCGTCATGCGATCTTCTTCTCCAAAAGAGATGTTGTCGATCGAATGCTCATGCACTAGGGAGACTTCTTCAACTGATGGTGTTGGTGGCGTTATTTGTACGCTGGATGATATCTGGTTGAGTGCTGAAAATGTGTCTGTGCGCTGATTCCTGGAGAAATGCAAGAGTTCACATAGATTTTCGATCAAATGTGTGACCTCTTGTTCCACCGGCTTCTCGTATGTGGTGAAGCTGTTGATTCGAGGGTCAGATGATGCTTCAGTCCCCGGTGTTGAGACTTCTGGAGCGGAGGTACCGCCTAACTCGGATGTTAATTTGATGAGAAAGTCGAGGATGTGGTTTATCGTCTCCTTCATCAGGTCCATGTTCCTGGTATGGACCTCTAGGATTTGAGCCAACTCTGCCAAAGTCAGGACCCCTCTGCCTTCCATGCCGCCAGATGTAACATGATGAATGTTGTCGTTTGAAATATTCTGATCTGAATTAGTTGGATTAGTCCTAAGACCAACCATCTTGTGAGATTGTTAGATTGCAACCGAGAGAATGATCTCCCACTGTGGTCGCCAATCTGTAGATGGGGGAAAACGATTTGCTGGTTTTTAAGGAAATCGAGGAGACGACCGTACGGAGGAGACTCCTCAAACCGAGCGAAATGTTAAACCTCACACAGATGCACCGCTGCAAAGGGGGTTCTTTAGATTCGAGAGATCAATCTGTAGTACTCCGGCCTAAATCAAGACAATGACCGTTCCAGAGTAAATTCGGTCACAAGAGAGGATAGGTTCATCTGTAGGAGGGAAGCTGAAAAATGTGTGGAATCGATGGTAATCAAAGATTGTAGGTATGTGAATTCCGAATGCAATAAGCTCTAAGTGATTGAAATTTCTCAATTGAGAATAGTTGCTCAATTGATGAGTTGATGATCTCGTGCTGTCAGTTTGACGTGAGATTGATGATACTGATGATGACTCAATCATGATTTTGGGACTTATTTATATTGCTGGAATTGTAGACACCATGATTCCATGAAGTGTGACAGTTGATGGAATCAAGGAGTGGGGAAGTGGAGATCGTGTTTGAAACCAGTTGCTCAACGTGTGGAGACTTGGTCGATTTTCTACCCACTACCTCGTAAATTCCTTCAACTGATTGCACGACTTGCTCACAATCCATCGTGTGTTTGAACACACGTGTCGTAGACCGCCAGACCAAAACCCTAAGTGATATCCCCCCAAGTGACACGATTGACGTCTCGTGGTTTGTTAGTCAATTGATGACTTCGTGGTTTGATGGGACGATGAGTCCATGTAGTTGCTGAGTTGAACATGATATTCTGAAACTCATGAATTGAACATGTCATGAGACAAAGGTATAGTTCCTACGATGAAGTGAGCAAGTATTGCTCATTCGATGGATCGTTGAATATTGATTGTTGAACCAATATTCCTTGGTTTGAGAAAATATTTATCATCTGAGCAAGTGTTGCTCATGTGATGAATTGTTGAATATTTGATCTTCTGAGCAAGTGTTGCTCATCTGATGGATTATTGGCAGCGTGACCAAAATATTAATTAAAGTACTGGATGTTGAACCGAGCATTAATTAATAAGATTAATGACCATGGGGTCGTCGTAAAATTATTAAGTTTGGAATCTGGAATGATGACCCTTGGATTCAGAAACCCTAATTTGATCAATTGATGATCAATTCATGGTTCGTCGGAATTTTAACCATGGGACGAAGGAGGGAGCGACTACATGGGACCGTGGATCAACCATGTAGTGTCCATATACTCACTTGAGCAAAATACTAAGAACTCCTGAAGAGTTGACGATTTGTTGGGGGAAGAATGATTAAATGATGGCTTAATCATTTATCCAAAATGCTCGTCTTAGGTGAGAAAACCTAATTAATTATGACGAGGCGAGGGACCGACCATGGAGTCATGAAACCGTCCCTGGGTTGTCACGTGACCGCCTGGCGATCACTTCATGAAAATCCAAAGTGTTTGGAAGAGTTTTGGGCCTAATACGAGCAATTGTGCAAATTAGGTCAAAACTGTGAAAATTGATGGGACCGGCTTCCGTGAGCCAAAGAACCAATCTTGGTCGGTCAAGATAGAGTGCTCGTGTCCCCAAGGCGTCTCCGTCTCAGTCCTGAGAATTTCAATATTTTCTGGCGTGCAATCGAGCATCCATTCGAGAAAATATGCCAAAATTAGGGTTTCGACGAAACTGAGGAAAACACCATGAGATGATGAAAAATAATCATAAAATAAGGAATGAGGAGGCGTGGGACTGCCGTGGTCAAGGCATGATCGGCCGGTCATGACCACGGTCCCGTGGTGCATTTTCCTTAATTTTATAATATTTTGATGATTTTATGAAAAATTCATGAATTTTGAGAAATTTGATGAATTTTGGGAGTTTCCATGAATTTAAGGAGTTTTCATGAGTTCAAGGAAGCAAAAAATATTAAAATAATAAAAATAAGGGCGTGTGGGACCATGGAAGGCATGGACGACCGGCTAGGGCCCAGCCCCACGAGTTTCCCTAATTTTATAATATTTTGATGATTTTATGAAAAATTCATGAATTTTGAGAAATTTGATGAATTTAGGGAGTTTCCATGAACTGAAGGAGTTTTCATGAGTTCAGGAAAGCAAAAAATATTAAAATAATAAAAACAAGGGCATGTGGGACCGTGGAGGCATGGCCGGCCGGCTTGGGCCCGGTCTCACGAGTTTTCATAATTTTTTTAATATTTTTTAGGTATTTTTGATGATTTGAGGGAACTTTTCCTAATTTGAGAGAAACACCATGAAATCAAGGAATTTGATGAATTCAAGGAAAACTAATAATAAAATAATAAAACAAAGGGGCGCGTGGGACCGACTAGGGCATGGCCGGTCGGCCAAGGCCCGGTCCCACAAGTTTTCATAATTTATATTATTTTATTATTATTTGATGATTTGTGCAAAAATACCATGAAATTAAGGAGTTTTTCATGAAATTAGAGAAATAATGATAATAATAATAAATGATAAGGAACCGTGGATGTGGGGCCGGTTGGGACCAAGGCATGGCCAGTAGGCCAATGGTCATGCCCCACACTCCTTTCCTTAATTTTATATTAGTTTTTTTTTTATTTATAGAAGTACCATGAAACCGAGGAGTTTCCTCGAGACGACGGAGATTTGATAAAACGAGAGGATTTTCATCAAATCATGGAAAATAATAAAAATGCATTACAAATATAAAACTGGCGTGGGATTGACCACGACACGGTCGGTCGGTCGTGTGTCCGTGCTCCCAGCACCCTGGCCAATATTTTTAATTATTTATTATTTTCTTCTCTATTTTGCATAGGTTCATTGTTTCGTTGTATTTTTCAAATACTCGTTCGTGCGGTGACTGTTAGTGTATCATCGTTGAATACACCTTCACCATTTGAATCGGGGCTTACTTAGAGGTAGCTCAGACGCCCGGTTGTTGATTATTTATTACTAATTGTGGAATTCAGTGGAGAATAATTCACAAGACTGAGTAATAAGATGTTTATTATTAATTCATAGGATCAGCCGAGGATTTGACTACGAATTCAGAATAATAAAGTGAGCATTACCATTCCATGGGATCGTAGATTCGACCATAGAATCAGAGTAATTAAGGTTTATCTATTACCATTTATGAGACCAGTTGTGGATTCGATCATGAAATCGGAGTAATGAGATAATATAGCTATTGCTATTCTATGAGATCAAGTCATGGATTCGATCATAGAATCAGAACAATTGTTATTGTCATTCCATGGGACCAGTCGTGGATTCGACCATGGAATAGGAGTGATTGCAATTAGGAATAATTAACTTTGTGGCTCTATACTAGTAGAGCAAGCTGTCTAGGAGCATTAATTATCCTGATACGAGCTTGCCGGTAAGTCATATCCTTTATATTATCAGGGTAAACTTGTAGTTTGTTCCTGAAGACGTCATCGCTCTTTACTAGCAGAGCAAGCTGTCTAGGAGCCGTCCATATCGTGATGCTATATAGAAATAATCACTGAAAGTATTCAGTATTCATGAGATATGTGGTTGTCCAGTCGTGAGACTACATATCTACATGTACTCTGAGAGAAAGTACTCTCCGTTGAGAATTCGATGAGAGACCCGTGTCTCGATACTCACGTCTGATTGATGAATCAGAGCTTCGTATAATTATGAGTTTACGAATTTAGCCTTTGTCTAAAATCCACCACCTACAACTGTATGTCTAGCTACTTGCACATCTCAGATGCCTGAATACTATCCAAGTTTGACGTGCTCGTTTTGTTCGATGAAGGGACACAAACTATGAAGGTGTTACAAGTACAAGCACCAAATAAGGCACGCCAGCAAACTTCAACGAAGAGCAAATCAATTAGCAAGGAAGCTGAAACTTGCTCAGAAGACCGCCGAGGTATGTAGGATCTTATCTTCATCTAAGAAGTTGGTTTCCGAGGATAGAGTAAGACCATTTGAAAAAAAATTATGGTCGAATCGTTTTGATAGACATAAGTCTGAAGATTCCTCCCTTGAGGAAAAAGATGGACAAATCGTTGTTCATCGCAACACAACTTGATTGTGTTGTTGGGAAAATCTTGTCTCACGTGCCTGATCGAAAAGAGACAAGATTGAGTGTTGATTCAGGCTTCAGTAAAGTTTTTCCTTCTTTTCTTAGATTTGTTATTTTTTGTCTATCAAATAAAATAAAGGGTTATTATCGACAATTCTACTCTTTATAGGGTTTTAGAGTTGGGCGTATACGAACCTGTCAATAGGTTTCGAACCCTACACTTATTTTTCCTTTTTGACGTCCTATAAGATTGCTTGTTGAGTTAGGTGATTCAACCACACAAATCCAGTTGTTTATAACTGTTCTTAAAGCACCATCTCAGATGAAAGGATGTCAACATGATTGTTAAATCTTCAATCAAGGAAAAAGAAAAATCTCTTGTTTCTAAGTCCCTGAAAAGAAAAAGAAGGAATACAAGAAATCCCAGGGTTGTGCCTTCTAACTCTCAGAAGTTTTCCGATGTTCTTGATGAGTTTAAGGAAGTAAGAAAGGAGATTCGTGAAATAAAGGCTTTTGTGTCAAAGTCCTTAGAAATTCAGAGAGCCTTGGTACGACATAATCAGCCAACACAGTTCGTTGACATAAACTCCTATCTTCGTGAACCATATGTTCCAATGGCTATTGACAACAAGGAGTTTAGGAATGATGCTGAATTTCTCAAAGACATTGTCACCTAGGATGTCTTCTTTTTGGTTTAGTTGGAAGAATAACTAGTGCTTTGAATAACGATGATTGTGACTAGACATAGCTATTTTTGTTTTCATCTTCTTATGTTATTTTTTAGGTTTATTGTTATTAAATTCTAAAAATATTTGGAGGATGATGTTTATTGCAGTATTTTAATGGTTTGTGACATTGCAATATTTTTATGGGATATGTATTGTTTACGTCCGCGAACTTGAAGGTCCCATATTTTGTCAAAATTAAAGTCGTTCATGAATCAGTATTCTTATTGATGAAAGGACGAGTGGACTTTTGACATATACAAAAGTTAAGCCTATGTAATCATGTATTTGATGGAAAATAAGATAAAATCTTTTGTTCAACAAGGATAAAGTCTGTTATGTCGTTATGATGGAAAATATAATAGATCCTTGTATGTTATCCACGGTATTGATCTTCATTGATCCATTTTATTATGTTTTACCGTGAAGGCTCCATTGTGTGTCTTATGTTGAGCACCTTACAACTAAGTCGATTTACCTTGGCTTTGTTGGTTATTCCATAAAATTCTATATGTCGAGCATTAGGAACTAAATTGATCAACTAGTTTGGTTATTTAGTTAGTACTCCATAAATCTTCTTTCTCATGTCGAGTACATGTACGGTTAAGGTTGTCATATTCTATGATGAAATTAGTCGGGGTTCCATAAGTTCTCTTATGTTGAGCCCAAAATAATTAAATTGATTACTTTGGTGATTAGTTTGGTTATTTGTATTCCAATTATATTAATTATAGGCTCTCTTGTAATTAATCTAGTTGAGTTTTCATATATTCCACAAGTTCTTGTGTTGAGTATATGAAAGGCTACACTATCATGTTCTTTGGTTAATGTAGTTATATATTCCGTAAGGTTTTCCTTATGTTGAGTATTTGAACGGTTAAGTTAGTCATCTTCGTGTGATTGACTTCGTCGTAGCTCCGTGAGTTTACTTATGTTGAGCACTTTCAATTAAATTGAACACTTTTGTGGTTTGATTTAGTTGCGTATTCCAATTGAATTAATCATGGGCTTACTTGTGATTAATTTGGTTGAGCTTTGGATATAGAAAATCATTCCTATGGTTTTTGGTGTCCAATAAAAAATCCTTCTTTTCTTTCAAAATTAAGGTCGCTCTTGTTGTTCTCTCAGGAATGACATCAAATCGGGGAGAGTTCTTTTGAACTTGTGCTTAATGATAATATCTTGCGGAGAGTGCGGATGTGGAATTTTATAGGGGTTATCTTGTATCTTAAATCTCCTTGATGAATGTTGTTAGCTTCGGCTATTAGATTGCATCTAAATTAAGTTGGTATGTATTTTTCTTTCAGTCATGAAATGTCTCTTGTGGAAATTTCATTATGATTCTATTCTTGTACCTTTGCCAATTTTATTGACAAAAAGGGGGAGAAATATTGTAGTTCACACTACAAATACATATGGTTTTCGGATCATTGTGTAAGGGGGAGTGGTTTCCATGATCGAGGTGGAGTATTGACTAAGGGGGAGTGATACATATCACCGTAGTATTATTGTTAAAGTCGTGATACAATGGGACTTTGATGTTGTATAATAAGACTATGACACTGTATAATATTGATCGAGAATCTCGATTTCTCTCATTGTTATAGCTATGGATCTTCAACAACGATGGTGCTAAATTTACAACCTTTGGGATCATTGGAGTACTTGGAAGGACGAAAATTTCAAGGAACGTTGAAGATTAGACAATGGAATAGGAGCCACTAAAGTTTATCTTTTTTTGTATTCCATATGTATTAATAGTTTTGTCACTAAAATTCACAAAGGGGGGGATTGTTAGAGCATAGCTCGGTCAACCTCGCATGCGTTGCTATCTCAAGCATGTTTGTCAATGTTGATGATCAAAACTATGAGTCTTGATTTCTAGCCTACATAGCTAAGTCTCGGACTATGATAGAAAAGTGTAGTTGAGCTCAAGGACTTCATGGCGATTCATCATACAACGACGAAGATCTACACAAGGAACCGTGGAATCTTCATCAACAAAAAGGTATGTGGAGACTTGAACTTATCTATCACTCAAAAGTCCATCTCTTCTATCTCCTACTTCTTATGAGACAAAAGTCGTATGCTATATAGACTAGATCATACACATTTGACATTTCGAGCTGAGCATTCATTGCTTATCTTTTATCTCGAAATCATGTGTTGGTAAAGCGTTTCGCTTTGATCAAGTTTATCTTCACCTAGTGACGAAAGTCATGA
The DNA here is from genome assembly GCF_003573695.1 of Papaver somniferum. Classification (NCBI taxonomy): domain Eukaryota; kingdom Viridiplantae; phylum Streptophyta; class Magnoliopsida; order Ranunculales; family Papaveraceae; genus Papaver; species Papaver somniferum. The sequence continues at coordinate 126,852,683 of NC_039358.1, read as the reverse complement.
AAAGTTTCAATCACTTTGAGAAATTGCTCTGACGTGAATTTGTGCATAACGGCTACATAGCGTCCTCTGAGAATGTCTCAATGATTGAAATGAGAGTTTAGATTACATAACCATATATTCCTTGAACCGAACTTTTCGAACTTTGTTGATCAAGCGAAATCGGAAGGATTGTGGAATTGGCTTGCCAAGTCCGCGAACTGTCGGAAGTTCTCGACCGAGAATTTCTGCTGGATTTTCCAAATACTCGTTTGTGTGCTTAGTCCGCGAACTCAGTCCGCGAACCCAGTCCGCGAACTGGCGGAAGTTCTCATCCCGAGAATTTCTGCTGAGTTTGGAAAACTCAACCTATTAACTTAAGTCCACGAACTTGTTTGTGAACTTAAGAGGTTATGATCTAAAGATGTGCTCTGAACATGAAACATTAAATTACTAAGGAATGCTTTATGAAAACCGTGGCTATAATGTTCATGAGCCGATTCAATCGAATCGAATCATCTTTGCTTCAATTGTGTCTTGTGTAGTTACATAAGATCTCATAGCAATTGAACAACTCTTTAACTAGTTCATTTGAGTCAATTGAACTAGTTATGGTGAAGAAGAACAAGGTTAATATGAAATGATCATATGGTTAACCTTTTGGGTTACTATGTTGAACCAACATATATGTACACGTTTGGGCATGGTTTTCACGAACCCAGTAAACGTCTACCCAAGTGTGTGTGACAAGCTAAGTTTTCGATCTAACGGTTGAGAAATATTAGCTTGAATCTAAATAAAATTTTCATCTAACGGTGAATATGGATTGCTTTGTAACTAAGGCAAAACCCTGATTTGAAGGCTATATAAAGGAGACATATAGCATTGTGCAAAACTAATCCCCACACGTCTGTGTGCTACTAGTGCGCCGCTAGAGTCGATCTCCATTAACCTTTGATTATCTTCTCTAAAATCAGGTTAACGACTAAAAACTTCATTGGGATTGTGAAGCCAGACCGATACTACGTCATCGTAGTTGTGTGATCTGATCTTGCATCTTCTATCGTACGAGTACAATCTATTGATTGGCTTGAGATCGTGAGAGTTCTCCGATAGGCAAGATAAAGAAGTCACAAACATCTTCGTCTCACTGTTTGTGATTCCTCGACAATCTGCTTGTGTAGTCAAGAAGGATTGTATAGAGGTGATTGATTAATCTAGGCTGTTCTTAGGGAATATAAGATCGGATTATCAATTGGTTCCTGTTACCTTGATTTTATATCTAAAGACGAAAAAAAACCTAGGGTTTATCTGTGGGAGACAGATTTATCCTTTTATAGACTAGTCTGTGTGAGACAGATCTGTTTATTATCAAGTCTGTGATTTTGGGTTACAACAACTCTTGGTTGTGGGTGACATCAGCTAAGGGAATCAAGTGCGCAATATCCTGCTGGGATCAGAGGCGTAGGAGAACAACTGTACCTTGTATCAGTGAGAGATTGATAGGGGTTCAACTATAGTCCACTCCGAAGTTAGTTTGCAGTAGGCTAGTGTCTGTAGCGGCTTAATACAGTGTGTATTCAATCTGGACTAGGTCCCGGGGTTTTTCTGCATTTGCTGTTTCCTCGTTAACAAAATTTCTGGTGTCTGTGTTATTTCTTTTCCGCATTATATTTTATATAATTGAAATAATACAGGTTGTGCGTTCGTGATCATCAATTGGAAATCCAACCTTTGGTTGTTGATTGATATTGATTGATCCTTGGACATTGGTATTTGGTACCGTCCAAGTATTTCTTGTATTTGATGAAGACTCGCTATTGTTTTTAGCTTGAGTAAAAATCAAATCAAGAGAGAGATGTTAACTCCTTGAGATACTTTTATCTAGATTGAGTCTGACAGTCTAGTTGATTCTCTAGCAAAGTATTTCGGAGTTAGTCCATACAGATTGCTAATCAAAATATTGGGTGGTGTTGTTAGACCCTCGCCTTTTCAATTGCGATCTAGATATGATTCTAAGAAACATGCCATCGTTGAAGGAAATAACCTTGATGCGCTTTCCAGAAATACTCTCGTTGGGAAGTTAAAGATTTTTGATCATAAGCATGTATCTAAATCTGGGAAGGATATTTCTTTGAAAGCATAAAAGAACACTAAATTACTTGACAAAAGTAAAAGTGTTGGCATCTCTGAAGATGATCCTTCTGAGACTGATTCATCAGATGAAGATCTTGACAAGTCAGTCTCTGATCATAAGACAGTTTAGAGATCTTGTTTTGAAAAGAAGTCATAAGTTAAACCTAAGTCATCAGTTAAAACTCATAATCGTGTTCCTCTTAAAAACAGGGATACTGACGATACTGATGCCGAGGATATGCCACGGTGCTTCAAGTGTAAAGGTTTTGGTCATTTTGCAAATGAGTGTCCAAATCGTAGAAAATACACTAGAAACAAAGGTCTTGCTGCAACTCTTGATAAAATGTCTGATCACTATGAATCTAATGAAGACGAAAAATCAAGTGTTGCACTCTTCTGCGAAAATATTGATTTTGATGTTTGTAGCAATACGTTCATCAACCTCGATATTTTTCCGGGAGAAACTTCAACCACCTTGGAGGATAAAATTGATTTCTCTTTACCTACTGGAAATTCTATTTCTAATTTTTCAGGTTTTACCATGTGTCTAGCAGCTTGCACAACTATGGCGTCAGAACCATCATCTTTATTGACATGTTCTTATTGTACTCTCAAGGGTCATGAACTCTCAAACTTTTTCAAGTACAAACATAAGATAAGATACGTCAATAAACTTCAACGAAGAGCAAATCAATTAGCAAACAAGCTCAAGTTTGTTCAGAAGTCGCCTGATGTATGTAATCTCATCTCTTCCCCGAAGAAGTTAATTCCCAAAGAAAAAATTAGACCATTAGAGAAAAGAATACGGTCTAAACAATCTGTGAAACAGGGTTCTAAGAATTCCATTCAAGAAATTTATGGTGGACAGATTATTGTTCACCCCAGTACAACTTATATGTGTTGGTTGTGTATCTTGTCGCATGTACCTGATTCAAAAGAGACAAGAGTTTGCACACTTCAGGCTTTAAGAGAGAAAAAAGAAGAAAAAAAAAATCATGTTTTGTCTCTTCTTTTTGGTCGTGTCTTCATGGTTTTGGAATTCTTCCATCTTTTCATATCTAATTGATATTGAAGGGGTTTACTATGTTTGAACAATAAGAAAGGGTTAATATCGACAATTCTGTCTTCTTTAGGGCTGTGAGTTGTGCGTACGTGAATCCTTTTTTAGTGTATAAAGGTTCCGTAACTGAAAAGCAGGGGTCTAACAACACCACCCAATATTTCGCTTATCAATCTGTATGGACTAACTCCGAAATACTTTGCTAGAGAATCAACTAGACAGTCATACTCAATCTAGATAAAAGTATCTCAAGGAGTTAATATCTCTCTCTTGTTTTTGATATTACTCAAGCTAATAGAAATCAGCGAGTCCTAATCAAAACACAAGGAATACTTGGACGGTACCAAAGACCAATGTCCAAGGATCAATCAATATCATTCAACAACCAAAGGTTGGATTTCCAATTGATGATCACGAACGCACAACCTGTATTATTTCAATTATATAAAATATAATGCGGAAAAGAAATAACACAGACACCAGAAATTTTGTTAACGAGGAAACCGCAAATGCAGAAAAACCCCGGGACCTAGTCCAGATTGAATACACACTATATTAAGCCACTACAGACACTAGCCTATTCCAAGCTAACTTCGGACTGAACTATAGTTGAACCCCAATCAGTCTCCCACCGATCCAAGGTACAATTATACTCCTACGCCTCTGATCCCAGCAGAATACTATGCACTTGATTCCCTTAGCTGATCTCACCCACAACCAAGAGTTGATACAACCTAAAATCACAGACTTGATAATAAACAGATCTGTCTCACACAGAAAAGTATATCAAAGGATAAATCTGTCTCCCATAGATAAACCCTAGGTTTTGTTCCGTCTTAAGATATAAAATCAAGGTGAACATGAACCAATTGATAATCCGGTCTTATATTCCCGAAGAACAGCCTAGATTAATCAATCACCTCTCTACAATCCTTCTTGACTACACAGGCGGTTTATCGAAGAATCACAAACAGTGAGACGAAGATGTTTGTGACTTCTTTATCTTGCCTATCGGAGAACTCTCACGATCTCAAGCCAATCAATCAATTTTACTCGTACGATAGAAGATGCAAGATCAGATCACACAACTACGATAAAAGTAGTATCGGTCTGGCTTAACAATCCCAATGAAGTCTTTAAGTCGTTAACCTGGTTTTAGAGAAGAAAACCAAAGGTTAAAGGAGAATCGACTCTAGCGAGCGCACTATTATCACACAGACGTGTGGGGATTAGTTTTGCACAATGCTAGATGTCTCCTTTACATAGCCTTCAAATCAGGTTTTGCCTTAGGTACAAAACAATCCTTATTCACCGTTAGATGAAAACCTGATTTAGATTCAAGCTTATATTTCTCAACCGTTAGATCGAAAACTTAGCTTGTCACACACACTTGAGATATACGTTTACTGGGTTTGTGAAAACCATGCTCAAACGTGTACGTGTATGTTGGTTCAACATAGTAACCCAAAAGGTTAACCATATGAACATTTCATATTAACCTTGTTCTTCTTCACCATAACTAGTTCAATTGACTCAAATGAACTAGTTAAAGAGTTGTTCAATTGCTATGAGATCTTATGCAACTACACAAGACACAACTGAAACAAAGATGATTTGATTCTATTTAATCGGCTCATGAACATTATAGCCACGGTTTGCACAAAGAATTCCTTATTAATTTAATGTTTCATGTTCAGAGCACATCTTTATATCATAGCATCTTAAGTTCACAAACAAGTTCGCGGACTTAAGTTAATCGGTTGAGTTTTCCAAACTCAGCAGAAATTCTCGGAAAGAGAACTTCCGCCAGTTCGCGGACTGGGTTCGAGGACTGAGTTCGCGGACTTATCACACAAACGAGTTTTGGAAAATCCAGCAGAAATTCTCGGTCGAGCACTTCCGACAGTTCGCGGACTGAGTCTGCGGACTGGGTTCGCGGACTTGGCAAGCTAATTCCACAATCCTCCCGATTTCTCTTGATCAACAAAGTTCGAAAAATTCGGTTCAAGGAATACATGGTTATGTAATATAAACTCTCATTTTCAAATATTGAGACATTCTCAGAGGACGCTATGTAGCCGTTATTCACAGACCGATTCACGTCAGAGCAATTCTCAAAGTGATTGAAACTTTTCATGACTTTCGTCACTAGGTGAAGATAAACTTGATCAAAGCGAAACGCTTTACCAACACATGATTTCGAGATAAAAGATAAGCAATGAATGCTCAGCTCGAAATGTCAAATGTGTATGATCTAGTCTATATAGCATACGACTTTTGTCTCATAAGAAGTAGGAGATAGAATAGATAGACTTTTGAGTGATAGATAAGTTGAAGTCTCCACATACCTTTTTGTTGATGAAGTTTCACGGTTCCTTGTATAGATCTTCGTCTTTGTATGATGAATCGCCATGAAGTCCTTGAGCTCAACTACACTTTTTTATCCTAATCCGAGACTTAGATATGTAGGCTAGAAATCAAGACTCATAGTTTTGATCACTAACATTGACAAACATGCTTGAGATAGCAACGCATGCGAGGTCGACCGAGCTATGCTCTAACAATCTCCCCCTTTGTCAATTTTAGTGACAAAACTATTAATACATATGGAATACAAAAAAGATAAACTTTAGTGGCTCCTATTCCATAGTTTAATCTTCAACGTTCCTTGAAATTTTCGTCCTTCCAAGTACTCCAATGATCCCAAAGGTTGTAAGTTTAGCAACACCGTTGTTGAAGATCCGTAGCTATAACAATGAGAGAAATCAAGATTCTTGATCATTATTATACAGTGTCATAGTATTATTATGTAATATCAAAGTCCAATTGTATCACGAATTTAACAATAATACTACGATGATATGTATCACTCCCTCTTAGTCAATACTCCATCTCGATCATGGAAACCACTCCCCCTACACAATCATCCGAAAACCATATGTATTTGTAGTGTGAACTACATTATTTCTCCCCCTTTTTGTCAATAAAATTGGCAAAGGTACAAGAACGGGATCATAATGAAATTTCCACAAGAGACATTTCATAAACTAAAAGAAAAATACATACCAACTTAATTTAGATGCAATCATAAAGCCGAAGCTAAATGCATTCATCAAGGAGTTTTAAGATACAAGATAACCTCTATAAAATTCCACAGCCGCACACACCGCAAGATATTACCATTAAGCACAAGTTCAAAAGAACTCTCCCCCATTTGATGTCATTCCCGAAAGAACAACAAGAGCGACCTTAATTTCGAAAGAAAAGAAGGATTTTTTAATTGGACACCAAAAATCATAGGAATGATTTTCTATATCCAAAGATCAACCAAATTAATCACAAGTAAACCCATGATTTTCAATTGAAAACACAACTAAATCAAACCACAAAAGTGATCAATTTAATTGAAAGTGCTCAACATAAGTAAACTTACGGAGCTACGACTAAGGTAATCATACGGAGATGACTAACTTAATCGTTCACATACTCAACATAAGGAAAACCTTACGGAATATACGACTACATTAACCAATAAAACATGATTAGTATAGCCGTTCATATACTCAACACAAGAATTTGTGGAATATATGAAAACTCAACTAGATTAATTACAAGAGAACCTATAATTAATCTAATTGGAATACAAACAACCAAACTAATCACCGAAGTAATCAATTTAATTATTTTGGGCTCAATATAAGAGAACTTATGGAACCCCGACTAAGTTCATCATAGAATATGACAACCTTAACCGTACATGTACTCGACATAAGAAAGAAAACTTATGGAGTACAAACTAAATAACCAAATTGGTTGATTTATTTAGTTCCTAATGCTCAACATATAGCATCTTATGGAACAACCAACAATCCAAAAATAATAATCGACTTAGTTGTAACGTGCTCAACATAAGACACACAATGGAGCCTTCACGGTAAAACATAGCAAGATGGATCAATGAAGATCAATACGGTGGATAACATACAAGGATCTATTCTATTTTCCATCATAACGATATAATAGACTTTATCCTTGTCAAACAAAAGATTTTATCCTATTTTCCATCAAATACATGATTGCATAGGCATAACTTTTGTATTTGTCAAAAGTCTATTCGTCTTTTCATCAATACGAATACTAATTCATGAACGAATTTACTTTTGACCGCAATATGAGACCTTCAAGTTCAAGGACGCAAACAATACATATCCCATAAACAAATTGCAATATCACAAAATCATAAAGATCAATACTGCAATAACATCATCCTCCAAATATTTTTAGAATTTAAACAAATAAATCTAAAAACATGAAGATGAAATCGTTGGACATAGTTATGTGTAATCACAATAATGACTATTCCAAACTCTAGTAATCCTTCTCAAAAGCAAGAATAAATTCTCATAAGAAGTTTCCTAGGCATCATGACAAACTCGTAATGCACATACAAGATGATTTGTCCTTAGAGGGTAGAATCAATATTTTTCGCCCAGATTTATACCAAGAATGGATACCAAAGGAGTATAAAAATATGTTATTAACAAAGAAGATCATACAAAGTCATTAACGACCATGCACCGTAGTTCACATAAAATGATTGTGAACATTCAAGAATTCCATAGTAATGCGTACTACTGCCCATTCTTGAACTTCCTTCTTTTTGATTCACCAAAAATATTCTTGCTAAAGCTACAAATGATCTTAGAAGAGTAGTACTCCAAGAATCCAAGTTCCCAAGTCCAAGAGAATTGGAACAAGTGCGACGGAGCAAAACACTCAAAACAAAAGATGGGACAAATACCAATCTTAACTCATCCAAATTCAAGGTTTCTCAACTCCATTTTGAATAGAATTCAAAAAAAAAAAAGAGAATGCAAAAAGAATGAGGTCATTCCGAGTTCGGACGAAGAAAATACGGCCAAAACAAGTTTACCGAATATCGACGTCTACAGGCAAGTATGCATACGGGTTTGCAAACGAATTTTCATGACTAAAAAAGTTTGCAAACTGGGTTTTCGAACTTAAACCCCTGGATTTTTATTTTAAATGATGTTATGCATACTTGGTATGCGTACCATGAAGTCCAAACATCCCGAACTCATGTTTTCAAACCTAAACATTTAAGAACCTTAAACACAGATCAAGTTAGGTAGAAATAAACGATAATCAAGGTACATGGATCATTATAAGTACTCAAACAAGTAATAAAAACATAAAACTTGCTCAAGTTTATAGACATACCTTTTTAGAAAAGTCCAATTGAATTCTACATCCTTATCGAATATAATCTGTGCACCCCAGTTGTTGTGCTTCCCTCACCGTATACATAGCAGGGCATTTCTTGGTGAGAATGCACTTTCAGCACAAACAAGTTGTGTTGAGGTGAACAATGTCTTGCTCACCATGGATCCAAGAAAGAGTTTCTTTCCAACAACTCTTAAATCTTGTAGTGTTGAGAAACACCCAAGGAACTGTTTTTATAAGTCTATCAAAGAACTTCAAGAGAACCCAAAAAGATTTGTGTTTCTGATTTCTTGTTTTCCAACTTATAAAAAACAGTTTCTGCAGATAGTTTTTAGTACTGCGAAGGGAAAATATTTTGATAAAAAGAGACTTCCTAAATTCTTCATAAAAGAAGTCAATACTACTATCTTGATAGGAAGTATCAGGAATTGAGGGAAGAGCACATCTTTAGATCATAACCTCTTAAGTTCACAAACAAGTACGCGGACTTAAGTTAATCGGTTGAGTTTTCCAAACTCAGCAGAAATTCTCGGAAAGAGAACTTCCGCCAGTTCTTGGACTTAGCACACAAGCGAGTTTTGGAAAATCCAGCAGAAATTTATCGGTCGAGAACTTCCGACAGTTCGCGGACTTGGCAAGCCAATTCCACAATCCTCCCGATTTCTCTTGATCAACCAAGTTCGAAAACTTCGGTTCAAGGAATACATGGTTATGTAATCTAAACTCTCATTTTCAATCATTGAGACATTCTCAGAGGACGCTATGTAGACGTTATTCACAGACCGATTCACGCCAGAGCAATTCTCAAAGTGATTGAAACTTTTCATGACTTTCGTCACTAGATGAAGATAAACTTGATCAAAGCGAAACGATTTACCAACACACGATTTCGAGATAAAAGATAAGCAATGAATGCTCAGCTCGAAATGTCAAATGTGTATGATCTAGTCTATATAGCATACGACTTTTGTCTCATAAGAAGTAGGAGATATAATAGATAGACTTTTGAGTGATGGATAAGTTCAAGTCTCCACATACCTTTTCGTTGATGAAGTTCCACGGTTCCTCGTATAGATCTTCGTCGTTGTATGATGAATTTTCATGAAGTCCTTGAGCTCAACTACACTTTTCTATCCTAGTCCGAGACTTATCTATGTAGGCTAGAAATCAAGACTCATAGTTTTGATCACTAACATTGAAAAACATGATTGAGATAACAACGTATGCGAGGTCGACCGAGTTATGTTCTAACAGTAACCCTACATTCCTTTTTCCTTCCCTGAAAACTCTTTTTATCACAAGATTACTTGTTGAGACTGATTTGTGAATTTCTCTCACAATCTCATACTGGTATGGAGAATCCAAGCACTATGTCTTCTGATGGAAAAGATGTTGATATGATTGTTAAGCCATCAATCATGAAGGAAAAAGATAAATCTCTTGTTCCTTCAACTTTGAAAAGAAAAAGGAGGAATGTGAGAAAACCAAGAGCTGTTCCTTCTAGTCTACATAAGTTTTCTGGGGTTTTCGAAGAGTTGAAGGAAACAAGAAAGGAGATTCAGGAAATAAAGGCTATTGTGCTGAGGACTCTTGAAATTCAGAAGGCCCTGGTTCGTCATCAGTCTAGAAGGTTTGTTGGAATTGACTCCTTTCTTCATGAACCTTATGTTCCTATGGATGTTGACAACAAGGAGTTCGGGGACAATAAAGAATTTTTTAGAGGCCTCAATGTCTAGGAAACTTCTTATGAGAATTTATTCTTCTATTTAAAGAAGGATAACTATGGTTTGGAATAGCCATTATTGTGAGTACACATAGCTATTTCCAAACATTTTCATCTTGAAATGTTTTTAGATTTATTTATTTAAATTCTAAACTTTATTTGGAAGATGATTTTGCAGTATTAATCTTTATGGTTTCATATATTGCAACTTGTTATGGGAAATGTGTGTTTGCATCCGTGAACTATGATTATCCCATATATGTCAAAAGTTAAGTCTTTCATATGTCATTATGCAAATATTGATCAAAGATTGAACGAACTTTTGACAAACAAAAGTTAAGCCTATTATGTAATTATGTAAATATTGATGGAAGATAGTGTAGATAGGGCAAAACGAGTTGCTGGTTTTTAAGGAATTGAGGAGACAACCGTGCGGAGGAAACTCCTTGAACCGAGCGAACTGTCTAACCTCACACAGATGCACGGAAAAAAGGGAGTGCTTTGAATTCGAGAGATCAATCTGTAGGACTCCGGCCTAAACCAAGACAATGGTCGTTCCAGAGTCAATTCGGTCACAAGAGAGGATGGGTCGATCTGTAGGAGGGAAGCTGAGAAATGCGTGAGATCAACGGTGTTCAAGGATTGTGAATGTGTTTAAGATTTCTGCAAATTTGACGAACTGTTGAGTTCGAATAAGTTCTGATTAATTGATCAAATTATTGAGAGTGAATGCTCGTATAGAATTCTCTGTTAGACGAATATTGTCATCCAATCATGGATCTAGAGACTTATTTATATTTCTATAAGTAGTAGACACATTGATCCCATGAAGTGTGACAGTTGCTGGAGTCAAAGAGTGGGGAAGTGGTAAATCGTGTTAAAACCAGTTGCTCATCGTGCGGAGACTTGGTTGATTGTCCACCCACTACTTTGCTAACTCCTCTAACTATTTGCACGACTTGCTCACATTCTCATAGTGTATGAACACAAGTGTTGTAAACCGCCAGAACAAAACCCTAGTTGATATCCCCCATGTGACACGATTGATGTCTCGTGATTTTAATTAGTCAGTTGTTGACTTGATGAGACGATGAGTCTTTGTATTGCTGAGTTGAACATGATTTGTAAATGTTCTAGGACTCATGAATTGAACGTGTCTGTTGAGACAGAGGTACAATTGTCGAATAAATGTTGATAGTTAAGGTGAATAAATATTATTCATTTGATGAATTGTTGAATATTTATAGTTGAATCAATATTCTTTAGTCTGAGCAAATATTGCTCATCTGAGCAAATGTTGCTTGTTTGATGAATTATTGGTAGTAGGACCAAATAAAATATTAATTTAAAATACTGGCAACTGAACCGAGTAGCGCCCAGATGCTCGAGTGAGCAAATACCAAAGTCTCTTGAAGACCAGTTGGTGAAAGGATGATTAAATGTTGGTTTAATCATTTATTAAAATAGTGCTCGTCTGAGCGTTAGGCAATAAAACCTAATTATGAAGAAATGAAGGACCGACCAAGGGGTCATGGAACCGGCCCTGGTTGGTCATGGGACCGACTGACAATCGTTTGATGAAATTCCAAGTTGTTTGGAAGAGTTTAAACCTAATGTGTGGGATCGGCCTCTTGCAAGCCAAAGAGCCAACCTTGGTCGGTCAAGGTAATATGCTCATGTCACTATAGTGTCCACGCCTCAGTCCTGAGAATTTTGATATTTTCTGATGCGCGTTTGAGCAACATATTGATAAAATATGAATAAATCAAAGTTTTGCTCAAACTGAGGAACTTCATAAGTGTGGGACCGATTATGGCTAAGGCATGGCCGTCCAGCCAATGAGCCTGGTCCCGTAGCACTTTTCCTAATTTTATATTATTTTCATGGTTTGAAGGAAATATCATGAAATCAAGGAGTTTGTTGAAACAAAGGAGTTTCCTTAAAGTGAAGGAGTTTCCATGAGATGAAGGAAACAACAAGAATAATAATAATAAAAAAAAATGGGCATGTGGGACCGGCCATGGCTAGGGCATGATCAGCCGGCTAATGGCTCGGTCCCGTGACCCTTCCCTAATTTTATATTATTTTCATGATTTGCAGGTAATATCATGATATTAAGGAGTTTCGTGAGATGAAGGAAATAATAAATAATAAAATAATAAAGAATCGTAAGGTATGGGACCGGCCACAACTAGGGCATAGCCGGCCGGCTAGTAGACCCGGTCCCATGACACCTTTCCTAATTTTATATTATTTCCTTAGTGTGAAGGAAACACCATGAAGCAGAGGAGTTTCCTCAAACGAAGGAGTTTTGTTCAAATGAAGGAATTTTCATGAGATCAAGGAAAAAATAATAAAATATGATAAAATAAAGAATTAGGCGTGGGAACGGCCACGACATGACTGGCCGGCCGGTGGGCCCAGTCCCCTAGCGCCTTAGCTAATATTTTATTATTATTATTATTATTATTCTTCCTATTTTGCATAGGTTCATCGTTCCTTCGTATTTTTGGATGCTCGTTTGTGCATTCAAGTGCTTGTTAGTGTATTATTGCTGAGTACACTTGCACTATTTTGGTCAGGCTTACTTAGCGGCTCAGATACCCGTACGTTGAATATTTATCACTAACCCATAGAATTCTGCTGGGAAGAAACATGAATTGAAGTAATGAAATATTATGAAGAACGTAGAATATTTTCTAGGGATTCAGTTAATGAATCTAATAATTTAGAAATAATTAATTGATGGCTCTATACTAGCACATCGTCTAGGAGCATTAATTATTCAAGAATTGAGCGATATGAGCTTGTTGAAGCGTCATATTTCTTTTATATAGTCAGGGAAAACATTGTTACATCCTGAATACGTTATTGCTCTATACTAGCAGGCAAGCTGTCTAGGAGCCATCCAATATTTCGATTCTATATAAAAGTAATTACTGAAATTGCTCGGTATTCATGAGATATGTCGTTGCCTTAGTTGAGAGGCTGCATATTCACGTATGCTCTGAGAGACAATAAACTCAACCAGAGACTCTTGCAGCATGAGTTTTCATGAATCAATGAGAGACATGAGCCTCAATACTCATCTGATTGCTGGATCAGGAATATGTACAATTGTGGTTTTACGATTTTAGCCTTTGTCAAAAATCCACCATCAACAGATAGGATGAACTTTTGTCTACAAAGATTAAGTCTATGACATGTCTCTATGCAAATCTTGATGAAAAATAGAATGAATCTTTGAATATTCCGCAGTATTGGTCTTTCCCTAATCCACATCTTTGTGTAAATACTGTGCGGCTCCATAAGTTTTCTTATGTGAGCATTTCCGATTAAATTAATCATGGGTTCTCTTGTGGTTAATTTAATTGAGTATTTTGGATACAAATTCATGTTTCATGTGATTTACTATTGTCCAAAGACATCCTTCTTTTCTTGTGAAAGTAAGGTCGCTCTTGTTGTTCATTCGGGAATGACATTTTATGGGGGAGAGTTCTTAATTGAACTTGTGCTTAATTGCCAAATCTATGTGGGGAGTGCGGCTGTGGAATATTGTAGGAGTTTTCTTGTATATTTATTAACTCCTTGATGAATGCATTTAGTTTCGGCTATATGATTGCATCTAAACAAAGTTGATATGTTCTCTTTTGGTCATAAAGTATCTCTATGGAAATTTCATTAGGATCCCACTAGTTTTCGTGCCTTTGCCAATTTTTATTGACAAAAAGTGGAAGAATTAATGTGTAGTTCACACTACAAATACATATGGTTTACGGATCATTATGTAAGGGGGCGTGGTTTTCATGTGAGATAAAGTATTGATTAAGGGAGAGTGATACATATCACCATAGTATTGTTGTCAAAGTTGTGATATAATTGGACTTTGATGCTATTAATAATACTATGACATTGTATAACAATGATTGAGAGCTTTTGTTTTCTCATTGTTATGGCTATGGATCTTCAACAACTATGATGCTGAGTTGAACACATTCAGAATAACTGAAGTACTTGGAAGTGACGAAGATTTCAAGTAATGTTGAAGAACCAAGGAAATCAAGCATTTGGAATGAGAGATGCAAAGTGTATTTATTTTGTATTCCATATGTATTGATAGTTTTGTCACTAGAATTGACAAAGGGGGAGATTGTTAGAGCACTGCTTGGTCGAACTCGCAAGCGTTGCTATCTCAAGATTGTTTGTCAAGTTTAGTTGCCAAAACTATAAGTCTTGATTTCAAGTCTACTTATAGCTAAGTCTCGGATTAGGATATAAAGTGTAGTTGAACATTAGACTTCACGGTGTTCATCGATTGAACACGAAGAACTACTAAAGGGAGCTTGTGGAACTTCATCAACAAAAGGTATGTGGAGACTTGAACTCATCTATCACTCAAAAGTCTATCTACTCTATCTCCTATTTGAGACACAAGTCGTATAGCTATATAGACTTCAATTATACACATTTGATATTTCGAGCTGAGTTTAACTCGCTTATATATATTCTCGAAATATGTGTTGGTAAGCTTTCGCTTTAACCAAGTTCATCTTATATTCTTGACGAAATTCAAAAGATGATTATGTGAAAATCGCCTGGTAACATCTTACATGATTTGTGTGAGACGATCATTTGATGTAGACTCGGAATGTTTCGTATTGATCATTCGATCACTTAAAAAATTGCTTTGAAGCTAATAGTTTGTGAGAGATAGCTATTCCCGTCTTCCGAGAATGTTTCAATGGTTGAAATAAGAGTTTAGAACAATTGGATATAAGCACGGTATGCGTACTTGCATATGTGTAATCCAAGTCCGGGAACCATGGTATGCATACCCGTACGCGTACTGTATGGTTTGTCAAGGTCCGGGAACTCAGTACGCATACCAGTACGCGTACTGGCGTGAGGTTCAAGTTCCAGGACTTTAGTGAGGTTGTGGTATGCGTACCAGTTCGCGTACTGGCGAATCCAAACTCATTCCGGACACTAAGGTATGCGTACCTGTTTGCATACTTGAGTGGGTAATGTTCTAAAATCGGTTTGTTCATGAACTAATACATTTATATATATTAAGGAATGCAATCTTTTGTAAACCATGGCTATAATGTTCATGACTTGATTCGGGTGAATTAAAATCGATTTTGCTTCAATTGTGTCTTGTATACTTCTATGAGAATATAAACAATTGAATAACTATAGAACTAGTTTCATTTGAGTCATTTGAACTAGTTATGGTTAAGATGAATAAGGTTGATATGAAAGTGTTCATATGGATAACTTCGGTTAACTATTGTTGAGCCAACAAAGGTGTACACGTTTAGGTACGGCTGCTCATATATAAACGAAGTCACTTTTCATATGTAAAAGCTAAGTTCGATCTAATGGTTGAAAGATATTAGTTTGGATCTAATCAGGTTTTCATCTAACAGTGAATATTGAATTCTTTGTTACCACGGTAACATTGTTTGCAAACCATGATTTGAAGACTATATAAAAGAGAACTCTAGAAACTGGGAAACCTAATCCCAACACCTCCTGTGTGATACTAGTTGCGACTAGAGTCGGTTCTCCTCTAACCTAAGGTTTTTCTAAAACCCTGTAGGTTAACGACTTAAATACTTCATTGGGATTGTGAAGCCAAACCCAACTATTTTATCTGTAGTTACGTGATCTGATCTTGTTATTTTCTATCGTGATTGAGTAATATCTTCTCTAAGATTGGCTCGAGATTTAATCTCCGATAGGCAAGATAAAAAGTAGTCACAAACATCTTCGTCTCATCGTTTGTGATTCCACAATATCTTGTTTCGCTACCATACGATTAAGATTATTATGAGGTGATTGATATTTCTAGGCTGTTATTCGGAAACATAAGTCCAGTATATCAATTGGTTCTTGTTCATCTTGATTAATCAAAATACGGAACAAAAACTCGTAGGTTTATCTGTGGGAGACATATTTATCTATTCAATATAATTTTCTGTGTAAGACAGATTGGTTTATCAAGTTTTCATCTTTGGATCATAGCAACTCTTAGTTGTGGGTGAGATCATCTAAGGGAATCAAGTGCGTAGAGTCCTGCTTGGATTCAGAGACGTAAGGAGCGCAACTGCACTTTGATCAGTGTGAGATTGGTTAGGGGTCAACTACATTCCATTCTGAAGTTAACTTGGAGTATGCTAGTGTCTGTAGCGGCTTAATACAGTGTGGTGTTCAAATCTGAACTAGGTCCCGGGGTTTTTCTGCATTTTCGGTTTCCTCGTTTAACAAAACTTCTGGTGTCTGTGTTATTTATTTTCCGCATTATATTTGTTTATATAATTGAAACATCACAGGTTGTGCGTAAGTTCAATCAATTGTGAATCCAACCTTTGGTTGTTGATTATATTAATTGACACTTGAACATTGGCCTTTGGTACCGTTCAAGTTGTTTCACACAATAATCAGGCTCGCAGATTTCTATCTGTTTTTGCTGATTACATTGTGAAACAGAGATCCAAACTCTTGGATATATTTTCATTGATTGAGTCTGACTGTCTAGTTGATTCTTTTGGAATTATATTGAATTATGTCCATACAAATTGTTAAGCAAAATATTGGGTGTGGTTGTTAGACCCTCGTTTTTTCATCATGATAGAGAGGCTCGGAATCATAATATTGCGCCAAGTTAATTAGGTTGGCATCATGATGGAGAAGTTTGGTGTCGTAGGCTGGCTTTGAGTGAACTAGGTTAGTGTTGTGGTATAAAATAGGTCAGCTCCATGGTGAGTTTAAGTCCAAGAGCAAGACTAGATCTACCTTGTTTCTTCTAAGTTCTCAATTTGGCATTTTTTCTAAGTCATGAAGCCGTTACCGGTACTTAGAGCCAACAGATTCTGTTGAGGAACTATTGCATCTGGGATATGTTCGAGTTGTTTTATACTGGTGGATATCCATCTAGGATCATATTTATTTGAGAACAAAGCAAAATCAGAGATTAAACACAAAAACCTATTCCGGATATATGCATTCTGTATACTTAGAAAGTCAAGGAAAAATTGCTACAAGCACCAATGACCTCTCTAAAATTCCATAAATCGAAGGAAATCCAATACAAAAAGTAAATACCAATCCATACTAGGGGTGGGACTTGGGTCGGTTGGGCGGGTTAGAAGGCTTGGCCAAGGTAGACCCGAGTTAGGAATCTTTTGCCCATATTGCCCATCGAACCCGTGGAACCCATGGAGGTACTGCCAAGTACGCCCAAGTTATGTTCCTAGGGTTGGCCCAAGTTTTCCTAAACATACGAGTTTGTTAATATGATAATAACAAATTTTAGTAATAATGAGATTTAATTGCTCCATTTATGTTAAATTTCTAAATAACTGAAGATTATTTACAATAACATAAACTTTTTTCATATTGAATGACTAATGAGATAAATATAATCTATATTTTCATTAGAAGACTAGAAGATAATATCTAAAATTACTCTAAATATATAATAATACCAATTATAAAAAATAATTTTACATAACTATATCATAGTTCTTCGGGTTGGGCGGGTTGCTTGGGTTAGAAATATTTGTGCCCATATTTGCCCAAATTTAACTCGGGTTTGTAAAAATTTTTCCCCAACTTGCCCAAAGTTTTGAAATACGTTACCCATGTCCGGCCAACGATCGGGTTGGGTGGGTTAACCCAACCCAAGTCCCACCCCTAATCCATACAGTATATGTATAAAATATTGAAAGTTAGTCGGGTGAAGCTCTAATACGTGAGCAGATGTGTATATTTACAGGGACATTACAAGATTAGTGTAGAGTACTCGCAGTTATTAATTAGTAGAATATGTATTTTCAATTCTCTTGCGAAATAGAAAAATAAAAGCACAAACTCTATATTTTTCTGATACATGACCGGAAACAAATTTTGCGAATGTCATATTTATGACACGGGTTATGGATGTTTTTACAATTCTTGTCTTTGCAAAAAAATCCGCCATTAAAGTAAGCAAATAAATAATTATTACAAGTGGATAATTGCCAAACTTTTTAATCATAATAAAAAATTTAAGAGTGTATGGACTTCTCTAGACCCTGTTTTAGCTCTTAAAATTGCTCAATGTAGCATTACTGATTGGCTTTGGGAATGGTTCAATAGCTATATTGGTACGGTTAAACAAACACATAATCTTATAATTTTTGCAGGTACAACCATGTGGTTTATCTATAAGAGCAGATGATCAAAAGTTTTTGAGAAATGTGATATTCAACCTATATTATTGGTTGAGCATATAAACCAATTCAAGAATGAACGAAATAGATCTTGTAATAGTAGCATAACAAGTATTGTAACAAATAGGATGAATAAAAATACGGATGGACGATGCCCAGTTTCCCTTTTATTAAGATTAACTTCGATGAGAGTTTTGTCAAACAAAATAATAAATATGGGATCAGACTAATTGTTCGTAACTTGACAGGTGAATACGAAAGAATATGAGGGATACCGTTACTAACGTTTGACGAGGAACAAGCGGATGCAATTGGAGCTCTGGAGGCTATTGTCTGGGCTAAAGGAAGGATTATAAGTCATTTGTACCTAGAAGGAGACATCCATAATATTATTACTGCCATAAATGAGAATACAACAACTGTTAAATAGACTACAAGCTCAATTATTTTGGACTATTAAATTTATTAGTAGATTTTCAAGAATGGAAATGCACTCATATCGTTAGGGAAGCAAATAACATTGTTGACCTAATAGCTAAAGAGGCATATATTTTCGATTCTAAAATATTTAAGTTTCAAGGTTTTCCTTTATGGTTAATAGCCTCGATTGAGGCAGACAATGTAGACTGGTTTCTGGTTCAATCAATGAAGTTTTTTTTCCTATTAAAGAAAAACTTTAATATGTAACCATATGTATATATTTACAAGGACTTTACAAGAACAATGTAGAGTCCTCACAGTTATTAATTAGTAGAATATGTATTTTCAGTTATTTTGCAGAATAGCAAAATAAAAACACAAACTATATATATTTTTTGATACAAGACCAGAAGCAAATTTTGTAAATGTCGTATTTCTGACACGAGTTAGAGACATTTTTACAATTCTTGTCTTTAAAAAAACTCCACTATTAACATCGGTAATTATTTATTACAAGTGGATAATTGTCAAACTTTTTAATCAGAATCCAAAATTTACCAAGGGGTAGTCAAATGAGATTTCTATAAATTTTGGTAGATTTTTTTAATTGAGTGACTCTCAAAGATTCTAGTGATTCTCTGAGAGTATTTTAGAGAATCTTTGTGACTTGTCGAGACAAAAAAAATGAGATTTGTAAAAAGTTTCTGTGATTTGTATAGACAAAAAAAATATGCAAAATATCTAATCAAAAATTCAAAACATCTACCGGTTACTTATCCCGCATGTTATAATCTTAATAAAGCACCATGAATACCGAGTAATATATGCGTTCATTGTCAAAATAAATCTCATTGTTGTCCTATGTCTATGTTTTCATTATCTTTACTCCACTCATCCCACATTTTATTTGCTATGCTATATGGCCACTGGTTTACTGTACAAATGGCTCGTTACTTGGTCGTCAACTCAAACAAAAAAAATAGAAAAAAAAATTGGTCATACTCTCAAAAACAAATATTCCTCAAATTTCCAAGTCTCTCAAAATATCACCTCGTGGGGAGAGACTTGTACCATGCCTATTTTCGTAAAAAAGCCTCTCAAATCTCTTAAAACGACAAATCGATGACTTTCATTTCTCATCCGAATAACAGGGTTGTTGGAGTGACTCTTATAGGGAATTTTAGAGACATTCCAAATCTCTCGTTAGTCGATAAGGAGTCTTTGTAAATATTTGAGAGTTTCTGTTATTGGATAGTGATTTTCTGAAAGTCTTTAAGATTCTATGTTATTGGATAGTGACTTTTTGAAAATATTTAGAATTCTCTGTTATTGGATTTGGATTTCCAAATCAATGATTTAAGGTTATAAGGGATTTTTAGAGACTTTTAAGCGAAAATATACCATAAAAGGCTTAAACAAAGTCTCTCTAAAAGAGGTGATATTTGGAGAGACTTTAGGATATATATATATATAAAAAAAAGCTAACTCAGCTGGTCATCCCCGTTCCTCAAAGGTTGATGTGTTACAGGAGGTCTCAGGTTCGAGTCCCTAATGGCGAAATATAGCAGTATTTGACATGGAAGGTAGAGTTAGCTTGCCTCCCTTGCGACATAATCAACCCCCATATCCGCTTCGGCTCTCTTGGTTGGTTCCTCATGAGGTTCACTGGTAGGCTAGCACGACAACTTGTTCAATTAATGTAGTAGTACGTCGTTGGAGCTTAGCTTAGCTTAGCTTATTAGGCTTCCAACTAGTTTCATGTAATAATCGTTATCCAATAGTATAATAATATTTTAAAAAATAAAAAATAATAATAATAATAATAATAATACGGCAAGGAGAGAGAGGCTCTGGGAGATTTTCAGGCGATTGAAAGTCTGAAAATTCTTCCTTGGATTTCTAGGGGTTTTACCGTTCTTCCTTCCTCAATTCGTCTTGTTATTTTCTAGCAAACGATGCACTTTACAATGACTGATTTTCTCTCGATTCAGGGTAGTTAATGCAGTTATTTTTAGAAGTCATGCGTAGAACAAGATCCAGAAAGTCTTCTTCTTCGTCAATACATCACAATGCATCTTCATTAAGCAATTGTCCTATCTCATCTTCATCATCTCATCATCATGGTCACCCTTTTTCAGATTCTCAGAACACATCTCAGGATACAGAAAACCAATATTCTCATAATCCATCAACATCATCACAAGGTGATAAAATCCCTTGACCATTCAAGAATTATGATGGTTGTATAAGAGATGTCGCTGGCAGAGGGTATGCCCAGAGTGCAATTTACAAACATATTCATGATAAGCACTTTCCTACTGAAAGATAAAAAGATAAATACATAGATAGAATACGTAACAACATTGATTGCTATCTTGATTGGGAGAAAAGTCTGAGTGTCATGCAGATGTGGCTATGCATTCAATGCCTACACATCCATGCATGGAAGAAGTCATGTTGCAACCATCTTCCCATGGATATAATTCTTGATCCATACAATGAATGTAGGTTTGATTTTCTAATCCATGGGGTTGATAAACCTCAAGGGATAAGTGGAATTGTTTATTCTATAAACAATGCTCTATTGATTACTCATGATAGCGGTCTCACGGTGGATTTTCTTAACAACATTTTTCAGAAACGTATAACCACCACCATGTAGATTGAATTTTTCTCATACCCTAAAAGAAGCCTTAGATAAAGTGCTTGCAAACCCTAATAATGTGGAGGCGTGGTTGCAACTTTTATTACTCCCAGTTTGTACATTGAACCTTCACATGCCAAAGAGTTCGAATGAAGAACGTTTGGCAACAGATTAAAACTTCAGATTGCCGCAATTAATCAATCCTTGGCATAGTGGAGAGAACCCGATGGGTGTATTAATTTGTCTCAGAAACTGCTTATATCTTCTAGCCAAAATGACAAACATCGACAACCCATCAAGAAGAAGAATAAGAACTCTAATGTGGAGGCTTGTATGAATAAATTGGGTTACGGCCATTATACAGCAGCCATCCACATACTTTCTTCAGGTGGTATAAACCCTTCTTCACCTGACACATTGTATGAAATCCAAATGAAGTATCCTCATGCTCCACCACCTTCTATTCCAGCAGAAGATATCAATGTAGCTGTTGCACAAGTTTTTGCGGTGATAAAAAGTTTCCCTAAGGGCACCTCATGTGGAAGAAATGGTCTTAGGGCGCAACATCTTTTAGATGCTATAAGTGGCTCCGCAACAGCAGTGGGTGAAGAACTCCCACACTCTATTGCAGGAGTGATCAATTTATGGCTCGATAGTAAATGTCCTCCCATACTAGAAAATTTTATTGCAAGCGCTCATTTGGCCCCACTACTCAAACCAGGAGGGGGCCTAAGGCCAATTGTTGTTGGGAAAATATGGAGGAGACTTTTCTCAAAACTTGCTGCCACTTCGGCGTGTAAAGATTTGGCATCTTACTTGGGCACGTACCAATTTGGTGTGGGTGTACCCTGTGGAGGAGAAGGAATATTGCATGCCGCCAATAGACCGTATGAAATAAAAGGTGTGTGTAATACTAATACAATATTGCTCATAGATTTCATCAATGCCTTTAATCTTGTTGACAGATCTACATTAATCAAAGGATTAGAACACACTGCCCAGGCATAGCTCGATGGGTATAATTATGTTATTCACAACCTGCTAAGCTTTATTACAATAACTCTATACTCTCATCTGCTCAGGGCGTGCAACAGGGTGACCCCCTTGGCCCCCTATTATTCACACTAACCTTAGAACCTCTTGTCAACATGATTGCCAATCAATGCAACTTAAATCTTCATGCATGGTACCTGGATGATGGTACCATTGCAGGTGATACACTTGAAGTGGCTAAGGCATTAAAAACAATATAGTTGGAAGGTCCAAAAAGGGGTTTACTCTTGAATATCAAGAAGAGCGAGATATTCTGGCCATCACCAGACCCAAGATGCAGTCAGGAAGATGTTTTTCCGGCAGATATTGGCATACCATCAGGGGGTGTCAAACTCTTAGGCGGACCTGTCAGTTTGGATTTACAATATTGCAGTGACATCGTTTTTGGCAGGGTGGATAAAACTGTCCAGTTAATGCAGAAGGTGCAATAGTTACACGATCCACAGAGTGAACTACTATTGTTTCGAAATTGCACTGGCGTTTCGAGACTCTATTTTACACTTCACACAACTTTCCCTACAACACTGCAGGAATCCACTACTCTTTACGACAACCATCTACTTCAATATATGCGACAACTAACAGTGGGTGATGACGCATGGTTTGGCTTAGTTCAACAGCGATTAGCCACCCTACCAATCAAAGATGGTGGCCTCGACATCTACACAATGTCAGATACTTATAAGTATTGTTATTTAGCTTCCTATACTCAAACCAAATACTTTCAAGAAGCTATCTTACATTGCCCCTCTTCAGCTGACCCGAGCCCCAGATATGAGCAAGTTATCCACACATTAATGCAAGCTTTTGGATTATCTTCCTCCAATTTCAGCATCAACAATACCGCCCCTCATTCCATGAAATCACTGGCGGTGTTATACTTTGTTGCTATTAAGGAGAATATTCCTACTAGCTTCAACCTGAATAACCGTGAATCACTTATTTGGTAATGTAACATGAGAGAACACGAAATGGATTTCCTAAAGGCTGTCCCTATTAGTGGTTTGAGCCAAACTGTTGGGCCGCGACAGTTCCGATCCATTCTTATGTACAGGTTCGTCATATCTTTCTTTGAGGGCGACAACATATGCTCCTTATGCATCAAGCCTATGAATATTTACGCAGACCATGTTGTTCATTGTGCAAGTGAGATGGGGTTGAATTTCAGACACGATATGGTCTGTGATGTCATCGCAGATATGTGCTATAAGGCAGTTGTAGTGACAAGAAAAGAAGTCTCTCTGGGATTTCTATCTAATGATGCAAAGGACCTTAAACTGGATGATATTGTCGTCTACAATTGGGAAGACAGAAAAGATGTATGCTTTGACATCACTGGAGTCTCGCCATTCACAACTGCAAGGACCCGTAGCTCTACCCCAGGCCAGGCTATCAATGTTGCAGTGATCCGCAAATGCACTAAATACTTGGATAAATGTGCCGCACATGGTTATGGGTTCAAAGATTTAGCCTTTTTAAGTCTAGGAGAATTGGGAGAAGACTTGGTTTTATTTCTTAAGAGATTAAAAAACTGCCTTATTAGCCATGATGCTAATTATAAAATTGGTAGTTCTTTATTTCATAGACTAGGTATTATTATTCAAAAAGGTGTGGGTGCGCAGCTCGTTGCTCGGCTGCCTACTACCGCTATGTGATGACTCTTTTGTTGTTTTCAATAATATGCCTTCGTCGGCTCATTTTATGATAGTAATAATAATAATAATAAGGAACAAGGAACTTCGGCCGAGTGAGGTGTCTTTAGGGCTTATTTCAGCAGACAACAAGGAACTTCGGCCGGCGGATATCATGGTCTATAACTGGGAAAACGGCAGAGATGTGTGTATGGATGTCACCAGGGTTTCTCCTTTTACTAGTGCTAGGACTCGCAACTTTATACCAGGGTCTGCTATTTCTGCATCCATCACTCGCAAGAACAATAAGTACCTGGACAAGTGCACTTCACTCGGCTATGGTTTTGGGGTTCTAGCTTTTACCACTTTCGGGGAGCTTAGTCCTGATTTAACATCCTTTTTAAAGAGATTGAGAAATTGTATGGCTAGACATGATGCTAATTTTAAGATAGGAAATTCTCTTTTTCACAGACTAGGAATAGTTATTCAAAAAGGTGTTGGTGCCCAGCTTGTTGCTAGGTTACCCGCCTTCCCCTGTAATACTGATTTTGATTCATAATAAAAGCCTTCGTGGCCCCTTTTATAATAATAATAATAATAACATGTTCGAGCCCCTGGCTCAGCTGGTCATCCCCGTTTTCCAAAGATTGATGCGTTCCAGGAGGTCCCAGGTTCGAGCCCCCAATGACGTAATATTGCAGAAATTAACATGGAAGGTAGAGTTATCTTGCCCACCTTGTGACACAATCTCAGTCCCCCATCCGCTTCGGCTCCCTTGGCTAGGTTACCCATGAGGATCGTTGGTAGGCTAGCACAACAACATGTTCAATTAATGTAGTAGTATGTTGTTGGAGCTTAGCTTGTTAGGCTTCCAACTAGTTAATGTAATACTCTTTATCCAAAATAAATAATAATAATAATAATAACAAACCAAATAAGCTATATAAATTTCATGCACATAAAAAAACTATTGTTTCCCAAAAATTCCACATTATGCGAGATCTCAACCCATGCATTATGTTCGTGTTCAATTTGGTTTAATTTTCGGTTGACAAAATAGTTACAATTTCTATTAGGCACACGTAAATTTATAATTTTATTGATTATAAATATCCTTCCTTTTTGGAGTAATAATAAGAAACAGAGAAAAGAAAGACAGAAAACTTTTCATTAACCAGAGAGGCAACCTCATTACATAGGTATGATATTCTATTTATACAAGAAAAGGGGGAAATTCTAGTATTGTAGTGGACCGCACATCCATGGGCCGTATGCCCTATAACACTCCCCCTTGTGCGGTTCAATAACAAAAATTTATACATAGTACTTCACATATAGTGATTTGAATGTAGTTCTTCAAATGTTATCCTCTCCTTGATGACTCGTGCCGAAATCAACATTAAAACTTTGACAAGGAAAAACCCAGTGGGACAAAACCTTGGTACAACTCTTCACATGTAGTACCTCACATTTTATCTCGTAATTTACATGTAGTTCATCACATGAAATACGATCTTCAAAGACCGACGAGTCTAAGTTAATTGTCTCGTGAAAACTTCGTCAGGAAAACCCAGAGGGACAAAACCTGAACTAAAGAAAAAGAGTACAATATTAAGCAAACTTAGAACATAGTTGGACTCAAATATGTTACCTCATTAAAACCTTGACAAGGAAAATCCAGTGGGATAAAACCTTAATGAAGGGAAAAGAGTACAACGTGACAGATACAAGTAAAGTTGATCCGTTGCAGATGATCACTTTGCTCAATTGAAATTGATTAGTTTCTTCACAACTATTAAGGAATAAAATCTTTGTGGTAAATACAATAGCCTTAGATGGGAAATTACATTCCCGGTGTTTGTTGTTTTCTCATTAAAAATCTTGCCGAGTAACAAAACCCTACGGGAAAAAGCAACCTCGGTGAAGGAAAATAGTTCAAAAAACCATTAGATGCTCCCCATGATGTCAGAAAATTTTCATTAGTCTAATGCAGTCAGAAGAAGTTTATCACACTTTACTTTGGTGACTTGAATGTTTATAAGACCTTGTTGTTGATTCTGGAAGTTACGCTGCTTAAGAGAATATCGCGTTTCATTTCTTTGATTCAGATATTTTCAGTGATATCAACGCGATCTTTATGTCTTCAACGTTCAACATACTTGATGTTTTTTAGTATTGTCTCGCTAAAAACCTTGTCGAGTAACAAAACCCTTTGGGAAAAAACTATTCTCGATCGAAGGGAAAAATAGTACAACACAACTTCAATTTCGAAGTAAAATATGTCGACATCATATCCTTAGATCCTCCCCCTGATGTAGGCATCTCCCCCTGATTACTTTCAGAGTTGTTCCAGAAAGTTCATTTAGTCTTGAATTTTTCGAAACTAAATATTGGCAATGACTTAGAAAATAATCTACCATATCTCCCTCTGATTACTTTCGTTGGAGAAGAGATTATTGTTCCTTCATAATCAACAACTTTTGGATTGCACTTTCATTAGGATTCCTTTTAATGTCTTTGTAGGGATAAAACAAATTTATTTCAATGGTTACTTTTAAGCACATGATTGTATTTACTATTACATTCCAATGACGTTGCGTTGGCGCGGAGCTATATCTAGCTAACAAGTTCCCTGAGGATGTAAAATTTAATCGAGTACATTATTATACTAAGTACAACAATGCGTCTATTGTACTTAGATATGAGAATTTCATCTCCCAACACATCTTCGTCATATTCATTTGGACGAAATGGTTATTTACTTACATTTGAACCTCGACTAATCATGGGAGTGCTATCAGGATGCATGTCTTTGTTAAATTGCCTGACAACTTTAGACATATGCAAACTGGTGGAATAATATACCACAAGCTCAGTATTTGATCAAGCTTTCCCTAGATTTTTCATCTCAAATTCGGATTTTAGATAGCTTTTAAGGTCTCTTATTACATCAAGAGTACACATCATGTATGTACCATCAACATAAATAGCTACAATTCCAAATCAGGAACTTTCTTATGAATACACAAGGAAAAATAACTTACTTGTCTATCCCCTCCAAATCAAATATCCACTTAGACGGGTATTACCACATCCGCCTGATTGCTTGAATCTACAAGTGAGCGTTCTATATAACTGTAAACGCACTCTGTGGTTTAGAGTCATTTGATTTGGAAAACAAAAGCCTATCAAGTACTTTTGTAAATATCTTCTATCTCTTGATTCTTTCAGAGATACGTAACAACCACATACATATGCTGCATTTCAAGTCCTTTTGAAATTACCAAGCTAACTAAGTATCAGAACTCTATAACATTCATTACATGAGAACAATTCCAGGGCTTTGTGAGAAACCTCGCGCCACAAGGCGAGTATTTGTACTTTAAGACTACTTTCTTCTCATTATGCTTTATGACAAATTAATTTTGTATGCCCAATAGGCTTTACACTTGGTAGGTTAGCACTACCACATCAAATACCCGTTTATTTTCCAAAGAACTAAGTTATACCTGGATTGTGTAGGCCAAGTATGTTATTTATTTGAAATTAATCAAAATAAAGCATGGTTAGATCTCATTGTGCTCTACTTATGGAGCAACTATTTATGGATTATATCATCACTGTGCATGCATTATCCTTGCATTGACTCATGTGCATTCTCATAATCCGTTAGGATTTCATTGTTCTCTAGAATCATTTAAAACTTCGGAGCGTCCTCCAGTATTGATTCATGGACATAGTCAGAGACAATCAAATGAGATGATTTCATTAATGATACAAATTAGGTTATGCCTTACTCATCTACTTCCTTTCTAGGTGAGCATTGATCGAACCTGGTGGTTTCTCCATCTTCCTTTATGGAGCCACAGCCTCAACTACACTTCCACTAAGTGTAGTTGCAACACCTTAGTCTACGGTGTACCTCATACTGAGGATTTCTAACCTTGCAGGAATATTTGCAGCTGGTTTGTGTGATCTTGTCACTTTAGCGACATCAGTGTACATTCAGAAAATTGATTATTCTTTGTCACTTTACATTTACGTTTGTGGAGTACAAGAATCAGTATGAGACACAGTGGGAACACACCAAGAAAATTCATGTCGTTCCCTTAGAAAATACTTTTTCTTATCTCCCCCTAACGACGGGAAGACTGTCTCATTAAAGTGATAACCTGCAAATCTAGCAATAAGAGATGTCCTGCCAAAGGTTTTAAAATGCGGATAATTGTTGAGAGTAAATATCCAACAAAATTACTTAATCATTTTCGTGACCCATCATAGTACGATATGGACTCGTAATGGCACATATATAGTGCAACCAAAAATGTGTAAGAACACAAATGTCAGGCTTAAATCCAGTTACCAACTGGTACGCAGAAAAGGTTGACTAATATTGGGTTCTAAAAACGAATTAAGTAAGATGCGTGTAATATTGCATATCCCCAAAGCAATAAAAGATAGGTTGGTACTCATAACCTATTCCTTAGGCACCATCTGTGACCTTTGATGGTAGCCTCTGCGAGACCATTGGGTATAAGATGCTCTATATTGATCCTATTAAACATGCAATATTCATCAAGTCCTTCTGAGGTAAATTCTCTAGCATTAAAAGGGTGGTGAGCCTTTACACTTTGTATTGTGTAATATGTGCTAGGAGTTTTTAAACGCAAATTTCTTGGGAACTATAACTAGTCCAAAATGTCAAAACATTCACCAGAGCCATAAGTCACTTTAATGGTCCGCATTCTGCATGAATATTTTTCTAAATTTCACCTTGTTATCTTTGTAATATGGAATTGTTACCATTTGCATCTTAGGATGGTATCATTCCTCTTTTACTGAAGACTTTGTAAAAATGAGTGATATGCTTTCTTACCTATAAAAGCATAATGGGAAGGGGGATTGTGCATCAAGTACTTTAGAGAACACTTATTGAGAGATATACCGTTACTTCACATTCTGTCAATCTTTTTCCGATTGTCTTGTCCACTCAAACACAATGATGTACATACGATTCCTTTAAAAATGAAACACCATGTCACAACCAAAGTACCTTTATGTTTATGTCAAAGCCTAAATGAGTCAATTCCCAACATTTCATCGTCGGAGTCAATATGGATTCAATAATCCAAATACTATAGTGATTTACATTTCACTAGATTAACTCATCATTTTGAGGTTCCACATGATATCCATTTGCATGGGTTACTTTGGAATTTAACAAGGTGTGATTATATCTCGGTACATGTAGATATTTTGTGCCGTCTTTGTTTTATCTTGAAAACGAATTTTGAGCAGTGTTGCACTCGATGATCCAATTCTCATAGTCACATTATAAGAAAATAGTTCAAAAACTAGTTTAAATTCCTTAAGCTGGTGGAAGGGAAGCCACTATTAGACATTGAATCTTGAGATATTAAATAAATGGTTTGGCCTTATTAGTAACAAAAGTGAGATTCAACTCAAGTACTTTAGTGTGAATGTATGTTACGTTTCAGGAGGGATGATATATTTTTCATCCGGATATATCTCAAGTGCTATAGAGAATTTATGTCTCATGGGAATGATGTATTTTTCATTCCATAAGCGGAGACATTGGATCTAGTTCAAATAAATAGTCAATTGGCCAGACAAAGTTCTTCTTGTCATTAAAGTTGATGTCTAAAGTATGACCTTCCCATGGAAAATGGTTGCTACTATGGTACCCACATTGCATTGCTCGTACCAACCGGTAAGAGGATTCATTCTCAACTCTTTGGTGAGAGCTAGAATCACATCTTAGTTTCATCCCATATTCAGTTGACGCATGTATGTTGCTGTCTTACTACAGGGGAAAAATACATCTTTGTCTCGTGATATATATGTCCATTATCACATGTTTTATATGAGTCGGTACGCCTAACTCTCATTACTTCGGGGTTCTTTACATTTTCAATTTTTTTACATTTACCTTAATTTGAGAAATTTCTTCATCTCAATGGGTCAAGAGAATCTCATTTTGAATGTCAAACATTTACTTTAGGTTGAATACCTTACTAAAGATGGTGAATCTCTTGTTGATACTTTAACATATACTGGTTCATTAGTTTATGGATGAAGTAGAAGAGCGGAAAAAAAATCTGACTCATATCACTTTTTGTGAGTTCTTCCACAAAAATTGGGATGCGTGTGTTTAGAAACATAAGGGCATATGTAGCTCTACCTATTAGACAGTGCGTTGTCATTGGCATAAAGTTATATGAAGGAATATATTCTTTTTTCTTTTTCAAAGAAATGATTTCCACCTCAAATGCACAATAATGATGCTCAAGTATTTCTGAGTTCAAAACGTCATTTTTGGGTCGAGTTGGGTCCAAGTGGAAAAAAAACTTATTAAAAAAAATAATCATAACCCGATTAATGGCCAAATTATGATGATCCAGTTAGTAGTGTTAACTCGTTAAGGTCATAATGTGTTCAAGCCCCATGGAGAGTTACATGCCCATTTAAAATAAAACAATAGTGCAGTTTAATGTTTTGGTTTCATAGGAATTAAAACAAATAATTAAATGACATCATTTTTAAATAAGTATGATATTTATAAGAAATAATTATAATTAATTTTTTAATTGTATATGTGCGTGAATGTATTTGTGGAAACTAAATTGACTTTGCATGAATGCATGAACATATTTTAATTATTATTATTTTAAGTGTATTTGTATGTGCATGTGTGTATTTGTGGAAACTAAATAGTTATCTTTATATTTGACTTTGCATGAATATATTTTAATTATTATTATTTTAATTGTATGTGCATGTGCATGAATGTATTTATTAATCTTGTTTATGAGTGAAAGATAATTATGAATATTATATATTAATTAACATTAAGTAATTAATTCATTTGTTCTTTTTTTTTCATTTTTAGTTAACATGTATACTATTAATTAACTAACGCAAAAAAGGTAGTAATTACGGCATTTATGCTCATATAAAATTTACACACCAATTAACATAATTAAGGAAAACATAATTAGTAATTAAGACAAACATTACAATTAAATGAATTAACGTAAATAAATAAACAATAAAGACACATTCATACGTTACACACAGTTTTAAAAGAAAAATCAGTTTCTTTTTCTTTTTTATTATTTCTTTCCAAAAACGATCAGACATTTAATGCATGCAAAGAAGGGGAAGAAATCTAATCTCTTAAGGTATTTTTATGATAACGTTTTGGAGTAATAATAAGAAACAGAGAAAAAAAAGATATAAAACTTTTCATTAACCAGAGAGACAACCTCATTACATAGGTATGATATTCTATTTATACAAGAAAAGCGGGAAATTCTAGTATTGTAGTGGACCGCACATCCATGGACCGTAGGCCCTATAACATTCATTTATTTTTGTATTAAATCTATGAATTATTTATTAAAATGATTTTTGATTTTTCTTTTTCCTTTTTATTTGATGTATGTATGGTAAAATTCTTATATGCTTTTGTCTGAATGACTTACTGAGAATTCTTAAAAATCACTCAGAAAATCCCCCAAAATCAATAGACAAATAAAGAGTCTCCCCAAATCTCTTACAAAAAAAAAATCTCTCGATATTTCTAAAAATCTCAATTAACTAACCCATGCTAATCTCACATCATGGAGTTTTAGAGAATTCAAATGGCTTAAAAAAAGTCCCTAGCCAATAATAAAAGATACAAGAAGACTTTCCAAAAATTTCTTTAAACTAACAAAAGATTTGAAAACTCATTTGACCATCCGGGTAGGATTCAAACCCCACCAAACAAGAGAAAAGCTGGACAAACAAGATAAAAATAGAAGAAACGTTCAAAATAAAATATACTCCTACCATTTTGGTAGGCCTTACCAATCGTGTCAGACTTTTAGACGGTGACATATATTAGAAAGAAAAAAAGGCGTATTGGAATGTTTCACTTGCGGACTATAGATTAAACCGGAAAGTTGAACAGATCAACAAATTACAGCTGGAGAAACGTGTAAACCTCGTCATTATTATCCAAGACTAAAGTAGTGGAGGTTCTGGCTTGCCTTGGTACAAGTCAAAAGGTTAGTTACCTGATTCTGTGGTTAACGTCTTTTTGTCATCTGGAAAGTCAATTTTTGGTTGATTATATCACATGCATAACAAATTCAAAGTGCCGTGGGATATAAAACTGTAAGACTTAGGTAGTTGTTGGATAATGAATTTAAGAAGCAAAACATTCAAAGGGGAAAATCAAACCCGAGCCATTACAATGTGCAAAAAGAGGATGAATGAACCTCATGGAAGAAATGAACTAGGCCAGGGGAGCATCTGGGAAGTGAGTTTCCAAAAGAAGGTTGGTATCCTGTCTAGTAATTTGCCGGGACATAAATGATGATCCTTGCTTTGAACTTCACGGAACTCCAAATATTTAGCGACAAAAAAAACCCAGAAAGGGTGTGCGATCCACGTTATATCTCAAAGTAAGCGACAATCGTTTGGGTGGATTCCAGCTCAGCATGTCGGAGTCGGACCATCATTATCATTTATCTACTAATTGACAAAAGATATAATAATAAGCTTCATTTGAGTTTGTTTTAGAGTACTTTGGTTCCTAAAGTCTGCTGGGACACTGCCCAAATCCAAGGTCATGTAATACAGACACCGTTGAATTTGAGCAAAACCAGGGAAAGAAATGGAGTGCTTACGAGCCCGTTCGGCCATTGACCGAGGACTGTGTCACGCAGGATAACTCCAATGACTAGTAGAGGCTGGGTTTTTTGAGTTGAGTGAATCCCACAAATGTGTTACACGAGATATTTCAGAGGACCCAGCCATCGGTAAAACTAGAATTTACTCGGCTAATTTGTCAGTTAAGGTGTTGGTCGCAAGGATGTAGAAACTAGAAACATCTGCATCCGCGGATAAGGTATGTATGGTACAATGTATGAGATGGCATGTCATTAAATGCCAAGTAAAAAGGGGTCAAATTGAATATGTGGACCTATGTAGCTCATTGCACAGAACTCATTTTAGATATGGACTAGTTAACAGATTCTTAAAAAGACAATAGGACAGACAATATTAGCTTAATAAAAAAGACCTTAGCTCCCCCAAAATTAGCAATAATAGTAGTGTGGTATAAAATGATTTTGTCGATAGTTGTGAAAATCATCACAAACGAATACGAATCTTCTGGGGGTATCTTAGACTTTGACTAGCCTACGTCTCTATCTGATCCCCTCCAGCCAAGCACTTTTGATTGGAATGATAATCGTGATGATAATAAAATTAATTAAGATGGACGGTTATTAACAAAATTCTCCTAACAGTAATTAACAAGTAATGCAACAACTAAATCAATGTCAATGAGTGAGAGATATCCTTCCTCCCCAATCTCCTTCAAGACTCCAACTGTACAGAATTATATTAAACGTGCTTTTTTATGAGCTAAACAAATAGAGAGAGACATACTCCACATAAATAGATCGAGAAAACAAGGACAGACAAATAAACTCTCTGCAGAAGATTTACACTTTTTTTATCTTCGAATAGATTTTTTTGGTATTCTGTGCCCATTTAATCCATTTTGATGATTTCTTCTACTCACTCACTTTTCAGCGATGCAGCTGGAGTCACAGGTATGCGTCCTCTTTCTCTTCCTCTCTTCTTCCCTCTATTTTTCAATCTCTCTATGAATTCTGTTCAATTGGAAATTGAAATGGGTTTAGGTTTTATATGTGAATTCTTGATTTTTGAGCACTTTTCATTTCTTTGTTTTGAAATGCGATTCTTCATCAATTTGGTGGTATAATATCATTTGGAATTTTGTTTGAATGATGAACATTAGTTTATGTGTATCCTTATACTAGTTCAGAAGTAATTGTGTTGTTATCAATCATTTGAAGAAGAAGAAGAAGAGACAATATTCAGTTGTAGATTGAATGAATGCATATTAGATTCTTTGATGCCAATATATGGTTGACTTTGTTTCTCATGGTTCAGCAGTAGAATTGGGTATCTTTGAACCTAACTGTATTCTTCAAATACTACAATGTTAACAACACTGCTCTCCACTACCAAAATTGATTTTGCTATTGTTTGCAGTATGTATGTTCTCTGATAAGTTTCCTGGTGGCTGTCGACTAATACTTCTCTTTGTTAATTTCAGGGAACCTATTTGCGTTCGTGTTGTTTGTATCTCCAATGTAAGTTTGAGTTCCTCCTTGATTCTATTTGTTATATTTTTATTGTCGAAAAAACATGGAAGAACTTCACTAATATTGTTTGCAAATTTTGTTTCTCCATCAGACCCACATTCAGTAGAATCGTGAGAAATCGTTCGACAGAACAGTTCTCGGGACTGCCCTACATATATACACTCTTGAACTGCTTGATCTGTCTCTGGTATGGATTGCCACATGTATCGCCTGGTATCATATTGGTGGCTACAGTTAATTCTGTAGGGGCAGTTTTTCAACTAGTCTATGTAATCCTCTTCATTGTATACGCGGATAAAGGGAAAAAGGTAAGCTTCTTATCTAGTTTTGCGTTTTGTTTTGGTCCATGATCACTTTGATATTAGGATTGTGACACTGAATGTTGCTGGCAGATGAGAATGTTGGGACTGTTGCTTGCCGTTTTTGGTGCATTTGTGGTCATAGCGTATGTGAGCATGACGTTTTTCGACTCTCACACGCGACAGTTGTTTGTTGGATGCTTGAGTGTTGCTTCTCTCATATCCATGTTTGCTTCCCCACTATTTGTAATTGTATGTTTATATCCAGCTTTGCTTTCTGAGTTCCATTTTTTCACTTTCAATCATATGTGCACCCCCTACTTGCTTCCATGTGTCACGACTCAGTTTATCTGGTTTGGGTTTATTTATCGATACTTATTTCACATTCTTTTGTCAGAATTTGGTGATCCGGACAAAGAGTGTCGAGTTCATGCCTTTCTATCTTTCCCTTGCGACCTTCCTGATGAGCATCTCTTTCCTCACTTATGGGGTGTTGAAATCAGATCTATTCATTTATGTGAGCACCCTTTAAACATGACATTTTAAGTTTGATAACATGTTTAACATTGACTCCTTAAACTTCCATTTCACTTGCAGTTGCCAAATGGGATAGGAACCGTTCTTGGGGCAATACAGCTGTCTCTTTATGCTCACTACAGCAGAATGTCTGGTGACGGCTCTAGAGAACCCTTGATACCGTCCTTTGCTTGATGAATATATTTGAAATAGATGCAAAGGTAAATGTCAGCTGTTTTTATTGTACATTCGTAGCCCTTTTGTCTTGCTATTTATGAAATGCTTTGCATCATTCTTGAGTGGAGAAGTTTGCAACTTGCAAACTTTCCAGATGAAATTCTTCCTGTAACCATTCTTGCTCCCATGAGTGTATTTTTTTGTGTATTAAGAGTTGACAGCATATTTGTGAAGTCCTGGAAAGATGATGAAAATAAAAGATTGTTTACCTTCTTTGCAAATTGTCTCTGTTTTTCTGCTTTATTTTTTTTCATAGTACCACATTGGAAAAGGCTCAAATGATGTTATGAGCCTGGTAAGCAGAATGTAAGATCGTCAGATCAGAAGACATGATTGTGTGATGATAGAGTATGTTTCCTGTTTGTCCTGCGAGGACCCTTTCCCAGTATACTAGAAGCTTTCCTAATATAGTTCCTTAAACCACTATGCCTCAAGAATCCAACCTTTCTTTATTTCTGTGTATCTCTTGCATAAAATTGAGTCTTTTTCTTTTCTGTGTTTCTTTTCCATCTGCTTAGAATTTCTTTTCCATCTGTTTAGAATGAAGTTGAATACTTTTGCAACTTGTACTAGAGCTTCGCAATGGAAATTCGATTTTCTATCATTTTGCATCTTACATTAGCTATTATCCTTTCATGAATGCATCTATGGTCGATTAAAGTCTGTAAGACCTGAATTTAGAGAAGACAAGTTTATTTCTTGTGTAAAGTTCCCTGCTAATGGAAAATCTAAACTTCTTATATCAGGGATTCAGCAATTACACATTTCTGTTCCTGTGAGAAAAAAAAGAGAGCAAGAGTGGTTTAGCTTTCATTAATAAAAACGTTGGGCCTCTTAATGTACCATTCTGTCAAACTCTTTCAGAAAACACATTTACTCAGGAAAAATTGAACACTTTGGGAATTACATCAGTATTATGCCTATCAGAAATTATCTGAATCTTCGTCACTTCTATTACAATCTTCATCAGCCAGTGAGAAACTAAGATGTTGTTTATAGCAAATCCCGCAGAGTAGTTACAATTGGTGCTGTGCTTATATCCTGCACATAACCAGAGTGAAAGCTTCTTGTCAGTAGAGTTTTACTTTGCTTCAGACGTAACAAAACAGACAATTCAAACATTTTCATTAACAGTTTCTGATTCCATCCTTAACAATTTCAGTAAAATCTCCTTACGTCACTTGTAAGGTGACTGTTTTGTCTATTGTTCATGAATTCTGTCTCTATCAGCACTCATTGGTTTTTCTGCACCATGTGAAGGCATCTTATACCTTAAATTTTAAATTTCTACATTCAGTTTAAATTTCATGAGAGGTATTGAAACTCACCTGTTGCACTAACTCAGACCCATGAAGTGATCGCCCTTGTTCATCATAGAGAATTAACCCACTGAATCTTGGGAACTCGCATTTCTCTCCCATCAGTATTGGCCTTTGCCAAACAGGTGAATCTGAATTATGACTCCAACAACCAAATTCCAAAGCAACACTACCTCCTTCAGCTAACAACAATGGAGGTGCATTAGTCTGCCGCGAAGTCCTGCACGCACTATCCTCCCACTTGTTTGCTCCACTCCATCGTACACTACTTATCAAGGTTTTCTTCATCGAGACCCAGCGCAAACTCGATTCAGACCAATTTGTTGTTGTCATACCTTTAGATCCAGATTCCTCCACTAAAAATTGCCTTCCTGCAACTCCATTCTTCTTCTCTTTCCTCTTCTTAAGGATTGCGGTCGTGCAAAGGCCAATAACAGCCAAAGCAGAACATATAAAGATAAGAAATGCTTCTTGGGTTGTTATATTCCATTTATCTTCCAAATTCCATAAGGCATCCATGGTATCTACTTAGGTATAGGCTAGTAGTAGTCTCTAGGGAGAGGTGGAAGTATATCGAGTTTGCGACAGTAGTAACATGCTGTAGCTATATACTGGTTCCTTCAATGTTGCCAGCATTTACAATAGAATAAGTTGATAACAGCAACTATTGAATTTTGAGGCGAGGTATCCATGCTATTCACCACCATATCCATATCCATCTGGGATACTACTATTATAATAATACTATCAATGGTACCTTCTTTTAATAGCCGTTCAGCAACCCATGGAGACCTGGGGATCAAACTGTAGACTCCAGTGTTTGATCGTACCACTCCACAAGATTGGTTAATATTTTACCCAGTTTTCATTAGTTATTCTGAGAAATCGGTTCTTAACTTCTTCATAAATAGATCGGTGTTTTAAAGCTGCTAGGTGCCCATACCTTGAGAATGAATGCAATTGGTTGTGCTTACTGTTTTCTCGCAGTTTCAGAAGGGCTTATGAATCCATTAATCACCCTAGGAAGGAGCACATGGACCTGAATGGTGTTTTGGATAAGGAGGTATTGTGGGACCAAAAATTGACATACCAATAACTTGACAGTGTATGAACCCTTGTGTCCATAACTCGGGGATGTGGGTTCATCATTCATGCACCCAATGTTACGCTTCTAGTAAGTGTGTGCTCTCAGGCAACTTTAAAGGTTCATGCTGCCTTTATAAAATAGAGAAATTGATAAAACGAAAAAGAAAACACTGGACGTCCTTCAAATATTCATGTCCAAACTCTTCCCAAAGCACATGAATTCCCATTCCAGGTGATATGAAAAAAACGCTCAACTCTTATGAGGTGAATTTTGGGAAAACGCGTTGGGTGAGTTGATCTTTTTTTTTGATGCATGAATATATTAAAAGGAACTAACTAAAGATTACACGGGGGAAAGTAATTCTCCTAGAGTCACTTAAAAGAATTTGATTAAGAAAAGGCGGGTTTGTTTGATCCCGTATCGTTGTCGAGTAGTTTCCTTCTTCGCTTCTATCTGTTGCAAAGTTTGCTATACCATCCGCTGCTTGGTTGCCTTCTTTATAATTGTGTTGAATGTGGCGACAAGGTATGTGGCGCATCCTTTGTTTGATTTCTGCAATCATTTGTGATATATACCAAGCCTAGTTTAATTGGGGGCCATCGGAATTAATTGGGGGCCATGCACTAGAGGACAAAAAAGGTCACCAGGACCTAATTTGGGTCACCCTTATAAAAATATTTTTTAAATGACTAAAATGCCCCTAAATGATTAGTGTTAAAATTTAATTAATTAGTGATAATCTTACTTAATTAGAGTTTAATTTTTTTTCCAGATTTTTTGTCTGCAATTTTAAGTCTAACTTTTTCCCCCCCAGATAGTATGAAAAATCGTCAAGGTATTAAAAATTTTCATTGACGATCCTCAACAGTCGTTAATGTTTAGACTGTTTAAGTGACGACTCTAAACTATCGAAGATTCATTAATGGCGGAAATGCACGACAGTTTTGGGTCGTCATAAAAATGATCAATTCCCTGACGATCCTTTGGAAGGGTCTTTACTGTTTTGGTTACGCACTTGACGACTTAAACAATCGTTAATGTTTTAGAAATGTCGTTATAGACTGTCGTTAATCTCTAAAAAGAGTCGTTAGTGTATGACAGTTTAGAGTCGTTATTGTTTTGATCATGATGTATATGACGACCCTAAACTGTCGTTAATGTCGGTGAAGGGTCGTTACTTGAAAAAAAAAAATATTAATCAAGGGTAAAATAGTATATTCATCTTCCGATTTTTACACCCCTGAAAAATTTGGGGGGCAAACAAAATTTCATGGCCCCCAATTAAACTAGGATACCAAGGAGCTTCTGTTGATGTTCTGATAAAGTGCACGAGAGTTTCTGAGTCTGTTTCAATTATACTCTTGGCCATTGTCTTTCCATTGCTGTTCTGGTTGCTATTACAGTTGCCCATGTCTCAGCCGTTAGCGCAGTAGTTAAACCTAGAGGTTGTTCAAGAGCCATAATGGTTTGTGCATTTGAGTCCCTGCAAATGAATCCCGCTCCAGCCATATTTGGATGGCCTCTAGCAGCCCCATCTGTGTTTATTTTTATCCAACCCGAATCTGGAATACACCATCCAACTTGAATAATTGTAGTTGTTTTTGTGCTGGTTGTTGCAATCCTCGGAGTTGGATCTCCAGGTAGTACCGGTGGGGAGATTTTTCTTGCCCATTCAAATTCTTGTTGTTGTGCTACAGCTGTCCTCAGGATGTTTTCATGGTGAGATTGGGATTGGTTGAAGACTAGATTATTTCTGGTTGTCCATAGTGCCCAGAAAAGAAAACAGAAACCTGTGATGGTGGTTTTATCAGTATAAGCTCATAGTAGATGCAATATGGTTGTTTGAGGATTTAATGTGATAGGATGGTTGTTATGTTGAAGATGGTTTGTTGGTATGCGGTTTAAGATGTTGGTCCATGCTGCAATTGCCACAGGACATTGAATAAGCATGTGTATCACCGTTTCTGGGTTGAAGTTGCATCTGGGGAACATGTTTGAATTGGTGAGGTTGATGCGGTGTAATAAAGAGAAGGTTGGTAATCTTTAGTTGATAGCTTTCCACAAGAAAAGCTGAATTTTTGGAGGACATGGTAAGGTCCATAGAAATTTGGTGGTTGGTAGGGGGTTATGGTTGTATGGTTATCTTGTTGGGCTAAACTGTTGTATCCTGAAGCAGTGGTGTATTTACCAGATTTCGAATGTGGTCAGATTATTTTATCTGGGTTATTGTCCAGGGGAAGGTGGATATTGATAATATATTGTATTGCCTCAGGTGGTAGGTTGTGTAGTTGATCATGTCTCCAATTATGAGTAATAGGGTCAATTAAATCAGCCACAGTAGTAATCCGGTCGATTTGTTTGTGGACATGAGCAGGGAACAATTGTGTTTGCATAAGGTGGTTGGATGTTTGGGTTAAGGAGGTTTTAATGAGAACTAACCTTCCGGCAGGTGTAAGACATTTTTCCATCCATCCTTTAGCCTTACGAGCCATCCTTTGAAGCAAAGGTTCGAAAATATGGCGGGATGTTCTCCCGTGTTTGAATTGGACTCCGAGATATATAGGAGGGGTTGAAGAGGTTGGCATGTTGTAAAATTGGTGTAAAGTATTTATATCTTCTGGCAGTAATCTCGGATGGTGGATGATTGTTGATTTGGATGTGTTGATTAATTGTCATGCCGATGATCCGTAAGATTGAAGTATCTTTTGGAGGTGGATGTTACTCTCTTTGGAAGCTCTGTAGGTGATTAGAAGATCATCTGCATACATAAGATGTAATATGGGCGGTGCTTTTTGTGATATTCTGAGACCTCAAATCATCTGTTTGGCTTCCAATTTGGCAAGATTTGTTGATAGAATTTCAGCACATACAATCAAAATGTATGAAGATATGGGATCACCTTGTCTTATGCTTCTCGTTGGTGTGATGAAACCATGGGGGGTGACATTGATGTTGATGGAGTAGGTGACTGAGCTGATACGTAACATGATATAATCCACAAAAATTGCCGGGAATCCTAATTTGGTAAAGGCTTTTTTAATGAAACCCCAATCCAGGCTATCATAAGCCTTTTGGATATCTAGTTTAAGAGCAATTTTGGGTTCTTTGGTGATGGCTGGGGTTTTGATGTAGTGGAATAGTTCTCCTGAAATTGCGATGTTATCATGAATTGAACGTTGAGGGACGAAGTTGCTTTGGTACGGGCTTATTAGAAATGGGAGAAGGGGTCGAATGCGGTTGACCAGGATTTTTGATATGATTTTGTAATAGACATTGCAGAGGCTGATAGGTCTGAATTGAGATGGTTTTGTTGGGTGGTCTACTTTTGGAATTAATGTAATATTTGTATGGTTCATGAGTGGGTGGATATTTAAAGAATTAAAAAAACTTCGAACTGTAGATATTATTTGCGTGTGAGTGGTATCCCAGAAAACTTTGAAAAACTTACTTGTGTAACCATCCGGCCCAGAGGCACTTTCTGAATTGATGGAGAACAAAGCTTCCTTGATTTCTTGCACTGTGACTTCTGCTGTGAGAGAATCACATTGTTTGGATGTTAATCTTGGTGCAATTTCCTCAAATAGTTCTTCATATATTATTGAGTTCGTAGCTGTGTATTGATTTGTGAAATGGTCCAGGATGATCTGAATTACTTGATCTTTATCGGAAATCCAGTTATTTTGCTGATCTTGTAATTGTTGAATGTTGTTGCGACTTCGATGTATGGTTGCTTTGGTGTGAAAGAAGGTCGTATTATTATCTCCGGATAGGAGCATTGTATTCTGGATCTTTATTGCCAATATGTGGCATGACATTGAAGTAAGATTAGGTGCTGGTTCCGAAGCTCTTTTTCTAGATTTAGCCAATATGCTAATTCCTCGCCATTATGAATGACGCATTGATGTTGAGCCCTTTGGATTTGTGTCGTTGATGTATTTTTGAAAGTGGTATTAAAGTTCGTTCAACTCGGACTTGATAAGACTTGAAAATAAAAACAAAGAAAATATATATACACGATTGTCACGATATCGAGAGGTACTGAGACTCAAGATTCCACCGATTCTCATATTCATGTGGTTCAACTATCAATTCCAGAAAATTATAGCTCATAACATAATAAATATTGACTCTTTATTATTTGCCAAGGTAGATTTTATAAAAGATTGATTGTAAATCACAAGCATGACGTATCAAAAATACTAAGACCAATAATACGTCATCAAACAAAACCACAATCAATTAAGAAAAATCATGAATCAATTTAAAATAGTGCAAAAGTCATACAAGAATTAAATAAATTTACCACATACATAGAGAATGGCTTCCTCCGTCATCCCAGTGTTGGGTTTTAGATCTTCATGGTGAAAACACGCTCAAAATAATAATCCATAGTTCAAAAAGGTGTTTTATTGAAGAAGAGGTATAAAGCAGTGTGTTTGTAACAATTATAATTGTTACAGAACCCACTGTTACAGAGAGCCCTAACAGAACTGTTGCGAACTCAGATTAATTGTTGGAAAAATTGTTACAAAGTTATTGAGTTTGAAAGTATAGGTCACGGTTTCTGCGACTGTCCAATTGTGTCCTATGTTCTTCAGCTCGTCTTCTTCTTCACCAGCAGAGAATTACTCTGCAACTCTCCTGCAACTCCGACGTCTCCTCTGCTTCACCCCCAATTCTCGATCCCCCTTTTTGGGACTCCTAGCAACCTATATATACACAGCAGGGACAGAAAATATCGATACAATCCTCTCCTTTCTTTTCTCCCAAGTTCCGGATATTTCCTTCATTAGGCTTCTTCACGCATCATCTGAATCATTCAATTGCTCTTAAACATAGACTGAAATCTCACAAAATATATTCTATTTCCTTCCTCAACGTAGATACCAAAAACAAATCAACTACCCGTGATATTCTGCGTACGCTGTTTAGTTGAGAGAAGTAGGTAAACTTCCCATTTTTTTTACGATCTGTAAACACCTCCGACCCTGTTTCAATGTAACAGGATCACACGTATCCAATTCAGAGAAAATCTCTCTACCAAATACAACCCAGGGATCCAAACAAACCCGAGTATTACCCAACTCCCTGTTTAACTCCAAATCGATGTGTACCTCCTCTTTTCTCGATTCGAATAGTGTTACCAACCCTGTTTTGTCGTACAATATTGATGCCAGTTAATATCCAAGACAAACTCCTCAAAAATCTCGTCCAAATACCGATCCACAAAAGCCGAGAATATTTATAGCTCGTCCCCTGTTATATCGTACATGACCATAATTTCCTTCTTTTTCGAGATGAAACCCTTTACCCATCCTGTGTTGTCCTAACAGGACTAAATCAAACCAAATCGGGGATTGAGTCTCGTTAAAATCACTCCCGAAATCCAATCAAACTTCCATGCAAGTGATAGCTTGTTTTCCCGCCAAATTCCTTGTTTGAAAGGTAGAGGATGGATTACCCTTAGCCAATCCGGGGGTGCCAATAGCCGTGAGGTGTAAATAACAATTAGGGTACCCCTTATCAGTAGAGTTCCCCTTAGTAATTGAGTTCCCCCTATCCAAATGAAGGGTGTATTTAGTAATTTTCTCCCACGAGCGCAAAAGAACCACTTTTCGAGCCAATTTCGCCGCAAAAGCTTATTTCTCCAAAAACACCTACAAAGACATAAAATACCAAATAAACACAAAATCAAGTACTAACAATATGGAGAATTCAGTTCAAAATAGACACATAAATGTGTCTATCAAATACCCCCAAACTTATTATTTGCTAGTCCTCGAGCAAATCAAATCTAGAAAATAAAATCCTAGCTCACTGTCGCAGGCATCGTCAGTTGTATTTAGCGTATGCAACAAGCCTTTAAACCCCTAGGTGGCCCTAGTGGTCGAGTTATAGTCTCGGGAGGGGTTACAAGAGATATACCCACAAAACCTTTACTCCAGACCCTAACTATCTACGCAGAACCTTGGAAGGCACTAAAGAATATCCTTGGTTGACATACTTATTGACTATAAGAGGAAGTACCCTGATGCGAAATTCCAATTGCTGTACACGAGTTTGCACTCAAGCATACTAAAATTCATATATAAGTCACAGAGCTCTACTCAGATAGTCACACTATGGACATCAATATCCGGAGTCAAACTTATCACATGGATAGATCAAGAAGATGGATATAGATAAAAACATAGATGGTTTTCGATATTGACTAAGGTGAACGGTGTTTCTCATATCTGTCTGAAGGCCACTGCCAAAATAAACCTATCCTGATGGAATGAGATATTGGTCTGACTAATATCAACACAACTGGCATATACAAGGGAACCAGTGGTCTATAATCCTAACTCTAGGTCAACACAACTGGCATATACAAGGGTTCCAGTGGTCGACTTTATTGAATTTATTCCGGTTGGTCTGGTGGTCTGGTCTTTTTTTTTTTTGTGGTATCTCAATCACTCTATTTCACCCTAGCAGTGGTAACAACTTGAATCGTGAGCCCCACCAAATCACTTAGAAACATATTTAAAAATAAAAATAAAAACAAAAGTGAAAAGGACTCAACGAGATATGGCGAAACTACCATGTTATTTCTAACACTTGAGCTCTGTGCTTTTATGAATAGACTCTTTAGATGTTTCCATCTAATCAGATTGGTTCCTCAACTCCTACAAACAAAATGCTTCCATGCACTTAGATTGGTTAGTGCAATCCTTAATAGGCATAAATTTCTAGGCTCTGGAGTTTATTTATTGCAACTAAAAAGTTTCTCCCATACCCCCAAACTTAAATCTAACATTGTCCTCAATGTTCTAAAGATAAAATTAAAAGCACGAACAAGGAGAAACTGTTACCATTTGAAGCAAAAGAGATAAGGAAAGATATTACCGTGTTGCATGA
Organism: Papaver somniferum; assembly: GCF_003573695.1. Lineage (NCBI taxonomy): Eukaryota > Viridiplantae > Streptophyta > Magnoliopsida > Ranunculales > Papaveraceae > Papaver > Papaver somniferum. The sequence goes on along the minus strand of NC_039358.1, from coordinate 126,808,014 downwards.
GATTAGGTTACCTCCCAAGAAGTGCTAAGTTTAACGTCTTCAGCCAGACATAAGAAAGGATTAATCACCTCGTATCATAAAGTAATAGCCGAAATATCTGTGGGTCATCAAAACCAAATAGAGCTATCACAAGTAAAAGGAATCTGCAACATGCCAAGAAAATTAACAAATAAAGTGCACCCTTGTCTAGTTTCCTGTTTAAGACAACTACATCTAGCTGTGGTTCAGGTTCAGGCTCTATGAAAGGTTCTAGATAAAATATTTTCATGCGCTGGAATTCCTCAAAGATAAGGTCCGGTTCAGGTATTAGAGTCTGGAAAAACTCAAGTAAAAACTTAGAAGCACATAATAATAACCTGAATAATTGTGGATCCTTAAAGTCAATCAGTTTTGACTCACACAGTTGACCACAATGAGAGTGGTGGTCTTCCTTAAACAAATGTGTCGATCCTAATCTCCTAAAGTAATTAGGTTTAGTCTCAAAACTTAATAATTGACACATATGAAACTTATACGTTCCCACAATTGGTCGAAAAATATTTGGTGGGAAAACAAAGTCAATCTGGATATCATAGCCTGGGTAAACCACATCAACCAGAGGATGGGTTTCTAACAACTGAACTTCCTTATGGACACACTAGGTTCAAGAAAACGTGTATGAAGATAATCTTGTAAAATGGTTGAGGCACATATGTCAAGTCCCAAGTGAGGGACCTTTCTAATAGTTAAAGCACATGGAGAATGATAATCACCCCCAAACTTAGAGTTTTTAGTGTCTCTAGAAAGACTAGTCACAACTTCCCTAATTTCAAGGTCATATGATTCCTGAAAATGGTCAATTGATTCTTGTAAGTCAGTTTCATCCTCACTCATCTCTACGAGTTCACTTTCTTTTTCTAAGACTAATGTTTCTAAATCGCTAGACTCTAAAACAATATTCTCAGAAAAACTCGTTCCTCTAAACCATTATTAGCTTCGTAATCAAAAGGAAATACTACATCGTCTAAAACAGGGGTATCTCTAGTCAAATCCTCGTCCTTTTGAATAGGTGAATAATTATTAAAATTATTTGGATTTGAACTAGAAACATTATCATTATTAAGCTCAATTGGAGTAACAAATGCCTGATCACTATGCCTACTTATTTCAAATTCTTCATCAATACTATCCTCATCATAATCATCATTATAATAACATGAAAATGGTTGAACCTCATCTAAACAAGTAGTGTTACCAATTTTATCCTCGTCATCTTGATTATGTGAATAACTATCTTCATTTTCAGAGGTACTATTGGAAACACTATATTGGAAATTAAGAGCAGTTATGTTCTGGGCCTCTAACAAAATATTTTGAGTCGACTCACATGACTTCCTGATTGAATCTAGGAAAGAAAGTTCACTCGTTGCATTGCTTTCGTCCATAACTAAGTTATTCATTTCTGCTAACTTACGTGTCGACTCAGCTAACTTACGTGTTGACTCTAGTAGAGAGGAATTTTGCTCGTATGACCGGTTGGCGTGTGGATAGTAATTGAGCTCACCATGATATGGACCATAACCTTTAAAAGGCTGATGTTCCCAACCATTATTCACACTATGGTCAAAGTAGTAACGTCCATTTTGAAACTCAATCTGATATTCGTTGTATTGGCTATTGTAATACCAGTTCGACATTCTATTGCAGGGGTGTGAGTTGTCACACAAAATAAAACCCAATGACAGGGGATTCGTGGGTGGATAGAATCTTACCTCCCGTACCAGACGGGCGATGAACCGTTGAAGTCGACTCAGGCCATCGACTTCGATGTCAGTGTACGAACCCGAGGGGCCGAGACAGTATCATAACTGTCTTCCTTCCCTGCAAACAGTTGATATTTAATTTTGACCCTTCCTTAGGGTTTAAAAATAATGTCCAAGAATGTCCAAAAAGTCCAAAAATAAAAATGTCCAAAAAGGAAAAGAAAAATTACAAAAATAACACCCTATTTACATTTTCTAAAAATAAAAAAAAATAACTATATATAAAATCTTCTTCTTCACTCCTTTCGGATTCCTCTTTTCTTTCCTTCTTTGGCGATGCTTTCCTTTTATAACACTTTTTCTTCCCTTGTAGCCTCGCTCCAAATCTGAAAAGAATCGAAAAATACCAAAACGCGTAAAAAAGAACAAAAAATAATAAAAATAAAAAGAAACCTAAAACAAATCTAAATACAAGTCCGTGTCGGCGGCGCCAAAAATTGATGTAGTTTTGAAAGTGGTAGTAAAGTTCGTTCAACTCGGACTTGATAAGACTTGAAAATAAAAACAAAGAAAATATATATACACGATTGTCACGATATCGAGAGGTACTGAGACTCAAGATTCCACTGATTCTCATATTCATGTGGTTCAACTATCAATTCCAGAAAATTATAGCTCATAACATAATAAATATTGACTCTTTATTCTTTGCCAAGGTAGATTTTATAAATGATTGATTGTAAATCACAAGCATGACGTATCAAAAATATTAAGACCAAGAATACATAATCAAACAAAACCACAATCAATTAAGAAAAATCATGAATCAATTTAAAATAGTGCAAAATTCATATAAGAATTAAATAAATTTACCACAGGCATAGAGAATGGCTTCCTCCGTCATCCCAGTGTTGGGTTTTAGCTCTTCATGGTGAAAACACGCTCAAAAAGGTGTTTTATTGAAGAAGAGGTATAAAGCAGTGTGTTTGTAACAGTTATAATTGTTACAGAACCCACTGTTACAGAGAACTCCAACAGAACTGTTGCGAACTCAGATTAATTGTTGGAAAAATTGTTACAAAGCTATTGAGTTTGAAAGTATAGGTCACGGTTTATGCGACTGTCCAACTGGGTCCTATGTTCTTCAGCTCGTCTTCTTCTTCACCAGCAGAGAATATACTCTGCAACTTCTCCTGCAGCTCCGACGTCTCCTCTGCTTCACCCCCAAATTCTCGATCCCCCTTTTTGGGACTCCTAGCAACCTATATATACACAACAGGGACAGAAAATCTCGATACAATCCTCTCCTTTCTTTTCTCCCAAGTTCTGGATATTTCCTTCATTAGACTTCTTCACGCATCAATTGAATCATTCAATTGCTTCTAAACATAGACTGAAATCTCACAGAATATATTCTATTGCCTTCCTCAACGTAGATACCAAAAACAAATCAACTACCCGTGATATTCTGCGTACGCTGTTTAGTTGAGAGAAGTAGGTAAACTTCCCATTTTTTTACGATCTGTAAACACCTCCGACCCTGTTTCAATGTAACAGGATCACACGTATCCAATTCAGATAAAATCTCTCTACCAAATACAACCCAGGGATCCAAACAAACCCGAGTATTACCCAACTCCCTGTTTAACTCCAAATCGATGTGTACCTCCTCTTTTCTCGATTCGAATAGTGTTACCAACCCTGTTTTGTCGTACAATATTGATGCCAGTTAATATCCAAGACAAACTCCTCAAAAATCTCGTCCAAATACCGATCCACAAAAGCCGAGAATATTTATAGCTCGTCCCCTGTTATATCGTACATGACCATAACTTCCTTCTTTTTCGAGCTGAAACCCTTTACCCATCCTGTGTTGTCCTAACAGGACTAAAGCAAACCAAATCGGGGATTGAGTCTCGTTAAAATCACTCCCGAAATCCGATCAAACTTCCATGCAAGTGATAGCTTGTTTTCCCGCCAAATTCCTTGTTTGAAAGGTAGAGGATGGATTGCCCTTAGCCAATCCGGGGGTGCCAATAACCATGAGGTGTAAAAAGCAATTAGGGTACCCCTTATCAGTAGAGTTACCCTTAGTAATTGAGTTCCCCCTATCCAAATGAGGGGTGTCTTTAGTAATTTTCTCCCACGAGCGCAAAAAAAACACTTTTCGAGCCAATTTCGCCGCAAAAGCTTATTTCTCCAAAAACACCTACAAAGACATAAAATACCAAATAAACACAAAATCGAGTACTAACAATATGGAGAATTCAGTTCAAAATAGACAGATAAATGTGTCTATCAGTCGTTGACTTGCGAATTAGAGTTGGAAGATGCCCAAATGTATTCTTGTTCCAATACATAAGGGTTTGGCCAGTGGTGATTATCTTTAGCTGAAGGTCCAGAGCAGGTTCATCATCACTTTGTTGAGTCCAGGAAGAATCTACAATTTTCTTGAGCTGAGGGTGCGTTAACCATATATGTTCAAATTTGTAATTTTTTTGTCCATGCCATTCAATTGCTTTGGTGCGCAAAAGGATGGGTGCATGATCGGATGCTATCCTCGGAAGATGAGTGACGGCGGCATGAGGATTTGCGGTGTGCCAATATGAGGTTGCAAGAGCTCTATCTAATCTTGCTAATATATTGTCTTGTCCCTGCTGATTGTTTGTCCAAGTGTATGGATCTCCACGAAATCCTAGGTCGATGAATTCCATTTGATCTATCATTGTGAGGAATGGCTGAGTCTCGCTATAGTTGACTTTTCTTCCCCCTTTCTTCTCTGATTGGCTTTTTACTTCATTAGAATCCCCTATCAAAACCCATGAGGTTGAGTTGGAGATGTTGGGGAAAATTGTTGGGAAATCTTGCCAAAAATCAGTTCTTGTCGCTGGATATGGAGGACCGTATACGCCCGTGCAGAGCCAAGGTTGTGCTGGAGCTGGTGGAGTAACAAGGACGTGGATGAAACTCTGGGATTGATTTAGCACTTGGATGTTTAGGTTGTTCCACATGAGACATAGTCCTCCTCTTCTACCAACTTTGGAGACTGAGTTTAGGTTTTGGAATTGAAGGGATTGAGCAAGGCTTGACATGTGTCTTTCATTAGCTAAAGTTTCTGAGAGGAATAGTATATTGGGCTTGTGTAAAGAGGTTATATCTTTTAGGTGTTGTATTGTGGTTGGGTTATTGATGCCCTGGAAATTCCAGACCAAAATGTTCATGTCTGAGGATTTTGAGTGATGTCCAGTAAATCAGAGGGTAACAGAAATAGAATGTAGGTGGGATTGCTAATGGGCTGTAGATAAAATTAGCAATTAGGTTCTAGGCTTGAAAGGGTTACAAAATAGAATGTAGGTGGGATTGCTAATGGGCTTTAGAAGATTTTAGCAATTAGGTGGGCTTGAGAAGATTGGGAGAGATAGGGGATAAAAGGAAGAGATTCACCACATTACTCAAAAATGGAATCAACTAGAGTTAGTGAACCAGAAGATGTGTTTTATATCACAACACTTACATGAAATATATTTTGAAGTACAATTATAACCTAGAAGGTGTGCTTTATAAAAAAGCACATACAATTGCAGAATATCTATAACTTAGAAAGTGTGCTTAATACAAGACACCACTTACAAGAAAACTACAAGATGATCTACCTCAAAAATTAAACCAGAATATTACAGATTACATGGAACTATTACACCCTCGAACAAACTGTTATGAACTGATATCAAGCAAAAAACTTCAACCTTAAATAGCAGTGGAGTTAGTCGAGATAATATAACAGACAAGGGAAGAGGATATAAATTAGAAGTTTAAGCGGACTTACCTGGGGGCTTAGTTCGATCAGAGGAGCTTAGGGTTGGGAATTGAGGGTGAAATCTTCATTTGGACGCACATATTCGGCAGACAGAGAAGACAACTCAAAAAGGAAAGAAAGAGTATAATAGGTTGTAACTTTAAGTCTAAACTAGAACTAGAAATCACACCACATAAAACAGAAAAATACTTATGATTTTACTAAGATTATAAACATGTCTAAGAAAAGGTTGTCTTCCTATTTCAAGAAATCCCGAAAGAAGAGACGCAAGAGAAAAAACTAAAAGGAGGTAAAAGAAAAGGAACAACATAACCTCAAACCATATCTAGCGCACACTTTACTAAAAATATACTATCTCAAACCATCTTCGAAACTATCTCTAAGAAATGAACTGTCATGGAAAGAAAGGAGACAAGAGGAAAGGGTAGGTAACAAACTCAATATCATTAGCAGAGACCTATATGAAGGAAAACGAATAAAAATAAAACAAATTGCATGCGAGGATTATCAGTAAACAAGGATACAAACATATATGAATCGACTACTCAACTAGAAAATTCCTTTTACGAACAAAGACACAAAGCAGCAGAAAGCTTTTGCACTATAATAAGACATCAATCAGCCGGAAATACCATCCAACATACAAGAGGCAAACTACACTGGCATATGAAACATAGGCATTGGCCATAAAACCAACAGGAATAATACACCCAATAAGAATTAGCGTAAGGACTGATAATAAGGTTTTCATTTTCCATCAAAAACTATGAACCCATTTTAAGAAAATCACCATAAGGACTGTTACAATTTCTTTCAAAAACTAAGAACCCATTTTAAGAGATTTTGCTTTAAAACAACTTTTAATCCCAAAATAAATCCCATATGTATTGAAATCTCATAACATACTTTTAAATTTTTTCATTAAGTCAAAGCAAAATTTTTGGACACCCTAGGTGAGTTGATAAATGTATTTTTCCGATTTTCTTGTCCTTTTCTTGTTATTTTTCATTTCCCCTCTAGGTTCTATTTGCTTTTCTTTTATTAATGAGTTTTCTAAACAAGTTTGCTTTCAAAAAATATAGACCCTTTTCTTATATCATTTTCTTTTCAGGAGCCTTCAAGTAAATCACATGTTTTTGTTTAGCATTTTCCTTTTTATTAAAAGTTAAAATAGGTTAAAAAGCATCCGAGAGGGGAGAACTTGATGTCACCCTACCCGAAATATCTTCTACCACCATGTTATCCCATACCGGTGATTGTGACCATACTGGCTAGCCTATTACACATATTACTATCAGTATTAGTAGCCGTGTCTAGCTTCTGAGAGGAGATCCATTCTCAGTTTCTTGTTTTTTGTGACTAAATTTCACCTTCCTCCTCAGATAACTTTGATCAGTGAGTTCGTTTCAAAGAACCATGACTAAGAGCATTAATAACATCACTATCAAGACTAATAGCCGTATTTAGGCTTTCCTTAACAACCCTGCATCAACCTTTTTTTTTTACGAGAATGACAAGGATAGAGAAAACCAAGATTATATGAATTTCCAGAAAACTTAACACACTTTGGATTAAAACTAATCTTCCCCGATAGGACAAGTTCGGTTCCGACTTTGCAACTTCTTCCCAGTTCTTTCAATCACCAATACTCACATGTTACACAATCCTTTTATTATATCCAAGAGTGGTTGTCCTTGTAGTAAGAGAATATAAGAGAATAAAACGAGATAATAAAGAGTTCGCCAACTATATCAAAGTTCTTATTTATTTAATTTATTATATGTAGTAAATAAGTGTCACCAATATTTTTATTAATATTTGTCAGAGCATTGCTCGGTTGAACATACCAAGCGTTGGTGTGTCAAGTTTAGTTATCAACTTTAATTCCAAAACTCGGTCGCTTAAATTGCTTACTAAATTTAACTTCGTTAGGTTATATTTAGGACATAAAAACATTGAGATATGCTATATTTACTCATCGAACATTTGAAGACGGATTCAAAACAAAATGAAGACATCATCCTTCATATTGAGGTTAGTAACTATTGACTATGACTTATTCCATTTCTATCAATTTCTTATTGTCTTATTCATTGAAAATATAACATGCGAAGTTTATTCACATAGATTTGGTATTTAGATGACTTGAGCATTATCTATGATCAAAATATCAAGAGGAAGTATATATATTACTTGTTTTTGCAACTTATTGTATTAAAAAACGTGGTATAGTTTTCATTCATGATTTCGACTAACATTAAAGATTAATTTGTGGGGAACCTTTGGCATGAGTTTGTGCTTTGAATATCATGTATTTTTTTAACACGTATTAAGCTAGTTGAACTTGAATTAAATTTTGAATTCATAATAAGTGTTAGAGCATAGCTCGGTTGAACCCACCAAGCGTCGGTATGCCAAGTTTGGTTGTCATATTTCAGTATCAAACTCATCTAGAGTCGCTTGATTAAATACTAGAGTCAACTTCATTTAGGATACACTAGAAAGTCTAGAAATGTTGAGAGGTACAAGTATAACTCCGAATACCTGAAGAATGAGAAGAAGTAACGACTGCAACGAAGACATCATCTTTCCACTTGAGGTTAGTAATACCGACTTGACGTGTTTCCATTCCTAACGTATCTTTCAAGCCGTATTATATTGAAAAAATAACATGCGAAGTTGTATATATATATAACACTCTAGTGATTATACTTGGTCATATCATTATGATTAAAGTGTCAAGGAATCCATCGTTACGAAGTATAAACATTTATCTTTTGGAACTTCGTATTTACTTTGTGGAAAAAGGTGTAACCGGTCACAAACTACATTGGGAAGTTAGTTGTAATCGGTCACAAGCTATATTTGGAAGCAAGGTGTAACCGATCACAAGCTAACTCTGGAAGTAAGATGTAACCGATCACAAGCTGTCTCGGGAAGTAAGGTGTAACCGATCACAAGCTACCTTCGGGAAGCATGGTGCAATCGATCACAACCTACTTTGGGAAGCATGGTATAACCGGTCACAAACTAGTTTGGGAAGCATGGTATAACCAGTCACAACTTACATTGTGAGTTTGGTACAACCGATCCCAATGAGCAAAACAGAGTTTCCAATATTCGCATATCTCTTTATGTTTTGTGTGAAATTGGAATTAGGGTTTGCTGAGAGAAACTTCTAGATGTCGACATCATTTAAACATGTACATAACTCTTATCATTAATTGTTCAAAGATCTTCCTTGATGCTCAAGAAAATCCCATGCCGAAATATTGAAAAGCATTTAATTATGAATTTCATCATGTATGTTTTAATTACCAACAATTAAAGCATATCCTCTGGAAAATATTATTAGTTAATGTGCTACATTAATAATAAAAGTTTTCTATGAGAGTTTTCGGAAATATGGTTTGGCATTTAAGTGGAAATAGGAAAACCGAAATTAGGTACTTTAATGTTAATTTCTTGAGAATATATTCGGTTTTGGAATTTCCTTGTTGTCCAAACAACCTTGGTCTATAAATACTTGAGTTTGCATTTCATGCAAATTATCCTAAGAGTCGGGCAAACTTCATTCTTGTTGTTTCTGGTGGAGCCGTCTATCCGAAGAGGAAAGTACCATGATTAGGTAAAATCTCTTACGACCGCTCGTTTAAAGACTTTTGTGGGATCAAGAAGCTCTACGAGTACCGTTGGTGGGAAACAAGATAATTTCATTGTTATTTTAGTTTTCGATTATTGATTTGATTGACTAATGGTTGTTGAAACTTTGATTGCACCTAGTTTGTTTATTCTTGAGAACCTTCTCTTCTGATATAAGGCTCACACAAATTAAATCAAAGTATCGACAGGATCTTTAAAACCATGTTTGGATCTAAAGACATCTTGTGATAATCCATTGTTAACAGACTCTATTATGTGTGTAATTGATCACAAGCGGACTCAAGTTGTGTTGTGCAGGTTATTGAAGACAATAAAAGATTTGAATACGAAGAAGATTTCTTATTATTTTTCGTATCTTGTGGATTTAGTGCACAAACCTTGATCGACTGGGATCCAACTAGAATCGTATTTAACTTTGCTAGACTTGATTGTCTAGTTGTGTAAGATCGGCATCGCTTTATAGTTCCTCTGTGAGTTCTATATTGATTGATTGCGAATCTAAGTATTGGTTATTTCGGTAATCAAAGTTTAAATTGATCTAACCAGACAAAGGAGTCTATTAGTTTAAACGGAAGAGCCTTTGTCAAAAACTCAATAATATCTTAATAGCAAAGATTGATTAGACTGGTTACCAAACAGATTTTTCCTTTGCTGTTTGGAATACGATCCAAATGACTTGTTATTTACGTGCGTGACTCTAGAAGTCGAAGGCGCAGGGATACTGAGGAAACTAAGTAGATAGGGGTAATCTACTTGGTCTCTAGATTTTGTATAACGGCTTAATTCTAAGAGTATTCAAAAGTGGACTAGGTCCCGGGTTTTTCTGCATTTGCGGTTTCCTCGTTAACAAAATCTTGTTGTCATTTATTTTATTTCCGTATTATAATTGTTATTATAATTAAGTAAATTACACACATATGTTAATCCGAATTACTTGACATTGATCGTAATAGTCAAAACTTGACTATTTCAGTAGTTATTGGATGGATTGATCTAACTAGACAAATGAGTTTATTAGATTAAACATAAGATCCTTTGTCAACGACTCATCTTATCTTTAAAAAGATTGATTAGAGTGGTTACAAACAGATTCTTCCTTTGTTGTTTGGAATACGATCCAAAGGACTTGATATTCACGTGCGTGACTCTAGAAGTCGAAGGCGCATGGATACTGAGGGAACTAAGTATCTATGATAGTCTGCTTGGTCTCAACTATACGAAGTTGGTATTTGATTTTATATAGCGGCTTAATTATGAGAGTATTCAAAATTGGACCATGTCCCGAGGTTTTTCTGCACTTGCGGTTTCCTCATTAACAAAATCTTGTCGTGTCATTTACTTTATTTTCGCATTATAATTAAGTAAATTACACACGTACGTTAATCTTGTCACTTTATATTTATCCTATAGAGTTTCGGTTTAACACCGTACCTATTATCAAGTGATCACTTTGTTGTCATACTGTCTCGATTTCATATCCATAGACGATCATACAAAGTGAATACCGTAGTTTTCGTATTTTCTTGACTTTTTTAATAGACGATATATTTGAAATATTGTGGTGTATTTGGGTACCCTCTCCTTTTCAATAAGGATTTAGGAATGATCCAACGTGGCAGTATCGATCTTAAATAAGGTTCAATCCCGGAACTGATCCCAATTGTACTCTGACTTGTCTAAATTTTTTCGAATTGTTCGTTTCTCTTTAACTAATGGGTACCAAGATGTACACAAGTTAGAAATATGAAGATTTACATGTCAATAAATATTGAACATGTATTTAATTCCAATATATTATTGTTCATAGATAGTTGAGTTTTTGTATTATTACAAAGTCATCCCAAAACACACCTGAGAAAAGTATGAGGTTATCCAAGTAGTCTGATTCAATTTGGAGAAAAGCGTGGTTATCAGGTTTAAAGACTTCCTTGGGATTAAGAAGCTCCAATAATACCACTGGTCAGAAATTAAGATTTTTATTTAATTTACATTGTTTTATTACTTTTTATTGGACTAATGTATAGTTATTTTCAACAGACGTTCTTGTTTATTCCAAGGTCATTCTCTTCTTGTTAGAGCATTGCTCGGTCGAACTCACAAGCGTTGCTATCTCAAGCTTGTTTTTCAAGTTTAGTTGATCAAAACTATAGTCTTGATTTCTAGTCTACTTATAGCTAAGTCTCGGATTAGAATAGAAAGTGTAGTTGAGCATTAGACTTCACGGTGTTCATCGATTGAACACGAAGAACTACTAAAGGGAGCTTGTGGAACTTCATAAACAAAAGGTATGTGGAGACTTGAACTCATATATCACTCAAAAGTCTATCTACTCTATCTCCTATTTGAGACAAAAGTCGTATAGAATGTGTAGTTGAGCTTAAGACTTCACGGCGTTCATCGATTGAAGACGAAGATCTACTGAGGAGAGCTTGGAGGAACTTCATCAAAAAAAGGTATGTGGAGATTAATGATGCGTGTCATAACCACAAAAAATTAATCAAGATATTTTCCACTAATTAACTGGTATATAGTGGTAGTAAGGATCGTTCTCATAGAGAGCTGTGTAATTGATAGGTTATTTATATTAGCAAAATAAAAGAAAACACAAAGGGGGGATTGGTTGTAAGATAAATAAAAAGAATAAAAGAAATATGATCAAAGAGTCCTTCGCCGTTACCAAGCGTTAATCGAATAAGTATACTTATCTATTTTCCATCAGAATTATTCATCACCAACCGTAGAATAAAAGCTATATTAGTGTTATCCCCAAAACTCCTTCTATCACTGGATACGGAAGTTCTCGACTACCAGATTCTATTCAATGAACCACCAAGTAGTAGATCACTCAAGTTGTAACCCAATCGAACGCTTTAAACTTTGTTAATTTAGGTTGATTCCAGTAGTTGAACTCTTAGATCAAGGTCCACTTGCTGATGTTGTCTTCACTCGCAATTGATCCATAGAATCCCTCTGCAAGGTCTCGCGATTTCTACTTGTGTAGAGAGTTAATCCACGATTACTTATCTCATAACTTCTACTAGCAAAATAATGATAAATAGACTAATTTAGTTGGACACCCAAACCAGTCTAAGAATCAATCATAAACCCTAGATATAGAAAAGACAACCGACGATAATTAAAACTTCAAACAAACTTGTATTAACAAATCAGACTCCACGTCTAGAACATTGAATTAATCCTTACTCAAAGAAAGTTTAGCTACACATATTACAAGAATTATGGGTTCCCCCTAAAGGGGTAAACCCTAGGTTTAGATGTAGAAGATGTAATATGGGAGGTAGAATTGTGTTTCCCAAGGTGTGGTATGTGATATATGAGATCTATTCTTAAGGCTCTGGATGTCTTCTTATATAAAACTCTCAAAATTAGGTTTAGAATCCTTCCGGGACCGTGTTTCCTTGAGATAAAAGTCAATTTCGCGTCCAAATATGTCCCAGGAAGTTGTCAAGTTCGGCTCATAACTTTCCGACCTTTGTTGGACGAACCTGACAAGTAAAATTTACTCCAGGCGAGTGTTAGGTTCGGCTCACTTGATTAGATTACTTTTAAGCCGAACATCCTCCTGTATACTCTTGATTAGAGTACTCTCACAACATCCAATAGAAACATAGTCTTCAACTCGTTTTCTTCATCTTATTGGTCTTCGGTATTCAACTATTGATGATAAACTCTTGAACTTCATAAAACTTTAACAATTGTAACTCTTTTCCTCTATTCCTTGTTGCTTGAAACTTTTTTATAGATTTTTCTTCCTTCTCCACGGCTTTATTAAATAAATAAAAACAATGTAACAAAAAATTTCTTTTTTCATTTTTTTTTTCTTTTTAACTTTTTCAACTTTTTTTAAAGTTAAACAAGAAAAATAATACAAAAATAATAATGGAAATAGCCATGGGTGAAGTACTTTACCACTTGATTCTTCACAACTTGTATTGTCTTCGATATCATAAACTCCAATAATTCTCATCTTTTGATTTTCTTCGCTCTTGTATATAAGTCTTCATACTTGGATATAGAATTCCGCTCCTTATGTGTTATAAGTCTTCAACATGTGTATAAAAATCTGCTCATTGTATGTTGCTTTACTTGGATATGAAATTTGCTCTTCCTTGTACTGTTGCTTGTAAACCTCAAACGTCTTCAACATTCCTTGTAGATTTTGATGTCGCTCCACTTGTTGATGATGATGGTGTTTGTATGGACCTGTTGTTGGCGAGAGAGAGAATGATGCTAACTGCAAATCAAACTACAAGAAGGTGGCTTTCATCTATAGACGGCACCCTCATGATTGACAAAATTAGCACTCAAGATATCAAAGAGTAGTGCTGAAAATGGTGTTAAGTTGGGTAGCTCACCATTCTACCCGGAATTAACATACGGTGACACACACTCAAAAGAAAGCTCTTTAGTCATCTACAAAGAATTTTTGGTCTGGTGCCTCAGTTGATGTAAAAATAGGTAGTCTCCACCAATGGCGATCACAACTCTAATACTAAATATCTTTATGCACCTCATTTGCCACCGGCATGATTAAATCCATTATTTAACACTCTAACAAGTAAGAAATCCGAATGTAGTTCCCTAACACTTCCAAGTTCAGTTATGTCGGTCGGAATTCTCTATGTAAACATACCTAGAAGTATGCTAGTGAATCTAAAATCTCTACAAGTTGAAGGTTTCTTATGTAAATATTTACAATTTTTTTTTGAAAAACTCTATATGCAAAATATCCAAACGCTCCCCCCAAACTTAAACTTTACATTGTCCTCAATGTAATTGACTCATCCTAAGTAAAATAAGGTGGGAAATCCTAATATGATATGCAAAAGAAGAAAACTCAAAATAAAAGGATAGAAATACAAAACCAATGGGTTGGCTCCCATTCCGCGCTTAGTTTAAGGTCCTCGGCCTGACCTTCTTGTTATCGGTCGTAAACCAATAATCTGAAAATCTGGTAGTCCTCCCAGAAAACAATCTGCGATTCTAATAACAACTTCACACAATGATTAGCATAAGATATAAATAATGAAATTGTTATAGCTTGGAAGTTTCCCCCATAATTAGTCATTTCTACACTCGAAAGTGGATAGAGAACATAAAATAAGGGAACCTCTATAGGTTCCTATTGGTGAACCTGCACAATGCTAAAATCAAACATATCTAGTGGTGGATAATTAAAAGCAAAATAATCCATTAAAACTTTGGAAGCACATAACTCCAATCCTAAGTGAGATGGATCAAAAGATTTAGAAATATGCAAGGGATTAGACAAACCTTCCACAATCTCTTGTATTACGATATCCTCATCATTATTAAAGAATTGCAAAGAATTATTTACCTCATTTGTATCGTGGTCCTCTATCAAACTATTAGGCCATTCTTCGTCTGCTTCAACCGTAATCTCAGCATCATTGGAATCCTTGGAAAGCTCAATTGGGTGTTCCACGAAATCAATCAATTTGGTTTCATTCTCAATCTCTATGTCTTCAACACTCTCATCATCCGAATAAAATTACTCTCTCAGAAAGTCTAGTTCATTAGTGCAAATCTTAATATCTTCACTTGTATACGTTACACCATTGATAGCAACGGTTATGTCATATCCGTTCTCCTCCTTTTGAATAGGCGAGTGGTCCTTATTATGATCTGGAGTTGGAATAACTTGCCATCATTGCACGGACATTCTAAAAGTTGTTTATCTTCATCAGAATCTTCGTCAACCTCATAATCTTCACTATCCCAACGACGCTGGAATTCCATTTGTATGGCCCTATCAATTTCTTGAAGAGTCTCCTCTGATGCTCCATCTTCTTCCAGTTGATTGTATCTCTTATAAAGTATTCTGATGTTTACACGTTTTCTACCATTACTCACAATAGATTACCTAGACCGCAAATCTTCCCTTTGAATGGGTGAAATATGAGCGTGTTTGGTTACACTATCATAAGTTTTGAGTTCAAACCTCTCTGTCATCTGCACATTACTAGAAAACAATTGATCAGAAGCATAACTATCCTTCCATCCTTGTGATTTTTCACTTACATGCCCGTCATAAGGTTGTTGACATGTATGAGAATATCCATAAGGTTCTGTGGGATATTGATCACAACCAAAAGATTGGTTTTGATTACACCCATATGATGGTTGGTAGTTGTTATAAGAATGAGATTGAAATCCATATTGATTACCACTGTTATATGTCTGATCTTGTGCTCCGTACATGTTCTTTCCGTAAAGAAACATGACAACTCACAAGAGAAAAACAGAAAATAAAATAAAAATAAATCTAAAAAAAAACAAAAATAAAAACAAGCTAAACAAATAACAAATTAATTAACAACTTCTCCCCGGCAGCGGCGCCAAAATTTGATGTGTGTCGTAACCACAACAAATTAATCAAGATATTTTCCACTAATTAACTGGTAATATATCGGTAGTAAGGATCGTTCCCACGAAGAGCTGTGTAATTGATAGGTTATTTATATTAGCAAAATAAAGGAAAACACAAAGGGGGGATTGGTTGTTAGATAAATAAAAAGAATAAAAGAAAGATGGTCAAGGAGTCCTTCGTCGTTACCAAGCCTTAATCGAATAAGTATCTTATATATTTTCAATCAGAATCATTCATCACCAACTGTAGAATAACAACTAGATCAGTGTTATCCCCAAAACTCCTTCTATCACCGGATACGGAAGTTCTCGACTACCAGATTTTATTCAGCGAACCACCAAGTAGTAGATCACTCAAATTATAACCTTATCGAACGCTTTAAGCTTTGTGAATTTAGGTTGATCCTAGTAGTTGAACTCTTAGATCAAGTTCCACTTGCTGATGTTGTCTTCATTCAAATTGCTCCACAAAATCCCTCTGCAAGGTCTCGCGATTTATACTTGTGTAGAGAGTTAGTCGACGATTACTTATCTCATAACTTCTACTAGCAAAAGAATGATCAATAAACTAATCTAGTTGCGCACCCAAACCAATCTAAGAATCAATCATAAACCCTAGATATAAAAAAGACAATCGATGATAATTAAAACTTCAAACAAACTTGTATTAACAAATCAGACTTCACGTATAGAACATTGAATTAATCCTTAATCAAAGAAAGTTTAGCTACACATAGTACCAGAATAATGGGTTCCCCCTAAAGGGGTAAACCCTAGGTTTATATGTAGAAGATGCAATATGGGAGGTAGAATTGTGTTTCCCGAGGTGTGGTATTTGACATATGGGATCCCTTCTTAAGGATTTGGATGTCTTCTTATATAAAACTCTCAAAATTAGGTTTAGAATCCTTCCGGGACCGTGTTTCTTTGAGATATAAGTCAATTTCGCGTCCAAATATGTCCCAGGAAGTTGTTAGGTTCGGCTCATAACTTGCCGACCTTTGTCGGACGAACCTGACAAGTGAAATTTACTCCAGGCGAGTGTTAGGTTCGGATCACTTGATTAGATTACTTTTTAGCCGAACATCCTCCTGTATACTCTTTGAAAATATTGATTTTTAAGCTCCAGGTTCGGCTGACTCGAGCTGATGAAGTTTTCAACCGAACTTCTCTCTGTAACTTCAAGTCTTTCAATCTTGTATCGCCCATAACTTCTTCGTCCGAATTCGGAATGACCTCATTCTTTTTGCGTTCACTTCGTATTCTCATTCTCTTCAAATTAGTATTAAGATCTCCTAGATTTGAATGAGTTGAGTTTGTACTTTGGCCTTCCTTCATTAATACACTCCACTTCTTTGCTCATTTAAGCACGTTGTATCTCCTTTTTGGATGATTCACCTGATATGACACATAAACTAGAAAGTAATGATAATAACAAGTATATGCAAGAATAATATCTTAAACAAGTATGAAATTGACATTCTAAACATGAGAAAAGTATCTGGATGAAAAGGCCTTTTGATGAGGAAGAAATATGTCAGACAATAAAAAGATGTGGAGACAACAAGTCTCCTGGTCCAGATGGCTTTAATCTGGAATTTTATAAAGTTGCATGGAAAATAATAAAGGAGGACTTGATGGCTGTCATCAAAGAATTTCATGAAGAAGAAAATCTAAATTGGAGGTTGAACTGTTCGTTCATTAGCTTAATCCCCAAAAAGATGAATGCAGCAGGCCTCAACATTTTAGGCCTATAATTCTTGTCAGCAACACTTATAAAATCATCTCAAAATCCATGGCAGAAAGATTTAAGAGTGTAATACCTAAGTTGATCTCAGAACATCAAGGGGCTTTTGTAAGAGGAAAACAACTTCGTGACGGAGTGTTAATTGCAGGTGAATTGATTGATGCAAGACCTAAAGAAGGCACCCCGGGAGTACTTTGCAAGTTAGACATAGAGAAGGCATTTGAAAATGTCAACTGGTTCTGTGTTGACATCATCCTAAAGAATGCAGGGTTCGGAGAAAAATGGAGGAACTTGATTCAATGGACACTCTCATCTGCACAATCCTCAGTCTTAGTAAATGGTACAGCCACAAAAAAATTTAAGCACTTCAAAGGGCTAAGACAGGGAGACTCATTCTCCCCTTTCATATTTATTCTAGTGGCTGGGATTCTTACAAATCTATTAAAGAAAGATGAGGATCTAGAAATGATCAGGGGGTTTCAATTAGGGTCAAACATTATGGTCTCACACTTGCAGTTTGCTGATGATACCCTAATTTTCTTGGATGCAAAGTAAGAGGCAGTGGAGAACCTTCTTCTCATTCTGCAAGTATATGAAGCTATTACTGGCCTTAAAGTCAATTTAGAGAAAATTACCATCGTCAGTTTAGGTGTAGATCATAAAGTGAAAGACCTAGCCAAAATACTGCATTTCAAGGAGGAAAATCTAACCTTGAAGTACCTGGGAATCCCATTGGGAGCCACCTTAAAGCAAACAAGTGTATGGGAGATCATCATAGACAAGCTGCAAAAGAAATTAGCTAAGTGTAAGAGGAGATATTTCACCAAAGCTGGTAGAATTGTCTTAATCAACACCTCTCTACCTAGTCTCCCAATTTATTTTATGTCAATCATGCAAATGCCTGCTTCAGTAGAAAAGAGAATGATAAAGATCATGAGGGACTTCTTATGGGGTTCAACTACAGAAAAAAGAAAATACGTTGGGTGGCTTGGGATAAACTTTACAAATCTAAAGAGGCATGGGGATTAGCATTACGGGGTTTAAGAAGCACAAATAAAGCCTTACTTGCCAGGTGGAGCTGGAGATATGCAATGGAAAAGAAGGCATTATGGAGAAAGGTGGTACAATTTAGAACAAAGTCAGATGAAAATGCATTATATCCCAAGGAATACAAGCTTGCTCATGGGAGAAGATATTGGAAGGGGATACAAAAGAGAAATGGATTCTCGAAAGAAATTCCAACATCAAAGTGAGGAATGGTCAAGGAGTTAACTTCTGGTTTGACAAATGGTTGGGGATCACTCCATTTTTCATTTCTCATCCTAAAGTCTTCAAACTCGCTGTAGACAAATATGCACAAATTTCAGATTTAATTGCGAATGATAGATGGAAAATTTCTTTGAAAAGATTTTCCTCAGCTGAAGACACTGCAGAGATTAATAATTTATTAGCTTTTCTGGGTCCCTCTCCAACTTTGACTACTGATGAAGAAGATACAATCATATGCTCTACTGCTTCACAGTTCACCGTCAAAGAAATCTATCACTGGTTACTATCTCAACAACCATCTTCGTCTCTAGCACAGTTTCCACACAAGCTTATTTGGGTGAAGATGGTTCCCCCAAAGGTGCAGGTGTTTCTATGGTGTATATGGCATAACTTCATCCCAACGGTGGACAATCTCAACAGAAGAGGATGTGAAATAGAAAACACCAACTGCAGTCTATGCTCATTACAGCAAGAGACAATTGATCACCTATTGTTAGGTTGTAGATTTACAATTTATATCTGGGATTACTTCATAGTTCGATTTGGGGTTTCATGGAACTACAAAAACACAGTAAAGGACCATATTCAAGAATGGGCAACAAATAAGGGAAGAAAAGAGGAAAGAAAATATGGCCTCTCCTCCCAGCAGCAATCCTGTGGGTTATTTGGTTAGAGAGGAACATGAGAGTGATGTCAAGTTTGCGGCACAAAGAAAACATGAGATAATCAACGAAGTGAAGATATTCATCTATCATTGGGGTTTCATCAAAAACTATTTCCACTCAACCACTTTCACGGATCTAATTACTAATTGGGTTGAAGTTCTGGACTGTAATTAAATTCTATTTAATTGAGCTGAGAGGTTGGACCCTAGACTTTTGTAACTTCTCTTTTTTCCAATTTAATAAGATTTTATCCTTTGCCTTCAAAAAAAAAAAAAGTCCCCCACACTTAGTTTTTGCTAGTCCTCGAGCAAACTACCTAACATAAAATACAACAACTTCATTTCGTCGAGGATACGTATGCACTTAACATATGAAACATGCCTTTAAACACCTAGGTGTCCGTAGTGGACGAGTTATAGTCTCGTGAGGGCTTACGAGAGGTATACCCACAAAACCTACTCCAACTTCAAAGCGTTCTAGCTTCCCAAGCATCCAAAGAGATATATGGACATAGAGTTCTTGCATGCTAGTAATAAAAAGTTAGAAATGCCAAAAAGCATATTCTCATTCTCAAAAGTTGAGTGAGAAATAACCACACCATAATGAAAGAATTCAGGTTCGAGAGTGATCGAAAGCCTCGACTCTGCCTCACTAATATGGTTTTATGATGATTGCACTCAAAAGACGCCTTTTTTAGTCTCACACATTGTGTACAGGCGTGAATGAAGATAGAAATCCCGCACATGTTGAATGGTAGGAAGGAAACCTTCCGAATAATTTCTGGAGACCCCACAAGATCGTGGGAAATAAAAATATTTTTTCGATGATCTCTAAGAAAGGAAATCAACCACTATTGAAATGATGGGAGTACTCACCACCTTCACATCCGATCGGTAGTGACGAAAGCACCACTTTACATCATCCAATAGAAACATAGTCTTCAGCTCGTCTTTTTCATCTTCTTGGTCTTCGGTTTTCAACTATTGATGATAAACTCTTGAACTTCATAATACTTTAACAATTGTAACTCTTTTCCTCTATTCCTTATTTCTTGAAACTTCTTTATAGATTTTTCTTCCTTCCCTATGACTTTATTAAATAATCAAAACCAATATAGCAAAAAATTTCTTGTTCCATTTTTTTTTTAGTTACACAAGAAAAATAATACAAAAATAACAATGGAAATAGGGCATGGGTGAAGTACTTTACCACTTGATTCTTGACAACTTGTATTGTCTTCGATGTCATAAACTCCAATAATTCTCATCTTTTGATTTTCTTCGCTCTTGTATATAAATCTTCATACTTGGATACATAATTCCGCTCCTTATGTGTTATAAGTCTTCAACATGTATATAAAAATCTGCTCATTGTATGTTGCTTTACTTGGATATGAAATTTTCTCTTCCTTGTACTGTTGCTTGTAAACCTCAAACGTCTTCAACTTTCCTGGTAGATTTTGATGTCGCTCCACTTGTTGATGATGATGGTGTTTCTATGGACCTGTTGTTGGCGAGAGAGAGAATGATGCTAGCTGCAAATCAAACTAAAAGAAGGTGGATTTTATCTATAGATGTCACCCTCATGATTGACAAAATTAGCACTCAAGAGATCAAAGAGTAGTGATGAAAATTGTGTGAAGTTGGGTAGCTCACCATTCTACCCGGAATTAACATACGGTGACACACACTCAAAAGAAAGCTATTTAGTCATCTACAAAGAATTTTTGGTCTGGTGCCTCACTTGATGTAAAAATAGGTAATCTCCACCAATGGTGAACACAACTCTAATACTAAATATCTTTCTGCACCTCATTTGCCACCGGCATGATTAAATCAATTATTTAACACTCTAACAAGTAAGAAATCCGAACTCTTCCAAGTTCAGTTATGTCGGTCAGAATTCTCTATGTAAAGTATGCTAGTGACTTTATATGCAAAATATCCAAACGCTCCCCCACACTTAAACTTTACATGTCCTCAATGTAATTGACTCATCCTAAGTAAAATAAGGTGGTAAATCCTAATATGATATGCAAAAGAAGAAAACCAAAAACAAAATCATAGAAATACAAAACCAATGGGTTGGCTCCCATTCAGCACTTAGTTTAACGTCCTCAGCCCGATCTTCTTGTTATCGGCCGTAAATCAATAATCTGAAAATCTGGTAGTCCACCCAGAAAACAATCTGAAATTATAATAACAACTTCACACAATGATTAACATAAGATATGAATAGTGAAATTGTTATAGCTTGGAAGTTTCCCCCACACTTAGTCCTTTATACACTCGAAAGTGGATAGAGAACAGAAAATAAGGGAACCTCTATAGGTTCCTCTTGGTGAACCTGCACAATGCTAAAATCAAACACATCTAGTGGTGGATAATTAAAAGCAAAATAATCTGTTAAAACTTTGGAAGCACATAGCTCCAATCCTAAGTGGGGTGGATCAAAAGATTTAGAAATATGCAAGGGATTAGAAAAACCTTCCACAATATCTTGTATTACGGGATCCTCATCATTCTTAAAGAATTGCAAAGAATTATCTACCTCATTTGTATCGTGGTCCTCTATCAAACTATTTAGCCATTCTTCGCCTGCTTCAACCGTAATCTCAGCATCATTGGAATCCTTGGCAAGCTCAATTGGGTCTTCCACGAAATCAATCAATTTGGTTTCATTCTCAATCTCTTCAACACTCTCATCATCCGAATCAAATTGCTCTCCCAGAAAGTCTAGTTCATTAGTGCAAATCTTAAAATCTTCACTTGTGTACGTTACACCATTGATAATAACGGTTATGTCATATGCATTCTCTTCCTTTTGAATAGGCGAGTGATCCTTATTATGATATGGAGTTGGAATAACTTTACCATCATTTCACGGACTTTCTAAAAGTTGCTCATCTTCATCAGAATCTTCGTCAACCTCAAAATCTTCACTATCCCAATTGTTAGAGCATAGCTCGGTTGAACCCACCAAGCGTTGGTATGTCAAGTTTTGTTGTCATATTTTAGTGAATCAAAACTCATTTAAAGATTCATTTGATTATTTACTAGAGTCAACTTCGTATAGGTTAGCTAGAAAGTTACTAGGATATGAGACTTACAAGTATTACGTGAAGACTTGAAGAATGTGAAGAAGTAAAGGACTACAACGACGACATCATCCTTCTACTTGAGGTTAGTAATATTTGACTTGAACTATTTTATTCCAAATGTATCTTTCAAGTCGTGCATATTGAAAACATAACTGCGAAGCTGTGAATGATTATACTCTAGTTTTGAACTTCTGTAGATGGGGAAAAACGATTTGCTGGTTTTTATGGAATTGAAAAGACGTCTGTGTGGAGACTCCTTGAACCGAGCGAAATGTTGAACCTCACACAGATGCACTGCAAGAAGGGAGTGCTTTAAGTTCGAGAGATCAATCTGCAGGACTCCGTCCTAAACCAAGAACAATGGCCATTCCAGAGTCAATTCTGTCACAAGAGAGGATAAGTTGATCTGTAGGAGGGAAACCGAGAAATGTGTGGGATCAATGGTGATCTGAGATTGTAGGTGTGTTGTGAATTCAGCGTAAGAACGCTCTGAATGATTGAATTTTACTCAAATGAGAGTGATTGCTCAGACGATGAGTTCGTGTAGACGAAAGATTGTCTGTATTAACTTGCCGAGAAAATACTTGTTTAGACGAATGTTCGAGTGTTCGAATCTTGTCCTTTCAATCATGATTCAGAGGTCTTTTTATATTACTAAATTAAAAACACCATGATCCCATGAAGTGTGACAGTTGCTGGAATCAGAGAGTGGGGAAGTGGGAAATCGTGTTAAAACCAGTTGCTCATCGTGCGGAGACTTGGTTAATTTTCCACCCACTTCTTTGCTGACTCTTCCAACTGATTGCACGACTTGCTCACATTCTCGTCGTGGGTGAACACACGTGCCGTAGACCGCCAGACCAAAACCCTAGTTAATATCCCCCCATGTGACATGATTGATATCTCGTGATTGTGGAGTCAGTTGCTAACTTTATGGGACGATGAGTCCATGTATTGCTGAGTTGAACATGATTTGCAAATGTTCTGAAACTCATGAATTAAATATGTCTGCTGAGACGAGGTATTATTATGTTGATTACCTAACACGAGCGAACTG
This sequence comes from Papaver somniferum, assembly GCF_003573695.1. Lineage (NCBI taxonomy): Eukaryota > Viridiplantae > Streptophyta > Magnoliopsida > Ranunculales > Papaveraceae > Papaver > Papaver somniferum. Next base: position 126,784,543 of record NC_039358.1, on the reverse strand, counting down.
TGTTGCTGAATTGTTGAATATTGATAGTTGAACCAATATTCTTGAGTCCGAGCAAATATTGCTGGTTCGAGCAAATATTGCCGGTTTGAGTGAATATTGTTCATTTGATGAATTGTTGGTAGCAGGACCAAATAAAATATTAATTTAAGATACTGACTGCTAGGTCGAGTATAATAAATAAAAATGTTGATCATGGAATCAACATAAAATTATCAGTTTTTTAATCTGCTCAGAATCATGTTCTTGCAGAGTCCTGGATTCAAAAACCCTAATTTTAATGAAATGATGATTTATTCAAAATCAACCGCCGAGTGAAGCAGGGACCAGCTACATGGGATGATGACTCCACCATGTAACGCCCAGATGCCCGAATGAGCAAAATACCAAAGTCTCTTGAGGACCAGTTGGTGAAAGAATGATTAAATGTTGGTTTAATCATTTATTAAAATAATGCTCGTGCGAGCGACATATAATAAAACCTAGCCATGAAAAGATGAGGGACCGACCAAGAGTTCATGGGACCGGCTCTTAGTGGTCGTGGGACCAATTGATGGTCGTTTTAGCAAACCCCCAATTGTTTGGAAAGAGTTTGAACCTAATATGAGCAATTGAGCAAATTAGGTTAACATCATTAAAACGTGTGGGACCGGATGTTTGCAAGCCTTAGGTTCACCCTTGGTCGGTCAAGGGGATGTGCCCGTGTCACCATAGTGTCTGTGTCTCAGTCCTGAGAGTTTCAATATTTTCCGATGCGCGTTTGAGCAACATCTTGAGAAAATATGCAGAATCCAGGGTTTTGCTGAAACTAGGAAAATTACGTAAGATAATGAAAAATAATAAATAAAATAGGGAATTGCAATGTGCGGGACCGGCCCCGGCTAGGGCATGGCCGGACGGCTGACAAGCATGGTCCCACACTTTCCCAGTTTTATGTAATTTTGCGTATTTTCTTTGAATTGAGGGAAATCCCATGAAACCGGAGGGTTTGATGAAATTAGGGAACTTCCATGAGATGAGAGAAATAAAATAATAATAAAATAGGGAATGATGGAGTGTGGGACCGGCAATGGCCAAGGCATGGCCGGCCAGCCAACGGGCACGGTCCAAGGGAACTCTTCCCAATTTTATGTAATTTTCATGATTTTAGAGAATTTTCATAAAATCAGAGAGATTTGTTGAAACCAAGGTATTTTCTTGAAATCAGGGAGTTTTCATGGAATGAGGAAAACAAAACAAATAACAATAATAAAATAAGGGGCGTGTGAGACCGGCTAGGGCCCGGTCCCACGAGTTTTCTTAATTTTATAATATTTTTCATGGGTTTAGGGAAAATTCATGAAATCAGGGAATTTTCATGGTTTTAGGGAAAATTCATGAAATCAGGGAATTTTCATAGGTTGAGAGAAATAATAAAATAATGGGGACGTGAGGTGTGGGACCAGCCACGGCTAGGGCATGGTCGGCCGGCTGGTACTAGGTCCCGTGACACCTTTCCCTAATTTTATTATTTTCTTGACATAAAGAAATATCATGAGATTAAAGAATTTCCTTGAATCGAAGGAGATTTGCTCGAACGAGAGAATTTTCATGAGATCAGGGAAAAATAATAAAATATGATAAAATATAAAATTGGGCGTGGGACTGATCACGGCATGACCGGCCGGCTGGTGAGCCCAGTCCCTGGTGCCTTTGCTAATATTTTATTATTATTATTTTTCCTTCCTATTTTGCATAGGTTCATCGTTCATTCGTATTTTTGAAATGCTCATTTGCGCATTCAAATGTTGGTCTGTGCATTATTCCTAAGTACACTTGCACCATTTTAGTCAGAGCTTATTCGATGCTCAGATGCATGTTTCGTTGAATATTTATCACTAACCCGTGGAATTCTGCTGGGAAGAACCACGGATTGAAATGACGAAATATAAAGAAGAATCGTAGAATATTGCTGGATATTCAGGCGATTAGAGATAATTAACTGATGGCTCTATACTAGCAGGGCTTCCTCTCTAGGAGCATTAATTATCTGAGAATTGAGCAATATGAACTTGCTGGAGTATCATATTTCTCCTATATAGTCAGGGAAAACCTGGTTGCATCCTGAAGACGTTGTCGCTCTATACTAGCAGGCATGCTGTCTAGGAGCCGTCCAATTTTTCGATTCTATATAGAAATAATTACTGAAATTGCTCAGTATTCATGAGATGTGCCGTGGCATCAGCTGGGAGACTACACATCTACAGATACTCTGAGAGACAGCCTTCTCAGTCAGAGATTTTATGGCATGAGCTTTCACGCTTTGTTGAGAGACATGAGTCTCAATACTCATCCGATTGCCGGATCCGGAGTATGCATAATTATGGTTTTACGATTTTGCGCTTGTCGAAAATCCACCATCTACATTAAGTCTCCTGCTTAGTGAGGAACAATCATGTTCCTCAATCAGCATTGAATGGTGATTTTCCAGGTACAGACAAAAATAAGTAATTGAACTTAGTCATAAGATAAGACGTTACCGATTTCGAGCGAATGAGCAAACCATGGTTTGAGCGAAAACTCCAGTGGCATAATAAAGCATCATTCAGTGATCATAAATTGGTGTAGAACCGCTGATTCGATGGTGGAAACTTGGTCGGTTTAGGATTCATGGGCCGGGCCCGAAAAAGAAATCCTTATGGAATTAGGTTTTGGAAATAAAATTTGGTATAAAAAAAATTAATTCTTTTTTTTTATTATTTCCCACGACCACCACCTTCATCTCTCCATCACCTTCACGCCATCAGGGAGGAGCATAAATTTTTTACCCGAGTTTTCCAGCCGGAGCGTCACCGTCCGATCACCGTCCGGCATATCCCGACCGGCGCCGACAGGTATGCAACTTTTTTTTTTGCTGATTTCATGAGTTTCTCATGCTTTGATCATGCCAAAATTTTATACATGTGTATATATGAGTGTGAGTTTTGTTGAAAAAACCCTTGTTTTATTTAAACGTATGTTCGTTCGATCATTAGTTCAAGAAACTAGCAATAATCCCTAACTTGAGAGAGATTTCTCTTTTGAAGTAGACATGTGTCCAGTGATAAATTTTTTTTTATGATCTTTCATGGAAACCAAAACTTTATCTTAAAAGATGTGAACTTTCACAAAACCAAAATAACCTTCGTTTTAAAGAAAAACGCTCGTACCAAGGAAAATAGATTTTTTATATATATATAGCCGTGATATATTATGCAAAATATGATGACATATTTTATTCACACGAGTTTGTTCTCATTAGATAAAAAATTCGAAAATTTACGTGAATAATTCACGTTAATTATTGTTTTATAAATCAAAACGTGGGTTTTGAGTAATCCTCGAAATTAGACAACTTATTTATGATGAAATATTGTCTTTGTGTAAATTTCATAATTCAGTTGTGGATGTTTATACTATGAAAATTGTGTCGATGATTTTATGAAAAATCGGTTTCGGAAATCAATAAGGCTTCGTTCGTTATTGCAGGTTTCAAGGAACAAACTAATTTTGGAGCGTTAACTCTTGCGGCACAATCACTATTGTTAGTGGAATTGTAAAGAGGTAAGAGTTAAGAATTACCATTTTTGTAGATGGATTTACTTGCATGTCGATAATTTTATGTTCCTGGTTCCAGAAAATGGCAGTTTCTGACGGCAACAATTCTTCCAGTTCTTCTGACGAGGATTCCAAAGCTTCTGCAGCTAATTCGAAAGCTAAGACAACTCATGTTGAAGGGACAAAGTCCAGCATACCCATGAACAGCCGGAGAGTCACTTATGCCAAGCTTATGAAACGAAAAGCCGAGACTGATGAAGCAGAGGATCGTAAGCGTAAGAAGGATCGGATCCGGCGCAAAATACTGGCGGCAGAGGAGTGGCGTCGATTCGTCGATGGGGTACCTTCTGACTCTGATACTGACGCTTACGAAGAGGAAACCACATGGGTGTTACCAGAATACAAGATCAAGCCTGACCGGCGTACCAGGGAGCTTGAAGCTGAAGCAAAAGAAGACTCGGATTCGGACGATCCTTATACCCATCCAGACTTCATCAATGGTCCTGATAGCGATTCTGACGAAGAGGAGGATTCCGAGAAGGACAGTGATGATGAATCTGACAGCTCAGATGAATCTGACGAATAGCTTTACTCTTGATCTTTCTTTTAAACATTTGAATGTTTTCTTAGTCTTCGTAGTAGACATCTTATTTGAACAACTTCTCTTAAGTATTAATATTTTCCTTTTGTGAGAAATTATTTTATCAAGGTTATTTCCTCTTGATTGAATCAGATAAAAAAGGTCAATCCTCATATGCTGAACCCATTGTGATCTTCCTTTACTTGCTTTATGGTTTTTATCTGTGAAAACACCCAAACATGTCGCAGAAGACATGTAAAACACAAGGCTGTGTAACTTCTCTGACCATACCTAACTTTGGTCAGTCCCCAGTGTATTATTTTACTCCGCATCTCCAGTATTGACCTTGCGCGAGACTCAGGGTTTCAGTAAAACTCGCAACTGAATTGAGTATTTGCAGGAGATAAGCGCCTGCTGTATCTTGTATATAACTCCAAGATTTAGGGTTTAACACTTGCGCAAATATTTCTTCCATTCCTGAGCTAGTTTCATCGCAGAAAAAATTTCGATTGCCATACCTTTCATCATTATGTCTAGCGATAGTACTTCTTCTCGAAACGGACTTCAGTCGAAGCATGAAATAGAAGCGTCCATCTCGGTAAGTTGTATATCTTCTTGGTCTCTGTTTGATCAAGGTTATTGATCATAGTAAAATGATTTGTTGCAGGATAATCAGAAGAATCCTTCTTCTCATAATTCGAGGCCCAAGCGGACTGTTAGGGCTCCTGCCCAATATAGATCGGCTCATACTGAGGCTGGATCATTCGTAAGTAATCTTATAATTCTCGAAGTTTTACCGTGCTCCATTCTGATAAAACTAAACACTTACTCATTTTGTCGCTAGCAGATGTTCGTGTCATTGTTGATGCGAGAAGGAGGAGGAATGGAAATTCTGTAACTGTGGTTGAGGTTGAAGATAGCAGAAACCAGGTATGTGAAGACTCTGCAGAATCCGTGGAGGCTGGAGATGGGGTTCGTGACTATCCAACAGCTGGACTCTTGTTTGAAGCTCCTTTGATCAACACTTCCCTGGACAATGAGGTGGTCGGTGGATTCGTCATTCCTAAGTGTCATGCGCCTCTATACACCAAGATTTGGAAAAAGTATGGGCATATTTCTATGACCGAAGTGTGGAAAGGTTTTCTACCAACCCTCCTGACTACAGTTGCAGGGATGTTGCCGATCATTAAGGAGATGGAACAGATGTATCTGCGAGATGTCAAGAATCAGAAATTGCACAGGTGGGATGAGATGATTTTGAACTGTGAGACATTGCGGTTCAATGTAGGCTGGCTTCGTCGTCGTCTCGAGATAATCAAGATTCATAAGGCGGCGGAGGCTGCTGATGCGATTTCTGTGACCACTGCTTTATTAGAGGAGGAAAAGATGCTGGCTTTGGAGTCGGAGAGGGTCGAGAAGGCAGTCGAGGATTTGAAGACAAAAACCAAAATTTTCCAGAAGAAACTTGACAGGGTTTCTTATAGAGATTATCCATTGTTGGACGGTTTGCTCTGAGTGATCATTCGAGAGAGTCTAAGTGTAGGTTTTTGATAAGGTAGGATAATATGAGAGGAATTTTGTTCAATTGATGGATGTTTAATGAACAAACGAGCATCTTGCATGCTCTTTGAAGGAAATAAATTACATTTGAGATGTATTTGAATAAATATTAGTTATCTGTTGCTGATCAAGCATAATAGGCTTTGAGCCATTTATCGTTGGTAATATTTCCTTCCTTTCCTCCGCTGACTGCTAAGATTTTGTAGTAACCACTAGACACTGCTTTGGTGATAACATACGTCCCTTCCCATTTCGGAGATAACTTAGGAGCATACATGTCTTGTTGAATATATTTTGCCGTCTTTAATACCAAATCTCCTACTTGGAAAGTTCGAGGCCTTACCATTTTGTTGTAAGCTCTAGATATCCTCTGTTTGTAAGCCTCCACATACTTTTGCACTTTAGCCCTCCTTGATTCGAGCATGTCCAGTTCAGCAACTCTTGACTTGGACACTTCAGCTTCTTCCCATCGTATTCCACTGGCCGCTGCAATCCTTGTTGAAGGAATTTTTATCTCAGCTGGGAGTATATCATCATCCCCATGGACGAGCGAATACGGTGATGTTCCAATCGAGCTCCTTGGTGCAGTTCTGTAAGCCCACAAAGCCATGGGTAATTGCTCATGCCATGATCGTGGATTATCATGAATTGTTCGACTAATAATCCAGATCAAGGTTTTGTTGGTACTCTCTGCTTGACCATTTCTTTGGGGATAGTATGGTATGGAGAAAATCTGTTTGATCCTGTACTCCTTGAGCAATTTTTCGACATCCTTGTTGGCGAAAGGAGTCCCATTATCTGTGATGATATGTTTGGGGACGCCGAATCTACATATAATGTGTTCCTTGATAAAGGATGCAATAGTTACCCCTGTAGTACCTCTGAGCGGGATTGCCTCGACCCACTTAGTGAAATACTCAGTAGTTGTGATGATATATTCATGCTGCTTTGAGGATGCTGGATTGATATTTCCGATGATATCAAGTCCCCAGTTATATAAAGGCCATGGACTATTCACAGAATGTAATGGGATACAAGGGGTATGAATAAGGTTACCGTGGACCTGGCATTGATGACATTTCTGGACGTACGTAGCTGCATCATCTTCCATAGTCGGCCAATAATACTTCTCGTGAATTTGAAGAAATAATTTATTTTTCCCCTGATGTTCTCCTTCATGAGTTTCTTTCAAGACTGTCAGAATTTCATCTCCGGCTAGACATCTCAACAAGTTTCATCCAAAGCTTTTGCGGTACAGGATCCCGTCAAGAAAGACAAATCTTTTAGCTTTCTGAGTGAGTTTGATTGCATCTTTCTTTGCTGGTGGTGATTTATTGTCTCGAAGGTATTAAATGTAAGGATGCATCCAGTCCCCGGTGTGATGAAGTGTCAGGGCCTCTAAATAATGAGGACGCTTCTGAAAATTAGGACAAGATCCTTCCAAAGTTCTTGACTGCGCTTCCATGGAGGGCCAGTAATACCCGAGTCTCTGAAGTCTTTTGTAAAGTGTTATCGCCAGCGTCTGTCCACATACTTATTGATGCACACTTTCGAGCCTTTCCTTTGCTTCTTCATCGCCGAGGAACCGTGATAGAGAGGCATCAGGGTTGCGATGGTACAAGGCCCCGTGGAGCACGAAGATTTTTTTTTAGCTCTTTAAGGCTGATTGTTCCTTCTGCAACGGAACTTCTCAGTTCATGAATAATAGGTGCTCTCCAGTCGTTTGTTTCTAAGAGAGAAGCTTAGTAGACTATGACCTTTGTTTCGATGATGTTTTGGCGGAGGATTTCAGAATTGTATCATTGTGTAATCATCGAAGTGGTTTTAAAGTGAAAGATTGTTATGAGAAACATGTTGGTCTTTTAGTGTTGATACATTACAATTTGGAGGTGACCCATTTGAGTGGAACAAGGTATCGTTTGTGCATTTTATAATTTTAGGTACAATTCTACTATTTGAGGTAGATAACGATTTATCGCATATTACTTGGAGAAAACACAATGCATGTTGTTCAAGTTTCTTGGACAAGTTTGGGGATGATTTTTTGGTGTGCTATCTCGTGAACCTTTTTACCATCTATTGTTATTTGGTTAAGTACTTCTGGATAATGATCAAGTTTTGGTTGCCAAGTGTATTTCTTGCAAAAGGAAATAGTTTTGGTGTTAGTGTTGAGGAAGGTGTTCTTTCTTCGGTATATTCCGTAAGTTGTACTTGTAATTCTTGATCAGTTTTGAACTCTCGCTGGAGAGTGCTAAATTATACCAGTGATGATGATTTGAGAGGTTTTGGTTTGGATGGAGCAGTGTGCTCATGTGCTCATTTAATACAATATTGAGATTGCGGTTTCAATAATTACAGAGAAGGTAGAATATGAGATCATAGATTTCTTTTGAGAAGTCTATTCAGCAGCAATTTAGTTTTATCATCCTTTGGTTCTCATCTTAGCGTGAGAAGTTAGCACTATTGTCTTGGATAGTTACTTAAGAACTTATTACGGTTGCTTAAGAGTAAGAAGACAATGAGTGAGCATAAAAGAGTTTTGGACATTTTCTTGGTAGCTGGTGGAGTTGCCTAAGGTTAAGAAAACGACTGGGTGTGTTTGTGCCTTTATGTTTATGAAGGATGATTTTCCAGATCTCGTTTGAAGTGTTGATACGCGTTTTGGGGTAAGGTTTATTAAAGGATGTGCACAAGACATAGTGTGATTGTTATGATTTTTTTTCCTCCGTGGTTAATCACATTTCTATCCTAGTCCTATTAGTTTTGGTATGGCGATTTGACTTAGTCGACGAAGTCAAAACTGCATTCTTGCCTAGAGATTTGGTGGAGGACATTAATTTGTCACGGCCCGTTTAGTTTTGAGGTTGTTGATTTGTTTGGAATTTGGTATGTCAGCTTTTGGAGCCTCTGATTTGTTATTCACTAAGTTAGTGAATTATGAAGCTTGGCATGTTTGGTAACTTATTGTTTCGTTACTCGTTGCGGAGATATGCTTATGGAAAAGAGAAAGTTCAGTTTTATTGCTTTAAGAAGCAATTGAGTTTTGAGTTTTGAGATAAAGAAGTTTGGTTCTAAGAAGACACTTAGACAGATATTTGGACGAGATTCGTTGACTTCGGTCGTTTCGGGGTTAAGTTGGCACTTGATCCAGTTTTCTCGTTACTGAGGTCCTTTTGGGTGCTGAGGCGATTGTCTTGGTTTGAAGATCGACCCAGATTAGTGGAATCTTTACCGAGGTGGAGATTTTTGAAACATCGACAAGGTGGAGATTGTTGATAATTGTCGTTGTTTTAGGGAAGATTTCGGAAAGTTCCGGAACCACTAGAGATTGTTATTTTAGGGGAAACACAAGGTTTCCTAGTTTGGAACAATTTATATATGGAGATCGGTTACCTAAATAACATTAGGTTTCTAAGTTGGCCAAAGGTTTCCTTTTCCAAGGAGACTAATACTTGGGAAGCAAGTTATGAATACTATATAAGGAGGTTTATATGGTGTTAGTTAGACATGAAATTTAGTAGGGAGTTAGAGAATACACAATGTAGTTCCTCTAAGGTTTCGAGGGATTCCATCCCACCTCTTGAGGTGGATTTAGAGAAGAGAGAGATTGTTTTCAGGTGTTGTAAGATATACCGTTGGTGTTGAAAGAGTACATCGTTATGGTTTTTGGGGATATGTGGAAGACATCGTTTAATGAAGAGAAGATCGCCTTGTTCGTTGATGGTGGAAGATCATCGATGGTGTTGGAAGAGACATCGTTTATAATGAGATCATCTAGGTTATGCGAGATAAGTATTATCTTGTTTGTTTAGACATTATTCGGTAATATTGGAACGTTTTGTTCTAGAGAATTATTTTGGTAGTTGTGAACAACATCTTGTTGGTCATATTTGTTGATTGCTTCATCAACCGGCAAGTGTATAATTCTCTATTTAATGATTCTAGAATAATGAGGAAGTCGTAACCTTTTTGGTGGATGTAGGCATACTTTCGAACCACGTTAAGTCTTGTGTGCTTTACTTATTGCTTCTTATGTGTGTTTGAATCGTCTGTCTTTCATTCTATGTTGATCCAAAGATTTTTTGTCTTGTGGGTTAATTCTCTTTGGATTTCCCTACAAGTGGTGTGGTTAGGTGCTATTTTACACAACAGTAAGGACGCGCTTCTTAACCTATGACGCCAACTTCAACTGATGGTGACTTATGAGCAACCGCTGGCGGCTCAATTTCTGCCCCAAAAAATTAGTTTTTCAATAGTAAAATGCTACATTTTACCTTTATAAATTACACCCACTTTCAAGTACCCAACACACACCAAAATTCACTATTCTATTGAATATTCTTTACTAAAATCTCTTCTAATTTTTGTCATAGTTCTTTAAATTTCTCAATTGAAATGTCTCCAATTACATCTCAAGTTCTTTTGAAGCTAAACTTGAAGTTGTTGTTGATAAGATATGTACTAAAACAAAAAATTGAAAATGGTAAAATGGAAAGGAAAGTGCAAGTTTAGAAGTTAACCAAACAAAATTGTTGATAGAAAGGCAAAGAAGAACTCAAGTTTTGAAAATTAACATCCGAAGTTACAAAAACCAAAAGAAAAACTTTTCAGGAATGCATTGAATGAAAGTTATGTTAATTGATAACCAAAAAGCTAAAGATTGTCCGAGATTTTTATTAAATTCTTTATTTAAGTTTTTCTTGTCCAAGTTTATATCTTGTAAAAAAATGAGGCAGTAATATTAATTAATTCGAAGATTTTAAGACTTAAGATGTAAAATTAAACTTTCGTTTTTTATTTAGTCGGTACCTATTGCATTTAATTAACTTGGTTACATTTAATAGCGGCAAAATTACAGCTATATTTTGAAAATTATCAACTGTATAAAGTCTATATTGTCACGGCTATATTCAAATACTGTCAATGGCTAAATAGTAATTTCTACATTTTTTTCTTATAAAATACTACATATTTCTAACATTTATTTTTCTAAACACAACCTACCAACAACATTCTCAACCAACACCGTCAACCATGTATTTTAAAAGCAAATAAAAATGAATATTGTGTATGGAAGCAAAAGAGGTTTGTGCATTATGTTTCATGAATAATCATAATGTGATGCGATGCCCTTGGGTGTGTACACAAGTTGGTTGTTCGGACATCAAAATGGTCATTGAATCGCAACCTGAAAAGATTAGGTATCTGCAATGTCAAGATCCTAACTGTCTTGAAGAATCATGAACGCTAGATGATGCTATAAAGGCTAAAGAAGATGAAAAGGTAGCAACACTGTGCAAAAACTCGAAACTTAAAGCCAAATTGTAGAAGTTATATTGCGACCATTGTAGAGAAGAAGATCATAAAACAAAATAGTGTCCACATGGTATTGTTGGATGCTAAAACCCCAGTTTCCATGATTAGCATATCTATACTTATAAAGAAGAAGATACATGCGGAAAGCATTTCTAAAAGTGTCCTATGTGTTTTATGTTGGAGTGGACTGATTAAATGTATGGACTGATTCACTGTCGTTTTATGTTTTGTTATCTTGTGTTATGTTTAATCAATGAAATGTCTTTGTATTGTACAATTAATGTACTATCATAACTAACTTGAACCTTTCTAGTTTTAAAGAAAATCACATTATATTAAAACAAACTACAATGGATTACAATTAATCTATCATTCAATTAAAACTAAATTATAAAACTCGCTAATTGACGTCCTCATTCAGTGGCCGGCCGATGGAGCATCAAAGAGGCAGAGGGGAATGAATCTACGAAGCTCTTTAAGAAATTTTTAAAGCTTCGTAAACGAGTGGTCCGTCGTTAGATGGCTGCCACGTCGCTAGAGTTCTTTGTACCATTTTATCAGCTGTTTCACCGTTCAATCTAAAGCTGGTTTGTACAATACCTGAGCTGCAAATTGCGTGACTTCACGACTAGTTGTTTGAAAATGACCCAACAATCCCTGAGCATCATGCATTTTCGGGTTCCCCGTTTCTTCCACGAACACTGCAAAAATATTTTGCGAAAACCCCCGAATCCACACGGCTTGATTATTACGGAGCTTTTTCTTGTTTGAGAAACATAAGCTCTACAAATAGCTAAATCCTCTTCTTGAATATACTTAACACCACGAACTCTGAGAAGTATTATTCGTGAGTAGTGGGAAATTATGGATATATAAAGTGTGAACTTTGAGTTGACAAGTTGAATTTATAGGAAAGAAATGAGACTCGTTGGATAATCAAAGATATAGCCTTTAAAATATCAGTCCGCGAGTTATAACCCCAAATGTGTCACTATCCATCCACAAAAAACCCGCCAAAACAAAAGTAACACAAAATCCCCAAAAAACAAAATTTTGATGAAACCAAAATTTGGTTTCATCATAAAATTTGATGAAACCTCATAGAATTTGACGAAACCAATTTTTGGTTTCATCATAAAATTTGATGAAGCCAATTTTGAAATTTGGGATTTTTATATCAATTTTTTAAAATTTAGGATTTTTGTATCAATTTAGTTTAAAATGGAGTTTTAATGAATCCCACCATTTGAGTGGGGTTTTTGTACCACAAGTTTGGTCACCTAAAATTTTTATGATTAGTTTTGTTAAAATATATCTGTTCGGTGGCTGAACTTCGGCCGCGCGGTTGGACCGAAAACGCCAAAGTTTTAGCTTAGATCGTGCAGCACAAGTTGCGCAGCTAGTGTCTCTTGTTCAGTCGCAAGGGGCAGAAGACACGCGAATCTCCTGTTCACCCGCACGATGTGGCAAAACACGCACATCTCTTTGTAGGCCGCAACGGTTTGCCCATCCCATTGCCCATCCATATAGTAGGCTCAAAATTGTGATTCCTTTCAAGACGCCAGCTAGAGTTTTTTCTATTCCGGAGTTTGGTCTTGCTATCCGTAACCTTGTAGCCTTTTCTACAAAACCGGGTTAAGATCGGATTCAAACATTAATATCAGGTCGGGTTGTTATGTTCCTTAGGCAAAAAACGAAGAACCAAACCCTATATTTTCCGGTCTTCCCCCACTGAAACCGACTCCATTTTCTCTCGTCTATCTCTTCCACATCCGTTTGATCATTCGGCCCGTCAGTCTGCACTTCAGCCAATTCTCGCTCCTGCAGGTAATTCAATTTCCTTCTCATAGAATTTTTCTTCTCTACCGCAGAATTGGATCTACTGAGCCCAATTTCATGAATTACAGTCTGGAACCCTAAATTTCTAGGGTTTCGGTGTGCAATTCTTTTCGTTTTCACTGGTTGGAAGTTTTAGGGGTTATGCTAGATTCTTGATGCTTCTATCCGTTAATACCAAGACTGTCAAGAAAAGCTTTAAAAATTTTAATTGTTAGGTTCGGGTTATAATTTGTTTCTCCACCCGATTAATCTGTTACCGTTTTTACACATCAAGTACGGGTATGGATTGATCCAGTAATTTTAAAACCATAACTAGTAATCATCTGGTTCGGGCTAATTCAAATAATATGTTCTTGATTTCTCTAATAAGCACATAGAATAAGTATGATTTTTTGTTGTTTACATGTTGTTCTACTGGAGCTTTAATAATTTTTTATTGTTATGTTCATGAAATGCGCAGACTTCGGTGCGCCATGGAATTGGATGCTTCGGAGCTGGTTCCATTTAAGAAACCTAAGAGATTGACATCTCTCGTCTGGAATGATTTCGAAAGGGTTAAAAGACCCGAGGGTATGTTTGCTATATGTAAGCACTGCAAAAAGAAACTCAGTGGCTCGAGTACAAGTGGGACATCACATTTGAGAAATCATTTGAAGAGATGTATGAAAAGAACTAACCATGACATTCAACAGATGATCGTAGTAAAAGAAAAGAAAAAAGGTAGTAATGGCAACCTTGGAGATACAGGGTTTAACCAAGATTCTTCCGCATTAGTGAAGTTTGAGGAAGAGAGGAGTCAGTATGGGTCAAAGTTTGATCAAGAGCGAAGCAGATATGATCTTGCACGCATGATTATTTTGCATGAGTACCCATTAGCAATGGTTGAACACATTGGGTTTAAGAGGTTTGTTGAAAATCTTCAGCCATCATTTCAGAGTATGTCATGCGACAGGGTAAAAGACGACTGTATGCAGATATATTCGCAAGAAAAACAGAAACTGTTAGAGACATTGGATAAAGTTCCAGGTCGAATCAGTCTTAGAGTTGATTCTTGGAATTCTCTTCAAGATCATGCATACTTTTGTTTGACGGCTCACTATATTGACGAGAACTGGACATTACAGAAAAAGGTTCTTAATTTTGTCAATGTCGATCCTTATACAGAATATGGATTAGCAGATTCTATTCTGACATGTTTAAGAGACTGGGACATAGACCGCAAGTTATTCTCTGTGACGCGGGACACTAACTGCACCAATGACACTGTAGTCTCCACAATTGGAGACCGGCTTTGGCGAAGTGGGTTGCTGAAAAGGAGTGATCAGCTCTTTCATGTGCAATGTGTGAAACATGTAATCAATCTGATTGTTCAAGATTTGTTGGAATCAATCTATGATGTAACCCACAAGATTAGAGAAAGTGTTAGGTATGTCAAAAGTTCAGAATCGCTGCAACAGAAATTTAATGAGTTGGCTCAACAATTACAAGTTTCTGATCAAAAGAGTTTATGTCTTGATTGTCCTATAAATTGGAATTCGACATATTTGATGCTCGAGGCAGCAGTGGAATGTCGTGATGTGTTTTCTCATTTTGGAGAATATGATTTTGGTTCAATCTCTGAATCAGAGTGGGACAGGGTTACTGTTGTCACTAGCTGTTTGAAGCTGCTTGTTGAAGAAACCAATGTTATCTCAGGTGTTAAGTTTTCAACTGCTAACAGGTATTTCCCTGAGATGGTTCTTATTCACTTGAAACTGACTGAATTGTGTAAGAGTTCTGATTTTGCACTGAGCATGAAGAACAAGTTTGACGGTTATTGGAGCATTTGTGTCCAGGCTTTAGCAATTGCAGTTATTTTGGACCCGCGATTCAAGATGAAGATAGTGGAATATTACTATCCGCAAATTTATGATGCCGAGTCTGATGAGCACATCAGGGATGTTTCCAACAGTATTAAGGGTCTTTACGATGATTACATGAATGTGATCTGCCCAGCATTATCCCCACTCAGTCAGGGTTTCGGACATGATGTTCAAGGTAGTGATCTGACTAATGGTACCCCGTCTACCGTTCATAATGGCACAAGAGATAGACTGAGTGGTTTTGACAAGTTCCTCGATGAGACTACCAGCAGCCAGCACTTGAAGTCGGAGTTGGACAAATATCTGGAAGAACCTGTTTTTCCTAGAAATGTCGACTTCGACATTTTGAATTGGTGGAAGGTCAATTCACCAAAATACCCTGTTCTATCTATGATGGCTCATGATGTCTTGGGGATTCCTATGTCGACAGAAGTTGCATTAGATTCTGCATTTAACACTGATGGCAGAGTTCTTGATTCGTACAGGAGTTCTCTAAGTCCAGATATTCTACAGGCTTTGGTATGCACACATGACTGGTTTCGCACAGAGTTAGAAGGTTAGATACTTGCTTAAATTCTTATCATTCTTGCATCTAGTTAAATTTATGGTGTAAGGTACTCTTAGAGTTATGATCTTGTAGCTGTTGCTTTCAACCAGAGATCCGATGGAGAACATAACACCATTCTCCGACTAGCTTTCACCTTTTTCATTTGTTGATTGAATTTGCTACCACTTTGGAATCATTGGGCACTTGAAAGATAAAGTTAGAATTACCGTCTCAGGAAGTAATGTTTCAACAGATGAACATTCGTGACTTAGAGATGGATTCTCTATATTAACTGATCTTCTGTTATGAAATTAGGCAACAGTCTGGCCAATTTTGCTTAGTATATTCTTAATTTAATATTTTAATATCTGGATTGTATATCAAACTGCGGCCATTTTACTTTACCTATTGTTATTTTCCTTTGACTGAAGAGTTTGGTTTAATTTTTTTCTTCTTTTATAGGTTGGAGTTGAAAAGGTATGGTGGAATATATAGATGCGGGCAGCATTTATTATAAGTTGGGATTAATTCTGGGAAGTCACATTTCCGCCTGAACAATTTTATGCACAGTTCCAAGTTATCGAATTTTAAATTTGGGTTTCAATTTCTTGCAATTATAGAGTACTGTGATGTAATTTGTTTGGTAATGCCATTGTTCTTAATTATTGGTTGATCTATATCCTTGGTTTATTATCCCAATCGTCCCATCAATTCTGATAAATGTCAAAAGAAACGATAAAGTAAAGTACATGCATAAACCATTCTAACTACTTTACCCTGATATATCATTTCTGGAGTTTCTGGTCAAGTGGACTTGGAAGTATGTTGGTTGTAACTTTTGAGTAACGACAGTAAAACCGCAAATTATGCTTCCTCGAGGAAGCAATTACGTGATGCTTACTCGATCCAAATGCTGCCCTGGCCTGGGAACTGGTTTGTCTGATGGAGATTTTTGGTGGAAGTTTAAGTGTGGTAATCAAGATTCAAGACTTTGGGCAAAGTATTCTAGTATTTTTTTTATGAGAAGATCTTTTTTCATGAAAATAAAAAACCTATCGGAATGGTTGAATTATAATTCCAAAACCATTCTTTCAATCTTCGGATAGCTTGGTACTCTTGTTGGTAGTTCGTTACTTCTCTTCACGAATTACTCTTTGTTAGTAACTTAGTACTCTTAGTTATATTTCGATCTTTGATCTTGATGTTGGTGAAGTACATAATCTCTATTTTCTTTTTGTCTAATGAAACTTATCTGAAATAGGTCAGAACCTGCGAGTCTGTGACCAGTAAACATTTCTTAATTTTGAATGATTTTTTGGGGACCATGGTTTTTTTTGGGGACCATGGTTTTATTTTCGGTAAAGGCATTAGAAGTAATTCTAGGTCACCCCATATCTAGTTATTTATTTAATACCTAATCTACCCTCTTAATTAATTTTAGGTTATGATTAATGAATGATTTAGTTAAAAACAATTAGTGAGATTAAATTAAAAGATGCGTTTATTATTAGTTGAGTAGAATTATCGAGAGAGTAGAGTTAGAGAAGATGAAGGAGAAAAACATGGAAAATAGATTTTTTTTCCAATTCACTAAGTTTGAGTATTCAAATGATGAAAACTCATCTGATTCTTCATCTCCATCCTCTCCTAGAATATTTGTTAATCTTCAAAATGATCCGGATTTGAACTGGATTTTGAACAGTTCGGTTACTTTATATGAAGAACAAGTAACCGAACTCATCTGAAGCTGTAGTTCGGTTACTTTATATGAAGAACAATTAACCGAACTCATATGAAGTTGTAGTTCGGTTGCCCCGTGAGATGAACAAGTAACCGAACTCATCTGAAAGTGTAGTTCGGTTACTTGTTCCAAACACGCAGGTTACCGAACTCTCTAATAATATAATTTCTAGGAGTTACAACGTTATGTTCAGTTGGTTCTCAACTAACCGAACTTTGGTGTACAAAGTTCGGTTGGTTCGCAAACTGCATACACTTTTGATCTAACCGAACTTTACGTAATATAAGAGTATATAAGTTTACAAAGTTCGGTTCTTTCGCAAACTTGAACCTAACAGCTAACCAACCGAACTTTGAGTTCAGTTTCTGAGAAAAAATTGTGAAGTTACCAAACTTAACAAACAAAAAAATTTGAAGTTCCAGCGTCTATTGGCTAAGTTCGTTACTTTGTAGTTTTAAAATTTTTTGCGGAAACACCGAACTCTATTGGCTAAGTTCGGTTATTTTGGAACTCAACATAGTGGCCACAACAACACAGTTCGGTTAGACTGGATTTGTTTTTTCGGTTCTAAGGGTGGAGTTCGGTTACTCTGTAGTTTTAAAATTTTTTGCGAAACAACCGAACAAAGAGTTCGGTGACTTAGTTTTAAATCCAATAGAACCGAACTGTTTTTCGTGTTCTTCATTTTCAAGTAGTTCGGTTAGTAAACTAGGGTTTTTTGGAAAATCGGCCTAAGCGAACATGGCTCTGTAACTCCTATTAACGCCCTATTTTGATGATTTCTATTCGATTGAAGCAATCAAAATCAAATTAAAATGAAGGGTTTGTTGGAAAATACCTCCGGAATGGTACCATGGCATAATCAGGCTGCGGCTGGCGTCCTTTATACTCGATAAAATTATCATGTAACAGAACTTAATTGTGATTGCATTGATGTTGTTACATTTCTTAAATAGGCGGTGGTGGTGGTGGTGGGTGGTGGTGGTGGTGGTAATCGGTGGTTGGTGGTGGTGATAATCGGAGGTGGTGGTGGTGGTAATCAGCGGCGGTGGGCGGTGGTGGTGGGAGGAGGTGGTTATATATATAGGTGGTTATTAGGTTGGTTTTAAATTAAATTAGGTTAAAGGTAGGTTAGTCATTTTAACGTTTAGGACACCCCTTATCACCATAGGGAAGGTGGCCTAATAAAACCATGCTCCCCTCAAAAAAAATCATGGTCCCTAAAAAAATCATTCTTAATTTTGGGGTGTGCTTTTTTTTGAAGCCTTAAAGTTAACAGAGAAGGCCCAAAACAACAGCTCATTGCAAAACCCCACCCGTACAATTTAAAAACACCTCTTCGGCTTCTATGTTTTTATCCCTAGCCAGTCGTTGAAGTAATTACGCGGTAGAGTAGAGATGAAGAGTCCAAATTAGGATTCAACATCAATACAGAAAGTATCGAAGATTTAAGGTAAAATTTCTTGGTTTTAGTGATTTCAGCTGTTGAATTTGTTGCTTTCTCTTAGTCTTTTGATACCTTCCTCCCCATAAAAACTTAAACCCTAGTATATTGTAAAACCCTGAATATGAATTTATCTATCGACTTGTCTTTGAATTTTCCGTCACTACGTTTCTCTTCTTATAATTAGCTCTTCATAATCAATGAATAACCTTAGAATCATTGTATACTAGGCTTATTAGCAGACTTGCAGTCAAGTTAGGGTTTCAGTGAATGTATGTGAATCGTTCTATGTAATTTCCTTGATGAAATTGTTTGTTTTTCTAGTGTAAGTATTGAAATGTTGGCTACACTAAGAAATTATACGACCAATTATCTATCTCTTCATCAAAATCGAGGAAGTGCTGAAAATGATTTACACTAGTGATTTTCCTGTTTTAAGTTTGTTTCTGAGAGCAAGTCTTATGGTGGAATCCATCCATCTTCCACGCCACCCCAGCACTTGGAACTGTGGATGGAAGCGCAAGTGTAATGGTGGAATAGTAGAAACGATATTCTTAATGGAGCTAAAAAACGCAATTAAGAATGAAGCTTTTTTTCCAGCCGTTAGATTTCAACAACTCATTTTAAATCTACGGATAAAAAAAAACGCAATTCTTATTGGCGTTTAGATGGATTCCACGAACCCTTCCACCAAACCATGGAACCCTTCTTGGATTTTTTGTGAAAAGCCCCAACTTGGAAGCCACTAGACTTAACATTCCATGGTTTTTCCACACTTGGAATAGGTTGGATTCCACCATAAGATTTGCTCTAGGCTTTTCTGATGCTACTGATTCACACTACTTAATTCTGTGCACCGTTTCTGCAGAAATTTTGTTTCTACAAAATGCTCCAGAAGACAAGCTCTGACATATCGTATTAGAGAGATTGCTCTTTGTAATGGCTGCTTCTGAAAAGACAGCCGTGAGGAACAGAGTGAAGGTTCGCCTTCCCCGAGTTGGATCAAGAACAGAACTTATTGAAGCCAAAAGTAAGCAAGGATTTCATGAGATGTATTCTGCCACTTCGGAAGGAGGTAATCTGCAAAATTTTGGGAACAGCTGTTCAAGTAAAGGTACTAAATCATTTGATCTTTCATATGGGTTTGACCAACCGACACTATTAAAGTGTAAAACTTATCCCGTTATTGCTGGTACAGAAAGGAAAACATGTGCGAGCAAAGTCGTTGAAAATGAATCTAATCAATTGGAAAAGTTCATTGCCAAAATGCCCAATGTTGAATTTATTTCGCCAGATGCTCACAAAAGTCGAAGGTCGTTAGAGTTAGATGGCAGAAAAATGAAGAGACAAAGAACAAATACTATCGACATAGAATTGTTAAATTGTTCAAGTGGCCATTCCTTTGCATATTGTGAAGAAAAAACTTACATGGAGACGAGTAAACGGGAAAAGGGTGCAGCCCTAGTGGCGCGTGTTGGTGAACCTGGACCTGGAAAGTGTATGTATGGTCAAATAGGAAAGAGGCAGATACTTGACTATGAGAAGAGGCTAGACTGTACCAAGATACTAAGGAAACTGATGACTCATCCAGACTCTTGGATATTTAATAGGCCGGTTGACCCAATCGAGCTGAATATTCCAGATTATTTCTCTATTATTACTGAACCAATGGACTTGGGCACAGTTAAACAAAAACTACAGGCGAAAAGGTATTTGAATGGCAGTGTGTTCGCCTCTGATGTGCGATTAACCTTTTCAAATGCCATGAGATATAATCCACCAAGTAATTATGTTCATGGATTGGCTCGGGAGCTAAATAATGATTTTGGATCACTGTGGAGAGCTGTTCAAGCAAAATGGAGTTCGGAAAGCTCAATGGTTGCTCGGAAGCCAACTCTTAATAAAAGATCGGAAGAAGCTCAGACTCTGAGAAAAGGGGGTCCAAAAGAAGATGCTCCATCTTGTTTGAATCAATTGCCGGAAATTTCATTGTCACCTTCCCTTAGGACTAAGATGAGAAAAGATATCATGGAAATATCGAAAGGAAAAGTTTCAGGAGACTTACTTAATTGTTTGCGAAGATCTGGTTTGATCAATCAAATGGAAGAAAAAATCCAAATTGACATTGATGCATTTGATGATGAGAAGCTGTCAAAATGGCATAAAATAATAAGGCCATATCTTAATTCAGAACCAGCAACTGTAAGTAACTTTTCAGTGTTAATCATTTCACACTGAAGTGTTTCTATTTTCTCCGGGCTTTTTTGCCAGTTGATTTATCCAAGAGATTCTGAGTTATGTAAACTTTTTGTTACATTTCTAGTCTGTTCTGGTAAAAAAATCTGGTGGAAATGGCTCCATACAGAAAAAGCTTCATAACGGTATGATCTTGTAGAACACTTTTTATTAATGCTGCCCATAAGTTTTGTTATTTAGTCCTAATTTGTTTACATGTTTAGGAGCGCGTGTCAATATAACTCCTAATACAAAAGTAGCTGCTCGTGTTGATGGTGGCAGCATGGACAGCAAAGGCATTGGTCAAAAGGAACTCTCCCAATCTTCAAGTAAGTCTTAACCTGATCTGTTTCATAGATCTCCCTATTGGTCAGTTATTTAAGAAATATATCTACACAAAACTTCAGTGGTTTGACGGCGTGTTTTCTTGTTCCACTTGTACTCCACTTGCCTGTAGATTCTGACAGAGTCCAATGTAAGAATAATTCTGCACACCCTGGTGGTCCACATAACTTGGTATGTGTTACCTAATCTGTTAACTTAATTTCTCATCTTGGGTTTTCTATTATGAAGAACCCAATTTCTTCAGATATATAACTTTCAGAAAAAAATAAAATATTCTAGGATCCTCTAGCTAATGGCACTGGTGGACGGGAAATTAGCACGCTTGATCCTAATGCTGATGGTGAGAAAGAGTTTTCTTATCTTAGTTATCTGTGGAAGCTGTATTGCCTGATTTTTCATATTCTTCCTGATATTTGCCTGTTCTGAATTGCATTGAGACTTGACTTGTGAGAGTTGCGAGTGCTGTAGATGACAGAAAAGTCAAGTATAGTGCTTCTCCTGCAACTCCTGTCATGCCCGTTGCTTCCAGAGAAGGTTAGTAAATTAATCGTCTAGAATTATGCCTTCACGAACTCTGTTGGTTGAAAGAGGATACGGCTTTATTCTTGTACAGTCAATCATATATATAATTATTAAATGGTTCAGTTGTGAGAGCTATCTTCATTCTTATTTGTTTGGGTCAGTTGCACTGAAATGTTATTGATATAATCAGACATATTTGGTTCTCTTTTCCTAACAAAATTTCAGAACCCATCATCTTAAGGGCATTCTAATGGATTTGCTGATCTCCGCATTCTTACAAATTTTTATGTGTTCTGTTTCTTCGCAAGGTCTCCAGTTTATAGGCACACGGGAGATTAATCCCATTTCAATAGAATTCACAAAAGAGGGTTTATAATTTCTTATGAACAGGGTCTCAATTGCAAAATTTGAGAAATTCCAATACAAGAAAATAATTGAATCATTAAATAGGATTGTGCTTTTCTGAACAGATCCGATAAAATACAAGCAGAACTGAACTTAACTAGACTACCTTTTCTCTACCTCTACAGGTCTACTACATCCATAATTTCATCACTCTGTCCTTTCCCCCTG
Organism: Papaver somniferum; assembly: GCF_003573695.1. Classification (NCBI taxonomy): domain Eukaryota; kingdom Viridiplantae; phylum Streptophyta; class Magnoliopsida; order Ranunculales; family Papaveraceae; genus Papaver; species Papaver somniferum. The sequence continues at coordinate 126,762,406 of NC_039358.1, read as the reverse complement.
AGGCTACCTTCTCGCCATCCGGACTCCAATCGACAGCAAAAACCTTCTCAAGAAAAGATCAAAATTAGTGGTGCCACAAGTTCAATAGTAAAAAGCAGTGTGATACTAAATTAGAGAAGAAAAATTACCTCATCCTCATGACCTGGAAGATCCTGCTTTAACTTTTGCTTCTGGATATCCCATACCTAAAAGGATAAATTGCAGAACAGAGAAAAGGTTAGTATTATTAGCAACAGAGAACGTATAATTCGTACAACACAATATTGCTTCTGGTAAATTCTTGTTTAGGTCCTAGATGGTCAATAAAGAGATTTCATGGTAAATAATTGAGGGAGTCAAACTTTGTCTAGTGCCAACTTGTCACAAATATACTATTGGCGAAAACGTGAAAACCAATTACCTTCAGCGTAGAATCCTTGCTACCACTTAAAAGAAGCCTACTATCAGCAGACCAGCTGTAAAAAAAAACAAAAACCACAGACACGGGCTGAGGGGTGAGGACTAGCTTACTTGAAGGATATTAAATAAAAGAGGGAATACTATAAAAGAATTTGAACCTTATCTGGTATACGGGTCCAACATGACCACGGAAAACTGCAACAAACTTCCCAGTGGTACCATTCCACAACTTGACTGACTTGTCAAATGAAGCACTTGCTATCCATTGTCCATCCGGGGAGAAGTAAACATGGTTCACAAGCTGTATGGCAGGTACAAAGTCTCATGTGTTAAGCAACTACAAGAAATTATAGATTCTTTTGCACATATATTCACAAGTTTCACTACAGTAAGCACAATATTGAGCTAATTCATTACCGATTTCTACTAAGATGTCTACTTTCTTACTCCCGTATCCAAAACTCACTATTCAAACTAAACTAAACCAAGTCTTAAAGTCCTTATCTGAAAGCATGCTCTCACAGCCCAAGACACTTTTCGATTAAAGTTTCGAAAAGCTGCTAACATAATCTGTTGGTCCCAAGGCCAACCGTTCAAATTTCGGGAGGATAAGCAATAGCTTTTTACCAAATAATAAACTCCGATATCCTTTCTACAAAAGAAGTTTGCTATTGTTGGGATAGATTATAGAGACTGCAGTGCAACAAGCGGAAAGTAATTTAATCAAAGCAAATGAAAGTGACAAAGGAAAAAACAAGCAGAAGTAGGCTTACCTGTTGGTGACCAGTCAGGCGGGCTTTGTTGTGCTTACTGACAGCAGGTTCCCAAAGGAACATGGTGAAATCATCAGACCCAGATACCAGTCTTTCAGGAGCATTTCCTCTCATTTTGTTATACCTCTCAAGAGCCACCTAACAGACAATTAAAAGCAAGGTCAGTGGACAATATAAAACTACCAGTACAATAGGAAAAATGTAAGGACCCATTACCGACACAAAGTTTTTGAGTTCACAAAACATGAGATAAGTGTCTTGCCACAATGTTTATATGGTTATGCAGGAGATGGCCTAAGGCAGTTACGGTTATAAAGGGGATACATTGAACATTGCATTAACAGATAGCTACAAAGTTTTTTAACAAGAAAAAACATTTTACTGGTCAAGAAGACACACCAAAAGCAGTCCTTTTCTTTTGATTATTTGGAATGAGCTGATTCTTACACTTGTAGCTGCCATTTGACAGCTGATGCTCAAACTACAAAATTCTATGGCTATAGACTACTAACTCATCTAGCAACACCACACTGAGAAAGAAAAAGCTAAGTATATTTTCCTTCCTCAATTGACTTCAAACATTAAAAATCCAATAAATTCGAACTCACAGCATGCAAACAGAGGTGGTTGTTAAAAGAGACTGAAAATCACAAGGCTAAAGGAAGAAAGTAGCAAAAGACTACTACCTCTTTCATTTCCTCAGGTGATGAATATTGTTTTCCAGTATGATCAAATGCTCCTGTGCGAAGCACATATTCAGTGCTCAATGCCAGAGAGTTCACCCAGTGTCCGTGCCCCTAAGATCAAAATGAATCAACAGAAATCAACACAGTATCTTTAAAAAAACAAAAAGAAAACATAAACACTAGGATAACGGGGGAAACAATAATGCTATATCCCCGAACTAAAAGTTGGGCCCTTCTAATCCCAACCGACGTGGTTGTCTACGTGGTTTTCAAAAAAAAATATTCCTTAATAATATGATTTCAGAGCTTTTCCTAATTGAGTCGATTACTTGGTTTGTTCTAATTTGATAAGTAAATGATGGGTTTTGGTACATTTTGGTGGTTCGATTTTGAAAGTTACAGAAAGTAATTAAGGTGAATTATTTAGAAACATTAATTCTCCCTCAGCAGACTAGAAAACCCCGAAATTGAAACTTAAAAATCACTAATCAGAAGCAAATAAATATATATTTACCTTCAATTCGCGAACCAACTTGCCTTGTGTAGTTTCCCATACTTTAATCGTACAATCTTGAGAGCTGCAATAATTTACTTGAATAGGTAAGTAAACTCATCTATACCTTCTGATACTTGATAGTCACATCGTCAGGCAATAGCAGATATGTTCATTAAGGAGCTTTTTTGTGTTAATATTTTGAGCAAAAAAACAAAGAGAAGTTGTTCAACATGTTGTGCCTGTGTCAGCACTTGGAATAACTTAAACAATGATCCATATCCAGTTAACAAAAAGAGAGCTCCTTGACAGTCATTTTTGAAAAGATATGATGCAAAGTACAACCAATAAGTTTCAAAATAGTAAAACGCATACATACATGTTGCAACTGGTAACATGATCATGATAATTGTGACGAGTCAAGAAAAAATAATATAGTTAAAATAAAAACAAATCGGATTAAGAAAAACAAATAAGTGTACCCTGAATATATCATTCCATCTCCACCCCATTTAACACAAGTTACTGCAAGCGTGTGTCCAGTAAGAGCAATAACACATCTTCTTAGTGAAATGTCCCAAATGCGTACATCCCCATCTTTACTTGAAGTTGCAAAGCGGCGACATGGAGAACTCAGGTGTACAGGCTCCCATGAAATGGCAGTAATCCATTTTTTGTGGCCCTGATATAAGAGTAAGAGTGTGAGATCTTCATTAAGAAACAAGGAAAAGAAACCATTCCTTGCAAAGAAAAGGTTACTGCATAGATGACCTACTTGTAAATGAACCAAACAAACACCGAATTAAATAAGATCAATAAGTGGACATGAGATTTTACAATGAATGGATTTCCTGATTGCTTCCCAGTCTGCGGATCCCAGCTCAGAATTTCTCCAGACTTGCTACCACTTACAAGACGCTTACCATCAGGTGACCATGCGATGCAGAGAACCCAGTTTTTGTGTCCTGAATAAGAGACAAGACAATGAAGTAAGGATTAGTTATTGGAACCCACATTTTACAGAAGGAAGGCTGATCCCATGATATCTATAGTAGGAAGGCTAATCCCACATTTTGCCATGATATCCATAGTAGGAAGGCCGTGCCACTCCCTTAGCAAACTAAAACCCAGATAAGAACAAAAATCTAGTACTCTAGTCTTGCGTCATGTGTAAATATAATTTAACTATATCTTCGGTTGGGACTGAAATTCCTATCCCTCGAGTAGGCTGGAATATAAATACACATAATCTTACAACTATTTAGTCATAACCAAGATGTAGTACAATGCTTAAATTCATACTAGACGAAGTAAGAAATACAGACATATGATAGTCTTCTACCTTAAGGCTCCTTAGAAGTGCTTGAAGAGATCTAAAGCCGTATAACCTTTGGTAGCACCAGTCTCCTATTTTATAAGGTGAGGATGTGTACCCATACCAGAGACCAATTAAATGTTTAAGATAATAAAGTAAATGCTTGACATATAAATGTGCCCACTAATTAAAAATGCTTCTCAGGAGATTGCCACATCACTCCAATTGCTGTTGTATGATTAGCCGCCTGAACTAAGCCATGCTCATTCATTCATACCAGAAAAACTAGTTCGGCCAAAATACCATCAATATGAGAATCAACTAGTTACTAAACAACCATCCCTAATAAAAGCTCAAATACAGCACCTGTACAAGTGTGCATTGGGGTCTGAGTAGTAAGATCCCATAACCGCACAGTAGTATCACCAGAGCCACTCGCTAGTTGTTTGCCATCAGGGCTGAAAGCAACTGTAAGAACAGCTTCTGTATGACCTGCACCAGGGAGAAAAAAGGTATAAGACGAATATTATCATAACAACTCCAGAAAAGTACTCAATTTGAGCATCTGAGATTAAGAAAAAAAAAATCTAGAAATCTAAATAAATAGCAGAAATTACAGTAAATAGACGACCGATCCCATACCGGCAATAGTGGCAGAGCAGCGATTGACTGGACGAATACGAAAGATTGCTTGAGGTTGGTAAACAATCTTCAACACCTTCTCCACAGAAACTGCAATTATTAAGCTTAAAAAGTCAATAAACCAAACAATTCAGAATCAACTAATCAAAACAGAAAATGGAATTGCTGTTTGTAAGTTTAACCTTTGTTCTTTTCTAGATACGCTCCGAGTTGCAGTACAAGCTCTTGATCTGATATGTAAAATGAATAAGGCAATTTATCCTCCTGAAAAATCAAACAAACACTTAAGAATTGAAGTTTCAGGAAACTCAATCAAAGAAACCAAAAATCGCAAAATTTCTTACATTGTTTAGAAGTTTATTGACGAGCTGTTGAAGTTGAGGAGGTCCAGCGTTTTGTGGAAGAAACATAGAAGGTCCTAAAGGAGTTCCTTCTGGGTCTGTTAACAGACACATGATATTGCTATTGTTGTCCATATCTTTCCGCTCTTGAGCTTCCATTACTTCAATCCAAAATTCTTGTAGAATTTTTTCAGCAGAAAGTTTCAGAGAGGTTTAGGGTTTTGGGAAACCTAACCTTTTGTGTAAGGTTTACCAAAACAAAAGTTGGGATAGTAAGTGAATATTGTTGTCATAGGAGGGATAAAATCGTCACATACGTAACCAAATGCGATGCTTGAAATTGAAAGTTTCTCTCCAACACCAGCCGCCGCTTTTGGTTGAGTTTGGTTTTGTTTTGCCCGGAATTCTACGCGTAGAATTGTGACGGCCACGGCAGACAATAAATCGGGAGCACTCCGAGTCTGTGGTGAATTATTTAGGACCTATCATTACCGAAGATATTTTGAAATAAAATGAAAAAATCGCTTAGTCGACTATTTTCCTTAACTAGTTTATCTTCCGTGCGATGCACGGGTCAGCTTTCTGCTTATGAAATACATAAAAAATCAATGAGTTGATATTTTAATCCTCCAGGTTAGGTCTGTCAATGGAAGAATATTCTTCGGATATTTAGAATTCTGATATCCGACAGGTTAAGCACTATCAGATATTCGATATCCGATAATATCCTGTAGGATATCAAAATCAGATATCGATTCCGATAGGTTAAGCTATCGGATATCGGATATTTATCCGATAATATCCGATTCTGACAAGAAAAACAACTATTGTCTGTAAAACATATGCAAAGCAGCAAAGGTGATATTTAAATTAAATTTCTCACACATACCATCCAAATTGTCTTCAAAAAGTCTTAAAATATTACTCTTAAGTAGTTATGTCTCTAAGTAAGTCTCTTACACACACATACATGAAAAGAAACACAAGCAAATGCTATAGAAAGTAAGATAAGTATTTGTCACTCTCCTCTCCAGTCTCCAGCCTCTGACCCTCTTGACTTCATTCGTCGTTGATTTCCAAATTTTCCATATCTGCATTCAGACAAACACACATAGATTAGATCCAAATTGAAGTGCTAACAATAAATAGAGATTAGTAGTATTTCAGAAAAAACATCTAAGTAGATAGTTTGTTTTGTACTGCTCATTTCTCTCTAAATCAAAATATACTGGTCAAAACCAGCATCCGGGATGCTTTTCTCTTATGTAGTCATAATATATTTCAATAGGAACTAAAAAGAATAACAGATTACAGATGGATCTATGCAATGAGTTTAAGCAAAAAAAAAAAAAAAAAAAATGTTACATTCACAAATGAAATCTGGCAACCAATCGTTTAAGCACAGCAATGCTTCAACAAGCTCTGGATCTAATGAAGCTCTGTGTGTTGTAAGCACTCTACCACCTGCACTGAACATTGATTCGGATGCCACACTGGTGACTGGGATAGCCAAGATATCTCTTGCCATCTTTGCAAGAGTTGGGTACTTAGGTGCATTTAGCTTCCACCAACTTAAGATTTCAAACAAATACTCATCTTTTGGTGAGCCTTTGCTAAGCATTGGTTCTTCTAAATACTTGTCCAACTCAGATTTCTGCACCTCAAATTCAATGTTCTCCATCATAAACTCAGCATATTCAGGATCACGTACTTCATCTGGATTGTCTGAATCCATCATACTTGAGCTAGAGACAGAGCTGCGGGCGCCAAAATAGTGTTCATCTGCATTTGAGTTTTGTGAATCATACTCATAAAAAAGAGCTGTCAATTTTGTTTTGAATTTGTTATACTCCACTGCATAGCCAGTTCCATACAACTTCTTATAACTAAACTCTACCCATCTTGCTTTGTATCGAGGATCTAACACAACTCCGATGCCCATAACCAAATTACTTTCACGCCAATACACATCGAACTTCTCCCTCATCTTCAACCCCATTTCTCTGATATCCGCATACTCACTGTCTTCCCATTGTTTGATGCATTTGTTAACTTCATAGACCCCATTGTAGTACAGATTTGCAGTTGGATACTTCATCCCTACAAACCTGGTTGAAACATCATTAAACACCTCTAAACAATTGCAAATAACTACCCCTTGTTGCCACTCGTCTTCACTTGGTATACAATCGAATTCAGGATCAAGGACAACAAATCTTTGAAACCCTTTTTTCAACTCAATTGCATTTTTAAGCATAAGAAAAACTGAGTTCCATCGAGTGTCCACGTCAAGACTAACTGCCTTTCCAGACAACCTACATTGTGACAGTGCCGTTTCAAACCTCTCTTTCCTAGCTTGTGAAGCTTTAACATACTTAACACAATCTCTAATTGATTGCACAAACTTAGCAGCAACTTTCATACCATCTAGGACAACCAAATGAAGAATGTGGTTGGCACACCTCATGTGAAACAATTCCCCATCAAGAACTAGACAATCCTTATTATTTAGCCACTTAATCAAATTTCTCATCATCACACCATTAGCAGCAACATTATCAGCAGTTAAAGAAAGGAATTTCCTATCTATGTTCCATTCAATAGTGCAAGTTTTGATACATTCTGTGAGCACATCTCCTGTGTGTGGTGCTGGCACTAAAATATAAGTTAATGTTTTCTTAACCAAATTCCATTTATCATCTATGTAGTGGCATGTTAGACAACAATACCCATCTTTAGTATGCTTAGCAGTCCACATATCAGTTGTAAGACAACATCTAGAGGTCAGATTATCCAATTCTACTTGCAATTCTAGTTTCTGTTCATGAAAAAACTTCATCACATCACTTCTGGTTGTGTTTCTACTCATGATCTTAACAGCGGGGTTCAAAGACTTGCAAAACATTCTAAAGTAAAAATGTTGAGCCATGTTGAGAGGGTAATCATGCTTAGCAATCATTTTAACCATGTATTCCCTAGAAACTGCAGGATCATACTGCCAATTAGCTAATTTTAAAGCTTTGTTACCTGTTGTTTTCAGTGAAGTAGAAATCTGTTGTTGTCCATCCTTGTTTTGTGGTCTCTTTTGGCAAATCTTTAGATGATTACGCAATCTTGTAGTACCACTGGCACTATCAGCATCAACTACCTTCTTGCAATGACGGCATGTACCTAGTACAACAACTTCCCTCACGTGTGTTTTCTTGTTGTGTCTTACTTTACAATCCCTTTCAAATTCATCCCACACTGGTGACCTTATTGCTCTAAGCTTTTTCTTCAGAGCAATTATCAGTGGATCCTCACCAGCTTCTCCATCTTCATCATCTGTATGAGAGCCTGGCATGTTATCATCAGCTAGGTTCTCTTCTGGTTCTGGTAATCTCCTAGTGTTACTAGTACCCGGTGTTGAGCCAATTGTTGAAGCTTGAACACTTTGTGATTGTGAACCACACCTATAAACGACAGCATTTGATTGAGATTGAGACAAAGGGGTTGACTTTGAGGTTGCAACTGTCTTGCCCTTGGCTGGTTTTTTTTAACATTTTCGCAAGTGCTTGCTGTGTATTCCAGTTCAACCAATTTTCATATCAAAACCAAATTTATTGTATCATGAAGTAACACAACATGCCAAATTCAAACCCTAGCAAAGAAATTGTAAAAAAAAATAGCTTCAGAACAGAAGAACCCTATGTAGTCCAAGCATAAATTGACGAGAATAGGTAGTTATAGTCATAGAGGCAGTTGAATTACCAAATACAAAACCCGTTGGTCGAAAAATTATTGAATACAAAACCATCTCAAAAATAGATCAATCCAATCAAACCCTAAAACTAATAACTATCAATATTTAAGTTAAACCCATCTCAAATCTTTCTCTAATTTCATCCATACATGTAAGTCATATCAAACCTTAAGTTTTGATTGCAAGACAAAAACCCTATTTTCATGTGAATCGATGAACCGAACACAAAAATCGAACATAGAAAATAGAAGAGAATCAGTACCTGATTGAGCGGGTGAGTGATTGATAAACAACTGAGTGATTGATTGATCTAGAGAGGCAGAGACAGAGTGGACACTCGAGAGCGACGAGAGGCGACTGCGAAACTAAGAAGAGAAGAAAAAAAGAAATGACTTCTAGTGTCTAGTGGAGTGAAATAACTAGGGTAGGAGAAAATTACAAGTACGTCATTACTCCTTAGCATATTGGATATCTAAACAAACGGATATAGGCTAATACGATTCCGATATGGTAAGAAAGAAATATCCGATAATATATTATATCCGATATCCGATAAAACGGATAAAATCCTATAGGATCTCGAATAATCGGAAACGGATTCCGGATATCGGATAGATATTGACAGGCCTACCTCCAGGTTGTCTCTTGCCTATGGTCTACCCATGGCCTCAACGACTGTTTGAAATGTTACCCTATTTTGAAATCTTATTTGCAACTCGGTGATGCATTTCTTTAAGGTTACACCACTATATGTTCTCTACCTTAATCTAACATTTTAGATATGTTGCCACGAACTATGGTCCATTATGTTGAATCCCGTAAAGATGTTTGGTTAAATATATAAATTATCAAAATGCCATATCCCAACATTCCATGTGGGTCCACCCGATCCAACCATCCACCCACTCTCCCGTGCATGTTAAACCCATCGGTGATGAATGAGACATGATTGGACATCTAGCACCTTGCACCAAATCCACATATTTTATCCGTTGTTTACATGTGGCTTTAAAATACAATTTAATTGGACAATCAGAGCCCATAACTGTTAGCATGATGATGGCTTCTGCATGATCCCACCTCTCTTCTCTATATGTAAGTCAGTGTTTGAAGAATAATCCAGTCAATAAATCTGAAATTGTCAGGAATGTTTTGGCATATCCATATGGGAAATCGTTTTTCTTGATGACAGTAATTTTATATTGTTAAGGTCCATAAGATGCATTTGAAATGCCAATATACGTTGGACTTTTATTCCCATCGAAAGCTTATGATCCAAAGTAGAATTCATTATTGCATAAGCATTGTTCCCAACACCTTTCATGTGCATTGCAAATAAATTTTTTATCGGAAATTGAAATCTGGTAAGTGGTATTGTATCCCTTATTTCCACACATTCCTTATTATTAGTACTTTATCCCCTAGCAACTCCAATTATCATTTCTACGTCAGTTTCATGTATTCCTAGTTGTGTTATAATTAACCTTGTGACCTCAACAATGCCTTGTCTAGCTTATTCAAGAGAATAATTGGCAATCCAGTTTTCAATTGTAGCTCATGATGCAACATGTACGTATTATCAACCTTGTTTAGAAATTCCCTAAGATACAACTATGCCGCTTTCGTGTAATTCTCAGTAACAAAGATGCATAATGCTTCAAAAAAGAAAAAAAAACAAAGATGCATAATTTGTACATAGGTATTCGCGTTCCTAACTGTCGTTTCCTTTTTTTCCCATATATTTCGCAAGGAACTTATCATGCAATGTATCAGTTATTTCCTCTTTATGTTTGATTTTTCAATGTATGGTTTATTTTAATACATGGAATACTTATTTAAATTTCTGAAAATAGTAAATATGAAAATTTTGTATAAAAATTTCAATGAATATTTTATATATAAATATTTTCATATATTTATTTTATTTCTACTATGCAAATATTTTTCACGTAACTTAATATTCCTAATTAGGTAACTTCACTCTCGGATATATATTATTTATTTATGCTTCAGAAAATATAATATTTATTTAAACAAATCCAGTTTTGCCCTTTAAGAGGAATACCTAATTTGAATTAATGTAAACTACGTCAACATACTACATATATAATTGTTCTTTTCTTGGATGGTTAAAACCTCCTCCACAGAGGTCAGTGTTTGGAAGCTCGACCCAAGAAATAGTTCACATAGAAAACGCATCCTCATTTGATGTAAATTAATTCCAAGTTATTAGAAGGCACGTGTGTGGCATATTAGGGGTTATCTTTAATAACCAGAATCCTTTCTTGAATTACTTTTATTAATCTATGTGCATACTATAATCTTTCATATGTGCAAACACCTATTGAGAATTGTTATTTAGTTATTTGTCACTTTTCTTCTCCTTCCAAAATCGCACCCGCGAAATAATCACAACAAATAATAAATACAATAAAAATCAATAATAACCAGTCGAAGGAATTTGTCATGAGAGAAAAAAGATAGACCAAAAAGATGAGAAATAGTCGAATAAAGAAGAATAAAAAAGAGGAATAAATGGAATAATCAATCGACTACATTTTTAATAAGGATCTTTTAGATACCTGCAAAATAACAAACAACACGACAACAAAACTTAAATCGAAAAAAACTGAAAAATAAAACTAAAAAACAGTACAAACCCATAATAATGGGTTTACTTTGACTAACGCCTTTTATAGAGACCCGAGCATCAAAAAGACTATTCTTGAAATTAATATTCCTCAAAGACCTAAAAATATCAAGATTTTTATTATTTTGACGGACCCATTTTTTGACTAATTCGTAAACATTTTTATATTATAATTCTACAAGTGAAACTTTAGAAATTTTTAGCTTGAATTTAGCTTGAATAAAGATTTTTAAGCAAGATAAAAAATTCACTTGAGCTGTCTTCCTTCGAAAAATAGAGGGAGCATCGATCACTTTCTCTGCAAAACTAACGACAACCAAGGAAAACAATAGTTTAAGCATTTATAAGACCTGCAGAGCAAAAAAAAAAGTTGTGGTCAAACCGGTTGGTGGTTGGTATTTTGTTATCACATAATAAAATACTAAGAGCTTTTCCCGTGAATGAAAGATTCAAACCGATATAAAAGATTACCTAGTTGTTCTTGAAGGAGAGAAAGAGCGTCGGTTTCGTGCACTTCTTTGATGATGTAAGGAAAAACATCCACGGATCAAATACAAAAAAAATTATGTAAGCACGCAATAATGCAGAAAACAAATCCCTAGAGAAGAAAAAAAATACCTGGAAGAGAGTAGCGCGCCGAATGATATTTGGGTTTTGGTATCACATTTTATAGAGTGAGGTCGAGCCGAAGAATATTTTTTAATAGAAAATAAGGAAATTGTACCGAATTGTTTGGAAATAATGTTGTATTTACCAAAAATATAGGGATCCGCATCTATTGAAATAATATTGGAAATATTGTTGGTTACAATATTGGGAATTGTTAGGAAACAACACTTTAAAAGTTAGGAAATTTTTGTAATTATGGATATCTGCTTTATTCTCATATTAAAAGTAGTTAGTGGTTGCAAAATATTTTTATACGAAAAATATATCACAGTACATTTGGTGGCCATATTTGGTAAGAGCCATTACTCGAAACTTAAATGTTATATTCCTAAAGAGCCATATTTGGTGTCCCTGTTTGTTCGAAAAATGGGAAGGTCTTTTAATATAACGATAACTTGTGTGTTGAATGGATCATAGAAAAAGCCTTGTGTTGCTGATAACTTAGCTTAAAAGACTGGTAATTAATTAGCTCATAGATTGTATTTGTGTCATGTAACCTCCTGTCAAGGTACCATGGAGTGTAGACACATAATTTGTGGTTCTTTCCTTCGATTTGGATATTTTGGTCACCTCACAATAATGGTTTATTGGTGATTCTTGCTACATTTAACCCTGCATCCCCATCACTATTCCTTAGTAACTTGATTTATTCTTGTCAGGATCAGTAGGGAAGGCGAGACCCCATACCGAAGAAAAAACGTATAATGTGCCACTCAATTATCGCAAAAGAAAACTAAACTAAACTAAAATAATAAACGGTACCAATAAAAATCAAATATGCGTTGATGGTAGTTACTTTCTTCTGACAGAAACTCCATGCTTTTTGTTTGCTAAGAATCATATTCGCAACTGTGTTGCAGATCAATTGGCTTGAGCAGTTAATAGAAAAAACTCACACATGCCCGGTTGCGGTTTCTTCCGTTTACCCTTAATTAAGATCATTTGCAGGCAAAGGAAAAATTGGAGGGATCTTGGGTGTGTTCTTGTAGCACAAACCACAAACCATGCAAGGAAATTTGAGAAAGCAAAAAAAAAATCATAGCGGCAATCAACCCGATTCATTTTTTTATGCCTGCAAAAAAATATACAACCGACCATATTAGAGAATCAACAAAACTCTTAAGTTTTAATATTTACGTAGGTCATCACTCGAACCAGCGAACAAATATAACGGCTTCAGATTTGATTCTGTAGATCCCATACCAACTTATGATAGGAAGTGAAATATGAGAGTTAAAACCGAAGAACAAAATATTAAAATTATCACCTTGTCAATGGACGACATCATCACATGTGCTGATCCATCGTAAATATAGTAAGAAGACGTACACCAGCATCTGCATCAGATCAAACAAAAATCATCATTAATCGATATATTGCTAAAAGATAACTGAGAAATAAAAAATAAAACCCTAGAAGAAGAAAAAAAGAAAAACACGTAGACGACGGGACCATACTTTGCTCGAGTGCTTTATATATAGAGTATCCACCATAGAATTCCAGAAAAAATAATCTCGGTTTAGGGGGATCCCTATTTTAGAAAATAACACCCTAAGAGTTACAAATTTTTTGTAATTTTGGATAGCTACATTATTCTTATATCACCGTAATTAATGAGTGCAAATATTTTTATATAAAAAATATATTGCATAGCAATACATAACAAAATAAAAAATTAGCTTCATTTAATTTATTTTTTATTTTAGACTTATTATATTTTTAATTATGGTATAAACAAAATTAAGAAAAGTAATATGAAAATGAGGTTTATTATTTTGATATGGATTGAATTTTTGTGTTAACCCGTTTAATATTTCAATTCTTGCTTCAATTTTTTGTTGAACAATTAATTGGGGGATAAAAAAAGGAATTGGGGGATATTGATTACTTCCCCCAACCCATGGTGTGTGCTAAGGAGTGATTTTTGTGTATGAAAATACTAAAATACCCTTTGATTAATTAAAAAACATTATGAAAAGACTACTATACTCTTTCCCCTAAACTTAAAATCTAAAAACCAAACACATATCCCCCATTCTTCTCAATACCGGCACTGACCTAGGTTTAGGTTTTTGGAAAAAAAAAATCATCTTTTTTCATCGTTCTTCATCCGTTCTTCGTCGATTAATCGTCGATTCAAAAATTTCTTCGTCAATTAACCTATCCGAATCATAAAAAATGCCTCCACGAAAGAAAACGAATGTCCAATCGAACTCAAAATCGATTGATCAACAAAAACAGGAACAAAGAATTGCTAAGATTGCTCAAGAGCAAGAAGAAGAACAAGCAGCGGATTCTGACAATCAACCTTTCGCAACCATGGCTTATGTGAGAAGGTAAGTGATTTTAAACTACTTTATGAGTGTTTTAGTCGATTTATAGCAATGGGTTTAGGTTAGAATCACAAACCCTAACTGAAACAGTTGAGTTTCAGTGATTACCGGCACTGAAATATGTATGAATACGGTGCCGGTTTTACCTTCCGGCATTCAATCTAGGATGAATGCAATGCCGGTTTCACTCCGCAGATTCACCAGAAACTGAATTTTTGATACCGGCATAGAATTTGGGTCGAATTCCCTGCCGGTTCTTGGTACCGACAGTCATTTATAACTATTCGTGTATGCCGGTAGTGGTCTAAAAACATACAAGAGAGTTTATGAATTTGTCACCAGTACCGGCATAGAAATTTGGTTGCATTGTATGCCGGTTTATAGTACCGACATTCTTTTGTAAAAATTCGAGCATGCCGGTAGTGGACTTAAACCATACAGGAGAGTTTATGAATTTATCACTAGTACCGGCATACATTTTTAGGTTGATTTGAATGCCGGCACCAGGTTACGGCATGGAATTGATTTATTTCGAGCATGCCGGTAGTGGACTTAAAACATACAGGAAAACTTAAGAATTTGTCACCTAAACCGACATAGATTTTTAGGTTGATTCGAATGCCGGCACCAGGTTACGGCATGGAATTGATTTATTTCGAGCATGCCGGTAGTGGACTTAAAACATACAGGAGAATTACATATGATTACCGGCATTTTCGACAGTCATTGTTTAATGCTGGAACAGACAACCGGCGTGCTTTGTTTCAGTAAGTCAATGCTGGTAGAAAAACTGAAAGTGAGTTGTCTCACATTCATTTCGTGTGATTTTATGATATAGGTCAAAAGCCAAGGAGGCTAATAAAATAAAAACTAAAGAGCTGTCACTAAGAGAAGAAGGAAGGACGGTCTTGATACTCCTCAATCTCTCCCTCCTCGAGGGAAAGATGAAGGTCGTAAAAAGCGTTTGGGGGCTGAGACAAGAGGGATAATTTGGGAGAATGGGGATGACCGTAGTCTAGTTGTAATCCGTGACCACGATGATCAAGATGAGCAAGATGAAGAGGAAAGTGAGGATGAAGATAATGTGGTTCCTCCAAGTCAATTAGCAAGCCAAAGCGAAGTTGGTGGGACAAGTCAACAACCAACACAAGTCAATGGCAATAAGGGCAATGGCAAAGTGAAAGATAAAGGTTCCCACCTTCCTCATATTAATGACATGATACCTGACCTTGAACGTGGTATAATTTGGGGTGAAGTTCCGGAACCGAAAACAGTATTTGGATACAAGTACTCGTGGGCTCGTACTATCTATCAAACCTATGTAATTATTTTTTTAATCTTGTGCATATGTATTGTTGTGTATTTATGTAAAATATCTTAATTGTATTGTCTCCTAATTGTAGGATCATATGAAGGTTGTGCGTGTTTTCCAAAACCAAGCCGCGGATTGTTGGAAATTGTCCGATGAATGTGAAGAGGTCCAACAAATAGTAATTGAATCTGGTGTATATGCTTTGGTTGAAAATTATGTGAAGCCTGATTATATGACTGTCAATTGCTTCGTCAAAAGGTATCATGGTGAAACTGATACCATGCACTTCCATTTTGGGGAGATGACCTTCATCCCTGATGATGCTCAGAACATTCTAGGCTTGAATGTTACCGGAAAATCAATTGCAGAAGGAGTTGAGCCTCTGGACCTAGAATGGTCGAAGTTGCACGCTCTGACTAACAAGCTGTTGGGTTAGGACTACAAAACTTATGTGGAGATATTTTATGAATCCAAGTATGGTAGGACAAAGCCAATCAAGTTGACGCTGCTTAAGAAGAAGTTTGAAAACACAAAGCAAAGAAGTTTGGAGGATGGATGTGACCCTGAAGAAATTCGTTATACTGCCGCTGCATACCTGTTATACATCTTGGGCACTAGGGTATTCCCTGACACTAATGGCAACAGGGTTAGTGCGAACTACCTTCAGTACTTGGATCCATTGGAAGATGTCTATGGGTATTCTTGGGGCACCGCGATAATGGCACATTTGATGATGGAGATGAGAAGGGCCTCTAAGGCTAAAACCAACCAATTTGTCGGGAATTTCACTATACTGCAGGTAATTTTGTTTTTAAACTTATGTTATTATGTATATTGTTCATATGTACCCTTATCGTGAACTTAGAAACAAAACTTATTGCTTCACCTTGGAATAGGTGTGGGCTTATGTACACTTCCCCACCTTGTTCAAGGACTGGACCTCCTTGAAGATCAAAGACCTTCCCGAACCCGATACGCCTATAGCTAGGAGATACGAGTTCAACAACACTCCGAAGCCCGGTAACATAGGTCGACTGATTGATATGAGATTGGCTTTGGACGCGATGAGTACCCAAGATGTTGTCTTCGACCCTTACAAGGAGGTTAGAGGAAACCGCCAAGTTTTGAGGTATGCTAACGTTGCATTCTATCATGGGCTGTTGTTCCACCCAAAAGGATACGTTATGGCCAATCCTACACGTGTGATGCGCCAATTTGGATTCAAGAAATTATCACATATCAAGACGGGCTCTTTTCAATGTTTTGTTCTTGACCTTTCTCGGTGCTTTTCAACTCCTAATCGGTTGCATGTAGAGTATGATCCAAAACCGGATCCAACAGATTGGAGGGATAGGGAACCACGTCGTTTGGTAGATATTAGTCAGTGGGATAAGTGGGAGCTTGCGGAAAACAGTGATGAGGTTGATGCCAACTACATGGAAGATTACCTGCAATGGTCACATCCTTTTGTCGTCCGCCCGGATGACGTCCAAGTTCCACCCCAGAAATACCCTCCCGTTCCAACTGCCGCACCGCCACCACCTACGATCGCCCAACTTAATAAGACCGTTGTATTGCTAGTAAGTATTGTTAATTACTTAGTCGTTTAATGTACACATAATCTTATATTACCATATATATACTAATTATGTGTTGTATGTATGAAACTAGCGGTGTCGGCTTGGCAAGTTGAGGAAGCAGTTATGTTGCAAGTATGATGAAGGAGCGGGGCTATCCAATGAATAAGTGAAGGAAGTCGTGGAGAAGCTTGATAAAATTGAAGAAACTGACCCTAGTGCAAGGGATTTGTTCGGTGAAATTAAGAAGAAACCGACACAAAAGAAGCAAAAGACCAATTGATTAACTATTTAGTTGTGTTTCTTTTTCTGGATGGTGGTTGTTACGTCTTGAACAATTACGAACTTGTTTTCGTTTGTACCTCATGGTTAACTCTTTAGTTGTTTGGTTTGCTTTTAGTTTATGTTACCTGGATTAAGAACATTTAAGCAGAATTCAGTTGTTTGGTTTGTGTTGAACATGTTTAGGTTTCGAGTGATTGATTTATGTTGAACATGTTTAGATTTCTAGTGAAATGTTATTTTTTGCAAGATTTATTTACTACTGCTTCCGGCATGGAAAATCTTTGGTTCAACAACGCCGGTACAGGTTCCGGCATGCGAGAAAATTACAGTTCATTGGTTCAACAACGCCGAATCTGTTCCAAGACATCGTCCGGGATGGGGGTGTCAAGGATCATATTCATTGGTTCTTCTTCTCTTTCAACATATTTCTTTCCCTTCATATAACACCCATCACACCCATCGATAGGCTTGCATTGGCCCTTGTGGTTTTCTCTTGACTCTGCTAGTTCAACAACTTTGTCAAACCATTGAAACTCATCGCACTTTGGGTGATTCAAATACCTTAGAACATTCTTCCATTTTCAGCATCATCAGTTTTTGAAATCTAAAACCGGCGTGTCCCATCACAGCTTCTACACTTTGAATAAATAAAAGGACAGTCCATGGCTAGATGAGAAGGTGACTTGCAAATTTGACACTTGCAATGATGACTCTGTAAGAGAAGATTATATTAGTTATGCGTCATAGTATTGAAGATTATATTGTTAGTAATGTTTAATCTACTTACTTTGCAAATAGAGCTAGATGATGAATGTCCCATCCCTTGTGAAACTTTAACCGTGCTTGCTTTCTTGAGAGAAGGATTTTTTTTTATTTGGTGGGTGGTTTGTGTAGATTTTTCCCAAGGAATGGGGAGTATTATATAGAAATGAATCACCAACGGTCTTATTTTTCAAAAAAAAATAGCCTTTTTTTTTGTAAATTGATGTTGATACCTTTGGCGGCCTACCCCTCTTCATTGGAACCTCCGATGAGTTGGCTTTTGGTGTGGATACGGAATCCTTCGTTTGTTGTTGACTTGATAGCGGTTCCTTCCTCGGCCTACCTCTTTTGTTTGGAACCTGCGCTTCCACGAACCTTTGTTCTGAAATCTCACTTGTGGTTAGATCTCGTTTCTTACTTGCTGCGCGTTCTTCTTCATGTTGAGTCATTCCTTTCAATTCTACCCTTTGTTTTCTCCTTGACGTTTTAATTTGGGGTCTACCTATTGGATCTCCCTTTCCTGGCTCTTCGCTTTTGTGTGATCCATGGACGAGTAATTAGCCTTAGTTGGCTCAACAAGACTTGTCGGCTTACCGAGGTGCCACGTGTGTAAGCTTCGTAGAATTCCTTTGCTTCGTTCGTATCCCATGGAGATTTCCCGGGATCTCCCGAAGGGGGAGGGTTGAAAGATAGTTGCTTCCAAAACGGATCAATAACCTCAATAGGTATCACTTCTTCATAATTCACAAGCATATGACGACACGAAAGCCCCAATGAGGACATATCGGGACAAATACACACATCACCCGGTTTTTCGTAATTTTTCTCATATTCCATTTGTCTTATCATATGTTTTATTTCCCAATGAGAGACGTTGAATTCTATTCATTGGAACAACTTAAGATAACGAAGAAATTGAGTCATCCTTTCCATTGAGCTTTTCTCAAAAGCCACCTTGATCCTATTGATATCAGCCTTAAAGTATTGCTCCATTGCCTCGGTGACCGTAACCACATTGCCTTGACCGGACTGGATGAGATCTTTAAATCTCCCATGAGAGAACTCCTCTCCACTAGTTTCTTCAGTCATGAAGTGTCTATACCGGTTTGTCCATGCACGCACAAATTTTAATGTGAATGTTACCTTGTCCGAGGTTTGCCCCACGATGTTGAACAACGACATATTATATTTGTTTGTCTTGTAGGTACAATCCATCATAAGAACACCACAACGTGTATTTGCCAATTGTGAAAGCAAAGGATGCGAAATGAATATTTGAAGGGGATTCTCGTCCGGACCTCTTTTAATGATATGCGTGTAGTTGTAATCCCAAGCCATCTTCTCAAATTCTTGCATAACGGACCTCCCTTCCGATTCCACCCTTCTAATAGTTGCTTGTGCGCTATAAATTGTACGTAGAGAAGACACGTTGGACTCATCCTTTTCCTTGAAGCCTCTGAGAATTTGTCTCGGTTTGATAAGTGCTTTGGTCAATATCTTTACATCCTCGAACTCATGAGGTTTCAGCTTCGCAACTAGGGAGTGACCAACAAAATCTTTCGGATCCCGGTGGTTATGACAGCCACACAAAACCTCACAATTCCAATTGTTCATGTCATTTAAACGGAAAACAAGCTTAAACGGGCAATCATTATTCCTCGTACGAGTCTTGTATACCCTATTAGTCTTCTTTTGATATACATAATCCTTTCTCTTGTGGCTATTCTTCTCCTTGTATTTCCCACTTCTCTCGCAAGCCATCTCAAAACGCCTCTTTGAACGTTCGGTATTCCTCACCAACACACACATGTTCTTAAGAGCCGTCTCTTTAGCCCAATCGATTGCTTCATTTCGATCTATTATTCCCTATATAAGATCAATTTCACATTCATTAGAAGGTTCATTACTAGCAATCCATTAGTAAAGTATTCTTTGGTCACATACCGGAGGTATTTTATAGTATTACGACGTATCCCAATAAAGCGGCTTTGCATTTGTTGGATCAATATATGTCACCACCTAAAGATCGAACGAAAATTAGTTCCAAACGAAATTAAAACACTATCCCGGAAACAAGTACCGGCATTATAGATGGGGAAAAACGATTTGCTGGTTTTTAAGGAATTGAGGAGACGACCGTACGGAGGAGACTCCTCGAACCGAGCGAAATGTTAAACCTCACACAGATGCACCGCTGCAAAGGGGGTGCTTTAGATTCGAGAGATCAATCTGTAGTACTCCGGCCTAAATCAAGACAATGACCGTTCCAGAGTAAATTCAGTCACAAGAGAGGATGGGTTGATCTGTAGGAGGGAAGCTGAGAAATGTGTAGAATCAATGGTAATCAAAGATTGTGGGTGTGTGAATTCTGAATATGATAACTCTGAATGATTGAAATTGCTCAATTGAGAGTAGTTGCTCAATTGATGAGTTGATGATCTTGTGTTGTCAGTTTGACGTGAGATTGATGATACTGTTGATGATGCTTCAATCATGATTCAGAGACTTATTTATATTGCTGGAATTGTAAAACCATGATTCCATGAAGTGTGACAGTTGATGGAATCAAGGAGTGGGGAAGTGGAGATCGTGTTTGAAACCAGTTGCTCAACATGTGGAGACTTGGTCGATTTTCCACCCACTACCTCGTGAATTCCTTCAACTGATTGCACGACTTGCTCACATTCCATCGTGTTTTTGAACACACGTGCCGTAGACCGCCAGACCAAAACCCTAAGTGATATCCCCCCAAGTGACACGATTGATGTCTCGTGGTTTGTTAGTCAATTGATGACTTCGTGGTTTGATGGGACGATAAGTCCATGTAGTTGCTGAGTGTCGAACATGATGTTCTGAAACTCATGGATTGAACATGTCATGAGACAGAGGTATAGTTCTTACGATGAAGTGAGCAAGTATTGCTCATTCGGTGGATCGTTGAATATTGATTGTTGAACCAATATTCCTTGGTTTGATCAAATATTTATCATCTGAGCAAGTGTTGCTCATGTGATGAATTGTTGAATATTTAATCGTCTGAACATGTGTTGCTCATCTGATGGATTATTGGCAACGTACCAAAAATATTAATTAGAATACTGGTCGTTGAACCGAGCATAATTAATAAAATTAATGAACGTGAGGCCGTCGTAAAATTATTAAGGTTGGAATCTGGAGTGATGATCCTTGGATTCAGAAACCCTAATTTGATCAATTGATGATCAATTCATGGTTCGTCAGAAGTTTAACCATGGGACGAAGGAGGGAGTGACTACATGGGACCGTGGATCAACCATGTAGTTTCCATATGCTCACGTGAGCAAATACGAAGAACTCCTGAAGAGTTGACGATTTGTTGGTAAAAAAATGATCAGATGCTGGTTTAATCATTTATTCGAAAATGTTCGTCTGAGCCTTAGGTGAGAAAACCTAATTAATTATGACGAGGCGAGGGACCGACCATGGAGTCATGAAACCATCCCTGAGTTGTCCCGTGACCGCCTGACGACCACTTCATGAAAATCCAAAGTGTCTGGGAGAGTTTTGGACCTAATACGAGCAATTGTGCAAATTAGGTCAAAACTGTGAAAATTGATGGGACCGGCTTCCGTGAGCCAAAGAGCCAATCTTGGTCGGTCAAGATAGTGTGCTCGTGTCTCCAAGGCGTCCGCGTCTCAGTCCTGAGAATTTTGATATTTTCTGGCGTGCAATTAAGCATCCATTCGAGAAAATATGCCAAAATTAGGGTTTCGACGAAACTGAGGAAAACATCATGAGATGATGAAAAATAATTATAAAATAAGGAATGAGGAGGCGTGGGACCGCCGTGGTCAAGGCATGGTCGGTCGGTCGTGACCACGGTCCTGTGGTTCATTTTCCTTAATTTTGTAATATTTTGATGATTTTATGAAAAATTCATGAATTTTGAGAAATTTGATGAATTTATGGAGTTTCCATGAATTGAAGGAGTTTTCATGAGTTCAGGGAAGCAAAAAAATATTAAAATAATAAAACAAGGGCTTGTGGGACCATGGAGGCATGGCCGGCCGGCTATGGACCGGTCCCACGAGTTTTTCATAATTTTTTAATATTTTTTAGGTATTTTTGATGATTTGAGGGAATTTTTCCTAATTTGAGAGAAATACCATGAAATCAAGGAATTTGATGAATTCAAGGAAAACTAATAATAAAATAATAAAACAAAGGGGAGTGTGGGACCGGCTAGGGCATGGCCGGCCGGCCAAGGCCCGGTCCCACAAGTTTTCATAATTTATTTTATTTTATTATTATTATTTGATGATTTGTGCAAGGCATGGCCTGTTGGCCAATGGTCACGCCCCTGTAGATGGTGGATTTTCGACAAAGGATAAATTCGTAAACTCATAATTATACGAAGCTCTGATTCATCAATCAGACGTGAGTATCGAGACACGGGTCTCTCATCGAATTCTCAACGGAGAGTACTTTCTCTCGGAGTACATGTAGATATGTAGTCTCACGACTGGACAACGACATATCTCATGAATACTGAATACTTTCAGTGATTATTTCTATATAGCATCACGAGATGGACGGCTCCTAGACAGCTTGCTCTGCTAGTATAGAGCGATGACGTCTTCAGGAACAAACAACAAGTTTACCTTGACTATATAAAGGATATGACTTACCGGAAAGCTCGTATCAGGATAATTAATGCTCCTAGACAGCTTTCTCTGCTAGTATAGAGCCACAAAGTTAATTATTCCTAATTGCAATCGATCTTATTCCATGGTCGAATCCACGACTGGTCCCATGGAATGACAATAACAATTGTTCTGATTCTATGATATCCATGACTTGATCTCATAGAATAACAATAACTATATTATCTCATTACTCCGATTTCATGATCGAATCCACAACTGGTCTCGTAAATGGTAATAGATAAACCTTAATTACTTCGATTCTATGGTCGAATCTACGATCCCATGGAATGCTAATGCTCACTTTATTATTCTGAATTCGTAGTCGAATCCTCGGCTGATCCTATGAATTAATAATAAACATATTATTACTCAGCTTTGTGAATTATTCTCCACTGAATTCCACAATTAATAATAAATAATCAATAACCGGGCGTTTGAGCTACCTCTAAGTAAGTCCCGATTCAAATGGTGAAGGTGTATTCAACGATGATACACTAACAGTCACCGCACGAACGAGTATTTCAAAAATACAACGAAACGATGAACCTATGCAAAATAGAGAAGAAAATAATAAATAATTAAAAATATTGACCAGGGTGCTGGGAGCACGGACACACGACCGACCGATTGTGTCGTGGTTAATCCCACGCCAGTTTTATATTTTTAATGCATTTTTATTATTTCCATGATTTGATGAAAATCCTCTCGTTTTATCAAATCTCATTCGTCTCGAGGAAACTCCTCGGTTTCATGGTACTTCCATAAATCCATAAAAAATAATATAAAATTAAGGAAAGGAGTGTGGGGCGTGATCATTGGCCAACCGGCCATGCCTTGGTCCCAACCGGCCCCACATCCACGGTTCCTTATTATTTATTATTATTATTATTATTATTATATCTCTAATATCATGAAAAAATCCCTTGATTTCATGGTATTTTTGCACAAATCATCAAATAATAATAAAATTATATAAATTATGAAAACTTGTGGGACTGAGCCTTGGCCGGCCGGCCTTGCCTAGTCGGTCCTACACGCCCCTTTGTTTATTATTTTATTATTAGTTTTCCTTGAATTCATCAAATTCCTTGATTTCATGGTATTTCTCTCAAATTAAGAAAAATTCCCTCAAATCATCAAAAATACCTAAAAATATTATAAAATTAGGGGAACTCGTGGGACCGGGCCCTAGCCGGCCAGCCATGCCTTGCACGGTCCCACACACCCTTATTTTTATTATTTTAATATTTTTTGCTTCCTTGAACTCATGAACTCTTTCAATTCATGGAAACTCCCAAAATTCATCAAATTTCTCAAAATTCATGAATTTTTCATAAAATCATCAAAATATTATAAAATTAGGGAAACTCGTGGGACCGGGCCCTAGCCGGCCGGCCATGCCTTCCACGGTCCCACACGCCCTTATTTTTATTATTTTAATATTTTTGGCTTCCTTGAACTCATGAAAACTCCTTCATTCATGGAAACTCCCAAAATTCATCAAATTTCTCAAAATTCATGAATTTTTCATAAAATCATCAAAATATTATAAAATTAAGGAAAAGGCACCACGGGACCGTGGTCATGACCGGCCGACAATGCCTTGACCATGGCGGTCCCACGCCTCCTCATTCCTTATTTTATAATTATTTTTCATCATCTCATGGTGTTTTCCTCAGTTTCGTCGAAACCCTAATTTTGACATATTTTCTCGAATGGATGCTCGATTGCACGCTAGAAAATATCAAAATTCTCAGGACTGAGACGCGGAGGCCTTAGGGACACGAGCACGCTATCTTGACCGACCAAGATTGGCTCTTTGGCTCACGGAAGCCGGTCCCATCAATTTTCACAGTTTTGACCTAATTTGCACAATTTCTCGTATTAGGTCCAAAACTCTTCCAAACACTTTGGATTTTCATGAAGTGATCGTCAGGCGGTCACATGACAACCCCGGGACGTTTTCATGACTCCATGTTCGGTCCCTCGCCTCGTCATAATTAATTAGGTTTTCTCACCTAAGAAGAACATTTTGGATAAATGATTAAGCCAACATTTAATCATTCTTCCACCAACAAAACGTCAACTCTTCAGGAGTTCTTCGTATTTTGCTCACGTGAGAATATGGACACTACATGGTTGATCCATGGTCCCATGTAGTCGCTCCCTCCTTCGTCCCATGGTTAAAATTCCGACGAACCATGAATTGATCATCAATTGATCAAATTAGGGTTTCTGAATCCAAGGGTCATCATTCCAGATTCCAACCTTAATAATTTTACGACGACCTCATGGTCACTAATCTTATTAATTATGCTCGGTTCAACAACCAGTACTTTAATTAATATTTTGGTCACGCTGCCAATAATCTATCAGATGAGCAACACTTGCTCAGACGATCAAATATTCAACAATTCATCACATGAGCAACACTTGCTCATATGATAAATATTTTCTCAAACCAAGGAATATTGGTTCAACAATCAATATTCAACGATCCATCGAATGAGCAATACTTGCTCACTTCATCGTAAGAACTATACCTCTGTCTCATGACATGTTCAATTCATGAGTTTCAGAGCATCATGTTCAACTCAACGACTACATGGACTCATCGTCCCATCAAACCACGAAGTCATCAATTGACTAACAAACCACGAGTCAATCGTGTCACTTGGGGGGATATCACTTAGGGTTTTGGTCTGGCGGTCTATGACACGTGCGTTCAAACACACGATGGAATGTGAGCAAGTCGTGCAATCAGTTGAAGGAATTCACGAGGTAGTGGGTGGAAAATCGACCAAGTCTCCACATGTTGAGCAACTGGTTTCAAACACCATCTCCACTTCCCCACTCCTTGATTCCATCAACCGTCACACTTCATGGAATCATGGTGTCTACAATTCCAGCAATATAAATAAGTCTCTGAATCATGATTGAATCATCGACATCATCAGTATCATCAATCTCACGTCAAACTGACAACACGAGATCATCAAATCATCAATTGAGCAACTACTCTCAATTGAGCAATTTCAATCACTCAGAGCTTATTGTATTCAGAATTCACACACCACAATCTTTGATTGCCATCGATTCCACACATTTCTCAGCTTCCCTCCTACAGATCAACCCATCATCTCTTGTGACCGAATTTACTCTGGAACGGTCATTGTTTTGATTTAGGCCAGAGTACTACATATTGATCTCTCGAATCTAAAGCACCCCCTTTGCAGCGGATCATCTGTGTGAGGTTTAACATTTCGCTCGGTTCGAGGAGTCTCCTCCGTACGGTCGTCTCCTCAATTCCTTAAAAACCAGCAAATCATTTTTCTCCATCTACAGATTGGCCACCACAGTGGGAGATCATTCTCTCGGTTGCAATCTAACAATCTCACAAGATGGTTGGTCTTAGGACTAATCCAACTAATTCAGATCAGAATATTTCAAACGGCAACATTCCTCATGATACATCTGGCGGCATGGAAGGCAGAGGGGTCCCGAATTTGGCAGAGTTGGCTCAAATCCTAGAGGTCCATACCAGGAACATGGACCTGATGAAGGAGACGATAAACCGCATCCTCGACTTTCTCATCAAATTAACATCCGAGTTAGGCGGTACCTCCGCTCCAGAAGTCTCAACACCGGGGACTGAAGCATCATCTGACCCTCGAATCAACAGCTTCACCACATACGAGAAGCCGGTGGAACAAAAGGTCACACATTTGATCGAAAATCTATGTGAACTCCTGCACTTCTCCAGGGATTAGCGCACACACACATTTTCAGCACTCAACCAGATATCATCCAGCGTGCAAATAACGCCACCAACACCATCAGTTGAAGAAGTATCCCTAGTGCCTGAGCATTCGATCGACAACATCTCTTTTGGAGAAGAAGATCGCATGACGGATGAAGGACACAATCGAGCATTGTATGTCACTGGTTTCGTCAAAGGCACTGAATTTAGAAGAGCTCTTGTTGACACCGGTGCTTCTACCAACATTGTCACCATGAAGACTCTCAGGATGGCCAGGTTCCCACAAGGTAAAATCGTTCGCTATCCCATCCTAATGACAAGATTTGAAGGAAGTCAAAGCCACACATATGGATATGCATACATAGATTTGAGGGTGGGGCTGATTCGATCGAAAGCGAAGTTTCATGTGATCGAGCAAGAACCTTACTACCATATAATACTGGGACGCCCATGGCTCCATGATAATAAGGTGGTTCCTTCAACATACCATCAATGCATGAAAGCCCTGCTCGACAACAAGATCGTTCGCATTCCGGCTTCATCATCTCCTTATTCTCCCGTCCATGATACTGAGTTCCTTCAATCTCAAAAAGGCATCCCGGAACCGCCAAGAAGGATTCACAATACGCCACTTCCAAAATGGAAGACTATCGAGAAGGCTGATAACGATCCGTCATCCTCAGCTGTTAAAGTGATCAAGTCACCTACTATACTGACTAAAATCCATAATGATCAAGTCTCAACTCCAGGGACAAACTTCACGACCGATCGAGACGTAGAAGGGAGAATCGTTTATCGCCGACGGAAAGATTAGCAATTAATCGGGGAGAACGATGAAAAGTCTCCCCACCATGAAGAATCATGTCAGAGTGAGCAATCACTTGAAGAAGTCCAAGATGCCCCACAACAATTACAAGACGACACTGACTCTACCACTGACGATCTTGAAACAATCAACATTGGGGCTGAAGACGATCCAAGGCCAATCCTGATCAGTTCAGCGCTATCACCAGAGGAGCGGACCGAGCTGGTGAAATTATTAAAAGAATACCAAGATGTCTTCGCCTGGACGTACGAAGAAATGCCGGGTCTGGATGACAAATTCTTCACCCATCACCTGCACATCGTCCCTGGCTCCAAAGCTGTCAAACAACCGCCCAGACAATTTAGACACGAAGTCTAGGAGCAAATCAAGGTCGAAATCCAGAAACTGTTGGAAGTAGGGTTCATCAAACCTATTCTTCATCCAACATGGCTAGCAAATGTGGTACCTGTTAAGAAGAAAAATGGTCAAATCAGATGTTGCGTCGACTTCAGGAACTTGAATAAATGTTGTCCGAAGGATGATTTCCCTCTACCAAACATTGACATGCTCGTCGATGCAACCAGCGGTCACGGTATGTTTTCATTCATGGACGGCTATAGTGGTACAACCAGATCAAGATGTATGAACATGACGCCAACAAGACTGCGTTCCGTACTCCCATTGGGAATTTTCACTACACCGTGATGCCCTTTGGATTAAAGAATGCTGGTGCACCTATCAACGAGCCATGACTGCCATATTCCACGACATGATGCACAAACAAGTAGAAGACTATGTTGACGATGTGGTGGTAAAATCGAAGACTCGAGCATCTCATCTCGAATTTCTAAGGCAGGTGTTCGAAAGGTGCAGAGAATACAAATTCAAAATGAATCCTTTAAAGTGCGCATTCAGAGTTTCTTCCGGAAAATTCTTAGGATTCCTGGTCACGGCTGAAGGGATCAAAGTCGACCCCGACAAGGCAAAATCTATTACCACCATGCCTCCCCCACGTACCGTGAAGGAACTACAGAGCTTTATGGTCAAGGTAAATTATATTCGACGCTTCATTCCTGGATTAGCTCAACTCATTGCTTCGTTCACGCCTCTGCTGAAGAAAGGAGCAAGCTTCACCTGGACAGCTGTTCAACAAGAAGCTTTCCATAAAATAAAACAGATATTATTGTCACCGGCCGTCATGAGGTCTCTAGTGCAGGGATGAGCTCTGCTTCTTTACACATCCTCAAGTGACGTCGCCATCGGCGCACTCCTCGCTCATGAAGATGACGAAGGCATCGAACGACCGATTTACTACTTCAGCCGCACAATGAGAGATGCTCAACTCCGATACCCAAAGGCCAAAGGGCATGCCTGGCATTGGTACATGCAATCCAGAAGTTCAGACATTACTTACTATCTAACAAGGGTCGTACTCATCTCCAAAGCTAATCCCATAAAGTTATTGCTATCAAAGTCAGCCTTGATAGGAAGACCAGCGAAGTGACTACTCCAGATGTCAGAATTTGACATAGCTTGCACGCCACCTAAAGCCATCAAAGGTCAAGCGGTCGCAGACTTTCTCGCTGCTTTTCCAGGGGAAGACACAACAATACTACATGAAGAAGTACCCAACGAATTCCCAGACATCTTAGTCATCAAGTTGGATTTCCACTGCACCAACAACTCAGCGGAATATGAAGCCTTCCTATTAGGATTATCCTTGGCCAAGCAAGCAGGATCAACACACCTCGAGATAAGGGGAGATTCAAAATTATTGGTCAACCAGATGAATAGAACGTATTCTCTCAAAGAAATCACACTTGCTCCATTCAGAACCGAAGCTCAGCGACTGTTGACCTATTTTGCTGATGCAACGATCGTCCATACTGGACGGACTAACAACATGCATGCTGATTGCCTAGCAACTCTCGCCTCCAAGCTGCAATTCGAAGGATCACAGAAAACGATCAGTGTACAAAGACGTACGGTATCATCAACTTGGCTCACTCAGATCGAAGACATTCCAGCGAACGATTGGCGAGCACCCATCATTCATGAATTGAGCAGCTCTATTTCAGAAGGCCAAGTCAGCCTCAAGGAATTGAAAAACTATTTCTTGCTTCATGGAGGGCTATACTATCGAAACCCTGATGGATCTGTATCACGATGTCTTGGGAGCGACGAAGCGGAAGAACAACTCAAACGCATACATGAGGAAATCTGTGGGCAAACGTTAGTGGTAACACTTTACAGAAAGCTTCAAAGAATGGGGTACTACTGGTCATCCATGGAGACTCAATCGAGAGCTTTACAAGGATCTTGTCCTGATTTCCAAACACCTCCTCATCACTTGGAGGTTTTGACGATCCACCACACTAGGGACTGGAGGGAGCCTTACATCAAATACCTTCGGGACAACGAACTACCACTGGAAAATAAGCAAGCAGTCAAACTCATTCAGAAAGCTAAGAGATTTGTCCATCTCGATGGGATCTTATACCGCAAAAGTTTGGTGGAAATTTACTAAAGTGCTTAGCCGAACATGAAATCCCTACAATATTGAAGGAAGTACATGATGGAGAACATCAAGGAAAGAATAAACTATTTCTTCAAATTCATGAGAAATATTATTGGCCAACCATGGAAGATGATGCAGCCGCACACGTTCAGAGGTGTCACCAATGCCAAACTCATGGTAATCTCATCCACACTCCTTGTCTCCCATTGAATTATGTGAATATCTCGTGGCCTTTCTACAGCTGGGGACTAGATATTATTGGGAAGATCAATCCAGCATCTTCAAAACAACATGAATACATCATCACTGCGACAGAGTACTTCACCAAGTGGGTCGAAGCTATTCCTCTTCGAAGCACCACTGGAGTTACGATTGCCGCCTTCATCAAAAAGCACATCATATGCAGATTCGGAGTTCCTAAGCATATCATCACAGATAAAGGAACTCCTTTTGCCAATCAAGATGTTGAGAAGCTGCTCAATAAATATGGGATCAAACAAATCTTCTCCAAGCCTTACTATCCACAAGGAAATGGTCAAGCAGAAAGTACCAACAAACTTTGGTCAGGATTATCAGTCGGACGATTCATGACAATCCTCGATCATGGCATGAGAAATTACCCATGGCTTATGGGCTTACAGAACTGCACCAAGGATCGATCGGTACTTCGCCATATTCCCTTGTCTATGGAGCCGATGCCATACTTCCAGCAGAAATCAAAGTTCCCTCAGCCAGGATTGCAGCATCCAGTGGTGTACAATGGGATGAGGCCGAAATCTCCAGATCAAGAATCGCTGAGCTAGATATGCTGGAATCAAGGAGAACCAAGGTGGAAAAATATGTGGAGCTACAAACAGAGGATCTCCAGAGCCTACAACAAAATGGTAAGACCTCGAACATTTCAAGTAGGAGATTTGGTATTAAAGACGGCAAACACATTCAACAAGACATGTCCGCTCCTAAGTTCTCTCCTAAATGGGAAGGGCCATATGTTGTTATCAAAGCAGTGTCTAGCGGATACTACAAAATTTTAGCAATCAATGGAGGAAAGGAAGGAAACATCATCAATGGCAAATGGCTCAAAGCTTATTATGCCTGATCCATGAAACAAACTACCTCTTCATCATTTCAAGTATTTTCAAAAATGTAATTTCATTCCTCCAAAGAGCATAATGCTCCTTTGTTCATTAAACATTTCAAAATGAGCAAAATTCGTTCATACCATGATCAACTGTTTCACCTAACTAGAAACTCAGATTTACTCAAAAAAAATAACAACCACAAATGCTCACTCAGAGCAAACCATCCAGCAACGGATAATCCCTGTAAGAAGCCTCGTCAAGCTTCTTCTGAAAAATCTTGGTCTTTGCCTTAAGTCTTCGACCGCTTTCTCAACCCTTGCTGACTCCAGAGCCAGTATCCTCTCCTCATCCAGTAAAGCTGCATTCATGGAAATTGCATCAGCAGCCTCTGCCGCCTTATGAACCTTGATTATCTCAAGACGACGACGGAGCCAGCTTACATTGAATCAATATCTCACAATTCGAGATCATTTCATCCCATTGGTGCAGCTCATGGTTTTTGACGTCTCGCAAGTGCATCTGATTCATTTCCTTGATGATCGGCAATAACTCCGCTACCGTGGTTAAAAGGGTTGGAAGAAAACCTTCCCACACTTCCGTGGTGAAAATATGACCATACTTCTTCCAGATCTTGGTGTACAGAGATACATGACATTTGGAAACCACGAATCCGCCGACCATTTCATTGTCTGGGAAGGTATTAATCAATGGGGCTTCAAATAAAAGTACAGCGGTTGGGTATTCACGAGCATGGACACCGTCTCTGGTCTCCACGGATCCTGCAGAATCTTCACATGCCTGGTTGCTGATTCCCTCGACCTCAACCACGGTCACGGACTTTCCACTCTTTCTTCGTCTAGCGTCGACGACGACACGGACATCCGCCTATGATGAAATGAAAGAGTGTTAATCCCGGGACTCAGTACAATCTCAAGAGTCATAAGTTTACTTACAGACAATCCAGCTTCAGCACGAGCCGATCCATACCGGGAAGGAGCTCTAACAGTCCGCTTAGGCCTTGCATTATGATGAGTAGTATTCTTCTTACAGTCCTACGACAAATCATTTTCTTGTGATCAACAATCGAACAGAGACAAGAAAGGAGAAGAAGAAGAAGTGTACAACTTACTGAGATAGACGTTGCCATTTCACGCTTCGACTGAATATTATCTTGAGAAGAAATGCTATTGCTCGACATGACGGCAAGGAGGTAGGATCAA
This sequence comes from Papaver somniferum, assembly GCF_003573695.1. Lineage (NCBI taxonomy): Eukaryota > Viridiplantae > Streptophyta > Magnoliopsida > Ranunculales > Papaveraceae > Papaver > Papaver somniferum. The sequence continues at coordinate 126,730,357 of NC_039358.1, read as the reverse complement.
AACTTCTCTGCACGATGAAACTGACTCAGGAATGGAAGAAATATTTTCGTGGATCATAGATTCGGAGTCTTGAGGATATATATATATATATATATATATCAGGCGATAGTTATGTAGTCAACTCAATTACGAGTTCCACTGAAACCCTAGACTTCAAAGATCGATACCGGAGACACGGAGGAAAATAACACACTGGGGACTAAACATCACGGGTCAGAGGTTAGGCCACGCGCCTTGTACACGTCATGAATTCTCGGCCGTGTGTTATGTTACTTCTCATGAAAATCGACAAGTCATGATGAATTTGGATACATGAGCATCAGTCCATGTCATGGACTAGAAGAAATCGACGTTAACAAAATGTTCATCATTCAGAAGAAAATTCTAGTTAAAATAAAGTCGTTTAAACAGTCAAAAAGAAATATATCTACTATGAAGACTAAAAAGGGAATGCTCTACCATCTACAAGAAGATGGAAGTAAAACTACTCGTCAGACTCATCCGAATTGTCAGCTTCATCGTCACTGTCCTTCTCGAAATCATCTTCTCCAGAGTCACTATCAGGATCATTGGTGAAGTCCAGTGGACGGAAGATAACATCATCATCTGAATCCGAATTATCTTCTGCTGCAGCTTCAGCTTCAATTTTCTTCATCGTCCTCTGATGCTCTCTTTCATATCGATCATGCTTAATGTAACACTCGGATGGTTCCCATGCGATCTCTCCTTCAGAAGAATCAGCATCAGAATCAGAAGGCACCCCATACAAGAATTGACGCTTCTCCTCAGACCTCTGTCTCTTACGACGGGTGCGATCTTTTTCACGTTGACGGGCATCCTCATTTTTGTCTTCAGCTCTTTTCTTTTCGAGTTCAGCAAAAGAGACTCTTCGCTTAGCCAAAGGAACATTAGGCTTCGCCCCTTTCTGGGTAACCCTAGCCTTAGTTTTCGCTACAGGAGCGTCGGAATCCTCATCAGAAGAGCCAGAGGAAGAAGAGGAATACCAATAATCGTAATTGTTGTTACTGTTGGTCGACATTTTCTAGAACTGGAAGATCAAAGATTACTACCATGTAAACAAACCAACATCAGCAAAAAGTGGTAACTCTTAACTCTTACCTTTTACACTTCCACTAACAATGGTGATAGTAATACTAGAGTTAACACCTCAAAATCGTTCGTCTCTTCGAAAACTGCAAAAACGAAACTTTATTTAATTTCCGAAACTGATTTTTCATGAAATCAAGGACATAATTTTCATAATGTGAACATTCACACAACTGACCTATGAAGTTTACAACAATAAAATATTTCATCATAAATATATTGTCTATATTCGAAGGTTCCTCAAAACCCACGTTTCTGGTTTTTCAAAAAAGCGGCAATTAATGCAAATTGCATACATAAACTCTCCAGGATTTTATTTAATGAAAACAAACTCATGAAAATAAAACATATCATCATATTTTGCACAATATATGTCACGGCTGCATATACATATATATAAAAAAAATATTTTTCCTTCGTATCGTCGTTATTTGTCTTTAAAACGAAGGTTTATTTCAAAAAATATTGTGAAAGCTCACATCTCATACATATGATAAAGTTTTGTATTTACATGAAAGCTCATAAGCTAAATTTTATCACTGGACACAAGTTCATCATCCATATTTTCCTTCGTGTCATCGTTATTTGTCTTTAAAACGAAGGATTATTCCGATTTCATGAAAATTCATTTCTTTTATGATGAAACCTTGGTATACATGAAAGATCATACACTAAGTCTTATCACTGGACCTAGGTTCATATTAAAAAAAAAAAATCTCTCCTAAATCAGGGATTATGGTTAGTTTTCAAAACTAACGATCGAACGAACATACGTTTTCAAAAACGAGGGTTTTTTCATAAAACTCACACTAATATACACACATGTATATATAAACTCAAGCATGAACAATTCATGAAAATCATAACATCAGCAAACAAAAAAAAAAAAAATTCGTGCACCTATCGGCGCCGCCCGGAAGTTGGCCGACAGTGGCTACGGCCGTCGGTCGGACGGAGGTGCTCCGACGAATTTTTTCTGCTTCTTTCCCTGGCGACTCGAAGGTGATGAAGTAAAGGGAGCTACTGGTCGTGGAAAATAATAATAAAAAAAGAAGGGATTAATTCCCTTTTATACTAATTTTTATTTCCAAAACCTAATTTTACAAGGTTTCCTTATTGGGCTCGGCCCGCAAATCATAAACGACCATGGTCCCATCATCCAAACCAGCGGTTCAACACCAATTTATGCTCATCAAACGATGCTCCAATCATGACATTTAAGCCTTCATCAAGTCGTGGTTTGCTCATGCTCTCTAAATCCGGTAACATCTCAACTTACGACTAAGTTCAATTACTGGTATTATTATTTATGACCGGAAAATCACCATTTAATGATGACTGAGGAACACAGCTTTCCTCAGTAAGCAGGGGACTTAATGTAGATGGTGGATTTTCGACAAAGGCTAAATTCATAAACTCATAATTATACGAAGCTCTGATTCATCAATCAGACATGAGTATCGAGACACGGGTCTCTCATCGAATTCTCAACGGAGAGTACTTTCTCTCAGAGTACATATAGATATGTAGTCTCACGACTGGACAACGGCATATCTCATGAATACTGAATACTTTCAGTGATTATTTCTATATAGCATCACGAGATGGACGGCTCCTAGACAGCTTGCTCTGCTAGTATAGAGCGATGACGTCTTCAGGAACAAACAACAAGTTTACCCTGACTATATAAAGGATATGACTTACCGGCAAGCTCGTATCAGGATAATTAATGTTCCTAGACAGCTTGCTCTGCTAGTATAGAGCCACAAAGTTAATTATTCCTAATTGCAATCGCTCCTATTCCATGGTCGAATCCACGACTGGTCCCATGAAATGACAATAACAATTGTTCTGATTCTATGATCGAATCCAGGACTTGATCTCATAGAATAGCAATAACTATATTATCTCATTACTCCGATTTCATGATCGAATCCAAAACTGGTCTCATAAATGGTAATAGATAAACCTTAATTACTCCGATTCTATGGTCGAATCTACGAACCCATGGAATGGTAATGCTCATTTTATTATTCTGAATTCGTAGTCGAATCCTCGGCTGATCCTATGAATTAATAATAAACATCTTATTACTCAGTTTTGTGAATTATTCTCCACTGAATTCCACAATTAGTAATAAATAATCAACAACCGGGCGTCTGAGCTACCTCTAAGTAAGCCCCGATTCAAATGGTGAAGGTGTATTCAACGATGATACACTAACAGTCACCGCACGAACGAGTATTTCAAAAATACAACGAAACGATGAACCTATGCAAAATATAGAAGAAAATAATAAATAATTAAAAATATTGACCAGGGTGCTGGGAGCACGGACACACGACCGACCGACCGTGTCGTGGTCAATCCCACGCCAGTTTTATATTTTTAATGCATTTTTATTATTTTCCATGATTTGATGAAAATCCTCTCGTTTTATCAAATCTCCTTCGTCTCGAGGAAACTCCTCGGTTTCATGGTACTTCCATAAATCCATAAAAAATAATATAAAATTAAGGAAAGGAGTGTGGGGCGTGACCATTGGCCAACCGGCCATGCCTTGGTCCCAACCGGCCCCACATCCACGGTTCCTTATTATTTATTATTATTATTTCTCTAATTTCATGAAAAAACTCCTTGATTTCATGGTATTTTTGCAAATCATCAAATAATAATAAAATAATATAAATTATGAAAACTTGTGGGACCGGGCCTTGGCCGGCCGGCCATGCCCTAGCCGGTCCCACACGCCCCTTTGTTTTATTATTATTAGTTTTCCTTGAATTCATCAAATTCCTTGATTTCATGGTATTTCTCTCAAATTAGGAAAAATTCCCTCAAATCATCAAAAATACCTAAAAAATATTAAAATTATGAAAACTGTGGGACCGGGCCCAAGCCGGCCGCCATGCCTCCACGGTCCCACACGCCCTTTTTTTATTATTTTAATATTTTTGCTTCCTGAACTCATGAAAACTCCTTCATTCATGGAAACTCCCTAAATTCATCAAATTTCTCAAAATTCATGAATTTTTCATAAAATCATCAAAATATTATAAAATTAGGGAAACTCGTGGGACCGGGCCCTAGCCGGCCGCGCCATGCCTTCCACGGTCCCACACCCTTATTTTTATTATTTTAATATTTTTTGCTTCCTTGAACTCATGAAAACTCCTTCAATTCATGGAAACTCCCAAAATTCATCAAATTTCTCAAAATTCATGAATTTTTCATAAAATCATCAAAATATTATAAAATTAAGGAAAAGGCACCACGGGACCGTGGTCATGACCGGCCGACCATGCCTTGACCATGGCGGTCCCACGCCTCCTCATTCCTTATTTTATAATTATTTTTCATCATCTCATGGTGTTTTCCTCAGTTTCGTCGAAACCCTAATTTTGGCATATTTTCTCGAATGGATGCTCGATTGCACGCTAGAAAATATCAAAATTCTCAGGACTGAGACGCGGAGGCCTTAGGGACACGAGCACGCTATCTTGACCGACCAAGATTGGCTCTTTGGCTCACGGAAGCCGGTCCCATCAATTTTCACAGTTTTGACCTAATTTGCACAATTGCTCGTATTAGGTCCAAAACTCTTCCAAACACTTTGGATTTTCATGAAGTGATCGTAAGGCGGTCACGTGACAAACCCGGGCCGGTTTCATGAATCCATGGTCGGTCCCTCGCCTCGCCTCGTCATAATTAATTAGGTTTTCTCACCTAAGACGAGCATTTTGGATGAATGATTAAGCCAACATTTAATCATTCTTCCACCAACAAATCGTCAACTCTTCAAGAGTTCTTCGTATTTTGCTCACGTGAGCATATGGACACTACATGGTTGATCCACGGTCCCATGTAGTCGCTCCCTCCTTCGTCCCATTGTTAAAATTCCGACGAACCATGAATTGATCATCAATTGATCAAATTAGGGTTTCTGAATCCAAGGGTCATCATTCCAGATTCCAACCTTAATAATTTTACGACGACCTCATGGTCATTAATCTTATTAATTATGATCGTTTCAACAACCAGTACTTTAATTAATATTTTGGTCACACTGCCAATAATCCATCAAATGAGCAACACTTGCTCAGACGATCAAATATTCAACAATTCATCACATGAGCAACACTTGCTCATATGATAAATATTTTCTCAAACCAAGGAATATTGGTTCAACAATCAATATTCAACGATCCATCGAATGAACAATACTTGCTCACTTCATCGTAAGAACTATACCTCTGTCTCATGACATGTTCAATTCATGAGTTTCAGAACATCATGTTCAACTCAACGACTACATGGACTCATCGTCCCATCAAACCACGAAGTCATCAATTGACTAACAAACCACGAGTCAATCGTGTCACTTGGGGGGATATCACTTAGGGTTTTGGTCTGGCAGTCTACAGCACGTGTCTTCAAACACACGATGGAATGTGAGCAAGTCGTGCAATCAGTTGAAGGAATTCACGAGGTAGTGGGTGGAAAATCGACCAAGTCTCCACACGTTGAGAAACTGGTTTCAAACACGATCTCCACTTCCCCACTCCTTGATTCCATCAACTGTCACACTTCATGGAATCATGGTGTCTACAATTCCAGCAATATAAATAAGTCTATGAATCATGATTGAATCATCGGCATTATCAGTATCATCAATTTCACGTCAAACTGACAACACAAGATCATCAACTCATCAATTGAGCAACTACTCTCAATTGAGCAATTTCAATCACTCAGAGATTATCGTATTCAGAATTCACACACCACAATCTTTGATTACCATCGATTCCACACATTTCTCAGCTTCCCTCCTACAGATCAACCCATCCTCTCTTGTGACCGAATTTACTCTGGATCGGTCATTGTCTTGATTTAGGCCGGAGTAGTACAGATTGATCTCTCGAATCTAAAGCACCCCATTTGCAGCGGTGCATCTGTGTGAGGTTTAGCATTTCGCTCAGTTCGACGAGTCTCCTCCGCACGGTCGTCTCCTCAATTGCTTAAAAACCAGCAAATCGTTTTTCCCCATCTACAGCCCCACACTCCTTTCCTTAATTTTATATTATTTTTTATGGATTTATGGAAGTACCATGAAACCGAGGAGTTTCCTCGAGACGAAGGAGATTTGATAAAATGAGAGAATTTTCATCAAATCATGGAAAATAATAAAAATGCATTAAAAATATAAAACAGGCGTGGGATTGACCACGACACGGTCGGTCTTGTGTCCGTGCTCCCAGCACCCTGGTCAATATTTTTAATTATTTATTATTTTCTTCCTTATTTTGCATAGGTTCATCGTTTCGTTGTATTTTTGAAATACTCGTTCATGCGGTGACTGTTAGTGTATCATCGTTGAATACACCTTCACCATTTGAATCGAGGCTTACTTAGAGGTAGCTCAGACGCCCGGTTGTTGATTATTTATTACTAATTGTGGAATTCAGTGGAGAATAATTCACAAAACTGAGTAATAAGATGTTTATTATTAATTCGTAGGATCAGTTGAGGATTCGACTACGAATTCATAATAATAAAATGAGCATTACCATTCCATGTGATCGTAGATTCGACCATAGAATCAGAGTAATTAAGATTTATCTATTACCATTTATGAGACTTGTTGTGGATTCTATCATGAAACCGGAGTAATGAGATAATATAGTTATTGCTATTCTATGAGATCAAGCCGTGGATTCGATCATAGAATCAGAACAATTGTTATTGCCATTCCATAGGACCAGTCGTGGATTCGACCATGGAATAGGAGCGATTGTAATTAGGAATAATTAACTTTGTGGCTCTATACTAGCAGAGCAAGCTGTCTAGGAGCATTAATTATCCTGATACGAGCTTGTCGGTAAGTCATATCCTTTATATAGATAGGGTAAACTTTTTGTTTGTTCTTGAAGACGTTATCGCTCTATTCTAGCAGAGCAAGCTGTCTAGGAACCGTCCATCATGTGATGCTATATAGAAATAATCACTGAAAGTGTTCAGTATTCATGAGATATGCCGTTGTCCAGTCGTGAGACTACATATCCACATGTACTTTGAGAGAAGGTACTCTCCGTTGAGAATTCGATGAGAGACTCGTGTCTCGATACTCACGTCTGGTTGCTGAATCAGAGCTTCGTATAATTATGAGTTTACGGGTTTATCCTTTGTCGAAAATCCACCATCTACATTAAGTCCCCTGCTTACTGAGGAAAGCTGTGTTCCTCAGTCAACATTAAATGGTGATTTTCCGCCATAAATAATAATACCAGTAATTGAACATAGTCGTAAGTTGAGACGTTACCGGATTTAGAGAGCATTAGCAAACCACGACTTGATGAAGGCTTCAATGTCATGATTGGAGCATCGTTTGATGAGCATAAATTGGTGCTAAAGCGCTGGTTTGGACGACGAGTCCTTGGTCGATTAGGATTCGCGGGCCGGGCCCAATAAGGAAATCCTTATTTTAGGAATAGACGCTCGTTTGTTCATTAGTTTAAAGAACAAACAAAATAGACTTGAGTCTAATGATATAAAGTTTTGTTTATGAGCTTTCACGAAAACCAAAATTTTATCTTTGTGAGATTTCACAAAATGGAATAAACTCTCGTTCCAAAGGTGAATGCTCGCACGAGAGTAAAGTTTTTTTTTTTTGAAAAGACGTGCGTCTGTTAATAAATTTTTTGTCTATGAGCTTTCATGAAATTTTTTATTTTCGATATGTGAGCGTTCACAAATTTTTGAAAATATACTCTCGCTTCAAAGACAGATGCTCGCGCGAAGGAGAAAAAGTATGTAGATATATTTTTCAAATTTACATGGGTTTCACGTTAAATATTTACATATTTTGTAAAATCATGTTTGATTTTGAATAACTGTTTAAAGTAGACAGTTATACATGGTGAAATAATGTCTGTGAGTTTTCACAACTGTAGAATGGACGTCTGTCCAATTTTCAAAAAACCAGTGGATGTTCACTCAGTAAAAACTTCACGTGGGTTGTCCACGGTTTCATGAAAATCAATTTATGATTTTTGAGCAATTGCTGGAAGCAAGCAATTGTATACATGATGAAATAATGTATGTATGAGTTTGGCGATATTATAGTGTATGCACACATGTAGAAAACCAACGAATGTTCATATGAAAGGTTATGTGAATTATTCATAGTTTCATGAAAAATCAGGTGCTGGTTTTAAATAATGAATTTTTCTCATCTTGGCAAGTTTGAAGAGGCGAGCAAGTTTTTCGAGGGTTTTACGTTATTATCACTAAGTTCGTGAAACGTAAAAAGGTAAGAGTGGAGGATTACCATTTTTGTAGACGTTGTTGTGAGCACCTTTATTCCATGATTCATTGTTCTGTTGAATCCTGCGCTTTGTACGAACGATGTGCTCTGAGTGGTGAGAGATCCTTCATACTGAGTTGTATTCCTGGTTATTCCGTTAGATTTACCATAGGATGATCGTGTAGTGAGATCCCGGATCAATGTAGACTCCACGGAAATGGAAGAAAATCTACGGGAGCGGAGAGCCCAGAAGTAAGGACTATAGGGTGTTAGCAAATGACGTGCAGTCCCCAACCGCTCCTTGTGTCATGACTTTACCCGTGTAATTAGGATCATGAGATCAAGGTTTGTTACTTCTTTTCAGAATTTTGCTCCATCGATTGACGGTCTTCAACTTGTTCCCGGGTAAACAATTCATGAATCCAGCACTGATGAAGAAGTCGATGTAAGTACCCTTTTTTGTGCACGTGATCGTGGCATCTCCTTGAATGACATAATAATAATTGTTGTTGACGAACCCAGGAAGAAATCATGGTATATAAGCATTATGTTGATGAAGCGTGCTCTTCTTTGGGATATGAGAATATGGAGAGTTCCCAAAATCCCGAACCGAATGAAGATAATGGAGTTGCCAACGGAGATTCCAACATTGCCGAACCCTCAAATGGTTTAGAGACTCCCCTAGTAAGTATATATCCTGTGACCTCTTCATATAAGTATGAAATTTCTGATTTGTGAGTGAATGAATGAAAACCCATGTGAATACACGAGTAAACTTTCCGAAATACGTCACCAGGAAATTTCAGACTTCAGCCTTTAGTAAAAACGCTGTAGAATTTTCGTTTGGGGTCGTATTTTCGACATCTGCATATGTATCCTCAAGCCCAGGAAATTTACAAGATTTATCAAAGAAGATTTTTTAGTTGGGAGCTTGTTTAGGATCCGAAATCGACGAAACAGTAAACTTCCAGGAAACCTTCAGAAAATTTACAGCTGGCATGGGTCCAATGTTTTGGCCACAACTCTTCGCTCGTTTCTCCAATTGTTGTGAATTTTGGATATGTTGTAGAGGACATCCATAAGAAGAAAATGGTATATGACCCATACCTATATTCTTCACCAATTGATCCCAGCTCGTCGGTTTGTACAGGACAGCATAAAATTATTTCAGACGGGCTTGTTGTAAAACACTCATGTTGCGTCTTTAGACCATTCGCTTGTGTCTTGAACGGTTGGTGAAGGATTGATGCCATTGATTCAATTGAGATCAGGACTCCTTGATTGTCACATGAGCATGGTGCTTGATTACCACCTTGTTTCTGTCAGTCGTAGAAACATTACTTCTGAAACCCTGGTCATGGGACCATAACTGAGGTTGCTCTCAAGAGGGGATGATGTAATGACTATGGTTTCATGTCCCGGTGGTAGCATTCCTTTTATGATGAATGATTAGCACTGGAGAGTCCGGCACCATGAGTGTTGGGTTGTGAAATTGATCGTCATGATCGGTGGACCGACAGTCCCCAGTATATTGTTGAATCTCCCTCTTTCGTTTTCCCTTCTTCTGTCAAGACCTAGATAGAGGACCCGGGTAGAAAAATCGATGTAAAGACCTAGGTGGTCGTAGTTGGAGGTACCTTGATGAAGGACTTAGCGAAAAGACCTGGTGGACACCAATCGACTGTGGAAGTTATGAATCCCGTCCACGAATCTCTGGTTGCGCGTTGTATGCTCTGGAAGCTGTAGAAACCTCATACGACGTCGGAATTCGATGCGTTACCCCAACTTTTGAAGCTAAGAGATTGAGTTATCACATGAGAAAAGAATCACTCAATTTGGAGTTGTAGAAGTCAGCCAACGAGGCGTGCACATTTGTAATTTGTAATCCCGTACAAATTTTTCAGATCTCGTAGACCTGACAGTAAAGGACATATCTTTTAGCTCGTATGTCTGATTGATGCGCCCTTTTGGTATGTTATAGAAGAGACATAGACGAGCATATTTTGTTGAGGAAGTATTGTCCTATTCCTCACTCATTGGTACGTTTTTGTAAACCCATGGGCTGAAGTATGTTGTACTTTATCTGTAGAACATCTTGTAGAAGATTTTGGCTTGTGACCGTCCACCATGCAAGCTTTCGGAAGATGCTCATACTAACGTTTTTTCACGTCTAGATACCTTGATATGAATCATTAGTGCTCTGAGAAGCCCGCTTCATGTGTAACACTTCAGAGAACGGTTAGTTGATGAAGCCATGTCATGAGGATGTTTCTCCCGTTGTTGATGCTGAGATCACGATTGAGTTTTCTCCATATATTCTTATTGATGCTGAGACCATGGAAGTATTTTCACCAGATATCCTTGTTGATGTCGATGCTATGGTTAGAGCTGCTCCAGAGATCGAAAAAGGCTGGAACCATGATCATTCGTTGCTCCTCCATTCAGTGAGCATTTATATTGACGAAATAGTTAGTGAGTTGAGAATCCGGTATACTGGGAGTTCAACCTGAGTTCTCTTGAAAGCATGACTTATCGTGAAGCGGCTTTGTAAGTGAATCCACATTGTTTTGGAAGATAGCACCATAAATCTCCATTATGGATCGGTGAAGAGAAGAAGTTCCTCAGTCATGCAGGGTTTTGTGATGTAGAGAAGTCCCCGTTGATGAAGTTTCACGGAATCACCTCAAGTTGTCCAGTGTATGTTGAAGGAGTTACTGCCATCCATGTATGAATGATGTTGCATCTGCTTCAGAAGTATTATCATGGGATAATGAAGACTTATCGATTGTAGTTTAGTAATACTTTGATCGTGTTGGTGTTGAATCAGTGTAGAGATATTTGTGTTGAAGCCAGAGGCGCCATTATCGAAGGTGTACTCTTTGATTGAGAGTACAATTTGAAGGCTTCTTAGATGCTTGATTGTTGAAGCATCATATCCCTTAAGCATCAAATGTCGTAGCTTTGATCATCTCGGCCCTGAGTATCTTCTGTTGATGCAGCACTCTTCTCGTTGCGGTAGTAAGATTCAACACTTGTGCAGCCGTCAGAGTTTTCTGATTTTTTGGCACACATGGAAGCTCCTGCAAAGCTATGGAGAAATTCCCAAAGTATTCTTTTCCATGCTTGGACATCATCTCGGTAATGAATGTTCGGTGCTCGATTTGGAGAGGCTATCATTCACAACGTCTTGCAGAGTTTCTAGCAGAATTGAGTCCCCATGCTAGGATAGCATGTGAAGAAATAAATGACGTAGACATGGGAGGAATGAGACTTGCCTGAGTGTGGAACCTCTTGATGAATGTCTATGCATCTTTTGCAGGTTCTTGCTTCAATCTCGTCAAAGTTCGAAATTCCTTCAAGTGCTCTGATGATGGTATGTCCGTAAAATCTTCTGGATCAGAAATTTCTTCGTTAGAGAGATGTGTAACCAGAGGCGCTTTGTAGGTACCCATCTTTTCAGCGTGGATCCACGTTCTTCTGAAGGACATGTCATGTCCTGGATCTTCCTGGTTATGTGAAACATGGTTTCTGCCCAGTTTGGATTTATGTTCATTTTGAGAGTGATGTAGCCAGAAGTATTTCCGAGCGCTCTTTCAAGGTCTCTGAGACGGGAGCATGAGCGGCTTCTTGTCGAGTGATGCCTGCGGATCTGATGGTTTTCAGTGGAATGTTGTTGATGGCGGTGCCAACATCGATCAACGTTCTTGCAAATTCGTTTCTTCTGAGATTGACTGTGGTAAGCAGTCCCCGGTCGTGCATCTCCTTGTCTGTGGATGAAGGTTTCAAGGAGTTTTCCAGGATGGAAAGACGTCTGACACAATATGACTCGGTGTTGTGAACATGTCTTTTCTTTGTGCCTTTGATGAATAGAGCAATTCACAGATATGCTCGATCAACGATTGAACTGCTTCTTCGATTGGTTGTTCGGAGAGTGTAAAGGTTCCGATTGAGGGAGGATTCTTGTGTACTCCTTCAGTCCCCAGTTGAAGCCATGGTGGATCCACCTTATATGTTGCAGTTACTTGTTGGATGATTGACGAGTCTATGAAGACGGCGGTACCTGGGATTCTCCATTTTTCCTTCAGTTGGCCCTCTATGATGAACATCAAGTTGATTGTATCATCTTGAACCCAGACTTCGGGTAACTCGGTCACTTCAGGGAGGTTTGAGTCTGTCCGATCATTTCCGTTTGTTGATGCTAGGTCGAGGTTTGTGCATCTTAGTTATCCTTCCTTTGTGCTTTTGAAGGAGCTGAGGTATGCTTGCACGACGGTTCGACTTTTCGTTTGCTCCCTTCTGCAACAGCGTTTGTGGAAGGCTGGAGGTTGTACTGTTTGTTGATCAGACGTCTGCTACCTCGAGCGCCTCGTGGTTCTTCAGCCTTTGTAGCTTTTTTTCTTTCCAGTAAAGCGGGCGTAATAGTTGCTGATCTCTTCGCCGCTTCATGAAGCTCTGAGAAGGTCTGGAAACGAAGATTTTCCAATAAAGCTCTGTAGACCGGGATCATGCCGTTGATACACAAGTCTACAGTTGCTGCTCTGTGACATTTGGATCATGACAGTGCAGGGCCTGGACTCTGAATCTTTTCACGTAGTCATTGGGATTTCGTCGTTCCTCTCTCGGAAGAGGAATCCTTCGCGTAGCAGCAGGGTATGGAGGCTGGTGATGATGGACATGTGATTTCTTGTATTTTCCACGGTTCTCCAAGATGCGTTCCAAATCTTTCGGAGTAATGAAATTTGATGATTCCTTCGCCGATGGATCGTCTGCAGCTTTGCGGACTTCATCATCATCTACTATATGAATTGGAATTACCTCAGGATCAGCGGCTGAGGACTTTTCCTTCTCTTTTCCTTTTCCTTGGGTCTTCCCTGACATTGTATCAGTGAGAGCCTTCAGTTCATTAATAGCTCCTTCTGTGTTGTAGCCATATCGGTTTGATTCTTTGCAAGAGTCTCTTGCACTTTGATGATATCAGCAATAGTAGGTGGTGGATTTCCTCTGACTTCCTCAGGGTGTCGAATGAATAAAGAATGACCTTCCGCGTTGACATGAGGGGGAGTAATATCACCACCTCCAATGTTGGAGACCGGAATTTTTTCTGAAATGTCTTGATCATTGTTGTTGCTAGTGCTAGCACCGTTGAAATTCGTAGTTGAGCCTGACCTAAGATCAACCATCTTTGTGAAATCGTGAGATTTCAACCGAGAGAATGATCTCCCACTGTGGTCGCCAATCTGTAGATGGGGAAAAATGATTTGCTGGTTTTTAAGGAATTGAGGAGACGACCGTACGGAGGAGACTCCTCGAACCGAGCGAAATGTTAAACCTCACACAGATGCACCATTGCAAAGGGGGTGCTTTAGATTCGAGAGATCAATCTATAGTACTCCGGCCTAAATCAAGACAATGACCTTTCCAGAGTAAATTCGGTCACAAGAGAGGATGGGTTGATCTGTAGGAGGGAAGCTGAGAAATGTGTGGAATCAATGGTAATCAAAGATTGCGGGTGTGTGAATTCTGAATATGATAAGCTCTGAATGATTGAAATTTCTCAATTGAGAGTAGTTGCCCAATTGATGAGTTGATGATCTTGTGTTGTCAGTTTGACGTGAGATTGATGATACTGTTGATGATGCTTCAATCATGATTCAGAGACTTATTTATATTGCCAGAATTGTAGACACCATGATTCCATGAAGTGTGACAGTTGATGGAATCAAGGAGTGGGGAAGTGGATATCGTGTTTGAAACCAGTTGCTCAACGTGTGGAGACTTGGTCGATTTTCCACCCACTACCTCATGAATTCCTTCAACTGATTGCACGACTTGCTCACATTCCATCGTGTGTTTGAACACACGTGCCGTAGACCGCCAGACCAAAACCCTAAGTGATATCCCCCCAAGTGACACGATTGACGTCTCGTGGTTTGTTAGTCAATTGATGACTTCGTGGTTTGATGGGACGATGAGTCCATGTAGTTGCTGAGTGTCGAACATGATGTTCTGAAACTCATAAATTGAACATGTCATGAGACAAAGGTATAGTTCTTACGATGAAGTGAGCAAGTATTGCTCATTCGGTGGATCGTTGAATATTGATTATTGAACCAATATTCCTTGGTTTGAGCAAATATTTATCATCTGAGCAAGTGTTGCTCATGTGATGAATTTTTGAATATTTAATCGCCGGAGCATGTGTTGCTCATCTGATGGATTATTGGCAGCGTACCAAAAATATTAATTAGAATACTGGTCGTTGAACCGAGCATAATTAATAAAATTAATGACCATGAGGTCGTCGTAAAATTATTAAGGTTGGAATCTGAAATGATGATCTTTGGATTCAGAAACCCTAATTTGATCAATTGATGATCAATTCATGGTTCGTCAGAAGTTTAACCATGGGACGAAGGAGGGAGCGACTACATGGGACCGTGGATCAACCATGTAGTGTCCATATGCTCACGTGAGCAAATACGAAGAACTCTTGAAGAGTTGACGATTTTTTGGTAAAAGAATGATAAGATGCTGGTTTAATCATTTATTCGAAAATGTTCGTCTGAGCCTTAGGTGAGAAAACCTAATTAATTATGACGAGGCGAGGGACCGACCATGGAGTCATGAAACCGGCCCTGGGTTGTCCCGTGACCGACTGATGATCACTTCATGAAAATCCAAAGTGTTTGGGAGAGTTTTGGACCTAATACGAGCAATTGTGCAAATTAGGTCAAAACTGTGAAAATATATGGGACCGGCTTCCGTGAGCCAAAGAGCCAATCTTAGTCGGTCAAGATAGCATGCTCGTGTCTCCAAGGTGTCCGCGTCTCAGTCCTGAGAATTTTGATATTTTCTGGCGTGCAATTGAGCATCCATTCGAGAAAATATGCCAAAATTAGGGTTTCGACGAAACTGAGGAAAACACCATGAGATGATGAAAAATAATTATAAAATAAGGAATGAGGAGGCGTGGGACTGCCGTGGTCAAGGCATGGTCGGCCGATCATGACCACGGTCCCGTGGTGCCTTTTCCTTAATTTTATAATATTTTGATGATTTTATGAAAAATTCATGAATTTTGAGAAATTTGATGAATTTAGGGAGTTTCCATGAATTGAAGGAGTTTTCATGAGTTCAGGGAAGCAAAAAAATATTAAAATAATAAAACAAGGGTGTGTGGGACCATGGAGGCATGGACGGCCATCTATGGACCGGTCCCACGAGTTTTTCATAATTTTTTAATATTTTTAGGTATTTTTGATGATTTGAGGGAATTTTTCCTAACTTGAGAGAAATACCATGAAATCAAGGAATTTGATGAATTCAAGGAAAACTAATAATAAAATAATAAAACAAAGGGGCGTATGGGACCGTCTAGGGCATGGCAGGCCGGCCAAGGCCCGGTCCCACAAGTTTTCATAATTTATTTTATTTTATTATTATTATTTGATGATTTGTGCAAAATACCATGAAATCAAGGAATTTTTTCATGAAATTAGAGAAATAATAATAAAAATAATAAAATAATAAGGAACCGTGGGGTGTGGGGCCGGTTGGGACCAAGGCATGGTCGGTTGGCCAATGGTCACACCCCACACTCCTTTCCTTAATTTTATATTATTTTTTATGGATTTATGGAAGTACCATGAAACCGAGGAGTTACCTCGAGACGAAGGAGATTTGATAAAATGAGAGAATTTTCATCAAATCATGGAAAATAATAAAAGTGCATTAAAAATATAAAACTGACGTGGGATTGACCACGACACGGTCGGTCGGTCGTGTGTCCGTGCTCCCAACACCCTGGTCAATATTTTTAATTATTTATTATTTTCATCCCTATTTTGCATAGGTTCATCGTTTTGTTGTATTTTTGAAATACTCGTTCGTGCGGTGACTGTTAGTGTATCGTCGTTGAATACACCTTCACCATTTGAACCGGGGCTTACTTAGAGGTAGCTCAGACACCCGGTTGTTGATTATTTATTACTAATTGTGGAATTCAGTGGAGAATAATTCACAAAACTGAGTAATAAGATGTTTACTATTAATTTGTAGGATCAGTTGAGGATTCGACTACGAATTCATAATAATAAAGTGAGCATTACCATTCCATGGGATCGTAGATTCGACCATAGAATCAGAGTAATTAACATTTATCTATTACCATTTATGAGACCTGTTGTGGATTCGATCATGAAATCGGAGTAATGAGATAATATAGTTATTGTTATTCTATGAGATCAAGCAGTGGATTCGATCATAGAATCAGAACAATTGTTATTGCCATTCTATGGGACCAGTCGTGGACTCGACCATGGAATAGGAGCGATAGTAATTAGGAATAATTAACTTTGTGGCTCTATACTAGCAGAGCAAGCTGTCTAGGAGCATTAATTATCCTGATACGAGCTTGTCGATAAGTCATATCCTTTATATAGTCAGGGTAAACTTGTTGTTTGTTCCTGAAGACGTTATCGCTCTATACTAGCAGAGCAAGCTGTCTAGGAGCCGTCCATCATGTGATGCTATATAGAAATAATCACTGAAAGTGTTCAGTATTCATGAGATATGTCGTTGTCCAGTCGTGAGACTACATATCCACATGTACTCTGAGAGAAGGTACTCTCCGTTGAGAATTCGATGAGAGACCCGTGTCTCGATACTCACGTCTGATTGCTGAATTAGAGCTTCGTATAATTATGAGTTTACGGATTTAGCCTTTGTCGAAAATCCACCATCTACAGTCATGCTCGACCAATGTTCCAGCATTGTCGAACTTACCCAAAACTGAAGACCAAATTTGAAACATATTCCGGCATACATTATTCATTAGACAGCAACGCCGGAAAACAAGGTGTCGGCACTGTCGTATTTTATTGTCCCAATTAATTGATATGTAATGCCGGTATTTAGCTCTGGAAAACATTTATTCCTGTATGTTTTTTTGTAGGTACCGGCATTGTAAATTCGAAACTCAACAACGCCGGTTCCACTGCCGGCATTCTCGAAATTGATGGTACCACGCCGGTAACTGGTTCCGGCGTTGATGGTTATTAATTTTCCATGTCGGTTTTTGGGTTTACATGGAAATGTTTCATGTATGTTTTTCATGCAGTTCCGGCATGGTAACCTATCAATGAACCCATGCCGGTTTAATATTCCGTAGTATATTCCTTGGTAGGTAAAAAAGTTAACTGCGTACCGGCATAGTTTTTTGGTAGAATACTATGTCGGATCAATATTCAAATTGGGGGATATCCCTTTACCGTCATGGTCGTAGTATGAATACCGTGCCGGTAACGCGTCTGCCGGCATGGTATTCATACTACGACCATGCCGGCACCGAGGTTTTACAGTTGAAAAAATGGTGGGTTTAAAGAAAAAAATCGATTTTTCAACCTCCTAGCAGCTTTACCTGTGTATTGGGGATGCTTGCACGTTGTGCAAGTTTACTTTCTTGTGTAGCTTCTTCGAAAAACTCTCCATACTCGTCAAAATCATCATTCAAGGGTGTTGGCTTAACAAAGAGTTGCAATTGAGAGTTGTTGTCGTTAGCTCCTTGTTGTAGTAGAGCTAAAGATTCAGCAGCTGCAATTCTCTCCTCACAATCATCTTCCATTTTCACAAAAAAATTTCCACTCAAAAATATTTTTCCCTCCTTCTACTTTCACCTCACTCACCCAAATTCAAATTAAACACACACTAATCATTTATCAAAAATCTTAAGATTTTACTAATTATTATTAATCATTAATCCTGATTAGTGAGGGGTAGATTAGGTAATACGTAAAATACTTAGATAAGGGGTGACCCCGAATTGATATCTGGAACCAGTTTTTGTCCTTTTCTTATATCCCCCAATTCCTTTTTTTATCCCCCAATTAATGGTTCTTTTTGTTTCAGATTCTAACAATACTGTTTTTTTTCCTGACAGGATCAATAAACAATTTCTTTGCAAGAAAGACGCATCGTCGAATTCAAAGGTTAGTACCCACAACAAATCTGATCAATTTTATTTTTTCTAACTCTCATCGGAAGTGTAATCTTATTTTGTAGTTTTAATTGATAGAATGAAGCTGTAATTAGAATGATTCTGAAAACTGTAACCGGACATTGGACATTAGACATTATACATTTTTTATATATTTTTTTATCCATTAATTATGCGGTTGATTCTGTAATTGATGCATGATTGATTAATATTTTGATTTCTATCTTGCATTTGTGTTTGATTTTTTATTTAATGTATTTTTGGCAACATAATATTTTTCGAGATAATTGTTTTAGGCAACAAAAACAGAGATTAGATTGATATATTCTTGGCATGTTCTGAAATTTTCAAGATTTTGTTATCCGAGGCAAGAAGACCTTTCAAGATTTAGTTATCTTATTTTTAGAAAAATAATGTTTTATTAGTTTAAATTCAATATTTTATTACTAAAAAAAAGTAATTAGTGGGTCCAAAATCAACCATAAGCTAGAAGTTAGAATCAACGTGGAGCTCCGGTGAATTAGAACGCGTTAAAAACTCTGTTATTATATTGAGAATGACCAATTTACCTCTGAATAATTAGTGTTAATCCGAGATATTAATGGATATTTAATCAAATTAATTCTGAAATTAACTAACGTTAATTCATCATCAAAACATTTAAAAAGAAAAAACTCGTGTACTACCAATCTTGGGTTGATGTTTTTTTTTCAAGATGAACACCAAGTATTGGTCCTTATGATTTACCAGGTAGACCGATTGTTGGGAACGGAGCTTATAAATTCTTAAACAAAAAATTCATTCATAGTTTTGAGAAATCAGCACATTACATAGTTTAGGAAATTAGCGCATTACGTAAGACAACTCAATATGCAAATTCTTGAATCTCGCACATTAATACATCGTCAATGAACCTCTGAGCACAAGGGTACAACACCACGTATTCCTTATGGCAATTGAACTTTCTTTTGTCACTACTAATTCGCCATAAGCCACTGGATCGTTCCAGCTGAAATTCAATGAATTATAAAATGTTAGTATGCGAACATTAAAGGATGACATATGTATCAAAGTATCGGATTACTCACTTTTTCACTAAGAGAAGCTTGTGAATGATAGTCGTACATCATTTTTCTAACTTTAACATAATCTCACATTGCTCTTTTCATGTATGCAAATCGAAACGCTAAGTTTCTCCATCTACGGTTTTTTTGGATTCGTGATGCGCTCATAATAAAACTCTTTGACTTTCTTCCAAAACATTGAATATAGTTCGTTTTGACGCTCGTGGAAGATTAAAATGAATGATTTCACGAGCTGCATATCTTCTTTAGGATCCCAATACATTTTCCTAGCTCTATTTGAGTAGTTAATGAAGTAGGAGTGGCTCGAAGTTGCAAGTTTGGTAGAAAATGTGCTTGAGAATGAGGTTGTCCTTATATTGTTGACGACTCAACGGTCATATTTTTTGAACTTAATCCACACAATCGGCTTTTACATATGTCCACATAGACCGATTGTGGCGTTGGAAAATCATCTAAAACCTGCCTCGCAACAATCGATTTATAATATTGAACATGTAATCCGATTCTTGTAAAAAAAAACATACAAGAAAGTGAAAGTTTTGCTTACAAGAATCGGATCATATATATCAAAACATATAGACCAATTATGTTGGAAAACTTGGAATGCGAGAATCTTTGAATTTTTTTTTCCAGAATCGGTGTATATAAATGTTACATACATACCGATTATGTACCACTGGAAAAAAAAAAGGAATTTTAGAATCGGTGTACGTAGTATACAATACAAACTGATTCTGAACCTATAATTCTGGAGCTAAGGTACAATCGGTTGTTATGTATTAATATGTAGAGGAGGGATCCATGACAAGGGCAAATTTTACAATATCTACAGTCGGTTGTTATGTATTAATATGTAGAGGAGGGATTTTAGTCGTTGGTTCAGACCAAAACAGAGGTCTAGACTATCTAAATATAATAAAGTTAGATGGATATTCCCGAGCTAATCCGTTACCCGAAATATTTTTTAGATTTTTCGTCAATCAATTTCTTTTGTTTTCACAGAGGGAGATCGATGTAAGCTCATGTAATTCTCCGTTCACTGCATATGAGTTTGAACAGAGGTATATTCATGATTTCATGAGTTCGTGTATACAAAATTTTCAAATCAGGAAAAGAAAAGAAGAAAAAGCGCCCCACTCCCTCCTCCAAATCGTTCATCTTTTCATATTCATGGGAGATCCACAGAAAAACTATATTAGAATGGTAATCTAAAACTTGATCATAGCACTCTAATTACATATCTTACACTAAGAAGAAAAATTATAAAAGACATCCGAAAGACTTGCTTTAAATGCTAAGAGATATAAACTTCTGATGATTTTTGGTTACCAACTGGTGGGGATGGATTCAGATACATGAGATGGATATGATATTTCTCAATAATTCAGTTAGTTAGATTTTTTGTTGCTGGCAAAAGCACACATTTCTAATCTTATGTATAATGTTCTTGGTAGATCTAGTTTAATTCCTTTCACTCAAAATATATGTGATGATTCAGAACATTAAATTTGAAAATTGTGTCTGCTTTTGGATCGTTTCTCATTTGGTTAATTTAATTCCCTGAAAGTGTTCGAAGGAGAGAGAGAAGAAATTTGAAAAGTAATGACAACCTATTCTATTTCTAGGTTACAGGTCAACTAAAATAACCGAATGAAATTGATATACTATATATAATCTAAACCCTTGTTTTGGTCTAACCCAACGACTAAAAGGCCTTGTTAGATATCGTAAAATTTGCCCATGTTAATGGATACCTCCTCTAATATGTAAACCGATTATGAGTAAATGAACAACCAGAATACCTGCATTTTTGGCCTAAATTGTACTCTTTGTCGCGTCTTAGGAAAACACACCGGTTTTAAAGCTAATCAAACACATAATTCGTTGATTAACGAAGATAATATAACATAGTCCGAACAAATGTAAGTTCAAGACATAAGTTTTGACTCTGTAATTGTCCATATAATTAAAGACATAAGTTTTAAAAAGAAATAAACTATTCATTCATTATCTTCATCACCATCAACATCCCCACCGCGTCCATGGCAACGATCACCTCGTCCTCGTTTAGCAGGTCGTTCTTCGGCGACATCTTCATCACCACTATCATGTTGGGAGGTGCTTGGTTGATCCCGAGAGCTCTTTCTCGAAATGACTTACTTCCTCTTCGACTTTGTCTTCTTCGGCGGTTCCTAAAACTTTTCATAAGCCTTACATCTTCTAGGGCATAATATACTGCAATCCTTTCTTTATTCTCATTAACATTTTTTCCTTGCTCTATATATTCCCATGATTTGTTTATCAAATGGCCGATTCGCCTTCTCTGTTTTCATTTCAAACAACAAACATCCAACAAATCATGTCATAACAATGCGCACCAGGAAAAGGAGAGATTTTCCTTTGTCCTTGATTAGGGGCCTATCATCTACTCGTATCACACGAGTATGCAAAACGTCGAGGTACCAAGGAATGCAGCGCGGAATCACCTCATCATCTGCCTTAGATGAAGGATTTCCACCCACCTTCTGGAACCAGGTCCTCCTACTATCGTCCCACTTCGTAGATGCTGAATAAGGATCGTGAACAACCTCAAGATCATTATCCAGAGACTTACAACCACTCTCATCCAATTTAAATGTGGGATACACAAATATTGGGATATCTTGTACACCGTCACATTGTCTTGTCACTCTCGTTAGGTTGTACACTACATATCCTTTGGGATAGAATAAAGGTCCAAAATATTCTTGCTCCTTACAACCATGGATATTTCCTTGAGAAAATACTTTCTTGTAGGGGTGAAATACAACATCTTTTGTCGACAAGTTGTCTAATTCCTCTCTCAACTCCAGATATTCCTCATTTTGGGTCGGCTTGCCGTTGTATCGGTCTCCATACCAAGCACCTTCTTCCCGCTAGTTGTTCAAACATGTCCTATTAATATTTTTTTGAACTGCAAGTATATCATACCTGCAGAAGATACATATTTCTTCCGACTTGGTTCATGTGAGACCCAGAACACTTTCTCAACTCATTCAGCAAGTGTGCAAGGATAGCACATCCCCAAGAGCAGTCACCTATTTTATGAATTGGGTCCAATAGTTGAGTATAGTTGGCATTCACACGGGCACCGGAAACATCGGGGAAAATAATAACTCCCAAGACTAGGGGATATATGCATAGGTTGTAGCAGTGATATGTTCCTGAATTTCCTCTTTTCCTTGATCACGGAACTTATGTGTTCCCATGAATTGGTCCCTCAAGCTCGTGAGATGGAAAACTCTCTGCTTCGCTTCACCCACTAGCATCTCAGACTTAGTCTGCTCCTCATCCCAACCGAACACTTTCTTGGTGAACTCGTAAATCTTGTGCCATTCAAGTTTATTCACGTAGTTTTTCCACCTCACGGAATTACCTGCTATACTTAGACCGGTACAACTGCACGTCATTTAGAGTTATTTTCATTTCGAAAAACGGAAGATAAAAGTATTTGCTTCCCCTAAAATCTCTCGGCGAACGCAGAAACAAGATGTTTGTCGTATCCAATAACCGAATTGTCTTCTGCAACCAACAACTCGTAGCATCTACTATATCGTGTACTTCCTTTAATTATTTTGGTATTTGCCATAAGGTTATCATGTCACTCGAGGACGTTCCTTGTTTAAGAGGCCGCACGTCATCGGCGGGATCCTAAAAAACAAGACCAATACAAAAAATTCAATACACTAAACGAAAAATAAGTTTAATTAAAGTTGAAGACATAGCATAAGGTTGAGATAGTAACTACAGTATTGTAGATCATTGTAGCCCAACTCTCTTTATATCCCCATAACAACTTTCCTCCATCACCTGGTAACCCATAAGGAGGATCTCCATCATTGCGAGGCACCATATTCTCATAGGGGCGGAAAGTGACTCCCTTTTTTATTTGGTGGTCCACTTGGAGCTTTTCCTTTACCTTTGTGGTAGTCTATTTTGAGCCTTCTTCTTCAAAAATTTCATTATCACCACTTTGTTCTTCATTGACTTTTTTTTCAGTCGGTGTGTCAGAATTAGATTCTTTTTGTGTCATCGGCTCCACTTGATGCGGTGCATCATTGATGGTAAGGGCTTTAGCTTGACCTGCCGAGTCCCTACGGTGTTTAATATCCAATTTTTTACCCCCCTCTCGACGAGGTGGCATACTCGGAGAAGAAGTAAGATCTTGTTTCTTTTTCTGATATTAGGCTAGTGTCTGTAACGGCTGAATAAAATTTGGTGTTCAAATCTGAACGAGGTCCAGGGGTTTTTCTGCAGTTGCGGTTTCCCATTAACAAAACTTCTGGTGTCTTATGTTTTTCCTTTTCTGCGTTATATTGTTTATCTTTATAATTGGATTTACGCAAGTTGTACGTATTCAATCAACTAGATATGTCTCTAACTGTAATCGACTATGAGACTCATTTCTTATCGAATTCGTAACTTAAAAGAGAGATAACAAGTTTTATTAATTGGAAGAATTCCGATTGTATTATTTGGATACGACTACATTATTTGGATACGACTAGTATTATTACCAGGCGCCACTTATACCACCGTGCCACTGGCATGCACGAGTTATACCAGTCATGCTGCAGTGCCACTGGCATACACAAAAAACGCCATTGTGCCATTACCAGGCGCCAACAGAAGGTAGACACAATCAACGGCTACCCTTCCTCATGAGATGCAATCTCAGCCATCCAAGTTCTCCACCGAACTGATGGACTTGTGGCAAGTTTTAGGCGACCAGCCAAGACGTGCCTAATAGCATCACATGCTATTTTCCTGCAGTAAGACTCTTGACTTTTACTTTCCGCACATAGCAACCTGCTACATGTTTTCCATGAAAACACTCGAGACATCAAACATGTCACAAACTGGGGGATACTCATCAGGGTATTGGTCTGGCAGTTTATAGCGTGCGGCGTGCAATACGCCCGTTATAAGAAAGTGTCATGAAGCGGGACAATTAGTGGCGGCAAGAAGTAACGGGTGTAAACGGATCCACTTCTTTCATCATGGAAGCATAGGTTTCTGATGGTTATACGTTACTCCACTCTTCCATCACCCAATCGTTCCCACTTCCTACGAGACCAGGGTACGTTTAAATATGACTTGTATAAATAGGCTTCACCTATTTTCCACAAAACAACAAGTTTTGGTCAGAGAACAACACAATATCCAGAAATCACCTGATAGCTTTCCATTCTGCTAGCCAGTTCTACTTTCTGATACAAGTCGTAAATAACCACACCTTTAGAATCAACGATTCTGGTCTCGACACTTTCTTTGCTTCCCTCCCTAAGACCAGCCCTTCTCCTTCACTTTGTGACCCAAGCAAGCCTAGAACGACCATTTCTTGGTTTAGGCCAGGATTGTACAGATTGATCTCTCGAATCAAAAGTATCCCGTGCAGTGCATTGTTTAGGGTTTAGATTCGTTTCTCATCCACACACCCAAAATTACCAAAATCAGCAGAAACAGTTTTCACCCACAAAAAATTGGCGACCACAATGGGAGTCTAATCTCTCGGTTGCAAATTCAAATCTCAATTCCATCATCCTACCAGTGAATGCAATGCTTTGAAGCGCGTCGTCCAAGAAAAGATGGATTCAGGAGAATTACGTTTGGGGACTAGAGATTCTCCGCCTTACCGCGGATCGACATAAAGATGTTCCACAGACAATAAAGAATGACTGGGGATTTTCTCGCGGCAAGGAGGGCGTGACATAAAGACTCGGATTTACTCCCTGAAGATTCAGTTTTGGTGAAAGACCCTACAGTGAGTAAGTTTTGTCAAACAATGTTTACACGATCTATGGTTTGGGTTTTCACATTTACAATAGAAGCCGATAACCCAATCATCCCAAGATTTCATATCTTTCCTTTTCTCATGCAACATGCACGGTTTCACAATTTTCCCGAATGATTTTTTTACTTACATTCACAATTCAGATTTTGACATATTGATTGATCAAAGGGCCATTATTCCAAAATAATCCAAAAACTTTTATAAGAAACAATCCTCTATCAATCCAAAAACCAGAAAACCAAACCATAAACTAGGAGTTTCTTTTGCCTTTCAAAAAAAAAAACCTAAGAAAAGGAAGTTCAGAAAATAAAAACATTCAAGGAAAATTGCCTAACAACGGCTCGTTCTTCTTGGAGAAAATATCCTTCATGTTTTGAAGAGCTGCCAGTTTCAGCTTCAACTCCTGGGAAAACTTCTCGACTTCTACCTCCTGTTGATTAATCAAATCCGCGGAAGGACCATCAACCGCTTCAGCCTGCAGCCTTTGGATCTCGGAAAATCCCTCACAGAACCAAGAGGCGTTAAACTCAAAGTTTACACACATATCCCCGTGGAACTTCCATCTTGAGATTACATCTCCAGAAACAGTGTGACCAGTCACGTTGCGCATATCATGAATTGAAGATAATGTTTATTCCACCTGCTTAACCAACGCAAACCGGCTGGTGATCTTTTTGGTTGTTGCGATATGACCATACCTTTCCCATATTCTGGTATACAGCTCCGCATACTTAGCTGGTATGCTGAAGCCTTCGATCAACACATGATCTTCATGAGGAGTCAAAAATGGAGGGTCGAAAGTGGCGCCTGCAACTGATTCCGCGACCAGCAGATATTCCTTGGCAACAATCGCACCTGCAGCCATGGGAGCGTTTTCCGTCATCTGAAACATAACAGCATCTTCACGATGATCAATCTCCATCTCCGGGTTGCTAGCAGGTACGTCTTCCATGATTGGAGACAAAACCACATCTTCATCACGACGAATCTCCATCTCAAGGTTATCTTCGATAGCCTCTTCCTGTGATAACACCGATTGAGTATTTATTCAGAATAGATAAATGGCCTAAAAAAAGTGTGGAAAACTCACCGACTCATTTGTGGGCCCACTGGAAGAAGACTCGTTGTTATATTCAGAAGTGCTCCTCTCGTCACCATATCTCGAGTTTTCTTCCTCTTCGGATTCTTCTTCAAGAGATTCAGTCTCGTCGCCTCCTTTCTCGAGAGGCGCCGTCTTTTGGCCATGGGAAAGTCTGGAAAAGACATTCGAGTTTCCGAGACCCTGAGTCAAAAAGAAAAAAAAGTCAGCAGTGAAATAGAGAATCTATGGGATTCGACCAAGCCAGAAAGAAAATCATACGTACTTGCATATTGAAAGAACTGAAAGTCACAAGAGCCTTCGAATCCGGTTGGAAGCCACCTGCACGATTTTTCGACCTTTGCTCCCTTTCCTGGGGACTGTCTGCATCTGAGCTAGATGATTTTCGCTTGCCCGAAGGAAGCTGTTTCAACAATTTATGCTTTGCTAGAACCGCAGAGGAAGGTTTTCCACGTGGATTTGTCACAACATCCTGCATGAACCGATGAACGGAGAGAAACTCATCTTGCCAAAAGACATTATATTTGGGTCACAGGTTTTCGTTCTGAGAGCAAGAAGGGGAGATTTTTATCCGGTGCAAAAACGCTGTAATCAAGAATGACGGGTAGAAATTCATCTGGAGATGTCAGTGGGCGACGGAATGGGATTCCCTGATCAAAGCCCATATGTCGAGCAGCCCTATCAATGTTGTAAGAGACGACTCCACAAGATCCTCTGAAAAAAGACGGCACATACCCAGGTATGCAGCTTCACAAGAACACAATTTCTCCAATGCTCATATTCCCATCAGCAGAATGCAATATCACGTTTGATGCGGAAGCAAAAGTGTTTGGTTGAACTATGGAGCCGTGGACCGGAGCCCAAGGACGAAAGTTAACTGCATGCGCGTTGTCAAGAAAATCAATGAGCTTTGAGCTAGGTATTGGACGCCTCTCCAACCAACGGAGTATCCTAGAATCGCCATATGTATCAGGAAATGAGGTTTTCAGGTTAGGAGTGTAATTTTTGAAATGCTCCCACAACCATGCTTGGAGAAAGGCGACATGGATATACAAGTCTACTTTCATATACCCATTAGAGACGTACATGTATGCTACTAGGTGATCCAGATGGGTGTACAAAGAGCGCAATGGACTATGACAGATTTTGAAGTCTATGGGAGAAGCCAGATACTCTTTCTTCTGAAGGAAAAACCTCATTATACGCCTGGGATAGACTGACTGGACTTTTTCATCATTCTGTGAACCAGTCAGAAGAGTTGCCACGAATTTGGGATGGGTCCTTGTAACCGTAGCAGACTTCGTAAAGAACTCATCATATGTGTTCGGCTTGGAGTTGTTAGCACTTCTCGATGCGGCGGCATAACTATTTTCAGGTGACATCTTAACAAAATTCCTTATGATACTCTTAATTTCGAAGTAACTACAACGGAGCAAAAACAGAAAAGTTGCTACCTTGAAAGAAATCATGCATGGAGATTTTTGTCAAAAATTGAGTACAATAATTAAGAACCGACAACAAATTTTCTACGGGAAGCTTTCTGTGGCCACATGATTATGGCGCTCACGACCAAGAGGAATGGAACTGGCGCCCGCTCCAACAAACACATGTGATGCCGCGGGAATTGTGTTCATGGCCAAAACCTATGGATAAGTTTTACGGAAGAGAGAGCAAACAATGGTTATTCATGCATAGATTTCGCCCGCCCTACTAATGGCGTTGGATTCATTGTTGTTAATGTCATTATTGATGCTACTATGATGCTGTTAACATATTGTGGCAAGTTTTACAAGTGCAAAAGAACCGCTGGCTAGGGTTTCATGCCGGCATAGAAGAACAAACAAGTTCCAAAGGAAAAGAAGAAGATGTTGAACTACATACCTGAGTTACACCCAACCCTCCGCACTGTTGCTATTGCTCCTGCTGGTAGGCTCGTAATCGACACGCCTTTGCTGCTCGAAAATGCGGAAACAAAAGCAAAGCCCACGATACAAGAAGTAAGGGAAGTAGTAGTGCCTTCTTTTATATGCATAGCGCTTTCTTTTTTCGGAGTTTGGGTAAAAGAGAGGTTTCCCTTTTTGGACCATGTACGGAAAAGGAAGATTGGCCCGTGGCGCCAATGTTCCAAGCGCCAAATCTCCACGGCCGAACCGGCGCCAATGTTCCATGACGCAACGTTCTGTGTCCAAATTCGCCACGCCAAGCGCTCCACGCCAATCCTCACTGTCAAGCCAACACTGTGCTCCATAGCCAAACTGGGAACGCGCTAACGCTCCAATCCGCCAACGCAAGACCATGGACCACTCGTGCTTCTTACCAAGGTCAGTTGAACTTTCCATGGCAGTTTCCACATGTTTTTCCTTTGGTTTCATCCCTGTCTGTCACAATCTCATGCTAACCCCGCAACAATGCCACTGTTACGTGCTAAGCAGGGGACTTAATGTTGATGATGGATTTTAGTTCAGGGCTAAAATTGTAAAACCCTGCATTTGATAGGACGTCACTCTGCAAAGAGACAGAGCCATGTAAAAGCGATGAGTGTTCAACCTCTTCACTGGAACACTTATTGAGCAACTCAATATTTACTCATGAAAAATTTACCCAGAATGGTGCATGTAGCAACAATCCCAGATATTCTGTAAATTTTGGCACCTTGCCTATATTCACTTAATATAAGTTTCTTTGAATGCAATCTGTGCTATGTTCCCCGGATGAACCCTTAATGTTGATATGGCATGACAATTTGTGTTCACTCATAGCAGAGTAGCACGAATTTCCAAGTATCAAGGATAAGGTCTTTGCATAAGGTATTCAATCAGAAAGCATGTTGCTCTATGGAAATGAACTTAAAAGAGATCTGTGTCCACACATAGAATTCAGTCAATTACCCTGACTAACTTGCAAAAGTTAGGGTTTTGCGCCTTGCGCAGTATATCAGACCTTGCTTGTCAAAATTAAGCCTAGGAAAACTAGGTGATTAATCCGCCATGGATTAGTAGGTGCAAAATCTTGCCCAGAATCAGAAAACAAGGAGTCGCAGGATAGGAGTAGCAACAAAAGGAGGCGTGGCCATGCCTTAAGCCAGCCGTCGCCATTTTCCATTGGCCACGCCCCATCCTAAACCGGCCATATTTCCCTCGACCAATCAGGTCACCTTAAACTCCCCACACGCACATAAGTTGTGGATGGGCCCATACTTGTCGGACCCATTTCCCATCGACCAATCAAGTCGCTCTAAAGCCGCCACATTCACACCAGAAGTGTAGCCACGCCCATGCTTGGACGACCCTCTTTTCTGACTACTCAGGTTGTTATAAACTTGCCATAGTTTCAAAAATGGGAAATTGCGCCAGATGGTCACGAAGCCAATTGGCTTTCCAAAAACCGTGCAAACATGCCAAACGTGCCATGTTGCGCCAATGAGATGAGCGGCATGCTAACATGCCACTTTGTGGTAGCATGCCAAAACATGCCACAAACTGTGTGGGACCCAAGAAACCCTAGGAATGGCGCCATATCATAGCCACCCACGACAATCCTTACTCATATGGTTTTTTCCACTGCATGGCCTTGCTATAGTCCCTTTGGCACGGCTATGGCACCGTTTGCACAAAAAGTGTCGTCATTCCGCGTCCGCATGCCACATACAGTAATTAGGGTTTCAGCATGCCAAACCCTAATTTAAGCAAAGTTTCTATGCCAACCAAGCCAAGTAACGTTCCCTAGAGCATTGGGATTGATGTGGCAACAAGGCCAATGTTGCCATGCCACATTTCGGGTCTAACACCAATGTGTCAAAATCTAGCGGCCATGGCTACACCAGACGCTACTTGCATCATCGTGCCACTGGCATGCGCCAGCTATGTCAGCCACGCCACCGTGCCGCGACGCACGTGATAATTAAGGTTTCGATACGCCAAATCCTAGTTTAGCTAGAGTCGTCATGTCAACTAGGGTAAGTGATTCTCCTAAGGCCTTAAGTTTAACTTAGCAACAGGGCCAATGTTGCCATATCCATATGTGGGTCTAACACCAATATGCCAAAACAGCTGCCACGGCTACGCCACTGGCATGCCGCTATGCCATGGCTACGCCAGACGCCACTATGCCAATGGCGCCGCTTTGCTATAAAACAAGATATGGCCATAATCAATTGCCATCCTTTCTCATGAGATGCAATCTCAGCCATCCAAATTCTCCACCGAACTGACATACTTGTGGTAAGTTTTAGGCGACCAGCCTCTTAAATCTCGTGGCCATGGCTACGCCAGGCGCCACGAGCTATACCAGTCATGCCGCAGTGCCACTGGAATACACCAAAAACGCCACTGTGCCATTACCAGGCGCCAACAGAAGGTAGCCATAATCAACCACTACCCTTCCTCATGAGATGCAATCTCATCCATCCAAGTTCCCCACCAAACTGACGGACTTGTGGCAAGTTTTAGGCAACCACCCAAGACGTGCCTAATAACATCTCATGTTATTTTCCTGCGGCAAGACTCTTGACTTTGACTTTCCGCACATAGTAACCTGCTACACGTTTTCCACGAAAATACTCGAGACATCAAACATGTCACAAACTGGGGGATACTCATCAGGGTATTGGTCTGGCGATTTACAGCGTGCGGCGTGCAATACTCCCGTTATAAGAAAGTGTCATGAAGCGGGAAAATTAGTGGTAGCAAGAAGTAACGGGTGTAAACGGATCCACTTCCTTCATCATGAAAGCATAGATTTCTGACGGTTATACGTTACTCCATTCTTCCATCACCCAATCTTTCCACTTCCTACGAGACCAGGGTACGTTTAAAAATGACTTGTATAAATAGGCTTCACCTATTTTCCACCAAACAACAAGTTTTGGTCAGAGAACAACACAATATCCAGAAATCACTTGATAGCTTTCCATTCTGCTAGCCAGTTCTACTTTCTGATACAAGTCGTAAACAACCACACCTTCAGAATCAACGATTCAGGTCTCAACACTTTCTTCGCTTCCCTCCCTAAGACCAACCCTTCTCCTTCACTTTGTGACCGAAGCAAGCATGGAATGACCATTTCTCGGTTTAGGCCAGGATTGTACAGATTGATCTCTCGAATCAAAAGTACTCCCGTGCAGTGCACTGTTTAGGGTTTAGATTCGTTTCTCATCCACACACCCAAAATTACCAAAATCAGCAGAAACAATTTTCACCCACAAACAATACGGAAAAGGTTCAATGCAATTTTTTTTTATTTTGATACGAAACAGATAAGTCCAGCCCCCTGAACATACCTAGCAAGCTGGACTAGCCCCAATGTTAATCCAACCGCCATCCCATCGATAAGATCCAATCTCAGCTCTATCCATAGAGGAAATTTGTGAAAATGGGGGATCCAACCTCCCTAGTGGGAATCGATCCCCTACCTCCCGCCCGCACTATGGAAGAAAGGGGGTGCCTTTACTACTGCACTGAAATCTGCTCACTCTCTTTGCCTAGTGTTGGTATACAAAAAAATCATGGTGGAATGGGTTTTCCTGACCTTTATTGTTTTAATCAAGCCATGTTAGCCAAAAAAGCTTCGAGATTATGTAACCAGAAAGATTAACTTTAGGATGATGCTTTGAAACAATGTTACTTCCCAAATAGTGGTTCTCTCCATGCAAAAAAGAAGAAGAACTCCACTTGGGCATGACAGACTATTTATAACATAATGTTATTTGTTCGCGATTTCAGTTTTGGGTCGTTGGTGGTGGCAGTAAGATCTTGGTTTGGGAGGATAAATGGATATGATGGGCACCTAATATTGCATACTTTCTTATCATTTTGTAGGTGTTTATGGTATTTTGTTACACTAATTGCTTGAATTTATGCCAAATTATGAATTTTGCAGTTCTTGTTCGTTGCAAGTAAAATGTGTGGCAATTGTCCTGATTTTTTTGTTTTATAATGATAGGGGAATAAAAAGAATGGTCTGAACATGGGATATGAAGGAAGTGGAGCTACATTGCCTTTTCAAGATAGATACCAAGTCGGTGTTAGGCAGACGCGTGCAATGGAGAAAGCAGTTGGGGTGCGAGCAGATTTATGAAGTGAATGGAACCAGTAGTGAACAAGAAGTGCAAGAAGAAGAAATCAACGGGCCTAAATTCAGAACTCAAAATTGCATGAAGAGCAAACTAAGCCCAAAAGCCACTATTGTATACCACAGTAAGGTATTCATAATTTCCACCCAAATAGACCCTTAATCCCATCTTTCATTACTTGATCACAAAACAACTCTATTTTCTCTCCTACACGTCCGACAGTCTCCATCATCTAAGACAAAAGATAACCCTAGCTATGCTAGTCTCATCTTTGTCTATCCCTGTTTCTCTCTCTCTTCCTCATCCCAGTACCATTTCATGTCAAATCAACCTCTTCATCGTTCTCGACAATATTCAGTTATAACCCTAGGATTTAAATGGTACAAGAGTAGGTCAGCTGTTTTGTTCTCAAAAGCGATAGAATTGATAAGATAGAGGTCTGATTTTGTTACTCCTTGCAAACATCAACAACAACAGCAAGAAATTGACGGCAATAGTCAGAAAAAGGAAAAGATGTTGACCAATTCTCTCAACAACATCAAGCAGCATGCGTGTAAAATTAGATCTGAATTTGACTTTCTTTGCAACATCGAGATCAGTCAAATGGGTGAAGATAGTGCAGTGGCGGTACATGAATGAAGAGTCTTACAAAATGGTGAGTTTCAAGAAACAAAATCCCTAAATTTTATATTGTATCTGTTGGTTGTGTGGATGAGAATTTGGGGAGAAATCTTTGTATAAATAGGGGCTGTTATGATGTATTTGGGAAGGCAGTGAGGGAGGAGAGCAGAATTTAATTTTCATCTATTGCTTTTATTGTGAAGTGACTTAGTAGAACTCAGTTGAAAAGAGCCTGCATTTTATGAATATCAAAACTTCATCTGTTTCTATAAAAGCCATGTTATAACTTTCTTAGCTAGGTCTTAGATGAAGCCCTTAGCTTACTTCTAGTTGTTTATGATAATGAAAATGTTCTTGTAAGAGCTTAGTTGAATATGGATCGGCTTAATCTTAATGTTGTAACTTAAACTTTCACTTAATATGTATTGCATCCTAGGTTGTTAGAACAATTATCAGTTGTGGCATCAACTCATGTTTCATTGTCTATTTTCAATTTATGATCAGTTGTGCTGTAATAAGACAACTGATACTAGGAATTGATATCTTAGTTGTGACTAAACTATCCATTTGAGATCACGTTAGATACACGACAGTCTCGAATATTCACCGTTATCTGTTACAAGGACAAGAGTATTTTCATTAGCTAAAATATCTAGTGTAGGTTATGTGGTAGATTCAGTTGCCCTAGTGCTTCCTACTTGATTGTTTTATACTCTTATTGCACCTTTATTTCTGTTTTATTTATAGTTTGATATTCTTAGCAATCATCTCGTCGTATCGACATCTCCTAGTTTAAATTAGTTAAGTAAGGTTTTGAATTCAATCTCACACTGCCCTAGTCTCTGTGGGTTCGATCCGTATTTGCCCTGTTTACATTGTTGACACCGTGCACTTGCGGTTTATTACAATTGTAGGCTAACTTTCTAGTCCTACCAAGTTTTTGGCGCCACTGTCGGGTAGCTGAATTTTCTTATTTAGTTTACTGATTGTTGTTTGTACATATGTGTTAGATTATTATTCTCCTGCTATTATAGTGTAACTTAGTATAATCATCTGTTTTGTAATCTGCATCTCAGAACTTGTGTTAGCTGTAACTAGTATCATTCCATTCCTGCATGATAATCCTGTAAGTCTGTTTAGCATATTTGTTAATTTTTCTTTTGTTTTCTTTCTCAGTTCATCAGTCATTACCATATGTAGCTTAGTTAGTCCATTTGTGCATATTTCCTGTTAAAGTCTCTATCATCTCTTACCCTTGTCAACACTATCTGTCATTATATGATGTAGCTTTTTGGCCTGCTGTAAGTTAAACCTTTTGTTGTTGGTTTTGTAGTGAACCCATCATATCCTGAAACTTGTTGTTGTGGTGTAGCTTAGTTAGTGTCACAATCTTACACAATCCAACATCTGGAAACAAGATTTTATCTATAAGTGATGTGTGTGTTTCTCTGTTATCTATCTGTGGCTTTGCTCAGTACTTGGGTTCGTTATAGTTTGTAGAATTCAGTACCATATTTTGACTCAAACTTGTAAGATTTTGTGTATAGATCATTGCATTCTGTTTTGTTGCATTCTCACATTAGCATCATTGTTTTGAAAGATAATCGTTTTCCTGTACTTTGTTCAGCATATTAGATCTTTTGTAGTTGTTCAGTTTGAAGTCCAATATCATCTGTAAAGTTGTTGTAGGATTGTGGTCTACTTAAAATTGTTTGTCATCAGTTCAACATAGTTACGTCAATCATGTAGCCTGCCATTGTAGTTTTAGCTTAATTCTCTAGCATACCTTTTCTATTTTCTTGCCACCTTTAGTGTAAATTCTATAGAGTATTCCATTTGTAGCATAACTTGCATCTAGAAATCATTTTTATTATTCTTTATTTTCTATTCCTGAAGTTTCGTCAACTGCATCATTATATATCTGGCATCTTTCAGTATACTTCATATTGCCCCTGTAGTTTCTCATCACATGTTGTAGTTTAAAAAAAATCATCAGTTTCTTAGTCATATAGAAGTCTGTAGGTACTTTTAAGTGTTTTAGCTGTATGTTGTCACCATCTGCAAGCCTGACTTGAATTAAAATATCCTGAGATTTCTGAAATCCCCTGGAGGCGTTGCTCAGCTGTTGTATTGTGTTAGCATAACTTGGATAGAAAATCTGTAGTTGTTCTGATTTAAGTTATGTATATATGTTCTTGGATTTTCCTGCTTACCTGCTATTGTTAATATAATGTAGTTGTTTCGTCCATCTGTCTGTATAATTGCATCATTTTCCTGTAGCATAAGCTGGTAGCATCTTGTAGTTTAACTGTTTAACTTTAATCCATTTGTATATACACTTGTTTATGGGTGAAAACTATTTCTGCTGGTTTTGGCAATTTTGGGGTGTGTGTGGATGAGAAATGAATCTAAACCCTAAACAAATGCACTGCACGGGAGTGCTTTCTGTTTCGAGAGATCAATCTCTACAATTCTTGCCTAAACCAAGAAATGGTCGTTCCAGACTTGCTTCGGTCACAAAGTGAAAGAGATGGGGTTGATCTTAGGGAGGGAAGAGAAGAAGGTGTTGAGATTGTGAAGGTGTTCGCTGTTTATGACTTGTATCAGAATACCAAACTGGCTTGCAAGATGTAAGCAATCAGCTCTGTGTGTTTGAATACGAATTGTATCAACACTTGGTTTCATTCTTGTCTGTCTTGGAAATAGGGAGGAGAACCTATTTATACAAGTAATTGAGCCTAACCCACGTCTCTCGTGGGAAGTGGAGGAAGTGGAGTGATGGACTAGTGGAGTCGTGTTAGTGATTGTCACACGATCAGGTATGATCCCACTCCTACCATCATCGCTAACCGTCCATGTCTTCCTGACACGTTCTTGTGATGGCGCGTTGCACGCTGTAAACCGCCAGACCAATACCCCAGTATGTATCCCCCTATTTGTGACATGCTTGATGTCTCGATTGTGTGGATCGTGGGACCCACAGAAGGTAGCATACGGTGCTAGGTTAAATAACTAAGTTATTTAGGAAGTCGATATTCATGAAATATCGTGTGTATTCTATACATATAACGCATCGAATATAATCAATGTGTATGAAGCATCGTTGTTTTATGGCTTAATGGAGTAAGTCGCGGATTAAGCGTCTTAGAACATATGCATGCTTAGCTATCTTCTAATGATAGTTTGGAGGTTGCACAGGCAAGCCCTCCCTTGGCCGATCACATGATGTGGTAGGGTGACGGATGGTAATCACCACGACACCTTATTGGCTATTTAACTCCTAGCCTGGGATGCCTAACCAAGCTGGTAGAGTTGGACTGATGAGATGATATATGACGCTCATCTGCGACCGTTGATGGAGTTTTAGGGCGCACGAACCGAGGGGAGCGACATGCCATCTTCAGGGGGCACGAACCGAGGCGTCTGGTTCTGCCTTGCTCTGGTCGGTCGGACATAGAGGTAGACAGGCCCACGGTGATCATGTAGATACTCTCTGGACCTCCTTAGTCTATTCCTGCACCCTTCATCCAGGCTGGCGAAGATGGACGCTCGTAATCGATTTACGACACATGTAATATGCCGCAAACCCTAATTAGGGTTTTATGTTGGTCGCACACATGCTACTTTGTCCAGAAGAATTTGCATGTTATGCTCTTCGTTTGGATTGGCCGACCACGTGGGACCCACATTGGACCGGTGGTGAACATGGTGATACCTGATTGATGGTCATAGGCCTGATCTAAGCCATCCAAACATGCTGGTGAAGTTGGATGGTCGTGATCAAACTGAGACCCTTAGTGGAATTTCCTGCGACCCTTTAAGCCTCACGCCGTCCCAACTTCAGGCAACCGCACGTCATTCCGTGGCTAAGTCAGGGGAGGATCGATTATGCAGGTAGGAAGGGGGCCCGTTGGTGTACACCACGGTACTTGTCCGGCCGGACTTGGAACAATCTACGCCGTCCAACCGTGCCGGCGAAGTTGGACGGCCATGACTGTTTTTAAGTCTGGTTTGGCCGGCCCTTGTCGCGCGATCCTTTTTAGCTGATCCACACCAGCCTGGACATCCAACTCTGGGCTGGCGTTCGGTGGCCATTTGAAGGGAGTGGTATGTATTCGACCAGCTAGGGCATAACCGGGACCGTTGGTGGTCATTATGGTGATAGCCTGCTCCTACTGAGGATCATCTAGGCTATCGAATCATGCGACCAACCTGCGTGGCCATGATTATTTCTGAGACTGGCACGGGAAGTCCAGATTATACTCAATCGGGCTAGTATAACACACCGAGAGGAATGCTCAATCGGGCTAGTATAACACACCGAGACACTTTACTCAATCGGGCTAGTATAACACACTGAGAGAGATAGATTGTACGGGCATTTCGTGCATGCCTCACTATTGACACTCGGAGATTCGTGTTACCATGTTAGGAGCAACACTCAGTCCTCATGCCGCATCAACAGTGAGGGTTCCCGGGAACATCACAGGAAATACAAGGCTAATAAAGCATTAATTAATAATGCTATAAATCCACAGAAAATCGGGATTGTTGCTACATGCTCCGTTCTGGGTGTATTTAATTCACAGGGATTATTGCCACATGCTCCATTCTGGGTGAATTAATAAAGTGAGGAAGTATTCATCACTCAAATGGCTTTATCTTTTACAGAATGTATGCCTATTAAAATTCGGCTTTTACAATTTTAGCCTTAAACAAAAATCCACCATCAACATTAAGTTCCCTGCCTAGCACACAATGGTTACACTATTGCGGGGTAGGCATGAGATGGTGAAAATTTATATATCGAAATGAACAAGCTAAAGTAAATATATATTTACCGCGTGAGAGAAGACTGTCATATGCCCCAAGCGTCCCGGAGCTGGTTGAGCCGTTCCTCCTCAACA
Source organism: Papaver somniferum (assembly GCF_003573695.1). Taxonomy (NCBI): domain Eukaryota; kingdom Viridiplantae; phylum Streptophyta; class Magnoliopsida; order Ranunculales; family Papaveraceae; genus Papaver; species Papaver somniferum. The sequence goes on along the minus strand of NC_039358.1, from coordinate 126,692,338 downwards.
GTCTTTTCCGATCTTAATTAGGGTTTGGAAGAGAGTACGACTTGGTTAGTCGAGCCGCTTTGAATTTCTTTGACTCCCTCCACATATCCCTGTACGGAACTCGGCCCGCTTCTTGGACTGGGTGTGTTTACTCTCAGTATACGACAGCTTCTCCCAAACACGTCTGACAAGCATTGTATATCTGATAAGTATTGTTGATCACTATCCCGGATCAGTAACCTTTATAGGTGGGAATAAAAGACTTATTTTTCTCCTGGGATCCTGTTAGATCGTGAAATATAAAGAAGACTCCAAGGACCTTGTTCCTATCAAGTAATCGCTTTCTTCGATATCTCAGGTACTGCTCCGTGTCTATCTGATCCTCTGATTAACCACGATGATTTTTTTTTTGACATGCAACTGTAACCTCTTTTTTGCAGTACATCATGGAAGCGGTTGGTGATGACCACGCTGTAACTTCTCAGAAAAAAGTTTCGAAGTCAACAAGCCCAATGCTAATGCACACGAGGAGGTGATGGCCAAAATCGACCTCCCACTTCGCGAAGTTGATCGTGCTATACAGGGGATGTCCATTCTGCATCTGCATATTGCCAGGGGACGTATTTGTGCCCTTTCAGCTGCAATCGATATGGAGGAGCAATGGAGGAGCGTCGCGAGTACCATTGAGCGCGAGAGCTGAGAGGTTTGCAGCACGGTTAAATAGGCGGAGGGTTGAACATAAACGGCCTCCAGGTGATGCATAGTGTGATTATCCAATCCACGACGGTGTGATAATCCTTGATTCCGACACAGATGAGCCCGCACGTCTGAAAGTGATTGGCACAATCTCCAATGTTGCAGTGAGTTCTAAGGAAGGTACAGAGGCTGTCCCTGCTGAGGATGTTGAAGCGGAGAATGTTGCTGCAGAAATATCCGAAAAGAAGAGAGAAGCGTCTCCGAAGGAAGTGACCCACAATGATGGTGTTGAAGCGGGTTCTAATGGCGGTGAAGACACAATCAATCTTCTTGATGACTAGATCTCCCTGTTGTTTTTTTTTCGAATATATTCCCGTAACTTGCGAACATTTTCCTTGCACTCAGTGGTGGCTGAGTTTAAGGTCCTTTTTTGCTTGCTTGATTGAATAAGGGTTTCACACTTTTTCTTGATGTAAATATTCCAACATGGCCATATCGGGTGCGATCATATGTTGTTCTTGCAATGAAAAAGAGAATGCCATAATGAAATACCACAGACCTGTCTATGCTCCTGATGCGAGATCTCCCTGGTGTTGCTGGGGTAAACGGACCAAAACGCCTTCCTTCTTCTGCACATATCATGTTTCCCGGACATCTTCCAAATAATGCAAAATGTTTGTTTAGGGTTTCCTTCCAAGCCTGCTCTAGTGGGTAATGATGATTTAGGTTGACTCAGAATTATGTTTCTTCTTTTAGGGTTAAAGAAATTCCTAGATGGAAATAATATTTTGATTAATTTGAAAATTGAAAATGGAAACCCTAATTATGAATGCAAGCAACATTCATTTTCTGGAGGAATTACAAATACGACATGAAAAGGAAATTGCGGAAGAAATACGCTGGAAAAAAGAAAAGCACGACGTTTCAAATATGGAGGACGTTGGAAAAAATGGTAGCACAACGTCTTAAGTACTGTAAGGTTTGAGCCACCGTGAGTGAACTGTCACGCCTTCCAATTTGTCAGCATTGATGAGCTTGCAGTAGCCGCCTAAGGCAACATCTGCTACCAGGTATGGTTCATCCTCCTTTTCGATGGATAAATCAGGCTGAGTGGTAAATCTCACCGTCATGCTCCCAACTTTGAACGCGGTTGTTTTCGTCACCATATCTCCGATGCGAAATGGGTTTGGATGTTGTACAGATACCCGGTCCTTGGCCTTGTCGCCTTTGATCGAGACAACTTTTAAACTCTTGATGAAACTTTTAAAAGGACCGGCCTCCCATTCACATTTCCTAGCGAGGGTTGGGTCGTCGGTTGGAGCGAGTCCCCAGGACTTATCATAAGGAGGAGTGATTGGTTGCAGAAAGGTGTGGATGGGGCAAAGCGATTTGCTGGTTTTTACGGGATTGAGGAGACGACCGTACGGAGGAGACTCCTTGAACCGAGCGAAATGTTCAACCTCACACAGATGCACTGCAAGAAGTGAGTGGTTTGAATTCGAGAGATCAATTTGTATTACTACAGCCTAAACCAAGACAATGGCCGTTCCAGAGTAAATTCGGTCACAAGAGAGGATGGGTTGATTTGTAGGAGGGAAGCTGAGAAATGTGTGGAATCAATGGTAATCAAAGATTGTGGGTGTGTTGTGAATTCTGAATAAGATAAGTTCTGAATGATTAAATCTCTGTTGAGAGTAATTACTCAGATGTTGAGTTAATCTCGTGTTGTCTGTGAGACGTGAGATCGTTGTATATTCAATCATGATTTCAGAGACTTATTTATATTGCTGGAATTGTAGACACCATGATCCCATGAAGTGTGACAGTTGATGGAATAAAAAAGTAGGGAAATGGAAATCGTGTTTGAAACCAGTTGCTCATCGTGCGGAGACTTGGTCGATTTTCCATCAATTACTTTGTTAACTCCTTCAACCGATTGCACGACTTGCTCACATTCCATCGTGTGTATGAACACACGTGCCGTAGACCGCCAGACCAAAACCCTAGTTGATATCCCCCATGTGACACGATTGATTCTCGTGGTTAATTAGTCAGTTGTTGACTTCATGACTTTATGGGACGATGAGTCCATGTAATTGCTGAGTTGAACATGATTTTGCAAAATGTTATGAGACTCATGAATTGAATGTGTCTGTTGAGACAGAGGTATAATTTGCTCTGGCACAAAGAAGTATTTTCTGTAGAAGGCATTAACCATTTCTCCCCAACTGTTGATAGTTCCTGGTGCTATGTTTTTGTACCAGGTGTACGCTCTGCCTTTCAATGATTTTGAAAATTCTTTGAGGGGAACAACATGGTTATGCTCATGTTCACCCAAAGCTTACAGGAACCGATAAACATGTTCCCGAGCATTGCCGTTTTGTCTTACAAAGTAAAGGTTGGAGAGATATAACCATTTGGAAGAGGAATCCTCTGCGTAGCAGCAGGGTATGGAGGCTGGTGACGATGGACATGTGGGGTCTTGTCCTTTCCATGGTTCTCCAGAAGGCGTTCTAAATCTTCCCGAGTGATGAAGTTTGATGATTCTTTCGCCGATGGATCGTCCGCAGCTTTGCGAGCTTCATCATCATCATCAATTGTATGATTTGGAATTACCACAGGATCGGCGTCTGAGGATTTTTCCTTTTCTTTTCCTTTTCCTTGGATCTTCCCTGACATTGTATCAGTGAGAGCCTTCAGTTGATTAAATAGTTCCTTCTGTGTTGTAGCCATATCGGTTTGATTCTTTGCAAGAGTCTCTTGCACTTTGATGAGATCAGTAATGGTAGGTGGTAGATTCCCTATGACTTCCTCAGGGTGTCGACCGAACAAAGGATGACCATCCGCGTTGACGTGAGGAGGAGTGACATCACCACCGTCAGTATTAGAGGCCGGAATCGTTTCCGGGATATCCTCATTGTTTTTGTTGTTGTTGTTGATAGTGCTAGCACCGTTTGCGTTGGAACCCGTGACTAACCCAAACCTAAGACCGGCCATCTTGTGAAATTGTGAGATTGCAACCGAGAGAATAATCTCCCACTGTGGTCGCCAATCTGTGGATGGGGCAAAATGATTTACTGGTTTTTACGGGATTGAGGAGACGACCGTACGGAGGAGACTCCTTGAACCAAGCGAAATGTTCAACCTCACACAGATGCACTGCAAGAAGGGAGTGCTTTGAATTCGAGAGATCAATTTGTAGTACTCCGGCCTAAACCAAGACAATGGCCATTCCAGAGTTAATTCGATCACAAGAGATGATGGGTTGATATGTAGGAGGGAAGATGAGAAATGTGTGGAAACAATGGTAATCAAAGATTGTGGGTGTGTTGTGAATTCTGAATAAGATAAGTTCTGAATGATTGAATCTCTATTGAGAGTAATTACTCAGATATTGAGTTAATCTCGTATTGTCTGTGAGACGTGAGATCGTTGTATATTCAATCATGATTTCAGAGACTTATTTATATTGCTGGAATTTTAGACACCATGATCCCATGAAGTGTGACAGTTGATGGAATCAAAGAGTGGGGAAATGGAAATCGTGTTTGAAACCAGTTGCCCATCGTGCGGAGACTTGGTCGATTTTCCATCCACTACTTTGTTAACTCCTTCAACCGATTGCACGACTTGCTCACATTCCATCGTGCGTATGAACACACGTGCCATAGACCGCCAGACCAAAACCCTAGTTGATATCCCCCATGTGACACGATTGACGTCTCGTGGTTAATTAGTCAGTTGTTGACTTCATGACTTTATGGGACGATGAGTCCATGTATTTGCTGAGTTCAACATGATTTTGCAAAATGTATTGAGACCCATGAATTGAATGTGTCTGTTGAGACAGAGGTATAATTCTTTGGTTTGAGCAAATATTGCTCATCTGAGCAAGTGTTGCTCGGCTGATGAATTATTGGTAGCGTGACCAAAATAAAACATTAATTAGTATACTGGTAGTTGAACCGATCATAATAAATAAGATACTGATCATGAGATCGTCGTAAAGTTATTAGTGTTTGAGTCGAGAATTATGATCCTTGGACTCAGAAACCCTAATTTGATCAATTGATGGTTTATTTGAGAATTAACCATGGAATGAAGGAGGACCGGCTACATGAGACCGTGGGTTGTTTATGTAGCGTCCATATGCTCGCGTGAGCAAAATACCAAGATCTCTTGAAGAGTTGGTGATTTGTTGATGAAAGAATGATTAAATGCCGGTTTAATCATTTATTCGAAAAATGCTCGTCCGAGCCTTAGGTGATAAAACCTAATTAATTATGGAGAGGTGAGAGACCGACCAAGGGGTCATGAAACCAACCCTGGATGGTCGTGGGATCGAATGATGATCACTTCATGAAATTCCAAAATTATTTGGAAGAGTTTTGGACCTAATACGTACAATTGCGCAAATTAGGTCAAATCGTGAAAATACGTGGGACCGGCTTCTTGCAAGCCAAATATACAACCTTGGTCGGTCAAGGTAACATGCTCACGTCGCCAGAGTGTCTGTGTCTCAGTCCTGAGAATTTCGATATTTTTTCTGGCGTGCGTTTGAGCAACCATTTGAGAAAATATGACAAAATCAGGGTTTTGCTGAAACTGAGGAAACTTCATGAGATGAAGGAAAATAATTATAAAATGAAGGAATAATGAGGCGTGGGACCGCTGAAGCCAAGGCATGGCCGGCCGGCTAGTGACCACGGTCCCATGGTGCCTTTTCCTAATTTTATAATATTTTTCATGATTTTATGAAAATATCATGAAATCTAGGAATTTTGTTGAAATTGAGGAGTTTCCTTAAAGTGAAGAAGTTTCCATGGGATCAAGGAAGCAAATAATATTAAAATAATAAAAATAAGGGCGTGTGGGACCGACTAGGGCATGGCTTGGCTGGCTTGGGACCGGTCCCACGAATTTCCCTAATTTTTATGTATTTTCTGTGTATTTTTCCATGATTTGAAGGAATTTTCCTAATTTGAGAGAAATACCATGAAACCAAGGAGTTTCATGGGATGAAGGAAACTTTAAAATAATAATAATAAAATAAAGGGGTGTGTGGGAACGACTATGGCATGGCCGGTCGGTTGGGGCCCGGTCCCACGAGTTTCCCTAATTTTATATTATTTTTCATGGATTTGTGAAAATACCATGAGATGAAGGAGTTTTCATGAGATTAGGTAAATAATAATAAAATAATGAGGAACCATGAGGTGTGGGGCCGGCCGGGATCAAGGCATGGCCGGTTGGCCAACAATCACGGCCCCAAAATATTTTTCCCAATTTTATATTATTTCCTTCGTGCGAAGGAAGCACCATGAAACTGAGGAGTTTCCTCAAAACGAAGGATATTTGTTCAAACGAGAGGATTTTCATAAGATCAAGGAAAATAACAAAAAATATGATAAAATATAAAACTGGCGTGGAATTGTCTACAACACGTCCGTCCGGTCGATGAGCCCAATCCCCTGGCGCCTTGGTTAATATTTTAATTATTTATTATTTTCTTTCATATTTTGCATAGGTTCATCGTTTCGTCGTATTTTGAAATACTCCTTCGTGCGGTGATTGTTAGTGTATCATCGTTGAGTACCCTTGCACCTTTTGAGCCGGGGCTTACTCGGAGGTAGCTCAGACGCCCGTGCGTTGAATATTTATTACTAACCCATGGAATTCTGCTGGGAAGAACCATAGATTGAAGTAACGAAATACTGCGAAAATATTTGAATATTTTCGGAAATTCAGTGGATGAATCCAAGAATTTAGGTATTAATTAACTTATGGCTCTATACTAGCAGACCAAGCTGTCTATGAGAATTAATTATTCTGACATGAGCTTGCTGGAGCTTCATATCCTTTATATAGTCAGGGAAACTCGTTGTTTGTATCCTGAAGACGTTATCGCTCTATACTAGAAGAGCAAGCTGTCTAGGAGCCGTCAATATCGTGATTCTATATAGAAATAATTACCGAAGTGTTCAATATTCATGAGATATGTCGTTGTCCAGCCGAGAGACTACATATCTGCATGTACTCTGAGAGAAAGTATTCTCAGTCAGAGGATTCAAAGAGAGACCCGTGTCTCAATACTCACATCTGATTGCTGGATTAGGAGTTCGTATAATTATGGGTTTACGATTTTAGACTTTGTCGAAAATCCACCATCTACATTAAGTCCCCTGCTTAGTGAGGAAAGCCGTGTTCCTCAATCAGCATTGAATGGTGATTTTCCGGTCATAAACAATATAAGTAATTGAACTTAGTCGTAAGTTAAGACGTTACCGGATTTTGATAGTACGAGCAAACCATGACTTGAATGAAGATCCCAGTGGCATGATAAAGCATCGTTTGACGAACATAAATTGGTGTTGAACCGCTGGTTTGGACGGTGGGACCTTGGTCGTTTAGGATTCGCGGGTCGAGCCCAATAAGAAAATCCTTATTTTAGGAATAAACGCTCGTTTGTTCGTTAGTTTAAGGAACAAACAAAATTGACCTGAGTCTAATGATATAAAATTTTTTCTATGAGCTATCACGAAAACAAAATTTTTATCTTTGCGAGATTTCACAAAAATGGAATAAACTCTCGTTCCAAAGGTGAATGCTCGTACGAGAGAAAAGTTTTTTTTTTGAAAAGACGTGCGTCTGTGATATGTGAGCGTTCACGAAAATTTTTATTTTCGATATGTGAGTGTTCACAAATTTTTGAAAATATACTCTCGCTTCAAAGACAGACGCTCGCGCGAGGGAGCAAAATATATAGATATATTTTCAAATTTACGTGAGTTTCACGTTAAATATTTATATATTTTGTAAAATCATGTTTTGATTTTGAAAAAATGTTGAAAGTAGACAATTATATATGATGAAATAATGTCTGTATGTGAATTTTCACAATTGTAAAATGGACGTCTGTCCAAATTTTGAAAAACCAGTGGATGTTAAAATTCATGTGGGTTGTTCAAGGTTTGATGAAAATCAAGTCATGATTTTGAATAATGAATTTTGCTCGACTTTCCAGGTTTGAAGGAACAAGCAAATTTTCGAAATTTTGACGTTATAATCACTACAGCTAGTGAAATTGTAAATAGGCAAGAGTTGGATTGTTACCGTTTTAGCGCGTGCTTGTTGTTGGTATATCCATGACTCCATGTAGTTCGCCTTAGATAGTGGTGACTTCTGGTTACAACCACCCTTCTGGATCTTCTGGCGAATGCTCCAGAAATATCAAGTCAAACATGAAGACTTTTGCAGATATTCATCCTGGGATGAATCAACCTTTCAGAGACGCTGGAAAGCTGGTACTTTGTATGTCTCTCGATCATCTTCGAGTCGTCCCTTATCAGCATAAGCACCGCCGACTTCATCAAATGAGACTATCGGCTGACGATGAAGTCAGGATTTGCGTTGATGGTGTATCTCCTGATTCAGATGTGGATGAATGAAGAATTTCGTCATAATTTGTCATCAGAAAAATTCAGAAGTTAGGTCTTCATTGAAATTGTTGTAGAATCTTCGTCTGATGTTGGATTTTCGCGGTCTACCCTTGTATTCTCATGCCCAGGAAATTTCCAAACTTTAACAAAGAAGATTTTTGAATTTCGAGCATGTTTAGGATCCGAAATCGACGAAACAATAAACTTCCAGGAGACCTTCAGAAAAATTTCAGATTGTATGTTGTCCAATGTTTCGGCCACGTCTCCTTGCTCGTTTCTTCAATTTCTTTGAATTTTGGATATGTTGTAGAGGACATTCATACGAAGATAATAGTATATGACCCATCCCTATATTCTTCACCAATTGCTCCCAGCTCGTCGGTTTGTACAGGACAGTGTAAAATCATCTCAGAGGAGCTTGCTGTAAAACACTCATGTTGTGTCTTTAGACCATTCGCTTGTGTCTTGAACGGTTGGTGAAGTATTTTAATGTCATTGATTCGTTTGATATCAGGACCCATTGATTGATACATGAGCATGGTGCTTGCAGTGCCATCTTGCTTCTGTCAGTCGTAGAAACATCACTTCTGAAACCCTGGTCACGGGACCATAGCTGAGGTTGCTCTCGAGAGGGGATGATGTAATGACAATGGTTTCATGTCCCGGTGGTAGCATTAATTTTATGATGAATGATTAGCACCGGAGAGCCCGGCACCAGGACTGTGAAATTGATCGTCATGATCAGTGGACCGTCAGTCCCCAGTATTTTGTTGAATATGTCTCTTTCATTTTCCCTTCTTCTGGCAGGACCTAGATAGAGGATCCGGGTTGAAAAATTGATGTAAAGACCCAGGTGGTCGAAGTTGGAGGTACCTTGATGAAGGACTTAGCGAAAAGACCTGGTGGACACCGATCGACTGTGGAAGTTATGAATCCCGTCTAAGAATTGCTGCTTGCGTGTTGTATGGTCAGAAAGTTGTATGAACCTCATACGACGTCGGAATCTGATGCTTGACCCCAACTTTTGAATCTAAGAGACTGATTTGTCACATGAGAAAAGAATCACTCAATTCGGAGTTGTAGAGGTCAGCCAACGAAGCGTGCACATTTGTGATTTGTAATCCCGTACAGATTTTTCATATTTCATAAACCTGACTGTAAAGGTCATATATTTCAGCTCGTATGTCTGATCAATGCGCCCTTTTAGTATGTTGTAGAAGAGACATAGAATAACATCTTTCGTTGAGGAAGCATTATCCCATTCCTCACCCATTGTTACGTTTTTGCAAACCTATGGCCTGAAGTGTGTTGTATCTCATTTGTAGAGGTGATGAGAACATCTTGTAGAAGACTTTGGATTATGCCCACCAGTCGTGACAGCTTTGGGAAGACTTTCATGTGAACATGTCATGAGGTCCACACATCTTGATATGAATCATTGGTTCTTAGAGGAGTCCGCTTCATGTGTAACACTTCAGAGAATGATTAGTTGATGAAGCCCTGAGGATGTTTCTCCTGAGACCGTTGTTGGTGCTGAGACCATGATTACGCTCCAGAGATCCTTGTCGATGCTGAGATTTGGTGTTCCTCTAGAGATTATTGTTGATGTTGATACCATGGTTGAAGTTGCTCCAAAGACCGAAAAGGCTAGAACCATGATTATAGATATAATCTTTGCTACTTCATCCAGTGAGCCTTTTACATTCACGAACTAGTTGATGAGTTGAGCGTCCTTGAGATGAAGGTGTACTGAGAGTTCAACCTGAATGCTCCTGAAAGCATAACTTTACCACGAACTGGCTTTGTCAGTGAGTCGACATTGTTGCGGTAGATGGCATCAAGAGTTTTCATACTGGATGTGATTGGTGAAAAGAGAAAGTTCCTCAATCATGCAGGGGCTTGTGATGTAGCGAAAACCCGTTGATGAAGTTTCAAGGAATCACCTCAGGTTGCCCAGTGTATATTGAAGGACTTAGTGCCATCCATGATGTTGCATATGCTTCAGAAGTCTTATCATGGGATAATGAAGACTTATCGTTTAGTTACACTTTGATCGTGCTGGTGTTGAATCAATGTGTCATCGTCGAGATATTTGTGCTGAAGCTGTACTCTTTGATTGGGAGTACAATTTGATGGCTTTTTTAGATGCTTGAGCGTTGAAGCGTATATTCCTTAAGCATCGAATGTCTTAGGGGTTTGATCGTCTCGGCCCTGGAGTATCTTCTGTTGATTCAGCATCCCTTTCGTTGCAGTAGTGGGATTCGACACTTGTGCAGACATCAGAGCTTTCTGATTTTGTGGAACACATGGACTTGCAGGAGAAACGCCCAAAGTTTCTTTGCCATGTTTGGACGTCAGTAATGAATATTTCAGTGCTTGATTCGGAGAAACGTCAGATTCAACCACTTGGTAAAATACTAATGCGGTGAAGCTACCATTCATAACGTCTTGTAGAGTTGCTAGATTAAGTCCCCATGCTAGGATAGCATGTGGGGAAATAAATGACATATACATGGAATGAGACTTCCTGAGCGCGGAACCTCTTGATGAATGTCTATGCATATTTTGCAGGTTCTTGCTTCAACCTCGTCGAAATTACTCAAAGTACTCTGATGATGGAATGTCCGTCAAATCTTCTGGATTAGAACTTTCTTCGTTGGAGAGATGTGTAACCAAAGGCGCTTTGTAAGTACTCATATTTTCAGCATGGATCCACGCTCGTCTGAAGGACATGTCATATCCTGGATCTTCTTGATTGATTATGTGAAACTTGGTTTCTGTCCAGGTTGAACTTATGTTCACTTTGAGAATGATGTAGCCATAAGTATTTCCGAGCGCTCCTTCAAGGTCTTGATTGAGATGGAGCATGAGTATCTTCTTGTCGAGTGATGCATGTGGATCCGATGGTTTTCAGTGGAATGTTGTTGATGGAGGTGTCAGCATCGATCAACGTTCTTCCAAATTCGTTTCTTCTGAGATTGACTGTGGTAAGCAGCCCAGTCGTACATATCTTGGTGTGGCTGGAGGCTCAAGAAGTATTTTCGGAATGGACTTCTTGACGATGTGGTTCAGTACTGTGAACATGTCTCTTTTGTGCCTTCGACAGATAACGCAATTCATGTTCGGCCAAGGATTGAACTGCCTATTTGATAGGTTGTTCATAGAGTGTAAAGGTTCTGACTGGGAGAGGATCCTTGTGTACTCCTTCAGTCCCCAGATGAAGCTATTTTAGATCAACCTTCTCTTTGAAAATGTGCTTCAAAACTCCACAGTCGCTTGTGGGATGATTGACGAACTTGTGGAAGCAGCAGTATCGAGGACTTTCCATGTCTTCTTCAGTTGGTTCTTTCTTGACATATGGCAACTTGATTGCACCATATTCGACCCAGACATCCAGGATTTCGATCACCTCTTCAATGGAAAAAGGAAAGTCAGGTGCTTCTTGATCAGGAACTCTTGTGCGTTGGTCAGAGGCTTGTGCATCTTTCTTATCCTTCCTTTGTGCTTTTGAAGGAGCTGAGGTATGCTTGCGCGGAGGTTTGGCTTTCCGTTTTTTTCCTTCTGCAATAGTGTTTGTGGAAGGCTGGAGGTTTTACTGCTTCTTGATCAGACGTCTGCTACCTCGAGTGTCTCGCGGTTCTTCAGCCTTTGTAGCTTTTGTTCTTTCCAGTAAAGCGGGCGCAGTAGTTACCGATCTCTTCGTCGCTTCATGAAGCTCTGAGAAGGTCTGGAAACGAAGATTTTCCAATAAAGCTCTGTGACCGGGATCATGCCGTTTATACACAAGTCTACCAGTCGCTGCTCCGTGACGTTTGGATCATGACAGTCCAGGGCCTGGACTCTGAATCTTTTCACGCAGTCATTGGGATGTTCATTGTTCCTCTGAAACATTCTTCCAAGATCGGAGAGAGTAATTTGCTCTGGCACAAAGAAGTATTTTCTGTAGAAGGCATTAACCATTTCTCCCCGACTGTTGATAGTTCCTGGTGCTATGTTGTTGTACCAGGTGTACGCTCTGCCTTTCAATGATTTTGAAAATTCTTTGAGGGGAACAACATGGTTATGCTCATGTTCACCCAAAGCTTACAGGAACCGATAAACATGTTCCCGAGCATTGCCGGTTTCGTCGTACAAAGTAAAGGTTGGAGAGATATAACCATTTGGAAGAGGAATCCTCTGCGTAGCAGCAGGGTATGGAGGCTGGTGACGATGGACATGTGGGGTCTTGTCCTTTCCACGGTTCTCCAGAAGGCGTTCTAAATCTTCCCGAGTGATGAAGTTTGATGATTCTTTCGCCGATGGATCGTCCGCAGCTTTGCGAGCTTCATCATCATCATCAATTGTATGATTTGAAATTACCACAGGATCGGCGTCTGAGGATTTTTCCTTTTCTTTTCCTTTTCCTTGGATATTCCCTGACATAGTATCAGTGAGAGCCTTCAGTTGATTAAATAGTTCCTTCTGTGTTGTAGCCATATCGGTTTGATTCTTTGCAAGAGTCTCTTGCACTTTGATGAGATCAGTAATAGTAGGTGGTAGATTCCCTATGACTTCCTCAGGGTGTCGACCGAACAAAGGATGACCATCCGCGTTGACGTGAGGAGCAGTGACATCACCACCGTCAGTATTAGAGGCCGGAATCATTTCCGGGATATCCTCATTGTTGTTGTTGTTAGTGCTAGCACCGTTTGCGTTGGAACCCGTGACTAACCCATACCTAAGACCGGCCATCTTGTGAAATTGTGAGATTGCAACCGAGAGAATGATCTCCCACTTTGGTCGCCAATCTGTGGATGGGGCAAAATGATTTACTGGTTTTTACGGGATTGAGGAGACGACCGTACGGAGGAGACTCCTTGAACCGAGCGAAATGTTCAACCTCACACAGATGCACTGCAAGAAGGGAGTGCTTTGAATTCAAGAGATCAATTTGTAGTACTCCGGCCTAAACCAAGACAATGGCCATTCCAGAGTTAATTCGATCACAAGAGATGATGGGTTGATATGTAGGAGGGAAGCTGAGAAATGTGTGGAAACAATGGTAATCAAAGATTGTGGGTGTGTTGTAAATTCTGAATAAGATAAGTTCTGAATGATTGAATCTCTATTGAGAGTAATTACTCAGATATTGAGTTAATCTCGTATTGTCTGTGAGACGTGAGATCGTTGTATATTCAATCATGATTTCAGAGACTTATTTATATTGCTGGAATTTTAGACACCATGATCCCATGAAGTGTGACAGTTGATGGAATCAAAGAGTAGGGAAATGGAAATCGTGTTTGAAACCAGTTGCTCATCGTGCGGAGACTTGGTCGATTTTCCATCCACTACTTTGTTAACTCCTTCAACCGATTGCACGACTTGCTCACATTCCATCGTGCGTATGAACACACGTGCCATAGACCGCCAGACCAAAACCCTAGTTGATATCCCCCATGTGACACGATTGACGTCTCGTGGTTAATTAGTCAGTTGTTGACTTCATGACTTTATGGGATGATGAGTCCATGTATTTGCTGAGTTCAACATGATTTTGCAAAATGTATTGAGACCCATGAATTGAATGTGTCTGTTGAGACATAGGTATAATTCTTTGGTTTGAGCAAATATTGCTCATCTGAGCAAGTGTTGCTCGGCTGATGAATTATTGGTAGCGTGACCAAAATAAAACATTAATTAGTATACTGGTAGTTGAACCGAGCATAATAAATAAGAATACTGATCATGAGATCGTCGTAAAGTTATTAGTGTTCGAGTCGAGAATTATGATCATTGGACTCAGAAACCCTAATTTGATCAATTGATGGTTTATTTGAGAATTAACCATGGAATGAAGGAGGACCGGCTACATGAGACCGTGGGTTGTTTATGTAGCGTCCATATGCTCGCGTGAGCAAAATACCAAGATCTCTTGAAGAGTTGGTGATTTGTTGATGAAAGAATGATTAAATGCCGGTTTAATCATTTATTCGAAAAATGCTCGTCCGAGCCTTAGGTGATAAAACCTAATTAATTATGGAGAGGTGAGAGACCGACCAAGGGGTCATGAAACCAACCCTGGATGTTCGTGGGATCGAATGATGATGACTTCATGAAATTCCAAAATTATTTGGAAGAGTTTTGGACCTAATACGTACAATTGCGCAAATTAGGTCAAATCGTGAAAATACGTGGGACCGGCTTCTTGCAAGCCAAATATACAACCTTGGTCGGTCAAGGTAACATGCTCACGTCGCCAGAGTGTCTGTGTCTCAGTCCTGAGAATTTCGATATTTTTTCTGGCGTGCGTTTGAGCAACCATTTGAGAAAATATGACAAAATCAGGGTTTTGCTGAAACTGAGGAAACTTCATGAGATGAAGGAAAATAATTATAAAATGAAGGAATAATGAGGCGTGGGACCGCTGAAGCCAAGGCATGGCCGGCCGGCTAGTGACCACGGTCCCATGGTGCCTTTTCCTAATTTTATAATATTTTTCATGATTTTATGAAAATATCATGAAATCTAGGAATTTTGTTGAAATTGAGGAGTTTCCTTAAAGTGAAGAAGTTTCCATGGGATCAAGGAAGCAAATAATATTAAAATAATAAAAATAAGGGCATGTGGGACCGACTATGGCATGGCTTGGCTGGCTTGGGACCGGTCCCACGAGTTTCCCTAATTTTTATGTATTTTCTGTGTATTTTTCCATGATTTGAAGGAATTTTCCTAATTTGAGAGAAATACCATGAAACCAAGGAGTTTCATGGGATGAAGGAAACTTTAAAATAATAATAATAAAATAAAGGGGTGTGTGGGAACGACTATGGCATGGCCGGTCGGTTGGGGCCCGGTCCCACGAGTTTCCCTAATTTTATATTATTTTTCATGGATTTGTGAAAATACCATGAGATGAAGGAGTTTTCATGAGATTAGGTAAATAATAATAAAATAATGAGGAACCATGAGGTGTGGGGCCGGCCGGGATCAAGGCATGGCCGGTTGGCCAACAATCACGGCCCCAAAATATTTTTCCCAATTTTATATTATTTCCTTCGTGCGAAGGAAGCACCATGAAACTGAGGAGTTTCCTCAAAACGAAGGATATTTGTTCAAACGAGAGGATTTTCATAAGATCAAGGAAAATAACAAAAAATATGATAAAATATAAAACTGGCGTGGAATTGGCTACAACACGGCCGTCCGGTCGATGAGCCCAATCCCCTGGCGCCTTGGTTAATATTTTAATTATTTATTATTTTCTTTCCTATTTTGCATAGGTTCATCGTTTCTTCGTATTTTGAAATACTCCTTCGTGCGGTGATTGTTAGTGTATCATCGTTGAGTACCCTTGCACCTTTTGAGCCGGGGCTTACTCGGAGGTAGCTCAGACGCCCGTGCGTTGAATATTTATTACTAACCCATGGAATTCTGCTGGGAAGAACCATAGATTGAAGTAACGAAATACTGCGAAAATATTTGAATATTTTCGGAAATTCAGTGGATGAATCCAAGAATTTAGGTATTAATTAACTTATGGCTCTATACTAGCAGACCAAGCTGTCTATGAGAATTAATTATTCTGACATGAGTTTGCTGGAGCTTCATATCCTTTATATAGTCAGGGAAACTCGTTGTTTGTATCCTGAAGACGTTATCGCTCTATACTAGAAGAGCAAGCTGTCTAGGAGCCGTCAATATCGTGATTCTATATAGAAATAATTACCGAAGTGTTCAATATTCATGAGATATGTCGTTGTCCAGCCGAGAGACTACATATCTGCATGTACTCTGAGAGAAAGTATTCTCAGTCAGAGGATTTGATGAGAGACCCGTGTCTCAATACTCACATCTGATTGCTGGATCAGGAGTTCGTATAATTATGGGTTTACGATTTTAGCCTTTTTCGAAAATCCACCATTTACAAAAGGGTTGTGTGATGAGACTTACTTGAGCTCGGAACCTTTTAATATATGCTGATGGGCTCTCTCCGGGAAGTTGCGTCACACCGGTAAGCTGCAGATACGGCAACAAACAGTCTTCTTCAGGTTCAGACGGCTTGTTGGAGATTCTTTCGGGTATCGAAACCGGTAAAGGACGCGTACCCAGCACTGCTTTGTTGTCGTGTATCCACGGGCGTCCCAGGACCATGTCGTAATTCGAACATTCCTTGATTATGTAAAATTTGTCCTGTGTTGGAGCATCACCAATTCTGACGTCAAGATCAATGCATCCATATGCGTCCATGAATTCTCCTTCTGAGCTCCTGATCACGGTCGGACTACGGGTAGCTTCTTGCTTTGAAATTTTTGCGGCCCTCAGAGTCTTGACAGTGATGATGTTGATTCGGGAGGCTGCATCGATCTATGTGCTATCGAAATTGACGTCTTTCAAATGACTGACGGTCAAGAGTCCACAGTTTCCCTTGCTGGAGGTGTCTTCCGGAAAATACCGAGGTTCCGAGACAGCTTTCTTTTCTAGATACAAACACCTTCCTGATACGATATGATTGAGGGCTGCGAATATATCCTGACGTTGTGCCTTGGATAGATATAAGATTTCGCACAAAATGCTCCATCATAGATTGTACAGTCTTGCGAACAGAGTCCCCAGAAATCATGCAGCTCCAGATGGAAAGAGGATCTCTATGAACACCTTCGTTCCCCAGCTGGAGTTCTCTTGCCTCTATTTTTTTCTCTGAAGATATGTTTCAACTTGTTGCAGTCCTTGGTCGGGTGATTGACAAATCTATGATAGCGGCAGTACTTGGGGTCCGTCATGTCCTTCTCAGTTGACGGGCGCCTGACATGGGGAAGCTTGATAGTGTCGTCCTGAATCCATGCCTCCAAGAGTTCTATTGCCTTATTCATCGGAAATGGGAAGCCTGTATCTTCAGCGTCTTGCGCAGGAGTTTTGCCCGTTCCTTTTCGAGACGAAGTTGTGTGCGTTGGAGCCGCACGCTTGGGTTTTTTTCGGTTGCCGGAGCTTTCCTTTTTCCGCCTTCGCCCACCACGCTCACAGAAGGACCAGTGTTATATTTCTTGTTGATAAGACGCCTGCTTCCTCAATTCTCACGTGAATCCTCACTTCGAACAACTCTGGTTCTTTCCAACAACGCTGGGGCGGTTGTGGCTGAACGCTTGGCAGCTTCATGGAGCTTAGAGAATGTTTGGAAACCCAGGTTTTCTAATAAGGCACGGTATATGGGTACCATCCCATTAATGCACAGCTCCACCAACTGACGTTCGGTAACATTAAGATCATGACAATCCAAAGCTTGAGTCCTGAATCTCTTAACAAAGTCGTTCGGATGTTCATTGTTCCGCTGAGAGACCCTCCCTATATCTGAAAAGGTGATCTGCTCAGACACAAAGAAATATTTCATGTAGAAAGCGCTGACCATCTCTCCCCAATTGGATATGTTTTTAGGTGCAATGTTGTTGTACCAGGTGTATGCCCTTCCCGTAAGTGATTTCGAGAACTCTTTCAGGCGAAGAACATGATTGTATTCGTGTTTCCCCAAGGGTTCCAAAAATCGAGAGATGTGTTCACGAGCGTTACCAGTACCGTCGTAAAGGGTGAATTGAGGGGAAGTGTATCCCCTAGGAAGAGGAATCCGCTGCACGTCTTGGGGGTATGGAGGTTGATGTTGGTGCATGTCCATCATATTTCCCTTGCCACGATTTTGGAGGAATCTCTCCAAGTCCTCACGTGTGATGAAGATGGATGGCTGGTCCCTTTCCCTAGAACGCTCCTGGCCCCTCTCTCTTGTACGCTCAGTAGTAACACGAGCTTCTTCGTCCATGTAGGCCTGCACTGCTGAGGTACCCGCTCCAGGCGTGCTGAATGCACCTCTTATTGGCCCCGAGAGCTATCTCGGCTCTTGTGGCAACCGATCAGTTAGTGTCTTAAGAAAAGGGAGTACCCCTTTCTGAGTTGTAGCCATGTCTGTCTGCGCCTTAGCGAGGATTTCTTGTATCTCCATTAAATCTACATGGTAATAGAGGGTTGTCCCCCTCTGGCTCCTCCGGCCCCTCATCCTGAGGGAGGAGTGGTAGTCTCCCTGGTGACAGACGGAGGCATCATACTCGAGGAAATGCCGGGGTGATAGGAGGCGTCACACCTAATGGAATATCTCCTCCTTCTCCGCTGGTGCCGGTGGTAGAGGACGCAATTCCACGAGATACATTGATTATACTGGCGGGATGCACGATAACACCACCAATCGGGATATCGACGCCAAGAGTGTTGTCTGCGCTAGCTCCGTCGGGACTGGTTGCTGATCCAGACCTAAGATCCACCATTGTTGAAATCAGAAAAATTGAATTGGTATTGAAGAAATTGACTTCACAACCGAGAGATTAATATCCCACTGTGGTCTCCAATTGTTTGTGGGTGAAAACTATTTCTGCTGGTTTTGGAAATTTTGGGGTGTGTGTGGATGATAAATGTATCAAAACCCTAAACAAATGCACTGCACGGGAGTGCTTTCTGATTCGAGAGATCAATCTGTATAACTCTGGCCTAAACCAAGAAATGGTCGTTCCAGACTTGCTTCGGTCACAAAGTGAAGAAGATGGGGTTGATCTTAGGGAGGGAAGCGAAGAAGGTGTTGAGATTGTGAAGCTGTTGTCTGTTTATGACTTGTATCAGAATATCGAACTGGCTTGCAAGATGTAAGCAATCAGCTCTGTGTGTTTGAATATGAATTGTATCAACACTTGGTTTCTGTCTTGTCTGTCTTGGAAATAGGTAGGAGAACCTATTTATACAAGTCATTGAGCCTAACCTATGTCTCTAGTAGGAAGTGGAGTGATGGAGTAGTGGAGTCGTGTTAGTGATTGTCACACGATCAGGTATGAGCCCACTCCTCCCATCATCACTAACCGTCCATGTCTTCCTGACATGTTCTTATGATGGCGCGTTGCACGCTGCACGCTGTAAACCGCCAGACCGATACCCCAGTATGTATCCCCCAATTTGTGACATGCTTGATGTCTCGATTGTGTGGATCGTAGGACCCACAGAAGGTAGCATACGGTGCTAGGTTAAATAACTAAGTTATTTAGGAAGTCGATATTCATGAAATATCGTGTGTATTCTATACATGTAACACATCGAATATAATCAATGTGTATGAAGCATCGTTGTTTTAAGGCTTAATGGAGTAAGTCGCGGATTAAGCGTCTTAGAACAGATGCATGCTTAGCTATCTTCGAATGATAGTTTGGAGGTTGCACAGGCAAGCCCTCCCTTGGCCGATAACATGATGTGGTAGGGTGACGGATGGTAATCACCACGACACCTTATTGGCCATTTAACTCCTAGCCTGGGCTGCCTAACCAAGCTGGTAGAGTTGGACGGATGAGATGATATATGACGCTCATCTGCGACCGTTGATGAAGTTTTAGGGTTTTAAAGAGGTGCAAGCATCACTCTCCAGCTTGTTCGAAACCAAGCATGGGAGGTGTTCTTGGCAGGACCGACCGGGCAGGCGTGTAGACGGCTTGCCGGTGTGCATGTCCATACCTCACTGCCCCATGAAGATGCGATCTAGGCCACTCAAGTTTACCGGTAAAGAGGAGTGGCTGAGATCGATTTGCGACAAGAATCTTGTACCACAAAGGATTTCCAAAGGGGCGCGACATGCCATCTTCAGGGCGCACGAACCGAGGTCTGGTCCTGCCTTGCTCTGGTCGATCGGACATAGAGGTAGACGGTCCCACGGTGATCATGTAGATACTCTCTGGACCTCCTTAGTCTATTCCTGCACCCTTCATCTAGGTTGGCGAAGATGGACGCTCGTGATCTATTTACGACACATGTAATATGCCGCAAACCCTAATTAGGGTTTTATGTTGGTCGCGCGCATGCTACTTTGGCCGGACGAATTTGCATGTTATGCTCTTCGTTTGGATTGGCTGACCACGTGGGACCCACATTGGGCCGGTGGTGAACATGGTGATACCTGACTGATGGTTATATGCCTGATCTAAATCATCCAAACATGCTGGTGAAGTTGGATGGTCGTGATCAATCTGAGACCCTTAGTGGAATTTCATGCGACCCTTTAAGCCTCACGCCAGCCCAACTTCAGACAACCGCGCGTCATTTAGTGGCTAAGTTAGGGGAGGATCGATTATGCAGGTAGGAAGGGGGCCCGTTGGTGTACACCACGGTACTTTTCCGACCGGACTTGGAACAATCTACGACGTCCAACCGTGCCGGCGAAGTTGGACGGCCATGACTGTTTTTAAGTCTGGTTTGGCCGGCCCTTGTCGCGCGATCCTTTTTAGCTGCTCCACACCAGCATGGACATCCAACTCTGGGCTGGCGTTCGGTGGCCATTTGAAGGGCGTGGTATGTATTCGACCAGCCAGGTTATAACCGGGCCCGCTGGTGGTCATTGTGGTGATAGCCTGCTCCTACTGAGGATCGTCTAGGCTATCGAATCATGCGGCCAACCTGCGTGGCCATGATTATTTCTGAGGCTGGCACGGGCAGTCCATATTATACTCAATCGGGCTAGTATAACACACCGAGAGGAATGCTCAATCGGGCTAGTATAACACACGAGATAATTTACTCAATCAGGCTAGTATAACACACCGAGAGAGAAATCCTGTACGGGCATTTCGTGCATGCGTCACTATTGACACTCGGAGATTCGTGTTACCCTGTTAGGAGCAACACTCAGTCATCATGACGCATCAACAGTGAGGGTTCCCGGGAACAGCACATGAAATACAAGGCTAATAAAGCATTAATTAATAATGCTATAAATCCACAGAAAATCGGGATTGTTGCTACATGCTCCGTTCTGGGTGTATTTAATTCACAGGGATTGTTGCCACATGCTCCATTCTGGGTGAATTAATAAAGTGAAGATGTATTCATCACTCAAATGGCTTTATCCTTTACAGAATGTCAGCCTATTAAAATTCGGCTTTTACAATTTTAGCCTTAAACAAAAATCCACCATCAACAACACTGCATCTTATTTCATTAGGTTAGCTGAGTCTTTTTCTTGTACTCATATCAAGTTTGAGTTTGTTTTCATTCATAGCTAGCTTTGCTCTGTAATTTAGGTTGTACTGCAACTTGTCACTTTTGCACTTAAATTGGTTCTGCAAGTATAAACATTTCAGCATGACTTAGACTTTGCTTAAAAAAAAAAAACTGCAATCTGTGTTTGTAGTCTCAGCATCGGTGTCAGTAGCTTTGTTAGTGTCACTACCCTGTAAAAATATCTTTTAGTTTCCCTGTAATATAGTATCTCCTGATAGTTGTGTCGTTTAGCTGTATTCAGTCCATTTGCTTAATTCTGTAATAGCATTGTAGATGGTGGATTTTCGACAAAGTCTAAATTCGTAAAGTCATAATTATACGAAGCTCTGATTCATCAATCATACGTGAGAATCGAGACACGGGTCTCTCATCGAATTCTCAACGGAGAGTACCTTCTCTCAAGAGTACATGTGGATATGTAGTCTCACGACTGGACAACGACATATCTCATGAATACTGAATACTTTCAGTGATTATTTCTATATAGTATCAAGAGATGGACGGCTCCTAGACAGCTTTCTCTGCTAGTATAGAGTGATAACGTCTTAAGGAATAAACAATGAGTTTACCCTGACTATATAAAGGATATGACTTACCGACAAGCTCGTATCAGGATAATTAATGCTCCTAGACAGCTTGCTCTGCTAGTATAGAGCCACAAAGTTAATTATTCCTAATTACAATTGCTCCTATTCCATGGTCGAATCCACGACTGTTCCCATGGAATGACAATAAAAATTGTTCTTATTCTATGATCGAATCCACGGCTTGATCTCATAGAATAGCAATAACTATATTATCTCATTACTCCTATTTCATGATCGAATCCACAACTGGTCTCATAAATGGTAATAGATAAATCTTAATTACTCCGATTCTATGGTCGAATCTTGATCCCATGGAATGGTAATGCTCACTTTATTATTCTGAATTCGTAGTTGAATCCTCAGCTGATCCTATGAATTAATAATAAACATCTTATTGCTCAGTTTTGTGAATTATTCTCCATCGAATTCCACAATTAGTAATAAATAATCAACGACCGGGGGTCTGAGCTACCTCTAAGTAAGCCGTGATTCAAATGGTGAAGGTATATTCAACGATGATACACTAACAGTCACCGCACGAACGAGTATTTCAAAAATACAACGAAACGATGAACCTATGCAAAATAGAGAAGAAAATAATAAAATAATTAAAAATATTGACCAGGGTGCTAGGAGCACGGACACACGACCGACCGACCGTGTGATGGTCAATTCCACGCCATTTTTATATATTTAATGCATTTTTATTATTTTACATGATTTGATGAAAATTCTCTCATTTTATCAAATCTCCTTCGTCTCGAGGAAACTCCTCGGTTTCATGGTACTTCCATAAATCCATAAAAAATAATATATAATTAAGGAAAGGAGTGTGGGGCGTGACAATTGGCCAAACGGCCATGCCTTGGTCCCAACCGGCCCCACACCCCATGGTTCCTTATTATTTTATTATTATTATTATTATTTCTCTAATTTCATGAAAAAACTCCTTGATTTCATGGTATTTTTGCACAAATCATCAAATAATAATAAAATAAATTATGAAAACTTGTGGGACCGGGCCTTGGCCGGCCGGCCATGCCCTAGCCGGTCCCACATGCCACTTTGTTTTATTATTTTATTATAGTTTTCCTTGAATTCATCAAATTCCTTGATTTCATGGTATTTCTCTCAAATAAGGAAAAATTCTCTCAAATCATCAAAATACCTAAAAATATTAAAAAATTAGGGAAACTCGTGGGACTGGGCCCTAGCGGGCCGGCCATGCCTTCTACGGTCCCACACACCCTTGTTTTTATTATTTTAATATTTTTTGCTTCCTTGAACTCATGAAAACTCCTTCAATTCATAGAAACTCCCTAAATTCATCAAATTTCTCAAAATTCATGAATTTTTCATAAAATCATCAAAATATTATAAAATTAAGGAAAAGGCACCACGGGACCGTGGTTATGACCGTCCGACCATGCCTTGACCACGGCGGTCCCACGCCTTCTCATTCCTTTTTTTATAATTATTTTTCATCATCTCATGGTGTTTTCCTCAGTTTCGTCGAAACCCTAATTTTGGCATATTTTCTCGAATGGATGCTCAATTGCACGCCAGAAAATATCAAAATTCTCAGGACTGAGACGCGGATGCCTTGGAGACACGAGCATGCTATCTTGACCGACCAAGATTGGCTATTTGGCTCACGGAAGCCGGTCCCATCAATTTTCACAAGTTTTGACCTAATTTGCACAATTGCTCGTATTAGGTCCAAAACTCTCCCAAACACTTTGAATTTTCATGAAGTGATCGTCAGGCTGTCACGGGACAACCCAATGCCGGTTTCATGACTCCATGGTCGGTCCCTCGCCTCGTCATAATTAATTAGGTTTTCTCACCTAAGGCTCAGACGAGCATTTTTGAATAAATGATTAAGCCAGCATTTAATCATTCTTACACCAACAAATCATCAACTCTTCAGGAGTTCTTCGTATTTGCTCACATGAGCATATGGACACTACATGGTTGATCCACGGTCCCATGTAGTCGCTCCCTCCTTCGTCCCATGGTTGAAATTCTGATGAACCATGAATTGATCATCAATTGATCAAATTAGGGTTTCTGAATCTAAGGATTATCATTCCAGATTCCAACCTTAATAATTTTACGACGGCCTCATGGTCATTAATTTTATTAATTATGATCGGTTCAACGACCAGTATTCTAATTAATATTTTTGGTACGCTGCCAATAATCCATCAGTTGAGCAACACATGCTCAGACGATCAAATATTCAACAATTCATCACATGAGTAGCACTTGCTCATATGAGGAATATTTGCTCAATATTGGTTCAACAATCAATATTCAACAATCCATCGAATGATCAATACTTTCTCACTTCATCGTAAGAATTATACCTCTGTCTCATGGCATGTTTAATTCATGAGTTTCAGAACATCATGTTTAACTCAACGACTACATGGGCTCATCGTCCCATCAAACCAAGAAGTCATCAATTGACTAACAAACCACGAGACGTCAATCGTGTCACTTGGGGGGATATCACTTAGGGTTTTGGTCTGACGGTCTACGACACGTGTGTTCAAACAAACGATCAAATATGAGCAAGTTGTGCAATCAGTTGAAGGAATTCACGAGGTAGTAGGTGGAAAATCGACCAAGTCTCCACACGTTGAGCAACTGGTTTCAACACGATCTCCACTTCCCCACTCCTTGATTCCATCAACTGTCACACTTCATGGAATCATGGTGTCTAAAATTCCAGCAATATAAATAAGTCTCTGAATCATGATTGAATCATTATCATCATCAGTATCATCAATCTCACGTCTCATCGACAACACGAGATCATCAACTCATCAATTGAGCAACTACTCTCAATTGATAAATTTCAATCACTCAGAGCTTATCGTATTCGGAATTCACACACCCACAATCTTTGATTACCATTGATTCCACACATTTCTCAGCTTCCCTCCTACAGATCGACCCATCCTCTCTTGTGACCGAATTTACTTTGGAACGGTCATTGTCTTGATTTAGGCCAGAGTACTACAGATTGATCTCTCGAATCTAAAGCACCCCCTCCGCAGCGGTGCATCTGTGTGAGGTTTAACATTTCGCTCGGTTCGAGGAGTCTCCTCTGTACGGTCGTCTCCTCAATTCTTAAAAACCAGCAAATCGTTTTTCCCCATCTACAAGCATAAAGTCATTCATAGTTACCATCTCCCTGTATAATATCCATTCCAGCACATTGACATTTCATCTGTGTATTTTTTTTGGAACTTGTCTATACTTGCATTTCTATCTTGTCTTAAGCAATTGATTCAGTAAATCTTCAGTTGATACTTCAGTATAGTTCACATCATCTTGTCCTACAATTCTAATTGTTAACTCTTAGTGATCGATAATTACTCTTTGCGTTTCTGTGTTTCACCTGCAAATTTCTGAGAACTGAAATTTTCTCTCTGAGTGATCAGGTACCCGCAATTCTGCTGCGAACTACAAGGAAGAGAAGAAAAAGAGCGAAACAACTTGTTGGTTGTGCCTAAACCCAGTCTTATTACCGGCGGTATCGTGCCTCAACTTTAATATTCTTGTCTTGAATGATACACCATCTTTGCATGCAAACTGAACTAGTTGCTAAGCATTGTCAAACCCCTGCCACTTATAACATCTTTGTGTATGATCCTGTGACATTTGGGTAATTTACTTGCTAGCTGAACTGTAATTTCACTGTGCAACTTTGAATCTCTGAACTAATAATGTATGTATGTATGTATGTATGCTTGCATAGTCTAGACATTCATTCACATAAACCCTGAGTTGAGATTCGAAATTGTGTCGTGCTTGGTTTCTGAATTGAGTTGAATTTCTGATTGGATATCTGATTGTTATAACATGTTGAATGGTATGCCTGTTAGGCTATGATTGTAACTTTTCGAGACCAGACCAATCGTCTAGTTAGAATTCAGTGAGAGGACGTAGTTGAAATTCCAGTGTCTGCCGAAGAAAGACCTGACCAACCTGAGAAAATGGGTGAAGAGGTAATCCAACCCCGCAGTCTCAAGGACTACATGTACCCCACGAGGACAAGCCATCCCTCTTGTATTGTTATACCAGAAACTCCTGGTCATTTTGAGTTAAAGGAGAACACGATACATATGCTCCCTGTGTTTCGAGGGGTTGATGCTGAAAACCCTTACCACCACGTGAGAGATTTTGAGGAAATCTGTGGGACTCTCAGATTCAATCAGTTGACAGAAGAGTCTCTGAAATTTTGTTTATTTCCTTTTTCTTTGAAGGAAAAAGCCAAATCTTGGCTATATGCTTTACGGCCCCAGTCCATTAGAAGTTGGGATGAACTTAGAATTTTTCAAAAAGTTCTTCCCAAATCACGAAACAACCACCATTCGTCAGGATATCAATAGTTTTGTTCAACTAGATGGTGAGACATTGTCAAAGTATCTAGAAAAGTTTAATGATTTGTTACTGCAATGTCCTCACCATGGTTTCGAACAGTTGAGACTATCAACAATTCTATATGAAGGGTTGGATTTTGCCACTCGATCCATGGTTGAAGCAATGTGCAATGGTGAGTTCACAGATAAAAGGGCCGACGAGTCATGAACCTTTTTACATGAAGTTGCCGAGAAAACTCAGCAATGGGAGTTTGTTAGAGAACCTATGAAGTCGACCAACATGGGTAGTGTTCATAAGATAGAGTCTGACTTTGAGGGTAATGCGAAAATTGCATCTCTATCTAGGAGAGTTGAGGCTTTAAAACTAGAGAAAAATATAAAATCTGCTTCTACTTCTTGTAATCAAGTTGAGGTTTCTGTTTGTGCTGCATGTAATAGTTCTGACCATCTAGTGGAAAGTTGCCCAGAAATACTTGCATTTCAGGAATCTAGACTTGAATAGGCCCATGTTTTGTATCAAAAGAAAGAACATAACCCTTATTCACAGACCTACAACCCAGGGTGGAGGAACCACCCTAACTTTTCATGGTCCAAGGGCCCTATACAAGGGGGTACATCGGGAAATGCACAAGGATATTCATATCCTAGAAACCCCCGGGTACAATCGTACACACAACATCCTTCTGAAAAGAAATTATCAAGCATTGAAGAAAGTGTCGGTCTGTTGACCCAAAATCTTTTGCAAAATCAGAAGACCACTGACCAACGTTTTACAAATCTAGAACTTAAGATAGGTCAGATCTGTGATGCACTTAATGACAGGGAAAAGGGTAAGTTTCCAAGTCAGCCTGAACAAAACCCAAAAGTCACATTTCAGGCAAGTACGTCTACTTGTAATGAGACTGCACATGCTGTTACTACTCTTCGTAGTGGTAAAGTAATTGATAACAATGTAAGCATGCCTGGAAAGAATGAGTCTGTGTCTAAGTCACAATTGTATACAACATCGCATGATACACCAGTTGTTGAAAATGAATCTGAGCATGTCCCTAGATCAAAAAAAATCTGTCGATGTTAATGTTTCTGTGCCATCAAATGTGCCTGTAGCTCCTTTTCCTCAAAGGTTAGAGCAGAAAAAGAAAGTAACGCAGTATAAAAAGATATTGGAATTGTTCAAGAGAGTCAATATTAACATTCCGTTTCTCGAAGAAATCAAGCACATTCCTGCTTATGCTAAGTTCCTGAAAGATCTGTGCACACAAAAGCGTAAGCTTAATGTGCACAAGCATGCCTTTCTCGCTGAACAGGTAAGTTCTATCATTCAAAACAGGACCCCACCTAAGTTTAGAGACCCAGGTTGTCCCACAATCACATGCAAGATAGGTGACCATACGGTCAATAAGGCTTTACTAGACTTAGGGTCTAGTGTGAACCTACTTCCATATTTGGTATATGTGCAGTTAGGTCTTGGAGAGTTGAAAGCAACACCTATAACTCTGCAACTGGCGGACAGATCCGTCAAAGTTCCTCGTGGTGTGGTGGAAGACGTTTTGATTAAGGTTGATAAGTTCTATTTTCCTTTGGACTTCATTGTATTAGATACTCAGCCTGTGCAGAACCCAGACTGTCACATTCCTGTCATTTTGGGACGTCCTTTCTTAGCGACGTCCAATGCAATTATTAATTGTAATAATGGAGTGTTGAAGTTGTCATTTGGTAACATGACTGTGGAGTTAAATATTTTTAATGCTATCCAGCAACATTTAGATCTTGATGATGATGATGATGTGCATGAAATCAACATGATTGAAAGTTTGGTTCAGGATTCGTTGTCTAGTAACATGTCTGTTGATCCTTTACATGCTTGTTTGAACAATTTTAACTTGGATATGTTTGATGATGAATACATAACTTAAGTGAATTCTTTGCTTGAATCTGCACCTCTCATGGACACCACTAAATGGAAATCTAGAGTGGAGCCACTTTCACTCTTGGAATCCAAGTTTGTCCCGTCTCTTATTGAGCCACCAAAGTTTGAACTGAAACCATTGCCTAATACTCTTAAATATGCATTTTTGGGTTCTTCTAATACTTTGCTTGTAATCATTTCGTCTGCTTTAGATATAGAACATGAGAGTAAGCTTTTAGAAGTACTTAAAGAGCATAAAGAATCACTAGGATGGACAATCTCAGATATTAAGGGTATTAGTCCCACAGTTTGTATGCATCACATAAATCTTGAAGATAATGCTAAAACATCTAGGGAAATGCATAGGCGACTAAATCCTAACATGAAAGACGTTTGTAGATGGGGAAAAACGATTTGATGGTTTTTAAGGAACTGAGGAGACGACCGTACGGAGGAGACTCCTCAAACCGAGCAAAATGTTAAATCTCACACAGATGCACCGCTACAAAGGGGGTGCTTTAGATTCGAGATATCAATCTGTAGTACTCCGGCCTAAATCAAGACAATGACCATTCCAGAGTAAATTCGATCACAAGAGAGATGGCTTGATCTGTAGGAGGGAAGCTGAGAAACGTGTGGAATCAATGGTAATCAAATATTGTGGGTGTGTGAATTCCGAATGCAATAAGCTCTGAGTGATTAAAATTGCTCAATTGAGAGTAGTTGATCAATTGATGAGTTGATGATCTCGTGTTGTCAGTTTGACGTGAGATTGATGATACTGATGATGATAATGATTCAATCATGATTCAGAGACTTATTTATATTGCTGGAATTTTAGACACCATGATCCCATGAAGTGTGACAGTTGATGGAATCAAGGAGTGTGGAAGTGGAGATCGTTTTTGAAACCAGTTGCTCAATGTGTGGAGACTTGGTCGATTTTCCACCCACTACCTCGTGAATTCCTTCAACTGATTGCACGACTTGCTCACATTCCATCGTGTGTTTGAACACACGTGCCGTAGACCGCCAGACCAAAACCCTAAGTGATATCCCCCCAAAGTGACATGATTGAAGTCTCGTGGTATGTTAGTCAATTGATGACTTCGTGGTTTGATGGAACGATGAGTCCATGTAGTTGCTGAGTTGAACATGATGTTCTGAAACTCATGAATTGAACATGTCATGAGACAGAGGTATAGTTATTACGTTGAAGTGAGCAAGT
Source organism: Papaver somniferum (assembly GCF_003573695.1). Taxonomy (NCBI): domain Eukaryota; kingdom Viridiplantae; phylum Streptophyta; class Magnoliopsida; order Ranunculales; family Papaveraceae; genus Papaver; species Papaver somniferum. The sequence continues at coordinate 126,663,056 of NC_039358.1, read as the reverse complement.
ATTGCTCATTTTATGGATCGTTTAATATTGATGGTTGAACCAATATTCCTTGGTTTGAGCAAATATTTATCATCTGAGCAAGTGTTGCTCATGTGATGAATTGTTGAATATTTGATCGTCTGAGCAAGTGTTGCTCATCTGATGGATTATTGGCAGCGTGACCAAAATATTAATTAAAGTAGTGGTTGTTGAACCGAGCATAATTAATAAGATTAATGACCATGAGGTCTTCGTAAAATTATTAAGGTTGGAATCTGGAATGATGATCCTTGGATTCAGAAACCCTAATTTGATCAATTGATGATCAATTCATGGTTCGTCAAAATTTTAACCATGGGACGAAGGAGGGAGCGACTACATGGGACCATGGATCAACCATGTAGTTTCCATATGCTCACGTGAGAAAATACAAAGAACTCCTGAAGAGTTGACGATTTGTTGGTGAAAGAATGATTAAATGTTGGTTTAATCATTTATTCGAAAATGCTCGTCTGAGCCTTAGGTGAGAAAACCTAATTAATTATGACGGAGTGAGGGACTGACCATGGGGTCATGAAACCGGCCCTGGGTAGTCACGTGACCTCCTGACGATCACTTCATTAAAATCCAAAGTGTTTGGAAGAGTTTTGGACCTAATACGAGCAATTGTGCAAATTAGGTCAAAACTGTGAAAATTGATGGGACCGGCTTCCGTGAGCCAAAGATCCAATCTTGGTCGGTCAAGATAGCTTGATCGTGTCCCCAAGGCATCCACGTCTCAGTCCTAAGAATTTTGATATTTTCTGGCGTGCAATTGAGCATCCATTCGAGAAAATATGCCAAAATTAGGGTTTCGACGAAACTGAGGAAAACACCATGAGATGATGAAAAATAATTATAAAATAAGGAATGAGGAGGCGTGGGACCGTCGTGGTCAAGGCATGGTCGGCCGGTCATGGCCACGGTCTCGTGGTGCCTTTTCCTTAATTTTATAATATTTTGATGATTTTATGAAAAATTCATGAATTTTGAGAAATTTGATGAATTTAGGGAGTTTCCATGAATTGAAGGAGTTTTCATGAGTTCAGGGAAGCAAAAAAATATTAAAATAATAAAAACAAGGGCGTGTGGGAACATGGAGGCGCGGCTGGCCGGCTAGGACCCGGTCCCACGAGTTTCCCTAATTTTTATGTATTTTTAATGTATTTTTCCATGATTTGAAGGGATTTTCCTAATTTGAGAGAAATACCATGAAATCAAGGAGTTTCATGGGATGAAGGAAATCCTAATAATAATAATAAAATACATGGGCGTGTGGGACCGACTGAGGCATGGCCGGCCGGCTGGGGCCCGGTCCCATGTGTTTCCCTAATTTTATATTATTATTTTTTAATGTATTTTTCCATGATTTGAAGGGATTTTCCTAATTTGAGAGAAATACCATGAAATCAAGGAGTTTCATGGGATGAAGGAAATCCTAAAAATAATAATAATAAAATACATGGGCGTGTGGGACCGGCTGAGGCATGGCCGGCCGGCTGGGGACGGTCCCACGTGTTTTCCTAATTTTATATTATTATTTTTTATGTATTTTGAAAATACCATGATTTGAAGGAATTTTCATGAAATCAGGGAAATAATAATAATAATAAAATAATGAGGAACCATAAGGTGTGGGGCCGGCTGGGACCAAGGCATGGCCGGTTGGCCAATGGTCATGCCCCATGCTATTTTTCCTTAATTTTATATTATTTTCATGGGTTTATGAAAACACCATGAAGCCGAGGAGTTTCCTCGAGACGAAGGAGATTTGATAAAACGAGAGAATTTTCATCAAATCATGGAAAATAATAAAAATGCATTAAAAATATAAAACCAGTGTGGTATTGACCACGACACGGTCGGTTGGTCGTGTGTCCGTGCTCCCAGCACCCTGGTCAATATTTTTAATTATTTATTATTTTCTTCCCTATTTTGCATAGGTTCATCGTTTCGTTGTATTTTGAAATACTCGTTCGTGCGGTGACTGTTTGTGCATTGTCGTTGAATACACTTTCATCATATAAATCGGGGCTTACTTAGAGGTAGCTCGGACGCTCGGTTGTTGTTTATTTATTACTAATTGTGGAATTCAGTGGAGAATAATTCACAAAACTGAGTAATAAGATGTTTATTATTAATTCATAGGATCAGCTGAGGATTCGACTACGAATTCAGAATAATAAAATGAGCATTACCATTCCATGGGATCGTAGATTCGACCATAGAATCGGAGTAATTAAGATTTATCTATTACCATTTATGAGACCAGTTGTGGATTCGATCATGAAATCGGAGTAATGAGATAATATAGTTATTGCTATTCTATGAGATCAAGCCGTGGATTCGATCATAGAATCAGAACAATTGTTTATTGCCATTCCATGGGACCAGTCGTGGATTCGACCATGGAATAGGAGCAATTTTTATTTCCATTCCATGGGACCAGTCGTGGATTCGACCATGGAATAGGAGCAATAATAGATTATTCTGGGAATTCAGTAGTGAATGTCACGGCAGAATTAATCTTAATTAGGAATAATTAACTTTGTGGTTCTATACTAGAAGAGCAAGCTGTCTAGGAGCATTAATTATCCTGACATGAGTTTGTCGGTAAGTCATATCCTTTATATAGTCAGGGTAAACTCATTGTTTGTTCCTGAAGACGTTATCGCTCTATACTAGCAGACCAAGCTGTCTAGGAGCCGTCCATCTCGTGATACTATATAGAAATAATCACTGAAAGTGTTCAGTATTCATGAGATATGCCGTTGTCCAGTCTTGAGATTACATATCTACATGTACTCTGAGAGAAAGTACTCTCCGTTGAGAATTCGATGAGAGACCCGTGTCTCAATACTCACGTCTGATTGCTGGATCAGAGCTTCGTATAATTATGAGTTTACGATTTTAGCCCTTGTCGAAAATCCACCATCTACATTATGTCCCCTGCTTACTGAGGAAAGTTGTGTTCCTCAGTCAGCATTAAATGGTGATTTTCCGGCCATAAATAATATTACCAGTAATTGAACTTAGTCGTAAGTTGAGACATTACCGGATTTAGAGAGCATGGGCAAACCACGACTTGATGAAGTCTTCAATGTCATGATTGGATCATCGTTTGATGATCATAAAGTGGTAGCACCGCTGATTTGGTGATGGAACCTTGGTCGTTTAGGATTCGCGGGTCGGGCCCAAGAAAGGAATCCGTTTTAGCACGGACGATCGTTCGTTCGTTAGTTTAAGAAACAACAAAATAGACCTGAGTCTAATGATAAAAATTTTGTCTATGAGCTTTCACGAAAAACAAAATTTTATTTTTTAAATATGTGAGATTTCACAAAGTGGAATAAACTCTCATTTCAAAGGTGGATGCTCGTACGAGAGAAAAGTTTTTTTAAAAAAAAAATAAAATAGACGTGCGTCTGTTAGTAATAAAAAAAATTTTATGAGCTTTCATGAAAAATTTTTATCTCGAGCTTTCAGAAATCTTTGAAAATATACTCTCGCTTCAAAGACAGATGCTCGTGTGATGAATTGTTGATATAGATATAGAGATATATTTTTCAAATTTACGTGAGTTTCACGTTGAATATATATATTTTGTAAAATCAATGTTTTGATTTTGAACAACTGTTAAAAGTAGACAATTATACATGGTGAAATAATGTCTATATGTGAGTTTTCACAATTGTAGAATGGACGTCTGTACAATTTTTGAAGATCAGTGAGTGTTCACATGGTAAAAATTTATGTGGGTTGTTCACGGCTTTATGAAAATCAAGTCATGATTTTTGAGCAATTGCTGAAAGTAAGCAATTGTATACGTGATGAAATAATGTATGTATGAGTTTTGCGATTTTATAGTGTATGCACACATGTAGAAAATCAGCGAATGTTCACATGAAAGGTTATGTGAATTATTCATAGTTTCACGCAAAGTCAGGTGTTGAATTTAAATAATGAATTTTGCTCGTCTTGGCAAGTTTTAAGAAGCGAGCAATTTTTTCGAGGTTTTTACGTTATTATCACTAGGTTCTTGAAACCGTAAATAAGTAAGAGTTGAGGATTACCATTTTTGTTGCGTGTTTGTTATTGGTATATCCATGACTCCATGCCTTGCGCCTCAGATAGTGGTCACTTCTGGTTACAGCCACTCTTCGGGATCTTCCGTGGAGCGCTCCAAAAATATCAAGTCAAAGATGAAGACTTCTGCGGATGCTCAGACTGAGGAAAATCAACCTTTCAGAGACACTGGAAGCTGACATATTGTATGTCTCTCGATCATCCGAGAGTCGTCCCTCATTAGCAGAAGCATCGCCGACTTCAGCAAGTGAGACTATCGACTTCAGCAAGTGAGACACTGGAAGCTGACATATGGTGTAGCTCTTGAAGAATTTCGTCATCAGAAAATTCAGAAGTTAGGTCTTCGTTGAAATTGTTGTAGAATCTTCGTCCGATGTCGGATTTTCGCGGTCGACCCATGTATCCTCATGCCCAGGAAATTTCCAAACTTCAAAAAAAAAATCCTTTTGAGTTCCGAGCATGTTTAGGATGTGAAACCGACGAAACAGTAAACTTCCGGGAGACCTTCAGAAAATTTTCAGCTGGCATGTGGTCCAATGTTTTGGCCACAACTCTTTGCTCGTTTCTCCAAATGTTTTGAATTTTGGATATGTAGTAGAGGACCTTCATACGAAGAGAATGGTATATGACCCATCCCTCGATTATTCACCAATTTATCCCAGCTCGTCGGTTTGTACAGAACAGTGTAAAATCATCTCAGCCGAGCTTGCTGTAAAACACTCATGTTGTGTTCTTAGACCATTCGCTTGTGTCTTGAACGGTTGGTGAAGGATTTTAATGTCGTTGATTCGTTTGAGATCAGGAAACCTTGATTGATACATGATCATGGTGCTTGCAGCACCATCTTGCTTCTGTCAGTCGTAGAAACATCGCTTCTGAAACCCTGGTCATGGGACCATAGCTGAGGTTGCTCTTGAGAGGGGATGATGTAATGATCACGGTTTCATGTCCCTATGGTAGCATTACTTTTATGATGAATGATTAGCACATGAGAGTCTGGTGCCACGAGTCTTGGACTGTGAAACTGGTCGTCATGATCAGTGGATCGTCAGTCCCCAGTATTTTGGTTAGATATCTCCTCTTCGTTTTCTCTTCTTCTAGAAAGACTTGGATAGAGGACCCAGGTAGAAAATTGATGTAAATACCTAGATGGTCGAAGTTGGAGGTACCTTGCTGAAGTACTTAGTGGAAAGACCTGGTGGACACCGATCGACTGTGGAAGTCATGAATACCGTCTAAGAATTGTTGCTTGCATATTGTACGCTCTGGAAGATGTACGAACCTCATACGACGTCGTAATTTGATGCTTGACCCCAAATTTTGAAGCTAAGAGACTGAGTTATCCCATGAGACAAGAATCACTCAAGTTGGAGTTGTAGAGGTCATGCAACGAAGCGTGCACATTTGTAATTTTTAATCCCGTACAAATTTTTCAGATTTCGTAGACCTGACGGTAAAGGCCATATCTTTCAGCTCGTACGTCCGATTGATGCGCCCTTTTGGTAGGTTGTATAAGAGACATAGAAGAACATCTTTTGTTGAGGAAGTATCGTCTCATTCCTCACTCGTTGGTACGTTTTTGTAAACCCATTTGCTGAAGTATGTTGTATCTCATTTGTAGAGGTGATGAGAACATCTTGTAGAAGACTTTGGTGTTGTGCCCGCCCATCGTGAAATCTTCAGAAAGACTTTCATGTGAGCATATTTCATGTCTACACGCCTTGATATGAATCATTAGTGCTTCGAGAAGTCCGTTTCCTCGAGCAATACTTCAGAGAATGGTTAGTTGATGGAGCCTTGTCATGAGGATGTTGCTCCTGAGGCCGTTGTTGGTGCTGAGACCATGAATTATTATGCTCCAGATATCCTTGTCGATGCTAAGATCATGGATGGTGTTCCTTTAGAGATTATTGTTGATGTTGATACCATGGTTGAAGTTGCTCTAAAGACCGAAAAGGCTAGAACTATGATTATAGATATAATTTTTGCTCCTTCATCCAGTGAGCCTTTTACGTTCACGAACTAGTTAGTGAATTGAGAATCCGGTATACTGGGAATTCAACCTGAGTGCTCTTGAAAGCATGATTGTATCTTGAAGCGGCTTTGTAAGTGAATCCACGTTGCTGTGGAAGATAGCAGCAGAAATCTCCGTTCTAGATCGGTGAAGGGAACAAGTTCCTCAGTCATGTAGGGTTTTGTGATGTAGAGAAGTCCCGTCGATGAATTTTCACAGAATCACCTCAGGTTGCCCAGTGTATGTTGAATGAGTTGGTCACATTCATGTGTGAATGATGTTGCATCTACATGTACTCTGAGAGAAAGTACTCTCCGTTGAGAATTCGATGAGAGACCCGTGTCTCAATACTCACGTCTGATTGCTGGATCAGAGCTTCGTATAATTATAAGTTTACTATTTTAGCCCTTGTCGAAAATCCACCATCTACAACATTGTTAGAGGTGAGATCCTTAAGCTTCTTGATGCGGGTATCATATACCCGATTTCAGATAGCAAATGGGTTAGTCCCATTCAGGTTGTGCCAAAAAAGTCAGGAATTACTGTAGTTCAAAACGATAAAGATGAGTTAGTTCCTACTCGAGTAACCACAGGGTGGTGAGTTTGCATTGATTATAGCAAGTTGAATGCAGTTACAAGGAAAGATCATTTCCCTCTCCCTTTCATAGATCAAATGTTAGAAACGTTATCTGGACATAGTTATTACTGTTTCTTAGACGACTATTCTGGTTACAACCAGATTCACATATCACCCGAGGACCAAGAAAAGACTACATTTACATGTCCTTATGGTACATTTGCTTATCGTCGCATGCCCTTTGGGTTGTGTAATGCACCCGCCACATTTCAACGTTGTATGATGAACATTTTTCTGACATAATAGATAATTTCCTTGAGATCTTTATGGATGATTTCTCTGTGTTTGGATCTTCTTTTGATGAATGTTTGAACCGTCCCACTCTTGTGCTGATTAGATGTAAAGAAAAAAATTTGGTTCTGAACTGGGAAAAGTGTCATTTTATGGTGAACTCATGCATAGTTCTAGGACATATCATCTCTAAAAAAGGCATTGAAGTAGATAAAGCTAAAGTTGACCTCATTCAACACTTGCCGCAACCTCGCTCTGTGAGGTAGGTTAGATCATTTTTAGGCCGTGCTGGTTTCTACCGTAGATTCATTAAAGATTTCAGTAAGATCTCAAGGCCACTATGTAATCTACTTGGTAAAGATGTTGTTTTTTTATTTGATGATGCTTGTGTGTGTGCATGGGAAGAACTCAAAACTCTTCTAATTTCATCCCCTATAGTCCGACCACCTGACTGGAAATTGTCGTTTGAAATCATGTGTGACGCATCTGATTTTGTTGTTGGTGATATTTTAGGACAACACGTCGATAGGCTTCCCTACGTGATATATTATGCTAGCAAGACTCTTAATGATGCTCAACTTAACTATTCAACTACTGAGAAGGAATTGCTTGATGTTGTTTTTGCATTGGACAAGTTTAGGTCATACTTAATGGGGTCTAAGGTCATCATATACATTGATCATGTTGCTCTGAAATTCCTTCTTTCTAAGAAGGACGCTAAAGCTCGTCTGATCCGATGGATATTGTTGTTACAGGAATTCGATCTCGAAATTCGAGATAAGAAAGGGTCTTAAAATGTGGTTGCTGATCACTTGTCTAGATTAAATGTTGAGTCTTTTGATGATTCCTTGCTTATTAGAGAGTCTTTTCCTGATGAACAATTGATGCTTGTATCTGAGTTTTCGTGGTTTGCTGACATTGTGAACTACCTTGTTACGTGAAGAATGTCTTTGCATTGGTCTAGACAAGACCGTTCTAAGTTCTTGGCTGAGGTTAAATACTTCTTTTGGGATGACCCATACCTTTTTAAGTACTGCCCGGACCAAATCATTAGGAGATGTGTCCCCAACATTGAACAGAAATATGTGATATCTTTTTGTCATGACCAAGCATGTGGAGGCCATTTCAGTGCCAAGAAAATGGCTGCAAAAGTCTTGCAGAGTAGGTTTTATTGGTCATCGTTGTTCAAAGACTGTCATGCTTATTGTATTGCTTGTGAACGTTGTCAGAAACTAGGAAGTATTTCCAAGAGAAACATGATGTCGTTGCACCTATTTTGATTGTTGAACTGTTTGATGTGTGGGGAATTGACTTCATGGGACCATTTCCTAATTCTGAAGGTAAATTTTACATCCTTGTCGCAGTTGATTATGTTTCTAAGTGGGTAGAAGCGATTGCGACCAAAACAAATGACCACAAGGTGGTACTTTCGTTCTTAAAAGAAAACGTATTTTCTCGTTTTGGCACCCCTAGAGCTATAATCAGTGACGATGGTTCACACTTTTTCAATAGGTCTTTTGAGTCATTAGTTCGTAAGTATGGCATAACTCATAAATTCGCAACCCCATACCATCCACAGACCAGTGTCCAAGTAGAGGTTTCTAATAGGGAGATTAAACATATCCTTGAAAAGACGGTTAACCCGTATAGAAAAAATTGGTCTTTGAGATTGAATGATGCTTTATGGGATTATAGAACAACATATGAAACTCTTATTGGCATGTCTCCTTACAGATTTGTGTATGGCAAGCCTTGTCATTTACCTGTTGAATTAGAACATCGTGCATATTGGGCTATCAAAAAGCTTAACTTTCCTCTTGATAAGGCACGTACTCAACGAAAGCTTCAGCTCAATAAATTGGAAGAGCTTAGAAATGATGCCTATGATAGTGCTAAGTTGCACAAAAATCGAATGAAAGTGTTTCATGACAAGCGCATTTTGTGCAAGTCTTTTACACCTGGTCAGAAAGTCTTATTGTACAACTATCCCTTGCATCTTTTTCCAGGTAAATTGTGTTCTAGATGGACAGGCCCATTCTTGGTGCGCACAATATTCCCTCATGGAGTTGTAGAACTCGAAGATGTAGCAACTAAGAACGTCTTCAAGTTCAATGGACAGAGATTGAAGCCGTTCCTTGAACCAATTCCACCTGAAATTGAAACAACCGATCTGGAAGACCCCATCTATGTGGACTGAACTGGTTCACCCCTTGTACGTACCACGGGTTTAGAATTCCATTATATCTCCTTGCTTTCTTTTGGTTTCAGTTTGCTAGATTATCTTTTGATGTATATAATCTTTGTTGTTGTGATATCTACCCTGTTGTTTGCTTTGGACATACTTTACTCTCTCTGGTTTGGCTACACTTTTTGGATCTGGTACTCTCTAACCTCTTCCTTCTTTTCATGAACTTCATGGTATGTTATCACTTTGTGAAACCTTAGAAACATTGAGGACACTGTTTAACATAGGTTTGGGGGTACAAGTAGATATCACATGAACTTTGTAGCGATTTGGTATGTTTGAATCTTGTGAATAGATAACATATTTCAAAAAAAAAAATGATGAAAAATGAAAAAGAAATGGAACTCATTTGCCTTGAATTGTGATACCTTTGGTAGTCATAACTTCCTAGAGTAAACCATTTTCTATGCATGTCTAAGGTGATACACTTTACACTCTTATCACATGTCCTTAGTTGTTTCAGTGCTAGAATTGTGCCTTTGAAAGCTAGATTGACATATCCAATTTTTGTGAGCTAAAACTGAATGCAGGTATCACTTTCACGGAATCTGAGCTTATATTTTGTCCTAGAACTTTGTGGGTATATTTTGAGCAGCGCCAGTGGAGTAGGTAGGACTTTTCTTTTGGTTTTATGCTTTACTCGAGGGCGAGCAAAACGCAGGTTTGGGGATATTTGATGGGCACCTGATATTGCATACTTTCTTATCATTTTGTAGGTGTTTATGGTATTTTGTTACACTAATTTCTTGAATTTATGCCAAATTATGAATTTTGAGTTCTTGTTCGTTGCAAGTAAAATGTGTGGCAATTGTCCTGATTTTTTTGTTCTATAATGATAGGGGAATGGAAAGAATGGTCTGAACATGGGATATGAAGGAAGTGGAGCTACATTGCCTTGTCAAGCTAGATACCAAGTCGGTGTTAGGAAGACACATGCAATGGAAAAAGCAGTTGGGGTGCGAGCAGATTTATGAAGTGAATGGAACCAGTAGTGAATAAGAAGTGCAAGAAGAAGAAATCAACGGGACGAAATCCATAACTCAAAATTGTATGAAGAGCAAACTAAGCCCAAAATCCACTCTTGTATACCACAGCAAGGTATTCGTAATTTCCACCCAAATAGACCCTTAATCCCATCTTTCATTACTGGATCACAAAACAACTCTATTTTCTCTCCTACACGACCGACAGTCTCCATCATCTAAAAACAAAGATAAACCTAGCTATGCTAGTATCATCTCTGTGTATCCTTATTTCGCTCTCTCTTCCTCATCCCGGTACCATTTCACGTCAAATCAACCTCTTCATCGTTTTCGACAATATTCAGTCATAACCCTAGGCTTTGAATGGTACAAGATCAGGTCAGCTGTTTGGTTCTCAAAAGCGACAGAATTGACAAGCTAGAGGTCTGATTTTGTTACTCCTTGCAAACATCAACAACAGAAGCAAGAAATTGACGGCAATAGTCAGAAAAAGGAAAAGATGTTGACCAATTCTCTCTACAACAGCAAGCAACAGGCGTGTAAAATTAGGTCTGAATTTGACTTTTTTTGCAACATCGACATCAGTCAAATGGGTGAAGATAGTGCAGTGGCGGTACATGAATGAAGAGTCTGCCAAAGTGGTGAGTTTCAAGAAACAAAATCCCTAAATTTTATATTGTATCTGTTGGTTGTGTGGATGAGAATTTGGGGAGAAATCTTTGTATAAATAGGGGATGTTATGATGTATTTGGGAAGGCAGTGAGGGAGGAGAGCAGAATTTAATTTTCATCTATTGCTTTTGTTGTGAAGTGACTTAGTAGAACTCAGTTGAAAAGAGCCTGCATTTTATGAATTTCAAAACTTCATCTGTTTCTATAAAAGCCATGTTCTAACTTTCTTAGTTAGGGCTTAGATGAAGCCCTTAGCTTACTTCTAGTTGTTTATGATAATGAAAATGTTCTTGTAAGAGCTTAATTGAATATGTATAACGGGCTTAGATAATCCGTTATGCTCAGTTTAATCTTAATGTTACAACTTATAACTTTCACCTAATATGTATTTCATCCTAGGTTGTTAGAACAATTATCAGTTGTGGCATCAACTCATGTTTCATTGTCTATTTTCAATTTGTGATCAGTTGTGTTGTAATAAGACAATTGATACTAGGAATTGATATCTTATTGGTGACTAAACTATCCATTTGAGATCACCTTAGATACATGACAGTCTCGAATCTTCACCGTTATATGTTACAAGGACAAGAGTATTTTCATTAGCTGAAATATCTAGTGTAGGTTATGTGGTAAATTCAGTTGCCTAGTGCTTCCTGCTTGATTGTTTTATACTCTTATTGCACCTTTATTTCTGTGTTGTTTATAGTTTGATATTCTTAGAAATCATCTCGTCGTATCGACATCTCCTAGTTTGAACTAGTAAAGTAAGGTTTTGAATTTAATCTCACACTACCTTAGTCTCTCTGGGTTCGATCCGTATTTGCCCTGTTTACATTGTTGACACCGTGCACTTGCAGTTTATTACAATTGTAGGCTAACTTTTTAGTCCTACCAGGATACCTATTAAATAACATTATGGAGTCTAAAAACTTTACCTAAGGTAAATCACTTCATGTGTAAATATGTTTGTGATATCGTACCTTCCAATGAAACGCTAACAAGAGTCATAAATTATGGAGGAGATACTTGTAAAATGTGTAACCATGGAGTAGAAATAACTAAACATCTTCTGATGGAGTGCATTTTATCGAGAGCAGTATTGCAGACAGTTAGGAGCAAGCCAGAGTATTCATCGAAATAGAGATAATGTAGCACAGTGGATAAAAAGCTGGTTTGAAGATGGAATGACTACTTTGGTTGATGACCGGAGGGTGAATATGGAAAATACGGCTTGGTAGATATGGAAATCTCGTTGTAACTATGTATTTCAAGTTTCACGACCAAACCCAGTTGGAGTTCTTAAGTGTATCCAGCTGCTAAATGACAGTACGGGAAATACAATGTAGCTGAAAAAGAATACTACAACGTATATTCAGGAAAATTTGAGAAACATGGCCCATTGGATAACACCATGAAAAGACGAGGGTACCCAAATACACCACAATCTTTTATTTTGATCACAACCTATACAAGACCCACTGTATATAAACCTCTTGGAGATACAATCACTCAAGGAATATTTCAATACAGTGTCCACTTAATATAGGGTCAGTCCGATCTGGCCTAACTCATGAATTAAATATCAAAGGCAAGTGGATAAAACCAATACACTTTGTGCGATTGTCTATGGATATGGAATCTCTACAATACAACAACAAAGTGATCACTTGATAAAAGGTACGGAAATAACCGAAACCAATGGGATCAATATAAAGTGCCATGTTAACGTATAAAGTGCAATTTACTATAATTATAATAAAACAATTATAAATTAAAAGTAAATGGCACAACAAGATTTTGTTAACGAGGAAACCACAAATGCAGAAAAACCCCGGGACCTTGTCCAGAATTGAATACTCTCAGGATTAAGCCGCTATACAAAATCTAAACCAACTTCGTGTAGTTGAGACCAAGCAACTAAACCTATAGTTCACCTAGTTCCGTATATATTCATGCGCCTCCAACTTGCAATAAGTCATGCACTTAGAACAATTCCGTTAGTTCGTATTCCAAACAGTAAAGGAACAACAAATCTGTTCGGTAACAACACTTTTCAATCAATGTGATATGAGTTTGACAAAAGGCTCTTCCGTTTATCCCAATAAACTCCTTTGTCAGGTCCTTAGATCTATCTAATAACAATTACGAAAGTAATTGTCAAGATTTTGCAATCAATACTTTGAATCACAAAGAATTGTATTGATGCCAATCTACTCAACTAATCAATCAAATCTATCACAAAGATAAACCGATTATAGTTGGATCATTTTCCATCCGAAACAAGTTTTGTGCACACCAAAGATTATGAACCCAAATCAGAAATCTTCTTCATCTTCAAATCTTCTTAGATCTTCAATAAACACCTGCACACAATCAACTTGAATCTCTTGTCATCAATCACACATAGAGCGGAGTCTGTTAACAATGGATTATCACAAGACGTCTTTAGAACTACAAACGGTCTAAAGATCCCCGTCGAAACTTCGATCTAGTTTGAGTGAATCTTATATCATAAGAGAAGATTCTCAAGCATAAACAAACTAGGTGCAATCAAAGTTCAACAACCGTTAGTCAATCAAATCAATCGAAAACTACTAATAAAATGCAATTATCTAGTTTCCCACCAACGGTACTCGTAGAGCTTCCCATTCCCAAAGAAGTCTTTAAAACGAGCGATCGTAAGAGATTTCGCCTAATTAGGTTACTTTCCTCTCCGAATAGACGACTCCACCAGTAACAACACAACAAGGTAGTTTTGTTGGCTCTGAGGATTAGTTTGCTTGAAATGCAAACTTCAATATTTATAGACCAAGGAAGTTTGGACACCAAGGAATTTCCAAAACTGAATATTCTCAAAGATATGCAATAAAGGAAACAACGGTTTTCATAATTCCTGGAAATGCTTTGTCCAAATATTGATCGAAATCTCATTAGAAAATCTCCAGTTATTAGATGCACATTATCAATTTTTATTTTCTAAAGATATGCATTTTAATTGCTGGAAATTAAAAGCATATAAAACTAAAAACCTTAATTAAAAGATTCTCAATTTATTTCGATCTGGGATTCTCCTTTAGCTATTAAGGAATATCTTTGAACAATAAAACATAAGCGTTACTGCACATGTTCAAAGTATATCGACATATTTATATTTCCATATTAACCAAATATATATTTCGGTATCTCTGAGAACTCTAGGAAATCCGAAAAGTTAATATTGGTCAAGTTTTTTTGTGTTGTAACCAAGTGCACCTCTCATTAGGATCGGTTACACCAATCACTAGGATCTGTTGCACCTCTCACTAGGATCGGTTACCATATGTTGCACCTCTCACTAGGATCGGTTACCATATGCCCATGGTATTTAACTTTTATTTGTTGCACATGTTCATAGGATCGGTTCCCCAATAACTAAAAACTTGGTGCACCTCTTACAAGGATCGATTCCCCTTTTGTGATCGGTTGCACCTCTTACTAGGATCGGTTCCCAATGTCTAGAGTTCGTCATACCAATTACAACAAATCGATCATACCATCTCAGGTGATTACTTAAGTTCGGTTTCACTAATAAAAGTCATACCAATACAAAAGTCAGGCATTGTGAATAGTTTTACCAAGATACATAAACAAGTTATGAGCGGTTATACTATACACACATATTGGTAATCCAAATATTTGCAATGAATAACAATACCAATAAGTATAGCGATTTTCCTTTCGATTCATAAAACAAGTTTATGAATTGTACTTCCTTTAATATTCACCCATACCCATACATAATCACAATAGCATTCATACGATTATGTTGATATCTTATATATGAAGTTCAAAAGATAAGCGTTATACTTCGTATTGTATTCCTTAATACTAGTCTCACTAGAGTATAATCATTCACAGCTTCGCAGTTACGTTTTCAATATGCACGACTTGAAAGATACGTTAGGGAATGAAGCAGTTCAAGTCAAATGTTACTAACCTCAAGTCGAAGGATGATGTCGTCATTGTAGCTCCTTACTTCTTCACATTCTTCAAGTCTTCACGTAATACTTGTAATGTATCATATCCTATTACTTTCAAGCTAATCTATACGAAGTTGAATCTAGTGAATAATCAAGCGACTCTTTAAATGAGTTTTGGTTCACTAAAATATGACAACCAAACTTGACACACCAACGCTTGGTGGGTTCAACCGAGCTATGCTCTAACTGAAAAAGCGGGGGTACAACAACCACACCCAACAATTCGATTAGCAATTTGTATGGACAAACTCCAACATACTTTCTAGAGAATCAACTAGACAAATCTAGATAAAAAGTATATCAAAGATTTTATATCTCAATATCTCGATTTGATATATACTCAAGCAAATAGAAATCTGCGAGTCTTTATTAAATACTTGAGAGATAACTTGGATGGTACCAAAGACCAATATCCAAGTGTCAATCAATTTAAATCAACAACCAAAAGGTCGGATATTCTAATTGATTGAACAACGCACAACCTGTGATTTTCAATTATATAAACAAATATAATGCAGAATAGAAATAACACAGACACCAGAATTTTGTTAACGAGGAAACCGCAAATGCAGAAAAACCCCGGGACCTAGTCCAGATTGAACACACACTGTATTAAGCCGCTACAGACACTATCCTACTCCAAATTAACTTCGGTCTGGACTGTAGTTGAACCCCAATCAATCTCACACTGATCCAAGGTACAGTTATGATCCTACGCCTCTGATCCCAGCAGGATGCTACGTACTTGATTCCCTTAGCTGATCTCACCCACAACTAAGAGTTCCTACGACCCAAAGTCGAAAACTTTAATAAACAAATCTGTATCACACAGGAAACTCTACGGTAAGAGATAAATCCGTCTCCCACAAATATGCATACGAGTTTTGTTCCGTCTTTTGATAAATCAAGGTGAACAGGAACCAATCAATAAACCGATCTTATATTCCCCAAGAACAGCCTAGTATTATTGATCACCTCACAATAATCTTAATCGACGCAGCGAAAAAAGACATTGTGGAATCATAAACGATGAGATGAAGTGTTTGTGATTACTTTTCTATATTGCCTATCGAAGATACAAAATCTCAAGCCAATTATTTCAACTGTACTCGTACGATAGAAACAACAAGATCAGATCACACAACTACAAGAAAAGTAGTATCGGTCTGGTTTCACAATCCCAATGAAGTCTTTAAGTCATTAGCCTGGTTTAGAAGAAGAAACCAAAGGTTAAAGGAGAATCGACTCTAGCTATGCAACTAGTATCACACATAAGGTGTGGGTATTAGGTTTCCCAGTTGCTAGAGTTCTCCTTTATATAGTCTTTCAAATCAGGGTTTGCAATCAATGTTAGCTTGGTAACAAAGCATTCAATATTCACCGTTAGATGAAAACCTGATTAGATTCAAGCTAATATTTCTCAACCGTTGGATCGAAAACTTAGCTTGTTACACACGAATGAAATGTCCAATTTTGGTTTTACGAACCGTTCCCAAACATTAACATTTGTTGGTTCAACAATAGTTAACCAAATGGTTAGCCATATGATTACTTTCATATCAACCATATTCTTCTTCACCATAACTAATTCACATGACTCAAATGAACTAGTTAGAGAGTTGTTCAATTGCTTAGATCTTATGTAACTACACAAGACACAATCGAAGCAAAAACGGTTTGATTCATTCGAATCGGTTCATGACCTTTATAGCCACGGTTTGCAAAAGCATTCCTTAGTTTAAATAAACATGAGTTCAAGAATAACCGGTTTTAGATATAACCTGCTCAAGTTCGCGGACTGGGTTCGCGGGCTTAAGCTCATGGAAGGAGTTCGTAAACTCCAGCAGAAATTCTCGGGTCGAGAACTTCCGCCAGTTCGCGGACTTGGCTCACGCCACTTCCATTTCTCTTGATCAATAAAGTTCGCAAACTTTGGTTCAAGGAATAAGGACTTATACATATATGTTTTTCCACAACAATGCTTATATCCTACCAATGGTTATGTAATCTAAACTCTCATTTCAATCATTGAAACATTCTCAGAGGACGGATATAGCCGTTATTCACAGACCATTTTTCGTCAGAGCAATTTTCAAAGTGATTGAAACATAACATGACTTTTGTCACTAGGTAAAGAAGAATTCGGCTAAAGCGAAATCTTCCCAACACATATTTCGAGAAATAGATAGGCGAGATAAACTCGGATCGAAATAGCAAATGTGCATAATGAAAGTATATATATCAAAACGACTTTTGTCTCAAGAGTAGGAGATAGAATAGATATACTTTTGAGTGACAAATAAGTTCAAGTCTCCACATACCTTTTAGTCGATGAAGATCCACCAGTTCCTTGAGTAGTCATTCGTCTTGTATGATGATTGCCATGGAGTTCTTGAGCTCAACTACACTTTCTATCCTAGTCTGAGACCTTTAGCTATGTAGGCTAGAAATCAAGACTTATAGTTTTGATCACTAACATTGACAAACATGCTTGAGATAGCAACACATGCGAGTTCGACCGAGCAATGCTCTAACACTAACAATCTCCCCCTTTGTCAATTTTAGTGACAAACTCTTATATCATATGGGTAAACAAATTACAAGAATTCATTACACATACGCTTGATTCCCAAATTCAACAACACAATAACCTGTATACATTCAATTCATAAATGCCGTTGTTGACATTATAATAACAAAGCTAATACTCCCCCTAAAGGTAAGATAGGTAGATTTTCAATCCGCACATCTTTGTTATTTCCATCATTATATGATATGTTACTCCCCCTTAGTCTATGCTTTACTCTTTCGTTAGATATAACGTTTAAGCACCATTATCCTTTCCTTAGTGATACCAAATCAATATCAATATCACTTGTTTACTCCATATATTTCTCCCCCTTTTTGTCACAAAATGACAAAGGTACGAGCAAATAAAGAACAAACCGAAAGGATCTTACAAATCTTACAAAGAGACTTGCAACCTATAAGAATTAAGCACGAGGGTTCCACAGACCATTTTTGATAACCAATATCAAAACCGAAACTACAACGTAATTTTGTTTTGATGTGTTACCAAGGAAACAATTGCCCGAAGCAATTTTCCCTAATAGTTTAGCAAACCAAAAACCGACTAAGCACCTTAGTTCCTTTGCTAAATTGATTGTACAAATACAATCGCTTGTTTGATAAAACCAAAATAAAGATCAGAATTAACTTTATTTTTCTCATTAGGCTCCAGTTATTCTCATCAATAACTTATACCTTTCACTTTTAAATAATACAAGTACTAGGTTAGTTAACTAGCATTTCTTTTTAAGGCATTCGATTAGACTTGAATAACCGAAACCTCCACTTTGATAAGTCTAACTAAGATCAGAATAACTTAGTTTCTCTTATCTGGAATCGAATTGGACTAAACAATTCATCCCGAAAACCTTTTCTTTTGTTAAGCCATAAACAATTCATACAAACCAAGTAAATCAACTTGCATAATTATTAACCTCAACCGGAAGCAATTGAAACAACATAGACAATAAAGTATCGCAATTGTTCCGAAATTTCGTGAGCCTAAACAATTGATACCAAACAATAAAGCAAGATAACAATAGTTTTTCTTAACCGGAAACAGTTGAATCACACACACATCCATACACAAACAATGGAATAAACATCAATTGTACCGAAATTTTGTTAAGCAAAAGCAATGAATATATGGAATAAAATCAGGCTTTTCTTAAACAGGAAAACGATTAACTAACAAATTAGTTACCTCAAGTTCCGCATCCTCTTCACCCCTAAAAGATATATCATTAAGCGCAAGTTCACATAGAAATCTCCCCCGTTGTGTTGTCATCCTCTCGCAAGACAAAATAACAACAACAAAGGGCAACCTTTCCCAGAGAAAGGTTGAAAAACCGGTTTTAACTAATGCAATGCAAAAGTTGAAACCCCGAAACACAAGGTACTAATATACCTTGACAATGCCAATAGACTTCCTTAGATTTTCGAATGTTGCCATGTCTAATGGTTTAGTTAGAATATCAGCAATTTGACGTTCAGATGACACATATTCCAGTTTGATAACTCCATTCTCATATTATTCTCTGATAAAGTGATATTTAATATCTATATATTTAGTACGAGAATGTTCAACTGGATTTTCAGTCAAGCGGATAGCACTTGAGTTATCACAAAGGATGCTCATGGTTGGAATATTTATTTCACAATCAATGAGTATTTGCTTCATCCACAAAATTTGAGTACAACATGTACCAGCAGCAATATATTCTGCTTTACAAGTTGACAAAGACTGTGAATTTTGTTTCTTGCCGTGCCAAGCTACAAGATTTTGACCAACATAGAAGCATCCACCAGAGGTGCTTTTCCGATCTTCTACACATCCTGCCCAGTCTGCATCTGAATAGGCAACAAGGCTGTTGTTTGTATCCCTAGACTATGATAAACCATAATCTAGGGTACCATTAACGTATCTTATGATTCGTTGTACAGCTTTGAGATGTGATTCTCTAGGATCTGCTTGAAATCTTGCGCAACATCCCACACTAAAAACAATGTCTGGTCTTGTTTCAGTTAAGTACAACAAACTTCCTATCATAGATCTGTATAGTTTCTGATCAACTGATTTTTCTTCTGGACTCGATTGAAGTTTTCCAGTAGTTGGCATCGGAGTTTCCATAGGTGTTGCTCCTTTTAGTTCGAATTTTTCAACTAAATTCCTTGCATATTTTTCTTGAGAAAGAAGAATATTGTCTTTTTGTTGTTGTATTTGCAAACCAAGAAAATATGATAATTCTACAACATTGCTCATTTCGAATTCTCCACTCATAAGATTTAGAAATTCATCTATTAGAGATTTTGAGGTGGATCCATAGATGATGTCATCTACATATATTTGTGCTACAAGAACATTTTTTCCACTCAATTTGGTGAAGAGTGTCTTATCAGCACCATCTCTAGAGAATCCTTTTTGAAGTAAGAAGGATGTCAGCTTATCATACCAAGCTCTTAAAGCTTGTTTTAGACCATACAAGGCCTTTTTGAGTTTAAAGACATGATCTGGGAATAATGGATCTTCAAATCCTTTGGGTTGAGAAAAAAATACCTCTTCTTTTAAATCTCCATTCAGAAATGTTGATTTAATATCCATTTGAAAAAGTTTTATCTTAAGATAGCAAGCATAAGCAAGTAAAAGTCTTATTGATTCTAAACGAGCAACAGGAGCAAAAGTTTCATCAAAGTCAATACCTTCAATTTGAGAATATCCTTGAGCAACGAGCCTAGCTTTGTTTCTGACAATTGTTCTGAATTCGTATGATTTGTTCTTGTAGATCCACTTTGTTCCAACGATGTTTACTCATGTCAGCTTAGGAACAAGTTCCCACACTTCTTGTCTTTTAAACTGATTAAGTTCCTCATGCATTAAGTTTACCCAAGCATGTTCACTGAGTGCTTCCTCAATATTTTTCGTTTCTATTGAAGAAAGAAAACATGAATAGTGACAGAAATTCCGAAGTTCTCTTCGAGTCATAACTCTAGTATTGGCATCTCCAATGATGTCTTCATAAGAGTGTCTTTGATGTACCCACTTAGCAGGTTTTTGGACAATATTTTCAGTATATCATTGGGTTGTTCAACAATACTTTCATTATCGTCTTTATCATCCGTGTCACTAATTAAAGGAACAACTGATGGTTCGTCTTTAGTCTGTTTTTCTTTAATAACAGTTTCAGATGGAGGAAGCTCTGTTGCAGTGTGATTGTCTTGACAAAAATCGCTAATGTCATCAATAACCACGTTAATTGATTTCATCATGACTTTGGTTCTGAGATTGTATACCCTGGAGGAACGACTGTCAGAAGCATAGCCAAGAAAAATTCCTTCATCACTTTTGGAATCAAATTTTCCTCTATGTTCTCTGTCTTTGAGAATATAACATTTGATTCTGAAAACCCTTAAATAGCTTAGATTGGGTTTTCTTCCACCATAATTCATATGGTGTATTTAAATTTTTGGATCTTAAATAAACTCTGTTTATAAGATAACAAGCTGTAAATACAGCTTCCCCCCAGAAGGTTAATGGTAGGTTTTTATTGTGAAGCATTACTCTTGCCATTTCTTGAATATTTTTATTATTTCTCTCAACTACACCATTTGTCTGAGGTGTAATAGGAGCAGAGAATTGATGAGTAATTCCAAAACTATTGCAGTATTCATAAACTTTCGTATCCTTGAATTTTGTACCACGATCGCTTCTTATCTTCTTAAGTTTGCGACCTTGTTCATATTGAATTATATTCACAATAATCTTGAACTCCTCAAGAGTGTCATTCTTGTGCTTCAGAAAAGCAACCCACGTGAAACGTGTGTAGTCATCTACCATTACTAAAGCATACTCATTTCCTCCAACAATTGCTTGTTGGATTAGACCAAATAGATCCATATGCATTAGATCGAAGATAACTTTGTGACCTTTATCACAAATTTGACTAACTGACAAAAGATTTGCTTTCATTTCTTTAACATAAAAAACATCGTGGATTTCAGGAATACCTGGAAGTTTGATAGTACCCTTTTTGCTAATAAGACAGCTTCTTCCATCTCCGAAGGTTACTGATCCTCCTTTGTAGTCTTCTGTTTTTGTGAACCAAGAAAGATCACCTGTCATATGCCTACTACACCCACTATCTAGAAACCATTGGAATGGTGAAGTTGTTTTAAGTGCAAATGCTCCAAGACATTGTTCACCAGATTTAGGATGATTCGTTAAGTTCTTATAGAGTTTCTTAACACGATTAATCAGACACTTTGTAAAACGAATCTCCATCCTTTTTGAAAACGGTTCCTGGTTTGTCTCTTATTAGACTGTTCAAGATGTCTGAATGAAGGAATTGAACATCTTTGAGAATCTCTTGTTTTAGAATCTTCTATGTTTTTCACCAGTTCTCTATCAATCATGATATTATTGATCTCGTCAGTATGTGACTGGTTCTGTTCAATCTCTTCATCTAACATCTTAACAAGAGCAGAAAAATATTCTTCAGAGTCTTCCTTAAGACCCTCTAAAATCTTTAAAATGTTGATCGAATCGTTCATCTGATTCAAATCTTATAGGTTGGATCGCACCAAACACAGATTGTTAGATCTTTTGTGTTTGCCTGCTCTGATACCAATTAAAAAGACGAGGGTACCCAAATACACCACAATCTTTTATTTTGATCACAACCTACACAAGACCCACTGTGTATAAATCTCTTGGAGATACAATCACTCAAGGAATATTTCAACACAGTGTCCACTTGATATAGGGTTAGTCCGAACTGGACTAACTCGTGAATTAAATATCAAAGGCAAGTGGAGAAAACCAATACACTTTGTGTGATTGTCTATGGATATGGAATCGAGACAATACAACAACTAAGTGATAAAAGGTACGGAAATAACCGTAACCAATGGGATCAATATCAAGTGCCCTGTTAACGTACAAAGTTCAATTTACTTTAATTATAATAAAACAATAATAATGCGAAAATTAAAAGTAAATGGCACAGCAAGATTTTGTTAACGAGGAAATTGCAAATACAGAAAAACCCCGGGACCTTGTCCAGAATTGAATACTCTCAGGATTAAGCCGCTATACAAAATCTAAACCAACTTCGTATAGTTAAGACCAAGCAACTAAACCTATAGTTCACCTAGTTCCGTTTGTATTCCTGCGCCTCCAACTTGCAATAAGTCACGCACTTGGAACAATTCCTTTGGTTCGTATTCCAAACAGTAAAGGAACAACAAATCTGTTCGGTAACAACTCTTTTCAATCAACGTGATATGAGTTTGACAAAAAGATCTTCCGTTTATCCCAATAAACTCCTTTGTCAGGTCCTTCGATCTATCCAATAACAATTACGAAAGTAATTGTCAAGATTTTGCAATCAATACTTTGAATCACAAAGAATTTTATTGAAGCCGATCTACTTAACTAATCAATCAAATCTATCACACAGATAAACCGATTATAGTTGGATCCTTTTCCAGCCGAAACAAGTTTTGTGCACACCAAAGATTATGAACCCAAATCAGAAATCTTCTTCGTCTTCAAATCTTCTTAGATCTTCAATAAACACCTGCACACAATCAACTTGAATCTCTTGTGATGAATCACACACAGAACGGAGTCTGTTAGCAATGGATTATCATAAGACGTCTTTAGAACTACAAACATTCTAAAGATCCCCGTCGAAACTTCGATCTAGTTTGAGCGAATCTTATATCAGAAGAGAAGATTCTCAAGCATAAACAAACTAGGTGCAATCAAAGTTCAACAAATGTTATTCAATCAAATCAATCGAAAACTAATAATAAACTAAAATTATCTAGATTCCCACCAACGGTACTCGTAGAGCTTCCCAATCCCAAAGAAGTCTTTAAAACGAGCGATCGTAAGAGATTTTGCCTAATTAGGTTATTTTCCTCTCCGGATAGACGTCTCCACCAGTAACAACACAACAAGGTAGTTTTGCTGGCTCTGAGGATTAGTTTGCTTGAAATGCAAACTTCAATATTTTTAAACCAAGGAAGTTTGGACACCAAGGAATTTCCAAAACCGAATATTCTCAAAGATATGCAATAAAGGCAAAAAACGGTTTTCATAATTCTTGGAAATACTCTGTCCAAATATTGACCGAAATCTCAGTAGAAAATCTCCAATTAGAAAATGCACATTACCAATTTTTATTTTCTAAAGATATGCATTTTAATTGCTGGAAATTAAAAGCATATCAAACTAAAAACCTTAATTAAAAGATTCTCAATTTATTTCGATCCGGGATTCTTCTTTAGCTATTAAAGAATATTTTGAACAATAAAAGATAAGTGTTACTGCACATGTTCAAAGTATGTCGACATCTTTATATTTCCATATTAACCAAATATATTTTTCGGTATCTCTGAGAACTCTAGGAATTCCGAAAAGTTAATTTTGGTTAAGTTTTTTGTGTTATAACCGAGTGCACCTCTCACTAGGGTCGGTTACACCAATCACTAGGATATGTTGCACCTCTCACTAGGATCGCTTACCATATGTTGCACCTCTAACTAGGATCGGTTACCATATGCTCATGGTATTTAACTTGTATTTGTTGCACATGTTCATAGGACAGGTTCCCCAATAACTAAACACTTGTTGCACCTCTTACAAGGATCGATTCCCATTTTGTGATCGGTTGCACTTCTTACTAGGATCGGTTCCCCAATGTCTAGAGTTGGTCATACCAATTACAACAAATCGATCATACCATCTCAGGTGATTACTTAAGATCGGTTTCACTAATAAAAGTCATACCAATACAAAAGTCAGGCCTTTTGAATAGTTTCACCAAGATACATAAACAAGTTATGAGCGGTTATACTAAACACACATATTGGTAATCCAAATATTCGCAATGAATAACAATACCAATAAGCCTAGCGATTTCCCTTTCGATTCATAAAACAAGTTTATGAATTGTACTTCCTTTAAACGAATTTAAAACATTGTTTCCTATGAAGAAATCTTCACCCATACCCATACATAATCACAATAACATTCATACAATTATTTCCATATCTTAAATACGAAGTTCAAAAGATAAGCGTTATACTTCGTGTTGTATTCCTTAATACTACGTCTAACTAGAGTATAATCATTCACAGCTTCGCAGTTATGTTTTCAATATGCACGACTTGAAAGATACGTTAGGGAATGAAACAGTTCAAGTCAAATATTACTAACCTCAAGTGGAAGGATGATGTCGTCGTTGTAGTTCCTTACTTCTTCACATTCTTCAAGTCTTCACGTAATACTTGTAATGTCTCATATCCTAATACTTTCAAGCTAACCTATACGAAGTTGACTCTATTAAATAATCAGACGACTCTTTAAATGAGTTTTGATTCACTAAAATATGACAACCAAACTTGACGTACCAACGCTTGGTGGGTTCAACCGAGCTATGCTCTAACACACCAGAAACCACATTGTTCATTTTTTGTTGTGATGCATCATATATGTGGGTGCAGAAAATATCTTCGCCACGTGTAAGCCCACTAGGGAGCGAAATCAAACGGTCAAATCTCCTTAAAGATATTATATTATTACCAAATATTGAGATAAAGCATTTATTAAAGACGCTCGATAGGTCAAATCAACTGACATGAGAGTACACTGGAACTTATACATAAAGGGTAGTTGCAAAGTTGAAGTTACGAAGTGAAGAAACAAAGATTAGAGGAACGAGATAATTAAATGAAGAAGAAAACTCATCTGATCCATCCAACGAACAATATCTTAGCGAAGAAAGAATGATCCCAGCGACGGAAAATTGTTGAACAAGAAATAGGGACAGTTGTATAGATAAGAAACCGAAGTTATTGCCGATATAGTAGTAGCACTTTATAGTGAAAATTGAGGTGGCGAGATAAAAGGTGAAATCACGTGGAATGTGTGATTATCAGCGAAGTAAATATGAGTTGTACTCCACTTCACTGATTGCCTATAAAAGGAAGCCTTAGGACATTGTTAGAGAGATTGAGTAATTTGGTGAGAGTTATATTGTGAGAAAAATTCTTATCTTATATACTAGGTTTTGTGCTGTAAACTTAAGAAAATATCAATAAGATTATCAATTGTTTATCACTTCGATTTCAAGATCAACATTATGTCCCAATTTACTCCTCATTTCGATACTTTGGGTGTACTACCGGTTTTTCGGTAGCTACAATATAAAGAGCAAAATAATGTACATCATATTGGCATATGACTAGTTATTTGAAATTTTGCAGGTGCTTATGCACAAGGAAAATGTATCTATGCAAACAGATCATAAACTCAGAGTAGGCTGAATGTGCTGGATTGTTGTTGGCTATGGAATGGGCAGAAATAATTGGAATACCTTACGCGTGTTTTGGACTAGATGCACAAACAGTGGCTGATACGGTTAACGGACATCACCAACAAGTAGTTTGGCAAAATCAATCTTTGATTTTGGATATCAAAAATAAAATAAAAAATTGCATATATTTTTTATATCTATGTTGGTGTTCAAAAATGTACTCCGAATTTCTATAAGTTTGTTTAACAGTGTTCTCTTTGTAACAATCTTACTAGCTGTGTAGGAAGAGCAATCATTTAAAAGTTGGACATAGTTCCTGCACATTCTCATACTCTATAAACAAAAATGAAACAACTCCCTCGGATCACATCATGCATAACCTTTAGCTCTGTCCGAAAGAGATATTATTCTCCCATTAGGGAGATTCAAATCAGATGAATCCAACAACAGCAGTTATTCTGGTGATACCTGAATATGCAGAAGAAAAACTAGAATAATCAACTATACCGGTTACCAGAGAAAACTACCAGTACAAACAAGTAGAATAGGATCTTTATGATGATTCATTTTGTTAGGCTATTATCGCTTTACCATCGTTCCAGTTATAAGTACCTCTTGCTTTTATTGAGGTTGTTACCAAATCACGACAATGATAAGATCAGACTGTGTAGCGGTTCTTTGCGTATCTGTCATGTTTCTTGGCATCTTCCTGAAAATGTAGGAACATAATTTACCTTCTAACTTGATATCATTATAGAGGTAAAAACTCGTTTGTCCGCAAATAGTACAGAAAAGTATAAAAGTAAGTCACTTACATGAAATATGAAACCTATGTTATCATTGTAATCAAGAAACTCCTTCCATTGTCTCCCAATGCTTAGCTGCACGAGAGAAACTTAACATTAGACTCGATACATTCCTAGCTAAGTCAGAAGGAATAAACTTCCTGAGAAGAAGAAGAAGAACATCTGGCAACTGGTTTTGGGTGCGTAGTATATCCAGTATCAAGATAACCTTCTAATTTTGGCACCACTATTCAGTGCCTTATGCCCAATTGTTTCTACTTCTGACTAAAGTTAAACCAGCTATCAAGCCCTCCAAAGAGCAACAATTATTTTGTAAGAGGCTTAGAAAAATCGCCGCACATTAAAGGCTCAAAAAAGCTTCGGAATCTTTCCATTTTGCAGCATTGACATGGTAAACTAAATTGATTCAGAGGAGCTATTAATTCTCCAAATGCTCCAACTAGAATTCAAAAACTAGTTGTAACAACAAAGAATGGCACTACGAATTGAATATGACTGGATCTAAGAAACATGAAAAAAATTAAGTGACTACAAGATAATCATATAGAAATAACCGAAGATTCCCCTGATTGACATTGTAGTAATCATTTGAAACATCAATGACTTACACACCTGAGTGGCTTCATTTGAAGCATTTTTGGTCCATAGAGCTATTTTTTCCTGTTTACCCCGAACATTAACAACAGCTCCACATATGTCGTCGCCATGGTTGAATTGCTCTCCAATCATTGCCAACAGCTAATAAAATTGGGCGTTCTCATATCATTAATTAGTAAAGATAGCTTAAACAGTCTGGACATTGCTTTGTTAAAAAACCCTAAAAGTATACATGAAGCATACCGTATACAACCACATTGTATCAGCCTTCCCTCTAGGTGAACTTATGGTCCACTTCCCCCCATTTGCACAAACAGGGTCCTCCCATTTTGGCTCAATTTTGAACTTGAAACAGTGGAAATCTGCTCCAACGCCCAGCTTACTCGGATGATGTATGTTATTGTAGAGGCTACGAAGAATTTGCAAACAAAAAGAAAATTAAGAATCGTAAATCAATTTTAACCTAGCTTTAACCAACAGCTAAACAAAATTTTCTAATCAATTGAGATGTAAAAGAAACAAACAAACCCCCAGAAATCTTCGACTGTGGAGAAGGTATGGATGGGACGAATGGAGCTTCCCCAAGTGGCTTGTTTGGATTTAGCCGAAGGATTGTCGAACCAGAAGGTCCATGAATTCTCTAATGAATGAGGCCCTTGAGAAGGTTTCCGTTTTTGTTCAGCAATCGAGGATGAAGCATCTCCTTCCTCATGATCAACACCTTCATTTACTCCTCCGTCTTTTACAGATGATGAATTTACCTTCGTTTCCTCTGCTGACACCATTGTATTCTTCTTTCTGTCTTCTGATTTCTCTATTTTGGATCTGTTCTTGATTTGTCCTACGAAATGGTATATGATCCTTTAAAATCGCAACTGATTTTCTTCAACCTCGTTTTCCCTTCTATAGTTTCTGCACGGGTTAGTTCAGCTTCTAAATGCTGGAGTGGATTCTGTTAGGGGCTTTTGGGGGCAAGGAGCAAATTTTGCGTCATAATAATGACGGATTTTAAGTCGCGATACATAGTTTAGATTCTGGGATACTAAGAGTCTGCAACAAATTTTGGATCACAAAGCACTTTCCTGCCAACATGGTAGAATTTGGTTCGCGAAGCAACTTAATTTGTCAGGGGGATAAATTGGCAAAATTTGGGTTGAAGTGCATAATTTAAATCGCAGTAGTGGATATAGGTCATGATGCATATATTTTGAGTTACTAAACAAATTTAAATCATACTACAGATTTTGAATCGCGTGGCATATTTTAAGACTAAAGGCAGACTTGGGGTCAAATAAGCAAATTACATCGTTCACTACAACTTTTTAGGCATAAGTAGAACACATTCTGTACTACAATGGAGCAAACTATCTACTAATTGAGGGAGAATTCCTGCATGTTACAAAGAGATCGCATAGCACTGCTGGCAACATCCAATAACTGCAAATACTCATCAGCTCCATCAACCAGGCACTGCAAAAAGTTGTAGAAGCAAAATGAGGAAGATGACATGCAACAACATATTTCTAGTGAAAACTTGCACGTGATATTAGTGTTTGTGTAAAGATGACACAAATACAAAGGATCAATTTACATCTTAAAAAAGAAAAAGTGACCTTATCTGATTCACCAAGTTTTTTGCAGATCTTTGCCTTCTGCTCATCTGTTATGTCATCGGCTTCAACTACCACATCAAACAACTGGCAGTAATACATGTCAGTGCAAGAGTTTTTAACACAAGGACTGCTGATGAATGAAAGGCAACAAGTTAAAACATGAGGTCATAACCTGAGAAATCACTTGAGAAACAGGATATCCCTCAGCAATCACGTTATTAACCTCCTTGTTTGCTAATTCAAAATTCCCACTTCTGCATGCTGCCAAGAGAGACTGAACAACATCTTCTGGAATAACCTGGTCAGTTGAGGTTCCATCAGTACGGCAAACACGGAAAATTTTGAAATTACCATTCTAATATATAGAAAGAAGTCTCGACCAGAAAGTATATATAAAGAAGTAAGTGAATATGAGAAGCCTCTAATTGAAGTAATTACTACTGATCTTACAATCAATCTAGATCCTACGGACATATATAATATTGCATGGTCCAGCTAAATCTTCCAAGAACCGACATTTTTGCAAGATCGACTTGCTCTGATCTACAAATTTTAATTAGCTCACTAACTGCCCTGACATATTTTATACTTAAGTCGGGTGGGACAACATCTCTAGTAACAAGAAAAATTATGAACCAGCAGGTGGTCAAAGAAATATGCAAGAAGGGTAAAATTAACGCAACATAACCTACCCCAGACACGCTAATCAAGTCCTTGGAAGAAATTGAAGATCCAAATAAGCGAGCAGCACCCTGTAATGTGTCAAAGTTTGCAAGTTCAGTACTCTTTGTTAAAAGATGATATTATCCCAGTGGTAACAACTAGAAATAATTACTTGAGAGATAAATTTGATAAAAACAAGGCAAGAGTTACGAAGCACCAATTTCTTTCATGCTTTCTTATTATAGACAAAATGTTAAATGCTGCGTGGGAGTTGAGTTATGAATGGTTGTGATAAGTCAAAATGATACCCCACCTGCAAGTGTGTTATAGCTCGACGGAGATCGCCTTGAGAGATAGAGCTTAAGGTGGAAAGAGCCTACATTGATACACAAGATGTTACAGCCATTAGTGGTGGTAAAAAGAAGCCAACCTAGAAAGTAGTATAGCTAAATTAATACTGCACATCAAGCAAATAAGTTTTCACCTCAGAATCCAGAAACAAGCCTTCTTCTTTGCATATGTGCAATATACGACTGGTCATAATGTCCTCTGTAAGTGGCTTAAACCTAAACTTTGCACATCTGGAAGCAAGTGGTTCTATGATCCTGAACAACATCATATCTGCTAAGTAAGAACTAAAATAATACATGCAATTATAAGTTATTCAAATGAGGATGTCAGAACGAAGATAATAAACAAACCTGCTGATATAGTTGCAAATGAAGAAAAATCTAGTAACTTTGGAGTACGTTTCCATCGTTCGTCGCAAGGCGTTCTTCATAGTACATTTATTAAATTAATATTACAAATCAATACAAAGGACATAGTGAAGCTACATTACGTACGGAACACACCTGAGCATCTTCAGTCATCGAATCAGCCTCATCGAGTATAATGATCTTGTAAGGCGGACAAGGATAGGGCCTAACTTGATGAGAAAAGAAACTTAATAGTTAAGGAAGTGAAACCAAGTATAAGGCCTAAACCAAGAGTCCAAAATCGAATTTTACCCCTGACGACCAGCAGAACCAACAGCAATAGCTGCAAAATTCTTGATCTTAGTTCGCACCACATTGATTCCACGATCATCACTAGCATTTAGCTCTAGCACTCTAGCCTTGTAAAGTTCAGGTCTGCAGAAGATAAATATATTAACCAATGCTTCTGAAATTGAGAACAAAAAACATCTCTAATCACTAAATTCTATAAATATGGTAGTTCTAGTAAAGAGGGAAAACGTTCAAACTCACACCCACTGCCACTAGCTACAATAACATCTATTCTTTGGCAACCCGTTAAGTTCAAATATCTGTTGCAATTTTATTCCAATAACACCTATCGCGCATCCTCATGTCTCTCAGAGTTCCGATCATTTTCTTTAATCTTTTTCATCCCTTAAACCCTAATTTGAGGAAACACATCAAATTATCCAACATCTCAAACACTAATTTTATTGTAAATCAGACTAATTAACTATTTGCATCAATCAATAAACTCAACTTACACAGATCTTTCCACAAAATCAAAATTATCTTTATGTAACATGCAGAAAATTGAGTAAGGGGTATACGAATCCAAACCCCAACAGACATCAGAGAGAGAGGTATAGTGAGAGTACCCATAGAGCTGATGAGCAATGGCCAGAGCAGTAGTAGTTTTTCCAGTTCCAGGAGGTCCATAGAATAGCATATGAGGACACTATACAAA
Organism: Papaver somniferum; assembly: GCF_003573695.1. Taxonomy (NCBI): domain Eukaryota; kingdom Viridiplantae; phylum Streptophyta; class Magnoliopsida; order Ranunculales; family Papaveraceae; genus Papaver; species Papaver somniferum. The sequence goes on along the minus strand of NC_039358.1, from coordinate 126,631,874 downwards.
AGAAAAAAAATAGGGTTTCTTCAAATAAACTTCCAAAGATGAAATAGAAATGAATAAAAGAAAAAGGAAACATTACATTAGTGGTTTCAAGAGTGTTGGTAAGAACTCGAACAACTTCGTCTTGATGAGCTACATCTTTCACTTGCCTTGGTCGACTGTATCGCAATTTCAAAGGACATAAAAGAAATCAAAAATCAATGGAGAAATATAGGGTTCAGCTTAAGACCTAGAAAGAGAAAAGGAAAGAGGATTTTTACTATTTCTCGACCCAGGGCTGAGTGCTTTGCAACAATGGCGCCATTTTTGAACTTCTCTCTTGTTTGCAGAAGAAGACGGAGGAGGGGTTGAGATTTTAAGATTTAACAATAAAGGTCTTTACTACTTATATGAAGTGGCAAAAAATCACCTCGGGAATTTTGGGGCTATAGCTTTATGCCGGGAAAATTGGGCATGGTTCACCGTTTTTTTCTTTTTACCGAGTTGTCAATTTTTTTCTTTTTACATAAGATCTGCCCAACGGTCTTTACATAGAGAGGACGGTAGCGAAATACGGGTACAAACCAAGCCGTATGACTGACATTAGTTTTAGTCCATTGAACTAGATCATGAGCGACTAACAAATACAAAGAATATAAACTTAAACTTGGAAATTAAGGTTTTAATATCCTGTAATAGACAATGGGTTCTCTGATCTCCCATGAAGCTCTTCTTGTTAATTTGCTCCGAAATAGCTAAAGCATCACTCTCAGTAATGATTCGGTCTAAGTCTCTTTTCCACGACCACCATCAAAGCATCTCTAATTACTCAAGTCTCTGCTTCTTCTGCAGAAAAACATACCGTAAATAAATTGACTGAGCATTAACAAATTTATGGTTTGAATCTCTAAAAATGAAACAAATTTCTCCATTTGGAGAATTTGGGTTCCAAGCACCATCAGTATTTATCTTGGTCCAATCCTTAGGTGGAACCATCCAAGGTGAATCTTGTTGTGGTGGAGAGATTGCAGATATGCCATGTAACGACGGAGTTTTAATAGAGCTCGACATCATTGACTTTGCTCTCATACTTTGAGCCTAAGGAAATGGGGCTAGCTCCGTTAGCCAGGAACCTTACTCTCATTATTGAGGTCGACGGAATTGAGTGATCGGGATCATGTGATAAAAAGATTTGACAAATTTTGTGACAAATTTCTTAGTGATTTTCCAGAATTTTAATTTGACTATGAAATCCATTTATGAACTTATAAGAATATTAAGAATTTTTTGATATTTTTTTCTAGCCACTTCAATGTACGTAAAGAATATTGAATAATGTATAGTTCCAATACAAAAGTACATGCATCTATCTATGAATTTATAAGTCTGTTAAGATTTTTTCGATGGTTTTTCTACAACTATAAATAGTAGGATAATTCATTATTTGTAATATTTTTTTCTTCTCAACCAAATCAAAATGTAATCCAATGTTAGGAAAAGAATTAATATCAGTGATAAAATTAGTATAGAGTTATGCGAAAAGAAAAAATCACATCCAAATTAGACGCAAAAAGATCTTAAGAGTAGTTAAAAAATACTCACGATATTGAGATATCACAAGGAACAATATCACTTGCGCTTAATAAGCGGCCAATCAACTATCAACGAAATTTACCTATCAATCCAAATGCAAAACGCTCGGAATCAGTAAAGTACCTATTAATGGAGTCCGCACTTTATGAATAGTTTGTAGGTCATAAAGAGCATGTCAATATTAGTGGTGGATTACTAAAAGAAAAGGGAAGACTTTTTTGAAGCAACTTTATCCATAAGCTACCTCGTTTGAATTTGTTGAGAAAATTCAAGCAACGACATGTCATCCAATCATCTCATCATTTTGGGAATAGTGGTTCAATTAATATGGATAAAATTGAAGCCAGCTTGCCATAGATAGGAGGAAAATTAGGCAAATGGGTTTGGGAGGACATTTACAACATGGATAAAACTGGTTTATCCTATCGTATGCGAGTCGATAACTCACTCGCAACAGAGCAATTAGAGGGAAGAAATCAAAACAAAGAGAGAATCATGATTGTTGTTTGTTGCAATGGTGATGGATCTGACAAAATTCCTCTTTGGATCATTGGCAAATTTCCTAATCCAAGATGGTTTAAAAATATTAACTGGGACAATCTCAATTACACTTATCGAGCAAACTCAAATGCATGGATGACATCATTATTGTTTATACAATGGCTAAAGTCGTTGGATATTCGTTTGTAAAGAAATGTCTTGCTTTTAAACAATTGTAACACCTCGAGTTCCGGAGCAGGGTCAAACCCATAAGGAGATCCGAACTCGAAGCGTTACGAGTCGGAAACAGACTTATGCATATATTTATTATTATTATTTAAGTTATTTCACCAAGCACAATAGAATTAGAAAAAAAACATAGTTCATTATTTAAACATCTTTAATTATATTTCTAACAAACAATGATATCAAATTACACGTCAAGCAATTACAAGGAAACAACGCAATCACTAAGCTACTCATTCCTAGCTTTCGCTGCGCAACTTTGATAAATCTGCAACGATGTCAATTAGGGTGAGATGACAGCTCAGTATAATGCATTCCCAATTCTCTAAAGATGCGAAAACATAATCATTTTGAAAAGGAAAAACATATAACAAGAAACACAATACAACTTTCAACGAATCAATGATATATTCAACAATCACAATACCAAAAATGTTTTCGATAAATTATCCAATCTAGAATTCAGTCTATGAGTTCACAACATTAATATTATTATCAACAAAGTATCCATTTAAGTTTCAACATATCCTCACATATTAAAATTGTCGCCAGCAAACCATGAGTTCACGGTACGAAAACCTTGGTTTGTACTCCCACCTATCGTTTCTCGGCACGGATAACCTCCATCGATGGTCAGAAATAAAAGTTCCTATGAGAATCATACCCATATACTCTCGAGGATCATTACCCGGTTCATTTTCGTTATCCGGCACGAACAACCAGCATCGATGGTCAGGAAACACAAGTTCCTACATGGGGATCATTACCCATTTAACTCTCGGGGATCATTACACCGCCGTTAGCGTAGAACATGTTCCATATAACGGTAAACACATGAAATCATTTTCTTTTATAAATCATTTTTACAAAAAACACAAGAAACCATGGATTAACAACATGAACTTCTTTCAAGCATTTATGCGAACAAGCTAACTACAGACATTTTACATCATACATCTCAGGTTGATTACTTTATCCGATCTTCCTAAAATTCTAGGAGAAAATACATAACTCAGTAAACAACCACATATCCAAATTTCACAGCAAACCAACGGTTCGAAAAAAAGATATCGAATTTACAGTGACATCCTAAAAACTGGGCAGATTACATGTTATTACCAAACAATTCATGATAAATTCGTAACATATTGGAATTGACCCAATCCAAACCAAACTGATATATAGATTACAAAGATAAAACTTTTTTTCTTTGATCTAATCATTTTAGTATCATCTAGGTTACTAAGATATCCAAAACTATGACCAAAGTGAAACGGTCCAGAAATTCAGAAATTATCACCCAAATTAAAACAAACATTCAACGGTGTATTTACGGTGGATTAACTTCAAGTTTGAACCAATGATATCCAATTATGTTATCTATCAACAGAATAAGCCTGATCATAAGTAAAAGATACCTAATTATACGAATAAATTATTGAAACCTAACAAAAGAAAATCGTATAAATTAAACACCCAAAGAAAAACATCAAAAGAGAAAGGGTTTCACCTTCTACCTCTCAATTGCTACAAACTCCTCTTGATTTTTCTTAATCATTCTTCTCTAAAAATCTATAGCTCCATCTCTTTCTTCTTCTTCCATCCGGACCGTTGAATTTGATCCACCGTGATGGAATTTTGAGATAGGCTTGGGCCAACAGCCTTTATTTATGTTTATAACTTGTAAAATCCATTTTCTAAACTTTCTAATTATAAAAATAACTATTTTTTTTTTAAACTGTCTTTTCATTTCCTATTCATTTTCTTTACTTATTAAAATGAATTGGATGACTCTATTTCCACCCTAATTTGTTGCTTTTCTAGCCCAAACAACCCAGTTAGACTAAGGCAAAGGAAACAACCTAAATAACAAACTAAGGCGGGTATAACCCGACCCGAAACGGTAAATAAAAATATCGTGTATTACAATTATACCTGTTAGAGCATTGCTCGGTCAAACTCGCATGCGTTGATATCTCAAGCATGTTTGTCAATGTTAGTGATCAAAACTATAAGTCTTGATTTCTAGCCTACTATAGCTATGGTCTCGGACTAGGATCGAAAGTGTAGTTGATCTCAAGAAACTCCATCGCAATCATCATACAAGACGAAGGACTACTCAAGGAAATGGTGGAACTTCATCGACTAAAAGGTATGTGGAGACTTGAACTTATCTATCACTCAAAAGTCTATTTACTCTATCTCCTATTCTTGAGACAAAAGTCGGTTTGCTATATAGACTTTGATTATACACATTTGCTAATTCGAGCCGAGTTTATGTCGCCTATCTATTTCTCGAAATATGTGTTGGTAAGCTTTCGCTTTATCCAATTCATCTTTACCTAGTGACGAAAGTCATTTTATGTTTCAATCACTTTGAAAATTGCTTTGACGAGAAATGGTTTGTGAATAAAAACTATATAACGTCCTCTAAGAATGTTTCGATGATTGAAATGAGAGTTTAGATTATATAACCATTGGTGGATGTAAGCATTGTTGTGGAAACACATATATGTATAAGTCCTTATTCCTTGAACCGAAGTTTGCGAACTTTGTTGATCAAGAGAACCGGAACAAGAGCCGCGAACTCAGTCCGCGAACTGGCGGAAGTTCCCGACCCGAGAAAATCTGCTGGAGTTTGTGAACTCCTTCCGGGAACTTAAGTCCGCGAACTTGAGTGGTTATATCTAAAGACGGTTGTTCTTGAACTCATGTTTATATAAACTAAGGAATGCTTTTGCAAACCGTGGCTATAAAGTTCATGAACCGATTCGAGTGAATCAAATCGTTTTTGCTTCGGTTGTGTCTTGTGTAGTTACATAAGATCTAAGAAATTGAACAACTCTCTAACTAGTTCATTTGAGTCATTTGAACTAGTTATGGTGAAGAAGAATATGGTTGATATGAAATTGCTCATATGGATAACCATTTGGTTAACTATTGTTGAACCAACAAATGTTCATGTTTGGGTACGGTTACATAAACCCAAAATAGTACATTTGATGTGTGTGTAACAAGCTAAGTTTTCGATCTAACGGTTGAGAAATATTAGCTTGAATATAATCAGGTTTTCATCTAACGGTGAATATTGAATGCTTTGTTACCAAGCTAACATTGATTGCAAATCCTGATTTGAAAGACTATATAAGGGAGAACTCTAGCAACTGGGAAACCTAATCCCCACACCTCCTGTGTGATACTAGTTGCATAAGCTAGAGTCGATTCTCCTTTAACCTTTGGTTTCTTCTCTAAACCAGGTTACCGATTTAAAGACTTCATTGGGATTGTGAAGCCAGACCGATACTACTTTCTCGTAGTTGTGTGATCTGATCTTGTTGATTCTGTCGTGTTGAGTACAATCGTAACGATTGGCTTGAGATCTTTATCTCCGATAAGCAAGATAGAAAAGTAATCACAAACATCTTCGTCTCATTGTTTATGATTCCACAATATCTTATTTTGCCGCGTCGATTAAGATTATTGTGAGGTGATTGATAATACTAGGTTGTTCTTCGGGAATATAAGTACGGGTTATCAATTAGTTCATGTTCACCTTGATTTATCAAAAGACAGAATAAAACTCGTAAGTATATTCGTGGGAGACGGATTTATATATTACCGTAGACTTTTCTGTGTGATACAGATTTGTTTATTAAAGTCTTCGACTTTGGGTCGTAGCAACTCTTAGTTGTGGGTGAGATCATCCAAGGGAATCAAGTGTGTAGTATCCTGCTGGGATCAGAGACGTAAGGAGCGCAACTGTACCTTGGATCAATGTGAGATTGATTGGGGTTCAACTACAGTCCAGACCGAAGTTAGTTTGAAGTATGCTAGTGTCCCGGGGTTTTTCTGCATTTGCGGTTTCCTCATTAACAAAATTCTGGTGTATGTGTTATTTCTATTCCGCATTATATTTTGTTATATAATTGAAATATCACAGGTTGTGCGTTTGAATCAATCAATTGGAAATCCGACCTTTGGTTGTTGATTGAAATTGATTGATCCATGAACATTGGTCTTTGGTACCGTTCAAGTGATTTCTCTTGTATTCAATTAGACTCGCGGATTTTTATTTTCTTGAAAGTGTATTGGAGTTTTTCCATACATATTGCCAAGCGAATTATTGGGTGTGGTTGTTGTACCCCCACTTTTTCAATTGGTATCAGAGCAGGCAAACACGTTTAAGACCTCATAAGTCTGTGTTTGTAGCGATCTGATTATGGATGAGTCTATCTCTAGTAACATACCTGTTCATAAATTACCAGATGATTTTCAAAGCTTGGATTCACCGGAGAGGGCTGTCACATCTAGATCAGTATCTCAATATTCTCTTAATGTAAAACCTGTTGAATTCTGGGAAACACACCTAGAAGAACAGTTTGATGAACTTTCTGATGAAGGTGATTCAGATATTGATAAAGATGTTGATGAGGAAGTCTCCGAGTATGTGAAGGTTTTGAATTCGTTATAGAATAAGAAGATGACAACTTCTCATGTCACTCCTATTCTGACTCCTCTTTGTCGAGAAAACAAGAAATTGAGAAGATGTTATGCAGGTGTTTATGTTTCGAATCGTTCTAACGAATCGATCCTCAAGGATTCTGAGGAAAACCTACGTACGAAGTCACTTGAATGTGATAATCTTCTCCAAAAGTACTTTTTGTTGGAAGAGAAACTTGCATAATCTGTAGGAAGGTTTAACTCTCAACAAATTAGTTTTGATGACAGAGAAAGTGCTTGTCTCGCTCGAGAGAAACGCCTTGAGGATGATTTAGCTGCTGCTCTTGATAAAATCAAGATGTTGGAAGATGACTTGAAAAAGTTCAATACTAGTTAAAGCAAATTAACCACTATGGTAGGAGCAAGTAAAAATCATCGTGATACACGAGGATTGGGCTATAAGGGAATAGATGCTCCAAGTACTACCAAAGAGGTAAAATTTGTCAAGGCTAGTGATGCTTCTCAACAAAAGGTTTCCACTGATGGCAAAAGTGAAATATCTTCACCAGCAGTTAAGGTTCGAAAGAGCAAAGTATATCAACCTCCAAAGTCAGCACACATGGATCGAGGTAAGAACATTCCTTATGTTTTCCACTATGGCGGAAATAAAGGTCACCTGGAAAGGAGATGTCGTTTCCGTATAAGGAATGAAAAACTTCGTGATGTTCTCGTTTGGGCATCACAAGAAGTTGTGAAACCAAGATCATATGTTAAGACTAACCCCCTTAACATTACAGGTTGTAACTGTCCAACCTTTAGGCAAAGGAATCAGTGTTGTGATAAACCTAGATTTTCCTATAAACGTCATACGAATCCTTTTCACAATCGTAATGGTTATCAAGAGGATAACTTCGTAAAGACAAAGACAAGATCCGATGCTCCCAGTTGGAGAAAGACTAACTTGCAAAAGAATAGTCAATCGAATTCTCTTCCAAAAATTCTAGAAGAGAGTAATGTGAAGAAGGTTCTGGTTATTCTTAAACGCACTTAGAAGTGGGTACCAAAGAAAGCCAATGATTCTTTGAGTGTGAAAAGGAATGATTTTCTAGAAAATTCCATGACTATGGAGAAGGCAATATCCATGATGTTGGAACTTAACAAGTTTTAAAAATGGAATTGGATGTGAAAGGTTTTAAAAGCGATCTCTTTCATGATAATCCAAAGGTGACTTGTGGTGAGCAAGACATTGTTCACCCCAACACAACTTGATTGTGTTGTTAGTGTATCCTCACCAAGGAATGCTCTGCTTTGTATACGGTGAGGGAAGCACAAAAATTGGGGCGCAGATATTATGTTCGGTAAGGCTGTAGAATTCAACTGGATTCTTCTAAAAAGGTATGTCTATAAACTTGAGCAAGATTTGTGTTTATTTGCTTCAAGAACTTATAATGATCCACGTACCTTTCTTATCGTTCATTTCTACCTAACTTGATATGTGTTTAAGGTTCTTAAATGTTTAGGTTTGGAAATAATAATTGGGGATGTTTGGACTACATGGTACTCATACCAGGTATGCATAACATCAGTTAAAATCAAAACCCAGGGGTTTAAATACGCATACCCGTTTGCATACTGCTCCAGGATACGAAAATTTGTTTGCAAACCCGTATGCATACTTGACGTTGATATTCGGTAAATTTGTTTTCACCGTAACTTCTTCGTCCGAACTCGGAATGACCTCATTATTTTTGAATTATCTTCCTCTTCGAATTCTCTTCAAAATGGTGATGAGAAATCCTAAATTTGAATGAGTTGAGGTTGGTCTTTGTCCCGTATATTGTTTTTGAGTAATTTGCTCCCTTTCGTCGCACTTGTTCTACTTCTGTTGGACTTGGGCACTTGGATTCTTGAAGAGAGCTTATCAAACTGAGAGACAGTAGGGTTCTCATCAGAAGAAGAGACATGTTTGTCATAGTACATCTCATTGTCAGAAGAATCGAAACGAATCTTCTTCGAAGGAAATAGAACCGTCCATACGTCACTTTCTTTACTTGAAAGACTAGAGGAGGCCATGATAGAGAATATGAAATGAGAGTGCTGAAGAGGTAGAGCTTTAAAAAGGAATACAGGTGTAGAATTCCCAGAAACACCCTTTTTACCAAACCCTAACAGAAGTTGGTTATCCAAAAAGCTGAAGTCGTTCGCGAACAAGACCTGGTAAAATCACAAACATAAAATAACAAGATTATATTACAGTCCTCTTGTATATCATGATTCTTGTATAAGAGGAAGAGAACACAAGAATCATTTTTCAACAAGATTACTGAGCAGAAGGCCTCCAATCCAAGGTTGGACTAGAATAATCTTTGCAAAGAGAGAAACCATCCATTCCACTAGGTTTCTGCTTATTCATTTGAAAAGGAGAGTTATGAAGAACTTTCATATCCATTGTAATCACAGTTTTAAAAAACTTGACTGCAGATCTTTGCAAATCCTGCACCGTTTTTGAAAAACACCTTTTGATGAAAGGTAGACTTCCTTTTCTTTTTCAGCATATAACGGTTAGCCAGGCAGGACTATTTTTGATTTATCGTGCTAAGATGATCCTTATATAAACTCAAATGAACAAAGAGATTTGTTAGATCCTTTTCCGAGAAACTCCTGGAGTTCAACACAAAATTAGGAGAGGTTTGTTGAGCCAACTCATGAGACACAGACGGACATGTCATGAAGGAATCATGAGAATGATTTTCAGCAAAAAGACTGTGAGAGCAATCATAGATTTCCTCAAGACAATAATCAAGAGTATTCATCCATGCTTTAGTTATCTCTCTTACCTCCGTTTCTGGATCTTTCGAAGTGACTTGAACACTTTTATAGCACGTAAGACCAATTTCCTTAGTACGGATTTTCAGGATATTCTTATCCTTTACATTGACTAACGGAGTTTCTTTTTGATACTTTGTTTTGCTACGTCTAAGTATTTTCTTAAGTTTCTGTATAAACAGAGACAACGTAGAAATAAAACAATTCTCACTTTTCTCGTTTGTCAATTTAGGACGACAGGTCTTACAATCAGGAGAAGTGACATGATTGCTAGACAATTGATGGTCATCTCTTGACATGTATTCGCGATCGAAAATCCTAAGTTTTCCGACAAGTGTGTTTCGCGAAAGAGTATTAAGGTTATTTCCCTCAACGATGGCATGTCTTTTGGATTCATATCTGGATGGCAGCGATCGGAGGATTTTCATCACAATTTCCTTTTCAGGAATGGTCTTACCCAATACAGATGATGCATTAACAATTTCAGACAGTTTATGATAAAAAATTGTCAAACGATTCTTATCCTGCCATATAAAGGTCTTCCCATTCGGAATTAAGGTTTTGAAGCCTAGCTTCCTTTTTACTGGGGTTACCTTCAAATACGTCTTCCAAAGTATCCCAAGCTTCTTTAGATATGGTGCATGAGGCCACATGATGTCGAAGATTTGGGGTAATAGCATTCAAGATGGCGTTCAGCCCGTCAGAGTTTTACCTTGCAGCAATTAACTCGGTAGCATCATATATAAAAAATTCTTTAGGTATAAATGCATCTCTTTCCATAACAACGGGAGTTTCATAGCCATTCACAACATATATCCATGATTGGAAGTCACGCGACTGAAGAAATGTGCGCATAACAACTTTCCACCATAGGTAGTTCGAGCCATGGAAGACTGGTGGTACGTTTACTGTAGTTGCAAGAAATCCTACACTACACCCCTCATATGATTTCATTATTACTCAAATCATTTTTAGATTTACACTCTTAATTTTATTGATTAATCTTTGAATATTCTTACAAGAAAAGATAAAGGAATCAAGAATGACCTCTGCTCTAGACTTTCTCTCTCCTATTTACTTGTTTCTTCCTTAAAAAATATCTCTCCTCTTCCTTTACAACTGAACGACTATTTATAGGGAAATACATAGTGGATGACAGCTAATCTGTCCTTTATTTTCGGAAATGACTTGCGATATTCTCGCAACCTTACAAATATTAATCTCGCAAACTCTCTAATGTTCGCAGGACCATCACATCTTTCTCATGATTTTAGCTGACGTTGTTTATTATGTCATTTCTGAAATTATTCTGCGACGCTGTTGTGTTGTGTTGTTGATAATTTCGTTAAGACATTATTGTTGCGAGATTTTGATCCTACATCTCGCCTCTTCTCATATCTTTTCTGCGAAGTAGAGAATGATGTGAGAAATGCCGCAGCTGTTCATCTCTTCATATTCTGCATTTATCGCACGTATTCTTTCTTCCATCTGTTTCTTGACACGTCTTCTGTAACCGTTGTTTTTCAACCGCTCACGTCTTTTCGTCTTAATGGTGTTTATTTCTTCGAGTAATAAAAAATCTCCTTTATATACTATTCTTTCCACTTTCTTTTTACTTTCTCTTTTCTTTTTATTCTCTCATCTCTGCAACTCTGTTATTCTTCTGCAAGTTCTGCTACTGTAATTTTTCCCCCTTCAATCTTCTTACTTTTTATTCATTCCCATACTCTATATTCAAATATTGCTCCAAGTGGTCATAGACATGAGAAGAATTTAAAAGATGTCCAAAAAGATCTTTCTAATAAAGGTTTCACACTCTCTACCATTCCTGGTGAAAATGCCAAGTCAATTCTTTCTGTCAAACTTTTCTCTGATCAGTACTGTGATGATCAATCAATCATAATTTCGCTAGGTCAGGTTCTCGAATATCTTCCTATTCCTCTTTATGACCCAGATCTTCCTTTATTCTATGAAATTCTCGCTCACTCGGGATTTTCGCGAGCTATCTTCCAACTGAGTGGGGACTGCATCCGTCTGATGCTAGAGTTCGCTAACCGTGGTGCTTGTAAAGGATATCTGTACTCCAAAGAACTTAGGGATCCTAAATTCGCATACCTAGAGATAATTGCTTAGAAATACACAGTAGCGAGTTTCTTTGAGAACTATGAACTTATCTCCATGAAGAAAGAGAATACTCGATGGGGTATTCGCTTAAAAAGGAAAGATAACATTGATGAAGCTAAAATTCTCATGTAAGATATTGACTGGCATTCTGGTAAAAACACAACTCCTCGTCAATCCAAAGATGATAAATGGTGTGTTTTTCCTTTAATGCTAAAAGGACCTTACATTGCTGGGTCAAATGTTCTTCCTGCGAATCTCGCTGCTTATCAGCCTTGGGTTTTCTCTTGGCCCGAGAAGGAGAAAGAGGTGTGTTTCTTCCAGTTTAGATCACTTTATATTTCTTTATTTGTATTTATTATTTTTTTCGCTAACTCTTGCGACATTTTGCAGATCCAAAAACTGAAAGATAGTTATAACAGGACTGGGAAAGCTAGTACTCTGTTAGCTCTTCGCTCATACACAAATGAGGTAAGAAATTTTCTCTTATGATTTTAAACAATATACCGTTTCTTCCATTTCTTATTTCTATCTGTGTGTGAAGATTATTGCTGAAATAGAATAACCTGTTGATGTTGTGAAGACTGGTGATAAAAGCAAAAGTACTCTTCGCAGAGAAAAATCAACTGCTCCTCCTTCAAAGAAAAGAAAAGTCTGTTATTCTTCTCCTTAAAATATTCCTCCTCATGAAAATTCTGAAAGTGACAAGGATGATGAGGACAATGATGATCTTGCCGCAAGTGAAGATTTTCCACCTGAATCTTCTATGGCTAAGCTCTCTGGCCTCTTTTCTGATTCTCTGCAAGGAGTGGGAGATAGCCAATTCGCTAATACCTGCAAAGCTCTCGCTACAATTTGCGATGTCCCTTTGCTGGATGGTGATAGTTCTCTTCGTGGAGTTTTTAGATCAGTGACTCCCGACTTCTTGCATTCCCTTAATAGTCTGGTATACTTTTATCCTTTTATTTCTTCATTGTCATAACTCAAAATTTCTTTCTATATTAATATTTTTTATATTTTCTCGCAGGCTGGAAAAGCTTATTTCGTTGTTGCCTCGGATCTAGAGAGGAGACGCGAAAATCTTGAAAAGAAGAATGAAGAATTGGAAGCTGAAGTTAAGGGTCTTCGCAAGAAAAATAGACAACTAGAAATTGATTCTTCTTCGTATAAGAACAAAATCTCTAGTCTTCAGCAAGCTAATAATCATCTTTACGGTATGTTACTTTTCTCTTTTCGCTTCATTCATTCATCCTGTTGTTTTATCTTATTTAAATGATCCTTTTTACAGACATTTATGGTCTTTCTGATGAAGCTACCCTTCTTCGTTCATTTCCTAATGCCTTGGATAATGATACCCTTATTGAGCGTCTTAACAATTCCTTAAATATTTTCTCAAATGATAGAATTTCATTTATTTCTCTAAATGAGCTTAGATCTAAATTTCTCCTCTTAGAAATTGACCATAGATCTAGTTTAGGCTTAGCCAACCGATTTAAGCGTCTCTTTCTTGATTCTAAAGAGAAAACCAATGAGTTAAGAACCAAAATTAGCGGTCTCATAGATGATAAGGATCGCATCTCTAATCAAGGTGCTAAGACTTTGGCGAAATTCCAAGAAACTCTTCTTGAAGTTCAACTTGAACGAGATGAAGCTAGCCGTAAGAACATCGAACTCTACGAAAGGGAAAATCAAATTCGTTCTCGTCTTCTTATAAGTAATGAGGATGAATTTGTTTGGGCTGCGAAAATCTTAGATGATGCCAGAAAAGATTTAGGTGTAAATGTTAGTCTCCAAGTTGAGCATACAACCTTCATTAGAGATATGATTTCTGACAGAGAAGGTTACTAATTGCTCTTCTTTACTAATCTTTTGCTTCTTATGAATTTTCATCAAGTTAATAATTGATTATCGTTTGCTGGCAGATTCTGAAAGTAGATATCGTGAAAAGATTGAGGAACTCGAAGCTGAAAAGGAGGAACTCGCAAAGAATCTTTCTTCTCGCAACGACAAGTATTCTAGATTAAAGAATCAGATCAAGATCACTGTTGCGAATTTTAAGAATGATGATATGCATTTTCGCAATCAAACTATCCAGATGGTTTGTGACGATCATAATATCCCTCATTATGATTATCCTTGTCTCTTGGAAGAGGTCTCACATAATACTCCCAGTCTGATTATTTCTGATAGCGAAGCTGATGATGAAGAATCTGATGGTGATGAAGGTTCTGATGGTGATGAAGATTCTGACGCAGACGAAGAAGGGAACAAGTCTGATGAAGATAATGAAGGATCAACTAAGAAGTAGTCTTTGTTTCTTTCTTTGATTCTCTGTAATACTTGTACATTTATTCCTTCTTTCCGTATATTTGTATTTCTTTTATTTTGACTTGCATTCATTAAAACAATTCTTCCTTGCAATACAGTTAATCAATATAATCATTAATTTTTGAATCTTTTAGTAAATCTATCATATGGAGACAAATAACATTTTTTTAATTTCATTCATTCCCATACTTTCCTCTGTTATTTGTGTCCAAAATGAGAGATGTTATAAATTTTTCTTATATTATGCCTCAATTTCACAGTTAATTATGTCTAACTTCGCAATCTTATGCGAAGTGAATTTTGATTCTTTTCAAAATCTCATTCCTGTGTGGTCTTATTTTGCCTTCCTAATTAAAGTTCTTATTATGCCACCTCTTGTGATTGCGACAAAATCGCAGGACGTCCTTGCACTTTCATGCAAAAGCCCATTGATCTTGCCTTAACCTTTCCTTTTGTATTGTGGCCTCTTCAGGAATGTTGCGACAATATGACAGGCCTAAATATTCTTGCGAAAATTAAGCCCCATGACATTGCCGTCTTGCGACGAAATCGCAGGACGTCTTCGCACTTTCATGCGAAAACCCATTGATCTCGTCTTATCTTTTTCTTTTGTATTATTGCCTCTTCAGGATTGTTGCACAAATATGACAAGCCTTAATACCCTTGCGAATAAAAAGCCTCATGACATTTGCGTCTTAAGACACTTATCAGCTCCCTAATGGAGGGTGCCGCCCTTATCTCCCCCCTGGTTGCCCCTTCAAGGAGGCGTACTTCTACCATACAAGGTTAGCTCCTCCCATCCAGTCTTAACAACAACCAGTTTTTTCGCAGCCTCTTATCCCTTTTACCTATAGGGCTTATGGTTACGAGACTGCACCCTAAGTGGGGTTTTCTTCAGGCCGAGTGCAGTATAAGCCAAGACTTGTCAAGAATGGCAAAGTACGCTTCAAACGTCCCTGGCACTCTTGACTCAACCGTGTACCTCGGCGCCTTGATCAGATCTGCACTCCTTGGGAGAGTCCTTATTACCTTAGTCGCCCAACCTAAGTCATATGCTTAAGCTGAGAATCCAAGGTGCCTCTCCCGGATGGGCTTTATTGACCCCAAATCTCCATGACTCAGGTTCCGGTGGCGGTGTAGCCTTTCCCTGAGCCATGCAACAGGTACCCCCTTATATGACGTACTTTAGGTCTTACATTTGCCTCTTGCGAAATTGCATTCGCGAACTAGGGTGTACGCCATAAAGGTTTTCCCCTTTCTCTTTTGTCATTTTTCTCTGATTGTCTTCTGTAAAATTCATTATCTCTGCGAGAGTCTCACACATCATCATATTGTATTTGGATTTCGCAATCTCAATTTTGTCATTCAATAAAATGTATTTTTGAGAATTTTACTTATTGCGAGAGTGTCGCAACAACTTAATCATTCATACATTTTTGTTTTTATTACCTTTGCCATCCTCTGCTTCTTTATTTTTTCTGTACTGCTTCTTGGTAATGGTATGTGCATCATTTTATTCTGAACTAGCATTAGTTTTGCAACATCTCTTCTTCTTTCTTTTGCATCCACCATGAACCTCTCACTTCTCGTGTTCTTTTTTGTGTCGCCAGTTTTCCTTCTTGTTTGCTCTTCCTTCGCAAGATTCTATCTCAGTTTCGTAACACCTCTTTCCTTCAACCCAATCTCCCTTTATGATTCCTACACCCTGGGGGAGGGAATTTGATGCACTGGTGGAAAGTTGAAGCTACACCTAGAATCCCATGTAGCCAAGGTCGACCAATTAACGCATTGTAGGGTGATTCTACATCAACGACACAGAATAAGATTTCGAAGATATTCCCTTCAATGGAATTCGCATAGTAACCTCCCCTTTAGGCTTGTTAGCAGTACCATTAAAACCATATATCTATATGTTGATGGTATAAGATCATCATCTCTTCCTCCCATAGTTTTATAAGTATGATAAAATAAGATGTTCACAGAGCTTCCAGTATCGATTAGAATTCTATTAATTGCCCATGAATCTTCAGCTTCATCATCCTCATCTTCTTTCGGTTTTGGATTAATTTCTAATTTTACTACCAATGGATTATCATGCACCTCTTCACCTTCGGGAATTCTTCTGCGGTAAAAGAAATGATCTGTTTCTGCCATTCCTCTAGTGGCGAGATTTTCGCAATATTCATAATTCTCTTCCATCGTTATCTCTTGCGAACACTCTACTCAAAACATTGTCATGAAAATCTTCAATTGTCTTATAAATGTACGATAGAGTGACAGAATAGATTTTTGCTTTTGCACCAACTTCTATGAAGAATGTTTCCTTCTTTTTCATCGTGTTTACTTTGTGATGCTCTGGTGGTGGCAATGGTTGAGATTGTGGGCCCTACCAAAAAGTGGTTTAGTTTTCCTTGATCTATCATTCTCAAAATAATTCTTTTTACATTTCTGCAATCATTTGTTGTATGTCCATGAAAATGATGATAAGAACAAACTCATGGCTTCTGTGGTTTGGAGGTTTCCGTTCCCATGTTCCATGGTGTTGGTATATTCTCCATCAAAATTATAGCTTCCCATATTTTCTCCACACTTGCATTTAGAGGTGGCATCTTGATTTCTTCCCATATACCTTGTGACCTCCTTGTCCTCTATTATAGTTTTGTCTTTGACCTCCATAAGTTTCTTGTGGTTGATCGAGTCTTTGAATCTTGTTATTTCCACCACGATTGTAGAAATTTCTTTCTCTTTCATACTCCTCTTGATCTCGGCTTCCCATAGCCACCAGTTTCTGTTGATTGTTACCCGTCACCTTCTCTTGTTGTACTTGCGAAGTATTCGCTACTGTGTTTATTAGCTTGGGTAATAAGCTTGCATTCGCTGTTTGTGAGTTGGTGTTCGCAACTGGATATGATTCCATTTCATTTTGCCTTTCCTCTAGAGCAATGTATTCTTCTTGAAGTTCTCGCAATTCAGTCATTGTGATCGTATTCTTGACTCTGAAAATTTGGACATACAATAGGTTTGTTGCAAACATAGCATTGATAAATGATAATATAAGATATCTCTCATCTACACGGCCAGCCATTTCGCTACACATAGTTCTCCATCTTTTAGTCAGGTGTTTCAAACTTTCGCCAATCCTCTGTTTTAATCCAAACACATCTTCTATACCAGGTCGCGAAGAATTATTACTTATATATGCCCCTAGGAATGTAGTCTGCAAATGATTGAAGGATGTTATTGTATTCTTTGGTAGACCTTCAAACCATTTTAACGCCTCTCCTGTTAAGCTGGATGCGAAATATTTGCACAATACGGCATCATGATTTTCCCATTGCAACATGCACCTCACATAGGCTTTAATGTGTTGAATTGCACAAGTTGTTCCTCAAAAATGCTGGTTAATGCGGGCAAATTGCATTTCGGTGGTATTCCTCCTAATTGTACTTCCCTTGTAAATGGAGTTTTCGCAGCTTCTTCTATTGCTTCATCCAATTGTCTTCTGCCTACTTCTCCTCTATTATTTAGCATTCCTCTCATTTCTTCTAATTCTTTCAAGATTTGTTTATTTACACCTGAATTTTGGTCCATTGGTCTTTTTAATTTCGCCTCTTCTCTTCTGCGTTCATGTCTTTCTTCTCTCGCGAAATTTTGCATTTCTTCTTCATTATTCATCTCGTCTTCTTCTGCGAGTTTCTTCTTCTCTATCTTGAATTCGCAAATGATTATGTCTCTCATTTTCCCCTTCATGATTTTGTTCATTTCTTATTAATTCTATTCGCTGCCTTTCAGCCATCCTCTTCATTCTATCGTACTCTTCATTGATATTACCGTTATTCCGGTTTTGTGTACGCCTTCTTTCGATTGTCGTGATTGTTCTGGCGAATTGTCTCCTGACTCTTGTTCTTCCATTTCTGCTCTCAATCTTTCACGTTCGCAAATTAAACGTGCTTGTTCAGCATAATGTCTTTCAATTTCTTCTTCAATCGTCTGTTGATTTCTTTGAGTTTCTCTTTCATGTAAAATTCTTCTTCCTTCCTCTCGATTTCCTTCGCCATCTTGGTCATTTCGTCCCTGACGTTGTCCGTTCTCTTGATTTCCACCATTTTGCCCATCATCAAAAGTTTCATTTTGTGGAACGTAACGATCATCAGCTTTCTTTATTTTCGCGATATTCTTCATTAGGATTTGATATTTCTTCTTGAATATTGTTTCCAGCATTGATTGTGGGTGAGTTTCGCCTCATTTCTTCTTCTAGTCGATCTTGAATATGATTTTGTAATACTTCTCGATCTTCTACTCTGTAGTCTCATATTTTCCATCCTCAATTCGTGATTTTGCCTTGTTAGATTTGCACGTTCTTCTGCCTCAGCTCTTCTTTCTTCATGTATTCTTCGTCTCAACGTTTCTAACGCTCCAATTTCCTCATCTCCATGAATTATTCCTTCATCTGCTTCTTGATTTCTCTCTACCTGTCTATGGTTTCTGGTTTGCTGCTCTTCTTCTACTTCTTCTTCCGAATTTGATTGCCAAGTGTGTATACTCACCCTATCATAATCTGTATTCCTCCCTTGTACTAGTATTTGTTGAATTGGTGGTTGAATTTGATTTTCTCTATTACTTCTCATTCTAGTAGATTCTCCCATTTCACTTCTTTCTCTCCCAGCAATTCTCTTGCTTCTTCTAACAGTAGTCGGTTGTTCGGATGTATTTCTTCTTCTAGACATTTCTTCAATGTTAACAATATTGCAAGAAATTATGTAAAATTCTTAATTAATCACTCTAAATCTTTACAAAACTCAATATTAATCTTCAGTTTTTTCTAGAATAATCTTCAATATCTCCCTGTTTCTAGCGCCATTATGTAGTTGCAGGAAATCCTACACTACACCCCTCATATGATTTCATTATTACTCAACTCATTTTTAGATATACACTCTTAATTTTATTGATTAATCTTTGAATATTCTTACAAGAAAAGATAAAGGAATCAAGAATGACCTTTGCTCTAGACTTTCTCTCTCCTATTTACTAGTTTCTTACTCAAAAAAGATATCTCCTCTTCCTTTACAACTGAACGACTATTTATAGGGAAATACATAGTGGATGACAGCTAATCTGTCCTTTATTTTCGGAAATGACTTGCGATATTCTCGCAACCTTACAAATATTAATCTCGTAAACTCTCTAATTTTCGCAGGACCATCACATCTTTCTCATGATTTTAGCTGACGTCGTTTATTATATCATTTCTGAAATTATTCTGCGACGCTGTTGTGTTGTGTTGTTGATAATTTCGCTAAGATATTATTGTTGAGAGATTCTGATCCTACATTTACAGAGATAGCACTTCCGTCCATAGAGTCAGATCGCTACAAACACAGACTGATGAGGTGTTAGCGTGTTTGCCTGCTCTGATACCAATTGAAAAAGCGGGGGTCTAACAACACCACCCAATATTTCGCTTAGTGATGAGTGCTAAAAAGTGCATATTTCTATATATTTTTCTTGGCATTTAACTCATCTTTTGTGCGTTAATTCTACATTTTATCCCATATTCTGTATTTTCATTGTTTTCAAGAATAAATATTTTTCTTACTTAATTTTATTTTTAGGTAATAAATAAAGTTTGGATGAATTGCGGAGCGAAAAGAGCAGAAAGTAGTGAAAAGCCGGAAGAAATTACGCAAGGACCGCAAAGAATGGTGCGCATAAACCCAAAAGACTAGAAATGGGCTCAAGAAGGAAGATTTGTTCTTAAAGAAGATATGGGCTTGGCATACTCAAGGCCCAAAACCCTTACCCAAACCCATTTTCTATATCCATAACCGCCTCCATTCTCAGACGTTAGATGGGATTACATAGAAATCCTACGGTCGCTCCTTCATCATGCATCAAAATCTGAAGTCCTTGTCAAACACCATAGCGCTTAAATTCCAAGCCTTCAGATTAGATTGCATTTGAATCCTACGGTCGCTCCTATGCATGTGCATCAAATCTCGATACTTCCGTTTAACACTACATCACCTAACTCCATCTCGCACCGTTGATTTCGTTGTATCACACAATCCAATGGTCGCTACTAGGCTCATCATTTCTCGCCGTTGGATCATTCTATCAGCTTCATATCCACGGCTCAGAATCGCAAGACATCGAAACTTGATGATCCGCATCACACCGAATCTACCTAACCCTATTTCCCAAACAAAACCAAAAGAAAACCCAAATCGTTTTCTTCTCCAGCCGACCTTCATCTTCTTCACCCCCATACCCCGTCTGCAACTCCACCACCTCCATCAACTCCACCATCTCTCCCACCTCACCTCTGCAGTACTATCACATCTTCACCAAACCCGACACGACCCATCCCCCTAATTCGAAGTGCTTTAACCCCTCTCACCAACTGACCTAGGTGAGGGTTGATAAAACACCTCAAATTAGGGAGCAATTGCATCAATAGGCGCATGGATAAGAACAGGAAACAGAGATGAAGCATGGGTCAAGGCGAAATCAGAGAGTTGGTGAGTAAATTTCGGATTTTCAAAACCCTAATTTCAAAATTAGGGTTCACAAAAATTGGGTATTTTGTATGCTATAATAGAGAGTGTGTAGAACAATTTCGGGGTGTCTTTGGGTCATCGAGATACCCCCTAATTGGGTTAATTTCATGTTTTAATTCAATTTCCATTTCAAATCAATTTAGGGTTCTTCAATTTTAATTTTTAGGGTTTAGTGTTACTGTTAATTTTGTGATGTTTGATACTTTAATCATGTTATGTTAATCACCATGTTTGTTATGTTCTAATCCACCACTAGGGTGAGAAGACCATTGAACCATGTTGGTTAGCCATTTGGGTTACATCCTGTTGAGCTCAAAACACTTAGGTTAGTGACATTCCAAGGGTTCACTAGCTTGTGATTAGTGGTGCTTTAAACAGACCATTAATGCTAGGGGTCAGTGAGAGTCTGAGGGATTAACAAAGCCATATTAGTTAGAGGCCTAGAACCTAATTGACCTGTGATTGTTTATGCTTTAATCAGATAGGCAATGCTAGGGGTTAATCCAAGGACTTTAGGTAGTTAACTAGACACATGACAAGGTTAACCTAGGTGAACTAGCTAGGTGAAGGGAATTCTCATCCATCTCCATACACTTCATTCCCATCCACAATTTCTCTCCCATGTTCTGTTTTGGTTACGTTTTTCTTATCCAATGCCACTGAATTTTCTTTGTTTCTTTGTCTCTTAACTTCGCTTCCTGTCACTAGCTCAGACTATCTAGGCAACTTCAACTCACTCACACCTTGTCTCTGTAGATCGACCCTGCTTGCCCTGTTCTACACACTAGACCCTGTGCACTTGCAGGTATAATGTTTGTGACTCTTTTAGAGAGCTACCAAGTTTTTGGCGCCGCTGCCGGGGACTTGGTTGTGTTGTGTTGAATTTTTTTTGGGCTGTTTTTGCATGTTAGTTCATTTGCATCATTGCATACTCTTTTTCATATTGTTTCATTCTAGCATACTCATCATGCATTGCATTCTTGCATTTTAGTGTAACTTGCTGTTTTAGTAGCTGCTGTGTAGTGCAGCTGAATTTCTTAGCTTCTAGCAAGAAACTTACTTCTCTTTTTGAGCCAACAGGTGTTGCTGCTGCTGCTGCTTCCTGTTGCTGCTTTTCTTCCTTGCTGTCTGCTGTTGCTGCTGCCAAGGCAAGTGCTGGAGAAGCTGCTGCTGTGCCTGAGAGCCTCTTGCTGCTGAGGCTGCCCCTGAGTTGCTGCTGAACTGCCCCTCCTGAGACTTGCTTGCCAAGAACTGCTGCCTGAAGCTTTCCTGCTAACTGCTGCTGCCCTCTGTTGTGGCCCTGTGAACCTGCAAAGCCTGCTGTTGTGCTGTTGCTGCTGCTGCTGATCTGCTCCTGCTGCTAGGCCTGACTGGGCTGTAAGCTGCTGCAGCTGATGAAAGACCAAAGCCCAACTGGGCCTTGAGTGTTGAAGCCAAATCTTAGGATGATCCAAAGCCCAACTGGGCTTTTGCAACCAAACTGAGCAGCTGGGCTGTGCTTAAGCAAGTAAGCCTCAACCCATTAAGAGAACCCAACCTGTGGGCTTCCATTTTTAATTTGTGGGCTTGTAATAATTTTTTCCATCTTTCTGTTGGGTTTGTAATTAATTTCTTGTGGGCTTGTTTGTTTAATTTCTTGTGGGCTTGTGGTTTTAGATTAATTTGGGTCTGTTGTTTAAATTAAAGAAAACTGAACTTTTGAAAGCCCAGTTGGGCCTCATATTTTAGTTAGTAGCTAGCCAAAGCCCAACTAAATTTCTGGGACTGTGGGCTTAACATCCATTTGAAAACTAAACATTTGCACTGTGGGCTTGACCCAAAAACAGAAAACGTTTTCAAAGCCCAGTTGGGCCTCGACCTTTGGCTATTTAAGAGCCCAAATTTCAAATTGTTACCTGGGCTTGTTTCTGAACTGTGGGCCTGAACCAAAGTTCGAGTGGGCCAAAATTTCAAAATAAAAACCAACAGTGAGCTTTACTCACCAGCAGTGGGCATGTTTTTCAAAAAAAAAAAACAGCTGGGCTTCGCAAAACCCAACAGTGGGCTTGGTCTCCTTATCCCATTAAAAACCAAATGTTTTTCTCCCATAAAAACCAAAGTTTTCCAAATGTTTCCCTAAAAACCAAAATTTTTCTTTTTCCCATCAAAACCAAATGTCTCCCGACAAAACCAAATTTTTCCCAAAAAGTCCAATCCCATTAAAAACCAAATTTTCTTGTAGATAGTTTCTTAGTTAAATCTTTTGTTTCTTTTTTATATATAGTGCTAATCCAATATGATCTCGGCTAAAAAAAAAAAAAAAAAGAATGTTGGATTTTTGCCTTGAATAATGGAGTTCTAATCTTGCTTTCGCCGAAATCGGGTATTCTCTTTCCTTTTTCTCTACTCAGCATAATCCTCTCCATATGTTGTGTTATAATTCTTTCATATTTTGAAACATTGAGGACAATGTTTAGTTTAGGTTTGGGGGTATAGAGTAGATACCACGATAACATGTTATAATTGAAAACAGAACTCCCTCTTTTTGAAAAAAATCGAAAAAATTCAAAAAAATTAAAAAATGAAAAATCATAAAAATGGAGCTCATTTACCTTGAAATGTTGACTCTTGTGCATATATGTAATTTTTAGGAGTCTTAGTCTAGATATTTAGGCACCCTGATTCTAGCACAATTCACATAGTGATAAGAAATTTGCACGCGCACGATCTACCAATACATGTATAGCCTCGATCTTCAAGGTGTTTGATAGGAAGTCACGATTGCCAATCACTTTAGAATACTGAACGAAACTTGACTAGCTTGTTCTTTGGTTGGTTGGGATAGAAGGTGGAGGTTACATTAAGAAAGACAACCATCGAATTTAACTGGGTGCATCAAAAAGGGCTACCTCTTGCAAAGTGTCATGTAATCTTTTGTTTCCTTTTGTATATGTATCAAAAGTGTTTCCTTATTCAAAAAAAAAAAAAACGATGTATATATTCAGAAAAAAATATCAGAAAAATACAAAAAAAATCAAGTTTTTATCAATTCCATCATCTCTTGTTCCAAAAATAAAAAGAGAGTAGTCAATGTAAATAAGAGTCATGTAAATAGTCATTTTGTTGTTTCATTGTAATAAGCAAGGAAGGGTGTATGCCATTGATGTACAACGCGAGTAATTGTGAAATACCTCCAACTCATTCACAATTCTCGTAAAGTCCGGACAGCTAGCTAGATTTCGACCTTGGTTCTTAGCCTGAGAAACTATCTCTTGGTGATTAGTAGTCATAACTTCAGATCTTTCTTTACACATGTGTAGATACACTTTACACTCTTATCACATGTCTTTTTTTTGTTATCAGTGCTAGGATTGTGCCTTTGATAACTAGATTGACATCTCCATTTTGCTGTGAGCTTAAACTGTCTTGCACATGTCACATTTGATGGAATATGAGCTTATATTTTGACCTAGAACTTTGTAGGTACGTTCTAAGCAAACCTTCACGAGACTTCACTCGTCCACTAGGGACACTTAGTGGTTTAAAAGGCTTAGTGCATACGCTAAATGCATTCGAGAGACCAGCGACAGTGGTATAGTTAGGATTTCCTTAGTTTTGTTTTACTTGAGGACAAGTAAAATTCAGGTTTGGGGGTATTTGATGAGTGCTAAAAAGTGCATATTTCTATATATTTTTCTTGGCATTTAACTCATCTTTTGTGCGTTAATTCTACATTTTATCCCATATTCTGTATTTTCATTGTTTTCAAGAATAAATATTTTTCTTACTTAATTTTATATTTTTAGGTAATAAATAAAGTTTGGATGAATTGCGGAGCGAAAAGAGCAGAAAAGTAGTGAAAAGCCGGAAGAAATTACGCAAGGAAGCCGCAAAGAATGGTGCGCATAAACCCAAAAGACTAGAAATGGGCTCAAGAAGGAAGATTTGTTCTTAAAGAAGATATGGGCTTGGCATACCCAAGGCCCAAAACCCTTACCCAAACTCATTTTGTATATCCATAACCGCCTCCATTCTCAGACGTTAGATGGGATTACATAGAAATCCTACGGTCGCTCCTTCATCATGCATCAAAATCTGAAGTCCTTGTCAAACACCATAGCGCTTAAATTCCAAGCCTTCAGATTAGATTGCATTTGAATCCTACGGTCGCTCCTATGCATGTGCATCAAATCTCGATACTTCCGTTTAACACTACATCACCTAACTCCATCTCGCACCGTTGATTTCGTTGTATCACACAATCCAATGGTCGCTACTAGGCTCATCATTTCTCGCCGTTGGATCATTCTATCAGCTTCATATCCACGGCTCAGAATCGCAAGACATCGAAACTTGATGATCCGCATCACACCGAATCTACCTAACCCTATTTCCCAAACAAAACCAAAAGAAAACCCAAATCGTTTTTCTCCAGCCGACCTTCATCTTCTTCACCCCCATACCCCGTCTGCAACTCCACCACCTCCATCAACTCCACCATCTCTCCCACCTCACCTCTGCAGTACTATCACATCTTCACCAAACCCGACACGACCCATCCCCCTAATTCGAAGTGCTTTAACCCCTCTCACCAACTGACCTAGGTGAGGGTTGATAAAACACCTCAAATTAGGGAGCAATTGCATCAATAGGCGCATGGATAAGAACAGGAAACAGAGATGAAGCATGGGTCAAGGCGAAATCAGAGAGTTGGTGAGTAAATTTCGGATTTTCAAAACCCTAATTTCAAAATTAGGGTTCACAAAAATTGGGTATTTTGTATGCTATAAATAGAGAGTGTGTAGAGCAATTTCGGGGTGTTCTTGGGTCATCCGAGATACCCCCTAATTGGGTTAATTTCATGTTTAATTTCAATTTCCATTTCAAATCAATTTAGGGTTCTTCAATTTTAATTTTTAGGGTTTAGTGTTACTGTTAATTTTGTGATGTTTGATACTTTAATCATGTTATGTTAATCACCATGTTTGTTATGTTCTAATCCACCACTAGGGTGAGAAGACCATTGAACCATGTTGGTTAGCCATTTGGGTTACATCCTGTTG
Source organism: Papaver somniferum (assembly GCF_003573695.1). Taxonomy (NCBI): domain Eukaryota; kingdom Viridiplantae; phylum Streptophyta; class Magnoliopsida; order Ranunculales; family Papaveraceae; genus Papaver; species Papaver somniferum. Next base: position 126,606,262 of record NC_039358.1, on the reverse strand, counting down.
AGCTCAAAACACTTAGGTTAGTGACATTCCAAGGGTTCACTAGCTTGTGATTAGTGGTGCTTTAAACAGACCATTAATGCTAGGGGTCAGTGAGAGTCTGAGGGATTAACAAAGCCATATTAGTTAGAGGCCTAGAACCTAATTGACCTGTGATTGTTTATGCTTTAATCAGATAGGCAATGCTAGGGGTTAATCCAAGGACTTTAGGTAGTTAACTAGACACATGACAAGGTTAACCTAGGTGAACTAGCTAGGTGAAGGGAATTCTCATCCATCTCCATACACTTCATTCCCATCCACAATTTCTCTCCCATGTTCTGTTTTGGTTACGTTTTTCTTATCCAATGCCACTGAATTTTCTTTGTTTCTTTGTCTCTTAACTTCACTGCCTGTCACTAGCTCAGACTATCTAGGCAACTTCAACTCACTCACACCTTGTCTCTGTGGATCGACCCTGCTTGCCCTGTTCTACACACTAGACCCTGTGCACTTGCAGGTATAATGTTTGTGACTCTTTTAGAGAGCTACCACTTAGCAATCTGTATGGACTAACTCCGAAATACTTTGCTAGAGAATCAACTAGACAGTCAGACTCAATCTAGATAAAAGTATCTCAAGGAATCAATATCTCTCTCTTGATTTGATTTTTACTCAAGCTAAAAACAATATCGAGTCTTTATCAAATACAAGGAATAACTTGGACGGTACCAAAGACCAATGTCCAAGGATCAATCAATATCAATCAACAACAAAAGGTTGGATTTCCAATTGATGATCACGAACGCACAACCTGTATTATTTCAATTATATAAAATATAATGCGGAAAAGAAATAACACAGACACCAGAAGTTTTGTTAACGAGGAAACCGCAAATGCAGAAAAACCCCGGGACCTAGTCCAGATTGAATACACACTGTATGAAGCCGCTACAGACACTAGCCTATTCCAAGCTAACTTCGGACTGGACTATAGTTGAACCCCAATCAGTCTCCCACCGATCTAAGGTATAGTTGTACTCCTACGCCTCTGATCCCAGCATGATACTGCGCACTTGATTCTCTTAGCTGATCTCACCCACAACCAAGAGTTGCTGCAACCCAAAATCGCAGACTTGATAATAAACAAATCTGTCTCACACAGAAAAGTCTATCAAAGGATAAATTTGTCTCCCACAGATGAACCCTAGGTTTTGTTCCGTCTTAAGATATGAAATCAAGGTGAACATGAACCAATTGATAATCCGGTCTTATATTCCCGAAGAACAGCCTAGATTAATCAATCACCTCTCTACAATCATTCCTGACTACACAGGCGGTTTGTCGAGGAATCACAAACAGTGAGACGAAGATGTTTGTGACTTCTTTATCTTGCCTATCGGAGAACTCTCACGATCTCAAGCCAGTCAATAGATTATACTCGTACGATAGAAGATGCAAGATCATATCACACAACTACGATAAAAAGTAGTATCGGTCTGGCTTCACAATCCCAATGAAGTCTTTAAGTCGTTAACCTGGTTTTAGAGAAGAAAACCAAAGGTTAAAGGAGAATCGACTCTAGCGAGCGCACTAGTATCACACATACGTGTGGGGATTAGTTTTGCACAATGCTAGATGTTTCCTTTATATAGCCTTCAAATCAGGTTTTTTCCTTAGTTACAAAGCAATCCATATTCACCGTTAGATGAAAATATGATTTAGATTCAAGCTAATATTTCTCAACCGTTAGATCGAAAACTTAGCTTGTCACACACTTGGGTACACGTTTACTGGGTTTGTGAAAACCATGCCCAAACGTGTACGTGTATGTTGGTTTAACATAGTAACCCAAAAGGTTAACCATATGAGCATTTCATATTAACCTTGTTCTTCTTCACCATAACTAGTTCAATTGACTCAAATGAACTAGTTAGAGAATTGTTCAATTGCTATAAGATCTTATGTAACTACACAAGACACAATTAAAACAAAGATGATTTGATTCGATTGAATCGGCTCATGAGCTTTATAGCCACGGTTTGCATAAAGCATTCCTTAGTAATTTAAGTTCATGTTCAGAGCACATCTTTAGATCATAACCACTTAAGCTCACAAACAAGTTCGCGGACTTAAGACAACCGATGGAGTTTTCCAAACTCAGCAGAAAATCTCGGCAAAGTGACTTTCGCTAGTTCGCGGACTTACACGCAAACGAGTTTTTGAAAAATCTCAGCAGAAATTCTCGGTACGGGAACTTCCGTCAGTTCGCAAACTGAGTTTTGAAAGTTGTAGTAAAAGTTCGTTGCTCGGACTTGAATAGATTTTAAAACAAAAATATATACAAAAATATTAACAATATGGGCAAGAGTACTAGGACTAGGATTCCGCCAAATTCATTTCTTAAGGTTCAAATAATAATTCTTTTATCAATAATAGCTCGAAAAATATATTAAATATATCGACTCTAATTTATTGCCAAGATAGATTCTCAAAATATTAGGTGTAAATGTTAAGCATGGGACATCAAATCATCTAAGCTAAGCATGACCCATCAAATCAAATCACAACTAATTAATTTAAATCATAATTTCAATTAAAATTAATGCAAAAGTCATGAAAAGAATTAAATATAATTACCCAAGTGTGAAATAAGGCTTCCTCCATCGCCCTAGTGTTGGGCTTTAGCTTCTCATATTAATCATAATCTCAAAATACATGTATGTTGCTCAAAAGTTGATTAAAATGATAAAAATGAGTAAAACAGTGAATGTACGACCAACAAAAGGCGTCAAAAAAAGAACGATAAAAGACAGGTGCTGCTGATATTTAGACTGCGCTGCGACCCACTGTTGCGCGTCTTAGACACTGTTCATAAACGACTTCCCTCGCGAGTCCGTTCTTCGTGTTCTTAGTGTTCATCATCAGCAGCAGCAGATTTTGGTTAAACTCTGATTTCGTCTTCCCTGGCTCTCCCTAGCTCCCAAAACTCTCGACAAACTTTTCTAAACTCTTTAGCCTTGTATTTATAGTGTTTTAGAACAAAAATATCCGACCATAACTTGCGTATATTCTCCATTTAATCCGATTATTCTCCGCTGTCAATAATAACGATAATTTCCAAAATTAACTCTGTCACACGTTAGAATTGGTTCTGCACACTCCAATTCAGCTCCTCCACGCCTAGTAAGTCGTCGAACGTCCCTTAATCACTTCCATGCATAGCCAAAACACACACAACAACGTGTACAGGGTGTGCTCAGTCTGTGTAGCTCTGTTTTGAGCTCGAGAATCAAATCGATATTTCCAGCCAATTTCGATCAAATTAGACACCCAAAATATCTTCCTTAGGATAAATCACAACTTCCTACCAAGTTTGAGCGATTGAATCGCACTCCAACCCGTTCATTTTGCCGATTGAGAATCTTCCAGAGATGTGTAATTTTTCCCGCCAAAATCTAAATTCAAATGGAGAAGATAACTGCCCCCTAACCAAACTGGGGGTGCGAATAGCAGTTGCCTTGAGGGTGACCTGGGGGTGTCCCTTAGTAATTAGGTTACCCCTTATCCAAAAGCGAGAGTCCCAATAACACTTGTCCTCCGGGTGCCAAAATCAACTTTTCGAGCCGAATTTTCCAAAAATGTTTATTTCCTAAAAATACATAAAAACACAATATTAGTACAAAAAATAGAGTTCCAACAATACGGGCATTGAGGACAAATTAGACACAAAAATGCGTCTATCAAATACCCCCAAACTTATTATTTGCTAGTCCTCGAGCAAAACAAAAAAATAAAACCGAGTTAATTTCGGGTGGGTTTAACAGAGGTGTACCCACAAAAACCATGACTTATAATTGGTCACAAGTATCCAAAGATCTATGAGGACATACATATTCTCAACCTATCTCCAAGTAACTAGAATGCCAGAGAAATTAAAGGTGTCAGTTCTAAAGATGACTGAAGAAAAGGGGAGACACATCCGCACGACTGCTAGATAAAGAGATATCCGCTACACAGCTAGATAAACATTGTAAGATGCGTCCGCTGCTTTACAGCTGGATAAGATTAGGAGAGAGATAAAGATGAGAGGGACATCTGCTACACAGCTGGACTAATTACGTGTGATGAGTTAAACCAGTGCTAGAAAGATCTCGTGCCAGATTGAAAGCAGACTAACAAAGCAACCAAAATGCATCTTTCTTCGACTCTCTCACAGTGCTCAGTAGAAATAACGTCTTCTTCGGTCTTCAATTGTTGATGATAAACTCTCGAACCTCATAGAACCTTGACAATTAACTCTTCTCTTCGATTTCTTGCTTGACTTATAAATTTCTTCTTCCCTATGGCCTTATTGAACAAAAAGAACGTAATGATGTTTCTGTTTTTTTTTTTTTTTTTTGATAAAAACAAAAATTTACATGGCCATGAGAGAAGGACTTTAGAACTTGGATCTTCATAACTTGTGATGTCTTGGTATCATGAACTTCAACAACTTATATCATTTGCTCTTGTAACTTCTTGTAACTAAGTCTTCAACTTTGATTTTTGAATTATTCTTTTCTATTGTTGCTTCTAAACCTTAAACGTCTTCAACTTTTTCATAAATTTTGATGTCACTCCGCTTGTTGATGATGATAAGTTTCTACTGAGAGAGAGTCGTAATCCAGTAACTAAGACTACATTGTGAGGTTGCTCTCTCTTTCTGGCATTTCCTTCTCACCTACTTGCCTTTCCATCATGGATGGTTAGGTCCATCACGGTTACCCTCTAAAAGGAACAAGTTCTCTACTGAATTTCAAGGATCTCAATGTCTTTTTCTCTAATGTCTCAATAGATTGTTATCTCTAGCATTCCAATTTCTATCTTTTCGGTGATAAACAATATGTAAACTTAGCTAACCGGGTACTATGTGACGCTAGAAGTTTCAAAGATGCGATTAAAATGTTTCTCCCATACCCCCAAACTTAAATCTAACATTGTCCTCAATGTTCTAAAGATAAAATTAAAAGCATGAACAAGGAGAAACTGTTACCACTTGAAGAAAAAGAGTTAAGGAAAGATATTACCATGTTGCATGAGATTGGGTTACCTCCCAAGAAGTGCTAAGTTTAAAGTCTTCAGCCAAACTTAGGAAAGGATTAGTCAACTCGAACCATAAAGTAACAGTCGAAATAACTGTGGGTCTTCAAAACGAAATAAAGCTGACCAAAGGAAACTACAATAACCCAAGAAAGTGAACAAGGATAGCATGCCCTTATCTAGTTTCCCGATTAAGATATTTATATCTAATTGTGGTTCAGGTTCAGGTTCTATGAAAGGGTCTAAATAAAATATTTTCCTCGGATGCATTTCCTCATAGGTTGGATCCAAATTATTAGGTCCTAGAGTCTGGAAAAACTCAAATAAGAACTTAGAATCACAAAATAATAATAACCTAAATAACTGAGGATCCTCTAAGTCAATCAGGTTTGACTTACATAATTGACCACAGTGAGAGTAGTGGTCATTCTTAAGCAAATGTGTCGATTCTAATTTCCTAAGGCATTTAGGTCTAGTCTCACAACTTAATATTCGACACATTTGGAATATAAACGTTCCCACAGTTGGAAGAAAACTATTTGGTGGAAAAACAAAATTAATCTTGGTATTATTGCCTGGGTTAACCACATCAACCAGAGGATGGGTTTCTAACAGTTGAGACTCTTGTTGGATATCATTAGGTTCTGGAAAACGAGTATGAAGATAATCTTGTAAGATGGTTGAGGCATTGATGTCAAGTCCCAAGTGAGGGACCTTACTAAGAGTTAAAGCACATGGAGGATGATACTCACCCCCAAACTTAGAGTTTTCAGTGTCTCTAGATAGACTAGTCACAACTTCCCTAATTTGTAGGTCATCAGATTCTTGAAAATGGGAAATTGATTCTTCTAAGTTGTAATCTTGCGGTGAATCCTCACTCATCTCTACGAGTTCATATAAGACTATAGTTTCTAAATCGTATGACTCTAAAACAGTATTCTCAGGATAAACCGGTTCCTCTAAACCTTTGTTGGTTTCGTAAACAGGACATACTACATCGTCTGAAACGGGGGTATCTCTAGTCAAATCCTCGTCCTTTTGAATAGGTGAATAATTTTTAAAATTATTAGGATCTGAACCAGAAATAATATAATCATTATAAGGCTCAACTGGGGTAACAAATTCCTGATCACTATTCCCACACATTTCCGATTCTTCATCAGCACTATCTTCATCATCATAATATAATTTTTGACATCTAATAATTCTCAATCTTTGTTCCAAACTAAGCGGTCTATTTTTATAATACTTCTCATAGATCGTTAGAGGTGATTCCTCAATAAAAGTTGGAGTATCCATATATCGCTTCCCACGCATATATTCACCAAGAGTCATTTCCGAAGACGTCTCTTGATAATGAGAATTTCTAGACATATATTCTCGCAACGTCATCTCAGGTGGCGTCTCCTCAAAAGGATTCATCACCGAAGAAATATAAACTACAGAGGGATTCTATACAATCACAAACAAGGCTGACTCGACTCCACCAAAACAGACCTAAAGATTTCTAGCAAACAAAAAGCATGATGGCTCCACTTAGATTGTTTCTAGACCAGCTTCTATCTTTCGAAAGGCAATTCGTTGCAATTTGAGCAAACCCCTCTGGAATCAATTCGAGTCAAAGTAAGTTAAATTGAGGCGAGGGAAGCTCAGTGGAGCTTTGATACCCAAGGCCTCACCGCTATCACAAGGCGGCGCAGTCACGCATTCAACTCACAGAAACCATCATGAACTTTGGAGTGTGCTTAAAGAGCAACCAATATTTTTCGAACGAGTTTCCTATTAAGCTCGTTACCCTATCGGTCTCGGTCTATTCCAAATTTTAAGCTTGGGTTCGCGTTAGGTTTCGTTTTCCTAAGGCGGGCAAGAAGGGAGCGGTGATGAAATCCAAACCCTTATCTTGTATTGTCCAGGCCTTGCCCTTTACTAGGAATTTAAAAACAATCCAAATTCGTCCTCAATCAATGAATCACCTTAAGGAATATAGTAACTCGCTTACAGGAGATTCGCGAGTGTTTCGATGGACTTACCTCCCGTACCAGACGGGGGATGAACCGTTGAAGTCGACTCGGGCCACGACTCCTATGTCATGTACGAACCCGAGGGGCCGAGACGATATAGTAATCGTCGTCCTTCCCTGCACACAGTTTATATAATTTTTTATTTTTTTTGTTTAATAATACCCTTCCGTAGGGTTAAAAAAAATAAAGTTCAATTGTTTAAAGTCCAAAGTCCAAAATAAATAAATAAAAAATTAAAATTACAGTTTTCCTCACACACTCTAAAAAAATTAAAAATTAAATCCTAAAATTGTCCTTTTTTCTTCTCTTTTCGCTTTTCGCTTTAAGCTTTTTCCTCTCCAAGTCCTTAGTGCTCCACTTCGAACCTGTAAATCAAAGAAAAAAAAGACAAAGTAAAAAGGAACAAATAATAAAAAATAAACCTAAAAAAAATAAAAATAAATCTATATACAAGTCCGCGTCGGCGGCGCCATTTTGTTGTAGTTTTGAAAGTGGTAGTAAAAGTTCGTTGCTCGGACTTGAATATATTTTTAAAACAAAAATATATACAAAAATATTAACAATATGGGCAAGAGTACTAGGACTAGGATTCCGCCAAATTCATTTCTTAAGGTTCAAATAATAATTCTTTTATCAATAATAGCTCGAAAAATATATTAAATATATCGACTCTAATTTATTGCCAAGATAGATTCTCAAAATATTAGGTGTAAACGTTAAGCATGGGACATCAAATCATCTAAGCTAAGCATGACCCATCAAATCAAATCACAACTAATTAATTTAAATCATAATTTCAATTAAAATTAATGCAAAAGTCATGAAAAGAATTAAATATAATTACCCACGTGTGAAATAAGGCTTCCTCCATCGCCCTAGTGTTGGGCTTTAGCTTCTCATATTAATCATAATCTCAAAATACATGTATGTTTCTCAAAAGTTGATTAAAATGATAAAAATGAGTAAAACAGTGAATGTACGACCAACAGAAGGCGTCACAAAAAGAACGATAAAAGACAGGTGCTGCTGATATTTAGATTGCGCTGCGACCCACGGTTGCGCGTCTTAGACACTGTTCATAAACGACTGCCCTCGCGAGTCCGTTCTTCGTGTTCTTGGTGTTCATCATCAGCAGCAGCAGAGTTTTGTTAAACTCTGATTTCGTCTTCTCTGGCTCTCCCTAGCTCCCAAAACTCTCGACAAACTTTTCTAAACTCTTTAGCCTTGTATTTATAGTGTTTTAGAACAAAAATATCCGACCATAACTTGCGTATATTCTCCATTTAATCCTATTATTCTCCTCTGTCAATAATAACGATAATTTCCAAAATTAACTCTGTCACACGTTAGAATTGGTTCTGCACACTCCAATTCAGCTCCTCCACGCCTAGTAACTCGTCGAACGTCCCTTAATCACTTCCATGCATAGCCAAAACGCACACAACAGCGTGTACAGGGTGTGCTCAGTCCGTGTAGCTCTGTTTTGAGCTCGAGAATCAAATCGATATTTCCAGCCAATTTCGATCAAATTCGACACCCAAAATATCTTCCTTAGGATAAATCACAACTTCCTACCAAGTTTGAGCGATTGAATCGCACTCCAACCCGTTCATTTTGCCGATTGAGAATCTGCCAGAGATGTGTAATTTTTCCCGCCAAAATCTAAATTCAAATGGAGAAGATAACTTCCCCTAACCAAACTGGGGGTGCGAATAGCAGTTGCCTTGAGGGTGACCTGGGGGTGTCTCTTAGTAATTAGGTTACCCCTTATCCAAAATCGAGAGTCCCAATAACACTTGTCCTTCGGGTGCCAAAATCAACTTTTCGAGCCGAATTTTCCAAAAATGTTTATTTCCTAAAAATACATAAAAACACAATATTAGTACAAAAAATAGAGTTCCAACAATACGGGCATTGAGGACAAATTAGACACAAAAATGCGTCTATCAATCTTATGTGAACTATGATGCATGGTCTTTAATGACTTTGTATGTTCTTCTTTGTTAATAAAATATTTTTATACGCCTTTGGTAACCACTCTTGGTGTAAATCCGTGCGAAAAAGATTAATTCTACCTTCAAAGGGCAAAGATTATTTTTGCAGTATTAATCTTTATGGTTTTATATATTGCAAATTGTTATGGGATATGTTGTTTACGTCCGTGAACCTGTGACTGTCCCATACTTTATCAAAAGTTAAGTCTTTCATATGTCGATATGCATGTATTGATAAAAAAAGGAATGAACTTTTGACAATACAAAAGTTAACCCTATTATGTCATTATTGATGAAAGATAGGATGAACTTTTGTTGACAAGGATTATGTCTATTGTATGTCATTGTGTAAATGGTGATGGAAAATAGAATGAATCTTGCTTATTCCATAGTATTTGGTCGACCTCCGGTCAACAATTATTTGTGCATATATTGTGTTGTTCCATAAGGTGTATTATGCTGAGCACAATCGACTGAGTTATTCATAGCTTAGTTGTTGCTCTGTGAGGTACTTTACGTCGAGCATGATCAACTAAATTAATCATCCTTGTTTGGTTATTTAGTTGTTGCTCCATAAGTTCTCTTATGTCGAGCATGACCAATTAAATTGATTACTTTTTGTGGTTAATTTGGTTGTGTATTCCGATTAGATTAATTATGGGTTCTCTTGTGATTAATCTAATTGAGTATTTTTTAGTCTCCATAAGTTCACTTATGTAGAGCATTTCCAATTAAATTAATCATGGGCTCTCTTGTGGTTAATTTAATTGAGTATTTTGGATTCAAATTCATACTTGTATGTGTTTGTTATGTCCAAATAAATCCTTCTTTTCTTTTGAAATTAAGGTCGCTCTTGTTGTTCTTTCGGGAATGACATATTATGGGGGAGAGTTCTTATTTGAACTTGTGCTTAATTTCCAAATCTTTGTGGGGAGTGTGGCTGTGGAATATTATAGGGGTTATCTTGTATCTTTATAAACTCCTTGATGAATGCATTTAGCTTCGGATATATGATTGCATCTAAATAAGATGATATGTGCTTTCTTTTGGTCATGAAATGTCTCTTTCGGAAATTTCATTAGGATACCGTTTTCGTACCTTTGCCAATTTTATTGACAAAAAGGGGGAGAATTAATATGTAGTTCACACTACAAATACATATGGTTTTCGAATCCTTATGTAAGGGGGAGTGGTTTCCATGTGAGATGGAGTATTGACTAAGGGGGAGTGATACATATCACCATAGTATTGTTGTTGAACTTGTGATACAATTGAACCTTGACGTTGTATAATGATATTATGACACTGTATAACAATGATCGAGAATTATGTTTTCTCATTGTTATAGCTACGAATTTTCAACAACGATGATGCTAAACTTACAACCTTTGGGATCATTGGATTACTTGGAAGTGACGAAGATTTCGAGTAATGTTGAAGACTATACATGTGGAATAGGAGCTACAAAAGTTTATTTATTTATTTTTTGTATTCCATATGTATTAATAGTTTTGTCACTAAAATTGACAAAGGGGGAGATTGTTAGAGCATTGCTCGGTCAAACTCGCATGCGTTGCTATCTCAAGCATGTTTGTTAATGTTAGTGATCAAAACTATAAGTCGTGATTTCTAGCCTACTATAGCTAAGGTCTCAGACTAGGATAGAAAGTGTAGTTGAGCTCAAGAACTCCATGGCAATCATCATACAAGACGAAGGACTACTCAAGGAACTGGTGGAACTTCATCGACTAAAAGGTATATGGAGACTTGAACTTATCTATCACTCAAAAGTCTATTTACTCTATCTCTTATTCTTGAGACAAAATTCGTTTTGCTATATATACTTTGGTTATACACATTTGCTATTTTCAGTCGAGTTTATCTCGCCTATCTATTTCTCGAAACATGTGTTGGTAAGCATTCGCTTTAGACAAATTCATCTTTACCTAGTGACGAAATTCATGTTATGTTTCAATCACTTTGAAAATTGCTTTGACGAGAAATGGTTTGTGAATAACAACTATATAACGTCCTCTAAGAATGTTTCGATGATTAAAATGAGAGTTTAGAATATATAACCATTGGTGGATATAAGCATTGTTGTGGAAACATATATATATATATATATATATATATATATATATATATATATAAGTCCTTATTCCTTGAACCGAAGTTTGCGAACTTTGTTGATCAAGAGAACCGGAACAAGAGTCGTGAACTCAGTCCGCGAAACCAGTCCGCGAACTGGCGGAAGTTCTCGACCCGAGAAAATCTGCTGGAGTTTGTGGACTCCTTCCGGGAACTTAAGTCCGCGAACCCAGTCCGCAAACTTTATTAGTTATATCTAAATTCGCTTGTTCTTGAACTCATGTTTATATAAACTAAGGAATGCTTTTGCAAACCGTGGCTATAAAGTTCATGAACTGATTCGAGTGAATCAAATATGAAAAAAGCGGGGTCTAAAAACACCACCCAATATTTCGCTTAGCAATCTGTAAGGACTAACTCCGAAATACTTTGCTAGAGAATCAACTAGACAGTCAGACTCAATCTAGATAAAAAGCATCTCAAGGAGATATTATCTCAATCTCTCGATTTGATCTTTACTCAAGCAAATAGAAATATGCAAGTCTTTATCAAAGAGAGATAACTTGGACGGTACCAAAGACCAATGACCAAGGATCAATCAATATCAATCAATAACCAAAGGTTGGATTTCCAATTGATGATCACGAACGCACAACCTGTATTATTTCTATTATATAAAATATAATGCAGAAAAGAAATAACACAGACACCAGAAGTTTTGTTAACGAGGAAACCGCAAATGCAATAAAAACCCCGGGACCTAGTCCAGATTGAATACACACTGTATTAAGCCTCTACAGACACTAGCCTAATGCAAACTAACTTCGGACTGATCTATAGTTGAACCCCTACTAATATCCCACTGATACAAGGTAAAGTTGTACTCCTACGCCTCTGATCCCAGCAGGAAACTGCATACTTGATTCCCTTAGATGATCTCACCCACAACTAAGAGTTGCTGCAACCCAAAATCACAGACTTGATAATAAACGAATCTGTCTCACACAGAAAAGTCTATCGAAAGGATAAATCTGTCTCCCACAGATAAACCCTAGGTTTTGTTCTGTATTTTGATATAAAATCAAGGTAACATGAACCAATTGATAATCCGGACTTATATTCCTAAAGAACAGCCTAGATTAATCAATCACCTCTCTGCAATCCTTCCTGACTACACAAGCGGATTGTCGAGGAATCACAAACAGTGAGACGAAGATGTTTGTGACTTCTTTATATTTCCTATCGGAGAACTCTCACGATCTCAATCCAATCATCGATTGTACTCTTACGATAGAAGATGCAAGATCAGATCACACAACTACGATAAAACTAGTATCGGTCTGGCTTCACAATCCCAATGAAGTCTTTAAGTCGTTAACTCGAGTTTAGAGAAGAAACTCAAGAGTTAATGGAGATCGACTCTAGCGAGCGCATTAGTAGCAAACAGACGTGTGGGATTAAGTTTTGCTCTAGCTAGATGTCTCCTATATATAGCCTTTCAAATCAGGGTTTTGCCTTAGGTACAAAGCAAACTCTATCCACCGTTAGATGAAAACCTGATTTAGATTCAAGCCAATATCTCTCAACCGTTAGATCGAAAGACATAGCTTGTCACACGCACTTGGGTACACGTTTAATGGGTTTGAGAAAACCATGCCCAAACGAGTACACGTATGTTGGTTCAACATGACAACCCAAAAGGTCAACCATATGAGCATCTCATATTAATCATGTTCTTCTTCACCATAACTAGTCAATTGACTCAAATGAACTAGTTAAGAGTTGTTCAATTGCTATGAAATCTTATGTAACTACATAAGACACAATTGAAACAAAGATGATTCGATTCGATTAGAATCGGCTCATGAACATTATAGCCACGGTTTGCATAAAGCATTCCTTAATAATTAATGTTTCATATTCAGAGCACATCTTTAGATCATAACCTCTTAAGTTCACAAACAAGTTCGCGGACTTAAGTTAATCGGTTGAGTTTTCCAAACTCAGCAGAAATTCTCGGATCGAGAACTTCCGCCAGTTCGCGGACTTAGCACACAAACGAGTTTTGGAAATCTCAGCAGAAATTCTCGGTCGAGAACTTCCGTCAGTTCGCGGACTGAGTCTGCGGACTGGGTTCGCGGACTCGGCAAGCCAATTCCACAATCCTACCGATTTCTCTTGATCAACAAAGTTCGAAAACTTTGGTTCAAGGAATACATGGTTATATAATCTAAACTCTCATTTTAATCATTAAAACATTCTCAGAGGGCGATATTCAGTCATGAAGAACAACAGATCTTTCTCGTCAGAGCAATTTCCAAAGTGATTGAAACTTTCATGACTTTCGTCACTAGGTGAAGATAAACCTGATCAAAGCGAAACGCTTTACCAACACATGATTTCGAGTAAAAGATAAGCAATGAATACTAAGCTTGAAATATCAAGTGTATATGATCTAGTCTATATAGCATACGACTTTTGTCTCATAATAAGTAGGAGAAGAATAGATAGACTTTCGAGTGATAGATAAGTTCAAGTCTTCACATACCTTTTTGTTGATGAAGTTCCATGGTTCCTTGGTGTAGATCTTCGTCGTTGTCGTTGAATCAGCATGAAGTCCTTGAGCTCAACTAAACTTTTCCTATCCTAGTCCGAGACTTAGCTAATAGGCTAGAAATCAAGACTTTATAGTTTTGATCACTAACATTGACAAACATGCTTGATGTAGCAACGCATGCGAGGTTGACCGAGCTATGCTATAACAATCTCCCCCTTTGTCAATTTTAGTGACAAAACTATTAATACATATGGAATACAAAAAAGATAATCTTTAGTGGCTCCTATTCTATAGTCCAATCTTCAACGTTTCTTGAAATCTTCGTCCTTCCAAGTACTCCAATGATCCCAAAGGTTGTAAGTTTAGTATCACCGTTGTTGAAGATCCGTAGCTATAACAATGAGAGAAATCGAGATTCTCGATCATTATTATACAATGTCATAGTATTATTATGAACATCAAAGTCCAATTGCATCACGACTTTAATAATAATACTATGGTGATATGTATCACCCCCCCCCCCCCCCCCCCCCCCCTTAGTCAATACTCCATCTCGATCATGGAAACCACTCCCCCTTACACAATGATCCGAAAACCATATGTATTTGTAGTGTGACCTACAATATTTCTCCCCCTTTTTGTCGATAAAATTGGCAAAGGTACAAGAACGGGTTCATAATGAAATTTCCACAAGAGACATTTCATGACCAAAAGAAAGACAACATATCATCTTAATTTAGATGCAATCTTATAGCCGAAGCTAACAACATTCATCAAGGAGTTTTAAGACGCAAGATAACCCCTATAAAATTCCACAGCCGCACTCCCCGCAAGATATTACCATTAAGCACAAGTTCAAAAGAACTCTCCCCCATTTGATGTCATTCCTAAAGGAAAAACAAGAGCGACCTTAATTTCGAAAGAAAAGAAGGAATTTTTATTTGGACACCAAAAACCATGAGAATGATTTTTTATATCCAAAACTCAACCAAAATACTCACAATTAAACCCATGAATATTCTAATTGGAATACGCAATTAAATCAAAACCACAAAAGTGATCAATTTAATTGAAAGTGCTCAACATAAGTAAACTCATGGAGCAACAGGCTACGACTAAGTTAATCATATGGAGGTGACTAACTTAACCGTTCAAGTACTCAACATAAGGAAAACATTACGGAATACGTAACTACATTAACCAATAGAACATGATAGTGTAGCCGTTCATATACTCAACACAAGAGCTTGTGAAATATATGAAAACTCAACTTGATTAATTACAAGAGAGACTATAATTAATCTAATCGAAAAGCAAACAACCAAACTAATCACCGAAGTAATCAATTTAATTATTTTGGGCTCAACATAAGAGATTATGGAACCCCGACTAAGATTATCATGGAACATGACCATCTTAACCGCACATGTACTCAACATAGGAAAGAAACTTATGGAGTACAAACTAAATAACCAAGGTTGATTAATTTAGTTCATAATGCTCAACATATAGCATCTTACGGAACAACCAACAAAGCCAAGGTTAATCGACTTAGTTGTAATGTGCTAAAAATAAGACACACAATGGAGCCTTCACGGTAAAACATAGCAAGATGGATCAATGAAGATCAATACCGTGGATAACATACAAGGATCTATTTTATCTTTGCATCATTATATGCATAACAACATAATAGACTTTATCCTTGTCACACAAAAGATTCAATCCTATTTTCCATCAAATACATGATTGCATAGGCATAATTTTTGTATATGTCAAAAGTCCATTCGTCCTTTCACCAATACGAATACCAATTCATGGACGACTTTACTTTTGACCGCAATATGGGATCTTCAAGTTCACGGATGCAAACAATACATATCCCATAAAAATACTGCAATATAACAAACCAAGAAAATACTGCAATAATCATCATCCTCAAATATTTTTAGAATCTAGAAACATGAAGATGAAAAAGTTGGACATAGCTATCTGTAATCACAATAATTGCTATTCCAAACTCTAGTAATCCTTCAAAAACAAGAACAAATTCTCATCAGAAGTTTCCTAGGCATCAAAACAAAATCGTAATGCACATCTTAACTCATCCAAATTCAAGGTTTCTCATCTCCATTTTTAAGAGAATTCAAAAATAAAGAGAATGCAAAAATAATGAGTTCATTCCGAGTTCGGACGAAGAAGTTACGGCCAAACCAAGTCGACCGAATATCGACGTCTACAGGCAAATACCCATACGGGTTTGCAAACGAATTTTTCAAGTCCGCGAACTTATACACATGGATTTTGAATTTAATAGATGTTATTCATACCTGGTAGGTGTACCATGAAGTCCAAACATCCCGAACTATTATTTTCATACCTAAACATTTAAGAACCTCAAACACATATCAAGTTAGGTAGAAAAGAACGATAAGCAGGGTACATGAATTATTATAAACACAAAAATTGATCAAGTTTATAGTCATACCTTTTTAGAAGAACCCAATTGAATTCTACATCCTTACCGAACATAATCTATTCCCCCCAATTCTTGTGCTTCCCTCATTGTATACATAGCAGGGCATTTCTTGGTGAGTATGCACCTACAACACAATCAAGTTGTGTTGGGGTGAACAATGTCTTGCTCACCACAAGTGACTTTTGGATTATCATGAAAGAGATCGCTTTTAGAACCTTTCACATCCAATTCTATTTTTTCCAAAAAACTTGTTAAGCTCCAACATCATGGATACTGCCTTCCCCATAGTCATGGAATCTTCTGGGAGATCATTCCTTTTCACACTCAAAACATCATTGACTTTCTATGGTATCCACTTTTGAGTGCGTTTAGGAACAACCGGAACCTTCTTCCCGTTACTCTCTTCTAGAATTCTTGGAAGAGAATTGGATTGACAATTAGTATTTCTCCAATTGGAAGCATCGGATCTTGTCTTTGTATTTATGAATTTATCCTTTTGATAACCATTACGATTGTGAAACGGATTCGTATGACGTTTATAGGCAAACCTAGGTTTATCACAACACTGATTCCTTTGCCTAAAGGTTGTATAGTTACAACATGTAACGTTAAGAGGATCAGTCTTCACGTATGACCTTGGTTTCACAACTTCTTGTGATGCCCAAACAAGAACATCATGAAGTTTTTCATTCGTTATACGGAAACGACATCTCCTTTCCAGGTGACCTTTATTCCCGCAATAGTGGCAAACATAAGGAATGTTCTTACCTCGATCCGTGTGTGCTGACTTTGGAGGTTGATATACCTTGATCTTTTGAACCTTAACTGCCGGTGAAGGTATTTCACTTTTGCCATCAGTGGAAACCTTTTGTTGAGAAGAATCACTAGCCTTGACAAATTTTACCTCTTTGCTAATACTTGGAGCACCTATTCCCTTATAGCCCAATCCTCGTGTATCACGATGATTTTTACTTGCTCCTAGCATAGTGGTTAATTTGCTTGAACTAGTATTGAACTTTTTCAAGTCATCTTCCAACATCTTGATTTTATCAAGAGCAGCATCTAAATCAGCCTCAAGGCGTTTCTCTCGAGCGAGACAAGCACTTTTTCTGTCATCAAAACTAATTTGTTGAGAGTTAGACCTTGCTACAGATTATGCAAGTTTCTCTTCCAACAAAAAGTACTTTTGGAGAAGATTATCACATTCAAGTGACTTCATACGTAGGTTTTCCTCAGAATCCTTGAGGATCGATTCTTTAGAGCGATTCGAAACATAAACACTTGCATAACATCTTCTCAACTTCTTATTTGTACGACATAGATTAGTCAGAAAAGGTGTGACATGAGAAGTTGTCATCTTTTTCTTTTCCACCAAATTCAAAAGATTAACATACTTTGGGACTTCCTCATCAACATCTCTATCAATATCTGAATCACCTTCATCAAAAAGTTCATCTAACTGTTCTTCTAGGTGTGTTTCCCAGACTTCAACAGATTCTACATTAAGAGAATGTTTAGATACCGACCTAGATGTGACAGTTTTCTCAGGTGAATCCAAGCTTTGAAAAACATCTGGTAATTTATGAACTGGTACATTATTAGAGATAGACTCGTCCATAATCAGATCGCTACAAACACGGACTTGTTAGGTCTTAAACGTGTTTTCCTACTCTGATACCAATTGAAAAAAGTGGGGGTCTGACAACACCACCCAATATTTCGCTTAGCAATCTGTAAGGACTAACTCTGAAATACTTTGCTAGAGAATCAACTAGACAGTCAGACTCAATCTAGATAAACCCTAGGTTTTGTTCCATCTTTAGATATAAAATCAAGGTAACATGAACCAATTGATAATCCGGACTTATATTCCCGAAGAACAGCCTAGATTAATCAATCACCTCTCTATAATCCTTCCTGACTACACAAGCGGATTGTCGAGGAATCACAAACAGTGATACGAAGATGTTTGTGACTTCTTTATCTTTTCTATCGGAGAACTCTCACGATCTCAAGCCAATCAATCGATTGTACTCGTACGATAGAAGATGCAAGATCAGATCACACAACTACGATAAAAGTAGTATCGTTTTGGCTTCACAATCCCAATACAGTCTTTAAGTCGTTAACTCGAGTTTAGAGAAGAAACTCAAGAGTTAATGGAGATCGACTCTAGCGAGCGCACTAGTAGCACACAGACGTGTGGGGATTAAGTTTTGCTCTATATAGATTTCTCATATATATAGCCTTTCAAATCAGGGTTTTTCCTTAGGTACAAAGCAATTCTATCCACCGTTAGATGAAAACCTGATTTAGATTCAAGCCAATATCTCTCAACCGTTATACCTAAAGACATAGATTGTCACACACACTTGGGTACACGTTTACTGGGTTTGAGAAAACCATGCCCAAACGAGTACAGGTATGTTGGTTCAACATGACAACCCAAAAGGTCAACCATATGAGCATCTCATATTAATCATGTTCTTCTTCACCATAACTAGTTCAATTGACTCAAATGAACTAGTTAAGAGTTGTTCAGTTGCTATGAGATCTTATGTAACTACACAAGACACAATTGAAACAAAGATGATTCGATTCGATTAAAATCGGCTCATGAACATTATAGCCACGGTTTGCATAAAGCATTCCTTAATAATTAATGTTTCATATTCAGAGCACATCTTTAGATCATAACCTCTTAAGTTCACAAACAAGTTCGCGGACTTAAGTTAATTGGTTGAGTTTTCCAAACTCAGCAGAAATTCTCGGGTCGAGAACTTCCGCCAGTTCGCGGACTGAGTTCGCAGACTTAGCACACAAACGAGTTTTGGAAATCCCAGCAGAAATTCTCGGTCGAGAACTTCCGTCAGTTCGCGGACTTGGCAAGCCAATTCCACAATCCTACCGATTTCTCTTGATCAACAAAGTTCGAAAACTTCGGTTCAAGGAATACATGGTTATATAATCTAAACTCTCATTTCAATCATTGAAACATTCTCAGAGGGCGATATTCAGTCGTGAAGAACAACATACCTTTCTCGTTAGAGCAATTTCCAAAGTGATTGAAACTTTCATGACTTTCATCACTAGGTGAAGATAAACCTGATCAAAGCGAAACGCTTTACCAATACATGATTTCGAGTAAAAGATAAGCAATGAATATTCAGCTCGAAATATCAAGTGTATATGATCTAGTCTATATAGCATACGACTTTTGTCTCATAAAAAATAGGAGAAGAATAGATATACTTTCGAGTGATAGATAATTTCAAGTCTTCACATACCTTTTTGTTGATGAAGTTCCACGGTTCCTTGGTGTAGATCTTCTTCGTTTTCGTTGAATCACCATGAAGTCCTTGAGCTCAACTATACTTTTCCTATCCTAGTCCAAGACTTAGCTAATAGGCTAAAAATCAAGACTTTATAGTTTTGATCACTAACATTGACAAACATGCTTGATATAGTAACGCTTGCGAGGTTGACCGAGCTATGCTCTAACAAAATTGTTTTTGCTTCGATTGTGTCTTGCGTAGTTACATAAGATCTAAGCAATTGAACAACTCTCTAACTAGTTCATTTGAGTCATTTGAACTAGTTATATGGCTAACCATTTGGTTAACTATTGTTGAACCAACAAATGTTCATGTTTGGGTACGGTTACATAAACCCAAAATAGTACATTTCATGTGTGTATAACAAGCTAAGTTTTCTATCTAATGGTTGAGAAATATTAGCTTGAATCTAATCAGGTTTTCATCTAACGGTGAATATTGAATGCTTTGTTACCAAGCTAACATTGATTGCAAACCCTGATTTGAAAGACTATATAAGGGAGAACTCTAGAAACTGGGAAACATAATCCCCACACCTCCTGTGTGATACTAGTTGCATAAGCTAGAGTCAATTCTCCTTTAACCTTTGGTTTCTTCTCTAAACCAGGTTAACGACTTAAAGACTTCATTGGGATTGTGAAGCCAGACCGATACTACTTTCTCGTAGTTGTGTGATCTGAACTTGCTGATTCTATCGTGTTGAGTACAATCGTAACGATTGGCTTGAGATATTTATCTCCGATAGGCAAGATAGAAATGTAATCACAAACATCTTCGTCTCATCGTTTGTGATTCCACAATATCTTCTTTCGCCGCGTCGATTAAGATTATTGTGAGGTGATTGATAATACTAGGCTGTTCTTCGGGAATATAAGTTCGGGTTATCAATGAGTTCATGTTCACCTTGATTTATCAAAAGACGGAATAAAACTCGTAGGTATATCCGTGGGAGACGGATTTATCTATTACCGTAGACTTTTCTGTGTGATACAAATTTGTTTATTAAAGTCTTCGAATTTGGGTCGTAGAAACTCTTAGTTGTGGGCGAGATCAGCTAAGGGAATCAAGTGCGTAGTATCCTGCTGGGATCAGAGATGTAAGGAGCGCAACTGTACCTTGGATCAGTGTAAGATTGATTGGGGTTCAACTACAGTCCAGAACGAAGTTAGTTTGAACTAGGCTAGTGTATGTAGCGGCTTAATACAGTGTGTGTTCAATCTGGACTAGGTCCCGGGGTTTTTCTGCATTTACGGTTTCTTCGTTAACAAAATTCTGGTGTCTGTGTTATTTCTATTCCGCATTATATTTTGTTATATAATTGAAATATCACAGGTTGTGCGTTTGAATCAATCAATTGGAAATCCGACATTTGGTTGTAGATTGAAATTGATTGATCCTTGAACATTGGTCTTTGGTACCGTTCAAGTGATTTCTCTTTTATTCAATTAGACTTGCAGATTTCTATTTGCTTGAGTAAGAATTGAATCAAGAAAGAGAGATATAACTCTTTGATATACTTTATTAAGATTGAGTCTTATTGATTCTCTTGAAAGTATATTGGAGTTTGTTCATACAGATTGCTAAGTGAAATATTGGGTGTGGTTGTTGTACCCCAACTTTTTCAATACCGCTGTAAATGGTGGATTTTAGTTCAGGGCTAAGATTGTAAAACCGAATTTATACGCTGACATCCTGCAAAGGATAAAGACACTAATAAAATGATGAATACTTCTTCACTTCGCTAATTCATCCAGGTTGGAGCATGTGGCAAAAATCTCTTGTACCCTGTGAATTTATAACATTATCAATTAATACATGACCAGCCTTGTATTTCCTGTGTTGTTCCCGCTGAACTCTCATTATTAGTGCGGCATGACGACTGAGTGTTGCTCTCAGCAAAAACATGAATCTCCAAGTGTTAATAATGAGGCATGCACAAAATACCCGTACAGGCTACATCTCTCGGTGTTATACTAGCCCGATTAAGCATAATTGAATCTGGACTATCCATATCAGTCTCAGAAGTAATCACAACCACGCAAGTTGACCGCATGATTTAACCAGCCTATACGATCCTCAGCAGGAGCAGGCTACCACCTTGACGACCACCAGCGGGCCCACTTATGCGCTGGTCGGTCGAATACCTTTCATGCCTCCCAAACTACCACCGAACACCAGCCTGAAGTTGGATGTCCAGGCTGGTATAGAGCGATTTGGAGGAGTCGTGCGAACAAAAGCCGTCTATGGCAGTCTCAAATTCATCACGTCCGTCTAACTTCACCGGCGTGGTTGGACGGCGTGGATCGTCCCATGGCCGGTTGGACAAGTATTGTCCTGCACACCGGCGGTCCCCCTTCACGCCTGCATAATCGATCCTCCCCTGACCTAGCCACATAATCACGTACGGTTGCCCAAAGTTCGTCCGTCGTGAGGTTTAAAGGGTCGCATGAAATTCCACTAAAGGTCTCAAATTGATCACGACCATCCAACTTCACCAGCATGATTGGATGGCTTAGATCGGACCCATAACCCTCAGGCACGTATTGGCATGTTCACCACCGGACCAATGTGGGCCCCACATGGTCGGCCTTCCCAAAAGAGAAGCGTGGCTTGTCAATTCGTCCAGCTAAAGTAGCGTGGACATGAAACCCTAATTAGGGTTTACGGCATATCACATGTGTCGCAAATCAGGCACAACCGTCCATCTTCGCAAGCATAGATGGAGGGTGTAGATGTAGATTCAAAGGGTCCCAAACATGTTAATACAATCACCATGGGCCCATCTACATATGTGACCAATCGACCAAGACCGACCACGGTTTGGCGCCTCGATTCGTGCGCCCAAACTAGGCATGTCGCACGGTTTTCTGTTGCAAACCGATCTCGACCACTCAACTTTGCTGGACAAATTGAGTGGCTTAGATCACATCTTCATGGAACGGGGAGGTATGGACGTGTACACCAGCACGCCATCTACACGCCTGACTGATCGGCCAAGTCCGACTATGGCTGGACGTCCCGAAACGCGCGCCCGAAGTAGGCATGACGCGCGGCCCTCAACTCCTTTGCGGCATGGTATTTCTGTCGCAAATCAATCTCAGCCGCTCCTCTTTGCCGGACAAATTGAGTGGTCTAGATTGCACCTTCATGAGACAGTGGGGTACAGACGCCTACGCCGGCATGCCGTATACATGCATGACCGATCGGCCCTGCCAAAAGCGTCTGCCATGCTTGCATTCGACCAAGATAAAGGTTGGTGTTTGAGCACCTCCTAAACCCTAATCCGACGGTCGCAGATGTGGGTCACAAGTCATCTCGTCCGTCCAACTTGTACAGCTTGGACGGACAGCCTAAGACAGGAGTTAGGCGACCAATGAGGCATCACCACGATCGTCGTCCACCACTCTTCCACA
The DNA here is from genome assembly GCF_003573695.1 of Papaver somniferum. Taxonomy (NCBI): domain Eukaryota; kingdom Viridiplantae; phylum Streptophyta; class Magnoliopsida; order Ranunculales; family Papaveraceae; genus Papaver; species Papaver somniferum. The sequence goes on along the minus strand of NC_039358.1, from coordinate 126,583,314 downwards.
CAGAGTGATCGGCCAAGTCAGGGGTTACCTGTACAACCTCCAAACAATCACTCGAAGATGGCTGGACGTGATGCTATTTTAAGATGCTTGATCCGCGACTTACTCCGTTTAGCCTTAAAACAGCGATGCTTCATACATGCTGAATGTATTCAACGCATTACATGCTGAATGTATTCAACGCATTACATGCTGAATGTATTCAACGATATTTCATAAGTATCGAATTCCTAAATAACTTAGTTATTTAATCTAGCATCACATGCTACTTTCTTTGGGTCCCACAATCCACACACTCGAGACATTAATCATGTCACAAACTGGGGGATACATACTGGGGTATTAGTCTGGCGGTTTACAGCGTGCAGCGCACAACGCGCCATCACAAGAACGTGTCAGGAAGACATGGACGGTTAGTGATGATGGGAGAAGTGGGCAAGATTGATCGTGTGACACTAAAAAACGCAACTCCACTACTCCATCACTCAACTTCCTCCACTTCCCACGAGAGACGAGGGTTAGGCTTAATGACTTGTATAAATAGGTTCTCCTCCCTATTTTTCAAACGGAACAAGACAAGACAGAAACCTAGTGTTGATACAATCATATTCAAACACCATAACTGATAGCTTACACTCTGCAAGCCAGTTCAGCTTTCTGATACAAGTCATACACAGCCAACACCTTCACAATCTCAACACCTTCTTCGCTTCCCTCCCTAAGATCAACCCAATCTCCTTCACTTTGTGACCGAAGCAAGTCTGGAACGACCATTTCTTGGTTTAGGCCAGAATTGTACATATTGATTTCTCGAATCAAAAGCACTCCCGTGCAGTGCATTTGTTTATGGTTTAGATTTATTTCTCATCCACACACCCCAAATTACCAAAACCGGCAGATATAGTTTTCACCCATAAACAATTGGCGACCACAGTGGGAGATTAGTCTCTTGGTTGCAAAATTAAATTCTCGATATTCATTCCAACCTTCTCGATTTTGGGGACATATTTTTTTCCGATTCAATCATTAACCTATTCGTTTTTCGGTTTTCATCTCACGATGTATCTTCGCCCGCTAGATTCTTCAGAAATCATAAATGATTCAGATATCATGGGAAGTGTGGCTAGAATGCTGGAGGATGTCCTGAAAAATCAAGCTGGTATCGCTAGAAGGCATAGCGAAACATTCCGCCTTTTGAACGATATAGCAGCCCAATTACAAGAAGGATCGGAAGGCATTTACCCAGATGGTGCAAGAAACGCTGAATCCTTATCTAGAAGTCATGCCTTTACCAGCAGAGATGCAGAAAGAGTGCGTAGCCACATGGGACTCAGGAGAGACGAGCAACATGGTCCAGATGGCAACAGATACTCGAGACAACTCCGTAGAAGAAAAGACTTGTCCGGGATGCCACATCTGCCGGATAAAGAAAGGGAGCCTGCAGCTTACGGATCCTTGCTGGAAGATTTGTACCTCAAAACTCTTGCCGAAGCTCAGAAGACTACCCAATCCACAACGACCTTCCAGCCAGGTGAAGAAATGCTCGAGGATGGAGAGATCAGTCAAAGAACACGTGAGTACAGAGGATGGGAGCGTTCAATTCATTCACCCAGCAGTGATATTACGACGCCTTCCACATTCCGTCACCCAGTCAAGCGATCCGCAGATATGATGACACACACTGGTCTTCCAACTCTGTCTCCGAAGCGTGCTTCACATCAAATCCACATAGAGACGTCACGACGTCCACTAGCGCAAGAAAAGCTAGACTCAAGGTATATACATTTCCCGTTCCCAATGAAAAAGATTTTGGAGATGCTGGAGGCGTGGGTACGAAACCAAGAGGTGGAGCTACCTCGTGTATAGCGTCCACCGACCGATCAAGAAATAATGGATCCGAGATATTGTCATTATCACCGGTTCCGTCACCACCCTACCAGTGAATGCAACGCCTTGAAGCGCACTGTTCAGAAGAAGCTTAATTCAGAAGAGTAGCTTTCCCTCTCTGAAAATTAGTGCGGACGATTTCCTTGGAGAGGTTGCTTGGAAGATTCAGTTTCGTGCAAATGAGGCTCCAAAGACCAAGTAAGTTCTATCAAACAATTTTACGAGAAAGATAGTTTTAGAATTTACTGGGGACTTGACATCCCACACACAGAGAAAGAGATTCACTGATCAAACATCATGTTTGTTTCCTTTTCACACGATATTTACAATTTCATGTGACATGTATAATCATTCGTAACCAAGACGCAAATTCTATTTAGAATAATCTCTTTCAGAAAATCAATTGTTCACAAAACTATCTCAAAAAATAAACCAGTTCAAAATTCAACCACCTATTAGTTCAAAACCTGAAATCAAATTGTGAAAGGAAATCCTCACAATCACTCAAAAGCATCTAAAGAAAGAACACAAGTAGGCGGCACGAATCCTTCAAGGAAAGTCCTTCAGCAACAACTCATCCTTCTGAGAAAGAGTAGCTTTCATCCTTTGGAGTGCGGCCTGTTTCAGCTTCAACTCCTTAGACAACTTTTCAACCTCTTCTTCCTGGCGAGCAATACAGTCTGCAGAAGGAATTTCGTTTTGCAATTTCTGAAGCTCCTGGATTTCAGAGAACCCTTTGAAGAACCAAGGAGCGTTGAAGTCGTACTGCACAAACACGTCCCGATGGCACCTCCAGTCTTCAATCATCTCCTCAGAAACGGTTCGACCAGTCGTGACGCTCATCCCGTGAATGGAGAATAAAGCTTCTTGGACGTGGTTGACCAATGCAAGGCGACTTTTGAGCTTAGTGGTGGTAGAAATGTGGCCATGCTTCTTCCATATCACCGTGTATAACTCCTCGAACTGAGCCGACACACTGAATCCCCCAACCAACACATGACCTGCATGAGGGGTATCGAAGGGAGGATCGAAGATAGCACGAGGAACAACATGTTGCATTACCAATGGTTCACCAATCACAAGAGGAATTTCAGAAGAAGTCACCATGACGGCTTCATCATTTGGAACCTGCTCAGGAAATTCCGTCTCAACAATCGCAGATGTTGTTTCTCCTGCATTCCTCCTGATGTTTGCTTCACTCTGAAGGCTGATTTCTGTCATGACCTCATCTATAAGTTCAACGAAACCACTCCGACACCCACCAAGTGTAAAAGCATTTCGTGTCTTTCTTCTCCTTCTCCAGATCATCGAATTCTCCCACCTTTCGAAGTATAGCATTATAATCACGACGTTCTGCATCAGAAAGTTTATAGAAGAAGCTTCCAGCGACAGGCATGTTTATCAATGCAGCTACGCTTTCCAGAGTAATGGTCATATCTCCCAATCTACATATGGTTGTATGAGTAGAGATACGCCACAGAGAAATGAGAGTGATCAAGCCTGCAACATCTTTATTAACTTGAAGAGTGGCGGATGCCATGACTGCATCAAGGATTTGCGCTTTGATCAAATTAGCCTTAATCTCTTATTATTCAGCATGCGTTTCATCCATCCTTCATAAGGACCCAGCGGGGTATGACAAATCTTGAAGTCAATAGGTGAAGGTGGATACTCATTTCTCCGAAGACAGAATCTCATCACAAGTGCTGAAGAAGAGGATGGATCAACTTCCATATTTTCTGAACCAGAGAGCAGGACTATCTTGTGAGAAGGATGCTTTCTAATGTTCGGAAAAGGCACGGTGAACAGTTCATCATCTATGTTTGGCATATCTTTGAAGTTGTCAACACTCCCCGACTTGGCATCAGTATTATCCCCAGAAGACATCTTAACATGAGCCCTTTTTTTCATTATACAATAAAAGGCAGGGGACTCAGTACTTGTATGAAAACGCATGGGATGTGTAGTCACACGACAAAACAAACATTCACGTTGGAGCACACAAGGCTGGGACAATCATACAAACAAGGCTGGTATTGAGCCACGTCAGCAAACGAGGCCGGTGTTGATAAGTCCACGAAACCGGTCGAGACTACAGGGCTAATATCCCCAATCAAGACTGATATCATGACAGTAGGCTGGTATTAGGCCACACAAGTCGGTATTGGTCAGGACCGATCAAGGTCACAAGTCTGGTATTGGGCCAAGTCAGCAAGCAAGACCGGTCGAGGTCACAAAACTGGTATAGGGTCGATGTTCAATCAGGCGTACATAGTGGGAGTCACGTTCAACCGAGCATATATGGTGGGGCCCGCATTCATTTGCACGTATTATAACACGGTTTTATTTATTCATGGGAGTCGTGTCTACGAAATTCAAGCCAAGGGTTTTTCAAGCTATAACCTAAAAGCTAGGTTTTGCATGCAATAATGGAAAAAGAAGCAAAAACAACATATTCATGGATTCACGGCTTGTTTACTAAGCAATCCTAGCAATATCGGCGGTTTTGCTATCAACTTCGGTGAGGAACTAATCATGATAAGTCTTGCAAAAGGAGTTTACCTAAACAATTAGGGTTTTCAAAAAAAAAAAAAAAAACGAACAAAGAGAGGATGACGAAGCACCTACCTGACGGACGAATAGCGGCGGCGGAGATGAAGTCCAGCGACGTGCGGCAGCGTCAGCAACACGTCCAGCAGCAGCACGTCCGGCAACGACGAGGATCGTGAATGGGAGGATCTAGGCGAGCGAAGGAGAAAAAAAAGAAAAAAAAAGGGGTCGGTCCCCTTTTATACAAGAGCAATTAAAGAATCCCAATAGAAGCAGGATTCCTTTACCAGCTCGAACACCCAAGGGAGGAAGCCGGTCCCGCCAAGACTCCGCGGTCACACCCGGCACAGGCGGTCAAGGCTTCTCCAGGTAAAAATTCCTTTGTATAGACCTCTTATGTTGTATGCGTCACCATCTCATGCCTACCCCACAATGATGCAACCATTATGTGCTAGGCAGGGGACTTAATGTTGATGGTGGATTTTAGTTCATGGCTAAAATTGTAAAACCGAATTTATACGCTGACATCCTACAAAGGATAAAGCCACTAATAAAATGATGAATACTTCTTCACTTCGCTAACTCATCCAGGTTGGAGCATGTGGCAACAATCTCTTGTACCCTGTGAATTTATAACATTATCAATTAATACATGACCAGCCTTGTATTTCCTGTGTTGTTCCCGCTGAACTCTCATTATTAGTGCGACATGACGACTGAGTGTTGCTCTCAGCAGAATAACATGAATCTCCAAGTGTTAATAATGAGGCATGCACAAAATACCCGTACATGCTACATCTCTCGGTGTTATACTAGCCCGATTAAGCATATTTGAATCTGGACTATCCATATCAGTTTCAGAAACAATCAAAATCACACAAGTTGGCCGCATGATTTAACCAGCCTAGACGATCCTCAGCAGGAGCAGGCTACCACCTTGATGACCAACAGCGGGCCCACTTATACCCTGGTCGGTCGAATACCTACCATGCCTCCCAAACTACCACCGAACACCATCCTGAAGTTGGATGTCCAGGCTGGTATGGAGCGATTTGGAGTAGTCGTGCGAACAAAAGCCGTCTATGGCAGTCTCAAATTCATCACGTCCGTCTAACTTCACCGGCGTGGTTGGACGGCGTGGATCGTCCCATGGCCGGTTGGACAAGTATGGTCCTGCACATCGGCGGGCCCCCTTCATGCCTGCATAATCGATCCTCCCCTGACCTAGCCACATAATCACGTACGGTTTCCCAAAGTTCAGTCGGCATGAGGTTTAAAGGGTCGCAGGAAATTCCACTAAAGGTCTCAAATTGATCACGACCATCCAACTTCACCAGCATGATTGGATGGCTTAGATCGGACCCATAACCCTCAGGCAGGTATTGGCATGTTCACCACCGGACCAATGTGGGCCCCACATGGTCGGCCTTCCTAAAAGAGAAGCATGGCTTGCCAATTCGTCCAGCTAAAGTAGCGTGGACATGAAACCCTAATTAGGGTTTGCGTCATATCACATGTGTCGCAAATCAGGCACAAACGTCCATCTTCGCAAGCATAGATGGAGGGTGTAGATGTAGATTCAAAGGGTCCCAAACATGTCAATACAATCATCATGGGCCCGTCTACATATGTGACCAATCGACCAAGACCGACCACGGTTTTCGCCTCGATTCGTGCGCCCAAACTAGGCATGTCGCACTGTTTTCTGTTGCAAACCGATCTCGACCACTCAAATTTGCCGAACAAATTGGGTGGCTTAGATCACATCTTCACGGGACGGGGAGGTATGGACGTGTACACTAGCACGCAATCTACACGCCTGACTGATCGGCCAAGTCCGACCATGGCTGGACGTCCCGAAACCCGCGCCTAAAGCATGCCCGATCGGCCCTGCCAAAAGCGTCTCCCATAATTGGATTCGACCAACCTAAAGGTTGGTGTTTGAGCACCTCCTAAACCCTAATTCGACGGTCGCAGATGTGGGTCGCAAGTCATCTCGTTCGTCCAACTTCTCCAGCTTGGACGGACAGCCTAAGACAGGAGTTGGGCGACCAGTGAGGCATCACCACGATCACCGTCCACCACTCTTCCACACAGAGTGATCGGCCAAGTCAGGGGTTACCTGTACAGCCTCCAAACGATCACTCGAAGAAGGCTGGACGTGATGCTATTTTAAGATGCTTGATCCACGACTTACTCCGTTTAGCCTTAAAACAACTATGCTTCATACATGCTGAATGTATTCAATGCATGCATAGAATTCACACGATATTTCATAATTATCGACTTCCTAAATAACTTAGTTATTTAATCTAGCATCACACGCTACTTTCTGTGGGTCCCACGATCCACACACTCGAGACATTAATCATGTCACAAACTGGGGGATACATAATGGGGTATTGGTCTGGTGGTTTACAGCGTGCAGCGCACAACGCGCCATCACAAGAACGTTTCAGGAAGACATGGACGGTTAGTGATGGTGGGAGAAGTGGGAAAGACTGATCGTGTGACACTAACACACGCAACTCCACTACTCCATCACTCCACTTCCTCCACTTCCCACGAGAGACGAGGGTTAGGCTTAATGACTTGTATAAATAGGTTCTCCTCCCTATTTTTTCAAACGGAACAAGACAAGACAGAAACCTAGTGTTGTTACGATCGTATTCAAACACCAGAACTGATAGCTTACACTCTGCAAGCAAGTTCATCTTTCTGATACAAGTCATACACAGCCAACACCTTCACAATCTCAACACCTTCTTCGCTTCCCTCCCTAAGATCAACCCCATCTCCTTCACTTTGTGACCGAAGCAAGTCTGGAACGGCCATTTTTTGGTTTAGACCAGAATTGTACAGATTGATTTCACGAATCAAAAGTACTCCCGTGCAGTGCATTTGTTTAGGGTTTAGATTCATTTCTCATCCACACATGGATAGGAGGAAGTACCCTGATGCGAAATTCCAATTGATGTACACGAGTTTGCACTCAAGCATACTAAAATTCATATATAAGTGACAGAGCTCTACTCAGATAGTCTCAATATGGACATCATATCTAGAGTCAGCAAATCACATGGATAAATTAAGAAGATGGATTTGGAGAAAAACGTAGATGGTTTTGATGTTGACTAAGGTGAACAGTGTTTCCCATATCTGTCTGATGGCCACTGCCAAGATGAACCTATCCTAATGGACTGAGATACCGGTCTGATTAATATCAACACAACTGGCATATCCAAGGGAACCAGTGGTCGGTAATCCTAACTCTAGGTCAACACAACTGGCATATACAAGGGTACCAGTGGTCGACTTTATTGAATTTATTCCGGTTGGTCTGGTGGTACGGTCTCAAAAAAAAAATTTAACTAGATGATTTGATCTTTTGGATCCAAGCGCATGCTTTTTGTCAGCAGATTACATGATAGTTCCCATGGATCCTGCGTTCCACACTTGCTTAGGCGACGGAAACAGGGAAAACACACACATATTGCTGTCCAAGTGTTATTATTTTTTTTAACGGTGTGTCAATCACTTTATTTCACTCTAGCAGTGGTAAAAACTTGATTCGTAAGCCCCACCTAATCACTTAGAGAAACATATTTTTAAAAAGAAAACAAAATAAAAACAGAAGTGAAAAGGACTCAACGAGATATGGCGAAACTACCATGTTATTTCTAACACCTGAGCTCTGTGCTTTTATGAATAGACTCTTTAGATGTTTCCATCTACTCATATTGGTTCCTCAACTCCTACAACCAAGATTCTTCCATCCACTTAGATTGGTTAGTGTCATCCTTAATAGGCATAAATTTCTAGGCTCTGGAGTTTAATTTTATTTTATTTTTTATTTTAAAAAAAAAAACTAACTCAAAGTTTTTCCCTCACCCCCAAACTTAAATCTAACATTGTCCTCAATGTTTCAAAATGAAAGTACAGTACCAAAAAATATAAGTAACAAGAGGAAACAATAAAGAGAGAAGTCAGAAAGATAGTACCTGGATGAAGCTTAGCAATCCTTTAATGGGGAATAAGACAAAAAGTAAAAACAAAACTAATGTACGACAGTAGAAGGGTCCTCCAGAGGGACCTTAATATCACCATGTATGGGTTGCCTCCCAATAAGCGCTAAGTTTAGTGTCGTCAGCCAGACTTTGTTACCCGTAAAAATCAATCCTGGTAGACAGGATCTCTCAGCTCTGATTCTTCTATTGCATGACTGGGTAACTCCAAGAATGGTTTCAACCGTTGACCGTTAACCTTGAAAGTTTCTCCTTTATTAGGATTTTTAACTTCAACTGCATCATGAGGAAAAACAATTTTGACAAAGTATGGTCTGGTCCACCGAGACCTCAATTTACCTGGGAAAAGATGTAGACGAGAATTGTAAAGGAGAACTTTTTGACCTGGTTCAAATGTCTTTGGAATAATCGATTTATCATGAAATATTTTTATTTTCTCCTTGTAAATTTTCGCACTCTGGTAAGAATCATTACGAATTTCTTTTAACTCATTGAGTTGTAGTCTACGGTGATCACCAGCATTAGATAGGTCAAAGTTTAGCCATTTAATGGCCCAATAAGCTCGGTGTTCTAATTCTGCAGCCAAGTGGCAGGCTTTACCGAAGACAAGTCTATATGGAGACATTCCAAGTGGAGTCTTAAAAGCGGTTCAGCAAGCCCATAATGCTTCTACTAAGCGTAGAGACCAATCTTTTCGGGTAGGGTTTACGGTCTTTTCTAAAATTTGTTTAATTTGCCTATTAGACACTTCAACTTGGCCACAAGTTTGTGGGTGTTAAGGTGTAGAAACCTTATGGGTAATGGAGTATTTCTTCATGAGCGTCTCGAAAGACCGGTTACGAAAATGGGAACCTCCATCACTAATGATTGCTCTAGCCATACCAAATCGAGAGAAAATATTGTCTCTAACAAACTTGAGCACGACGTGGCGATCATTTGTCTTGGTAGCTATTGCTTCAACCCACTTAGACACATAGTCAACAACTAATAAGATGTAAAAGTTGCCATAGGAATTGACAAAAGGGCCCATAAATCTATACCCCACACATCAAATATTTCTATTATTAGTATAGCACTAAGTGGCATCATATTACGTCGGGTCATCTTTCCTAACTTTTGACATCTATCACAACTTTGACAAAATAGGTGGGAGTCCTTAAACAGAGTTGGCCAATAAAGACCGAATTGTAAAACCTTTGCAGCTGTTTTCTTAGAACTAAAGTGACCCCCACAAGCTCCAGAATGAAAAAAAAAAAGTCAGAACACTGGAGATTTCGTTGTCAGGAATACAAATATTTGAATAAGTATGTATCATCCCAGAAAAAGTATTTAACCTCAGACAAGAATTTAGCTCTATCCTGTTTAGACCAATGGTCGGGCATTTGACCAGTTACCAAATAATTGACAATGTCTGCAAACCAGGGTATCAAAGAGATGGAAAATAATTGTTCATCAGCGAACGTGTCAAGGATCGGTTTCTTGTCATCTCTGGTCTCATCAAGGATACGGGATAAATGGTCAGCTACTACATTTTTGGAGCCCTTATTATCACGAATATCTAGAGTAAATTCTTGGAACAACAATACCCATCTAATCAGCCTAGGTTTTGAGTCCTTCTTGGAAAGGAGATATTTGAGTGCGGCATAATCAGAGTAAACTATGACCTTAAACCCTTGGAGATATGATCTAAATTTCTCCAAAGCAAAAATGATGGCTAATATTTCTTTCTCAGTAGTGGTGTAGTTTAACTGGGCATCGTTTAGGGTCTTACTCGCATAATAAATTACACTAGGTACTTTATCACGTCGTTGGCCAAGGACAACACCAACCACATAATCGGACGCACCACACATGAGTTTAAATGGGAGGTTCCAATCGGGTGGTTGGATGATAAGGGAAGAAGTCAACAATAATTTTAGATTCTCAAAAGCTGCAACACATGCTTCATCAAAAACAAATGCAGTAACTTTAGCAAGTAGGTTCGATAGAGGTAAGGGAATCTTGCTAAAGTCTTTGATGAAACGACGATAAAATCCAGCATGACCAAGGAAAGATCTAACATATGTTACATTCTTAGGTGGTCTTAATTTATAAATTAGTTCAACCTTGGCTTTATCAACTTTTATTCCCTTAGAGGACACCACATGTCCTAACACTATTCCAGATTTAACCATAAAATGACACTTTTCCCAATTAAGGACTAAGTTCTTTTCTTTACAACGTTCTAGAACAAGGGTAAGGTGGTGCAAGCATTCATCGAAAGAGGATCCAAAAACCGAAAAATCGTCCATAAAGACCTCGAGAAATCGCTCGACCATGTCCGAAAAGATACTTAGCATACAACATTGGAATGTTGCGGGTGCATTACACAACCCAAAAGGCATACACATGTAAGAAAAAGTACCAAATGCACATGTGAAGGTTATTTTCTCTTGGTCCTCCGGTGCTATAGGGATTTGATTATAACCAGAATATCCATCTAGGAAACAATAATGGTTGTGGCCAGCTAATCGTTCTAACATCTGGTCGATGAATGGTAGAGGAAAGTGGTCTTTCCTAGTTGCTGAGTTTAGCTTACGGTAGTCTATACAAACTCTCCACCCGGTAGTAACACGGGTAGGGATCAATTCATTGTTCTCATTCGCAACTACTGTAATCCCAGACTTCTTTGGAACAACCTGGACAGGACTGACCCATTTACTATCAGATATGGGGTATATAATACCCGCATCTAATAACTTGAGCACCTCAGTGCGAACAACTTCCTTCATATTAGGATTTAAACGTCTCTGCATTTCTCTTGAGTTTTTGGCACCTTCTTCTAGGTAGATTAGGTGCATACAATCAGCAGGACTAATTCCTTTCAAATCTGCTATAGTCCACCCTATTGCATTCTTGTGCTCACGTAAAACACTAACTAGTCTACTTTCCTGATCGGGCTCTAAGTCAGAGGCAATTATAGGAGGAAGAGTATTTTCACTACCAAGAAATACATATTTCAGTGTATCTGGTAGCGGTTTTAATTCAAGGGTGGGTGCCTTAACTGATGATGGGAGGGGTTTATCTATAGTTGGTGCAAGAGGTTCTGGTTTACGCTGCCATTTTACATAATTCATCACTGGCGCAGAATCTAACAACGCATTAACCTCTTCAAAATGACTATCCTCATCATAGTAGGCTCCAAAGTGGGCCAAGCACGCCTTTAAAGGATCACTAACACTATTACTGGTAAAGGTATTCTCAACTAGAGAATCAATCATGCATATAGACACATAGTGTTCAGGGTCCGGTGCGGCTTGTAACGCCTTAAAAACGTTCACCGAGATTTTCTGATTCCCAAAGGAAAATTCTACTAGGCCAATTTGACAATGTATGACTGCATTTGCAGTGGCTAGAAACGGACGACCTAGGATGATTAGGATATTGATATCTTGACTAGACACAGGTTGAGTGTCTAAAATCACAAAGTCAACTGGATAGATAAAGTTTTCTACCTGAACCAAAACGTCTTCAATAATTCCACGTGGGATTTTGACTGACCTATCGGCTAACTGTAGTGTTATCCTAGTTGGTTTCATCTCACCTAGTCCAAGTTGTTCATATACCAAGAACGGTAAAATATTCACACTAGCCCCAAGATCTAATTGAGCATTGTCTATCGTTTGTTTACCTATGACACATGTGACAGTAGGACAACCAGGGTCTTTAAATTTGACTGGGTACTTTTATGAGATTATGGAACTAACTTTTTGGGTCAAAAATGCTTTTTTATGGACACTCACGTCTCTCTAGACAGTGCACATCTCTTTTAGGAACTTGGCCATAGCCGGTACATGTTTAATTGCATCTAACAAGGGCAGGTTGATCTTAACTTGCTTAAAAATGTCTAGGATTTCAACATATATACTAGGCTTTTTCTTAGCGAGTCTCTGAGGAAATGGTGCAGGTGGTATGTACATTCTCTCAGGGGTATTTTCCTCACATAGACTCTCAGCACTCTCAGGCCCATTAGGATCTTTAGACGAAGTTTGGTCAACCTCGGTCTCTTTTTCAGCTGGACTATTATCCTTAGGTGGTTCTACCGAGTTCTCTAGAGTTTTACCACTCCTAAGGGTGATAACTGCTTTGATATGTTCATTGTGGTTTGAACTACCTGATCTATTAACCTGGCTAAATCCTTTCGGATTCGGAGTCGTTTGGCTAGGAAATGTCACATTCTCCTTATCATTTAAACAGTTCGAAAATTGACTTATTTGAGTCTTGTTGGTTACGTTGACTCGTCAGGACAAAGTCATCGAGCTTCTGACTTAAATGGTTGATATTTTGGGTAGTCTGGGAATTGTTTAGGGCATTACCCTCAATTAAGAGTCTTATACTTTCCTCTAGAGATGACACCTTTTTATCAACTTGGCTCGGTTCTTGGACTTGATCTTGGTTCCTAGAAAAACCTGGTGGTGGGTTGCTAGATGCGCCACCTTGATGGTTACTTTTAGACCACGATAAATTACGGTTATGTATCCAACCAGGGTTATAGGTATTAGAATAAGGATCAAACTTGGGTCGGCTCTCATATCTAGTGTTCATACCTCCATGTAGGACACTAACCTGGTCACGGGTTGTTTCACTAGGGTAAAACAGGGGGCATTGAGGTCTAGTATGACTTTGGTCACCACAAATGGTACATGGATAGGTTCTGGGCTCACTGTTACAGCTCATCACTTGGGTAGACCTTTGGTTCAACTCTAAGGCCTCTAGACGCCTAAGGATATCTGACCCATTATCAACTCTATTGACCCTATGGATAGGGTTACTAGTTATTTCGGGGCCCCTCATTGAAGCCCATTGACGAGTCTTTTCAGCTAGCTCGATAAATTCGTCAAAACACACATCTGGGTCTTGATGGGTAAATTTTCCACCACTAATTGTTTCTACCTACATTCTGGTTTCGCTATCTAGGCCCTCATATAAAATTTGGGTCATGTGGACTTTCTCAAAGCCATGGTGTGGGCATTAGTATAACAATTCATTAAACCTTTCTATGTAATCATGTAGGCTCTCACCTATTTTATGCTTAAAGATTTGGATAGACTGCCTAACAGCAGCAGTCTTGTGGTGTGGGTAGAACTTCTTAACAAAGGCCTCTATAAGGCCATCCCAGGTGGTGATTGTTTAAGAGAGAATCAAATGGTACCACGCATTGGCTCTCTCTTCTAGGGAAAAAGAAAACAAACGCAACCTAAGCACATCTTTGGTGACGTTCGGATAATTCATTGTGTCACAAACATCTCAAAGTCTCTTATATGGGTATATGGGTTTTCATTCTCTATTCCCCTAAATTTTCGAAGCATGCTAAATGTCCCAGGTTTAATGTCAAACTTAACGGTAGTGGACGGTAAAACAACTCCTGGGTCACGTACCACTCTAGATGGGTTCATCCTATCTCTAAGGGTTTTGGTCGGCGGAGCTTCACCATCACTAACCATGTCGACAAAAATAGAATTGCCACCTAAGTCCGTGTAACGGGTCGGACTCAGATTAAAAAGGTCGTTTTCTACAAGTCTATCTCCTGACCGTATCCAACGTTGCATACACAAGCAAGAATACCAGTGTTTAACAAGAAATTGTGCACATGCAAATGATGGGGTTCACTAATTTAGGTAAGCTTGGGTTACCTACAGCAAAATATACCTACATTCAAAGACTGGTCACAGGTACTAGGCTGAGGTTTGTGGTGTTTCGGATGATAACGTCCAGAGGGTTCACCGTACTAAACCACGCGTTTTCCTAGAATCGGTGCCAGACGAATAATGCAATTGGTGTGCACGTGTTTTTTTTTAAATAAAAGAAAAATATATACAAAAGGAAATAAAATCTTAACAAATTGTATCTAAAATCTAAAAAAAGATAATGAAATAATTTGTACAAAGATTTGGGTTTTCTTACTTACCTCTTTTGGTAGGCAATTCCACAATAAACGTAGAAAATTACCTGCACAACAAAAACAAGAATATACCCAAGTAAAATCAAAGAAAATAAAAGAGAATAAATTTTAATTAAACTAAAAAAAAAACTAAAAAAAAAATGAAAATAAAAATCTACAACCTAACCTAAAGGCGAGTCCTCGTCTACGACGCGAAAAACTGATGCAATTTTTACAAGTGGTAAGAAATGGATTCGATTCTCGGACTTTATAAAAGGTTGGTTTAAGACAAATAAAAGAAAATACTAACTAAATGTGATTTTTGTTACCAAGGAGATGGAGAACTAGGGTTGGGATTCCACTATTTTGATGTTGCAAATTCATTAATTAAGACTTCTACACAATACTCCAAATTACTCAAGGCAGTTTTGAACTCAATCTCATGCCTTGGAGGATAAAAGGTTACAAGCTCTATTTTTATGACTTTGTCATTAATCTTAGGCATAAATCTCCTTCGCCTATAAAAAATCAATAGTTAAAACAATTTAAATGAGGCATGCAAAGAAGAGAGAATTTTTAAGGAATTATTAGCACAAAATAGGAGTAAATATGATAAAGAAAATAATTTTTTAAATAAACTCATCAGAAAATAGCTTCCTCCCAACCCTAGAAAAGAAACTTAGCTACTCATGAATCGAAAAATGGAAAAATGTTGATTTTTCATTGTATTCAAAAAGTAATTAAAATAGCTTACAATTATTTCCAGTCGCTAAAGATGTTCAGCCACTACACATTTGCAATTGTTCAGCAGCAAAAGACCTAATGTAACTAAAGGGTAAACGATACAACTCTTGTGTGGTTATAAAACGATAAGTTTCTGCGACTGTCTGTAACATGTGTATGTTCTTCGTGTTCTTGAGTTTGCAGAAGCAGGTAACTTTCTGGAACTCTCAATTTCTTTCGATTCTAAGCACTACTTTCTTCCCAGTCTCTCCGTATCTCTTCTTCACGTCCCAACATGCCCTTATATACTCATAGCAGCATCAAATATTCATAATATCTCACCTTTAATTCATTATTCTTCACGGAATATTTTTCTTTCTTTTACAATATCCTGCGATTTTCTTTCCTTCTGTTCCTCTTTCACGTATCTGTGGTACACAAAATAGCTCGAACATGTTTCCATCACCTTCCAGGTCGTGTCGAATTCCTCCAGCCACACGCAGTCTTCCCAAGTTTAGAAAATCATACCCGATAAAACTCTTCTTCCCTGTTTTGCTTAAAGTACGTGGGAACTTCCCTTTTCTTCGAATCTAAAACTCGGACCAACCCTGTTTGATCCTAACAGGCTTAACTAAACCCAGGTCCATGAGAAAATCCGATGAAATCACGGCCAAACCAATCCAGAAACTCGGTAACACATATCCTCCCCTGCTTTCTTCTCCGGGATTATTTAGCCCAACTGGATCAAATCCGTCAATTACATCAAGCCTGTTAGGCCCTAAAGAAGATACCCAATGAATTTCATCCCTTTAGTCTCATTAAAACTCATCCAAATATTGAACCCTAATTCTCTGTTTTGATAATACTTCTTCCCGCCAAATTCCAGAATTTGAATTGTTGAAGATGGTTGCCCCCTATCCGAGCTGCTGGGGTGCCGATAGCAATCAGGGTGCCCCTAAGTAATTTGGGTGCCCCTTAGTAATTTGGGTGCCCCTTATCCATTTTTGAGTACCTTTAGCTATTTTTCGAGCCGATTTCTCCAAAAATGTTTCTTTTCCGAAAACACCTACAAAGACATAACACACCATAATAAGTACAAAAATGAGCACTAACAATATAGAAAATTATGGACAATTCAGACACATAAATGTGTCTATCAGCAACTAGTAAACCCAGTATTTGTTCAATACGGAAGATTCAGAGCCAAAAGATATCTTTCTCAATGTAGTGACGTTCCGCACTCAAGCTCTCAAGTGTCTGTATTAGGATATAGGATTAAACTTTGTTTTGCAAATTTTCTGTAAAGACAATTTTATTCATGTGGGGGATTATAAGAAATGGATTTGGATGGACCCCTAATCTAATTTTCAAGAGGCGAATAAAATTGTGCCTCTTCCCAACAAACATATATCTTAATCGATATATATCAACTATTATGTTCCAATTGAATAAATTTTTTTTTCTTAATCGTCATGTTGTTTCACCGCTTTAAAAAACCTTCTTCCCGAGAAAGAAAGACACATAAAATTTTACTTTGTAAATACATTAAAAAAACCTTTTGAAAGTTTGCAAGAGAGTTTGCGCTACATTATCCGTGTTCGTTGTTTGGTGTGATCCGAATTGTTGCGTAAAATATCAAGGTATTATTGAATGCTGGAGACATATGTGAAAACGCGGGGGTACAATAACCACACCCAATATTTCGATTAGCAATTTGTATAGACTAACTCTAATATACTTTCAAGAGAATCAACTAGACTCAATCTTAATAAAGTATATCAAAGAGTTATATCTCTTTTTCTCGATTCAATACTTACTCAAGCAAATAGAAATCTGCGAGTCTAATTGAATACAAGAGAAATCACTTGAAAGGTACCAAAGACCAATGTTCAAGTATCAATTGATTTCAATCAACAACCAAAGGTTGGACTTACCAATTGATTGATTCAAACGCACAACCTGTTATATTTCAATTATAAAGATAAACAATATAATGCGGAAAAGAAATAACACAGACACCAGAAGTTTTGTTAACGAGGAAACCGCAAATGCAGAAAAACCCCGGGACCTATTCCAGATTGAAAACACACTGTATTAAGCCGCTACAAACACTAGCCAACCAAAGTATTTATGGAAAGCGTTGCGAGATTATTTCCTTCAACGATGGCATGCTTCTTAGAATCGTATCTAGATGGCAGTGATCTGAGAATTTTCATCACAATGTCCTTTTCAGGAATAGTCTTACCTAATACAAAAGATGCATTAACAATTTCATACACTTTATGATTAAACTCATCAAACGTTTCTTCATCTGCCATACGAAGGTTTTCCCAATCAGAACTAAGGTTTTGAAGCCTATATTCTTTCTCATTGGTATTTCCTTCAAATACGGTTTCTAAGATATCCCAGGCTTCCTTAGACTTTGTGCACATAGTCACATGATGCTGAAGGTCTGGGGTAATGGCATGTATGATAGCATTTAAGCCGTCAGAATTATGCTTTGCAGCAAGAATTTCTTCTGGACTATATCTATCTATATCCTTCGGTATAGATACATCACCTTCTGTATTAATCAGAGGATCATAGCCATTAAAAACACCTACCCATGTTTGAAAATCACGAGCTTGAAGAAAAGCACGCACAGCAATTTCCCACCATAAGTAATTTAAGCCATCGAAGACTGGTGGTACGTTTATGGAGGTAGAATTCTTGTCCATATAGTCAGATCGCTACAAACACAGACTTATAAGGTCTATAAACGTGTTTGCCTGCTCTGATACCAATTGAAAATACGGGGGTACAACAACCACACCCAATATTTCGATTAGAAATCTGTATGGACTAACTCTAATATACTTTCAAGAGAATCAACTAGACTCGATCTTAATAAAGTATATCAAAGAGTTATATCTCTCTTTCTCGATTCAATACTTACTCAAGCTAATAGAAATCTGCGAGCCTAATTGAATACAAGAGAAATCACTTGAACGGTACCAAAGACCAATGTTCAAGTATCAATCAATTTCAATCAACAACCAAAGGTTGGATTTCCCAATTGATTGATTCAAACGTACAACCTGTGATATTTCAATTATAAAGATAAACAATATAATGTGGAAAGAAATAACACAAACACCAGACGTTTTGTTAACGAGGAAACCGCAAATGCAGAAAAATCCCGGGACCTAGTCCAGATTGAACACACACTGTATTAAGCCGCTACAGACACTAGCCTACTACAAACTAACTTCGGTCTGGACTGTAGATGAACCCCAATCAATCTCACACTGATCCAAGGTACAGTTATGCTCCCACGTCTCTGATCCCAGCAGGATACTACGCACTTGATTCCCTTATCTGATCTCACCCACAGCTAAAATTTGATACGACCCAAAGTCGAAGACTTTAATAAACAAATATGTATCACACAGAAAAGTCTACGGTAATAGATAAATCTGTCTCCCTCAGAAATACCTACGAGTGTTGTTCCGTCTTTTGATAAATCAAGGTGAACAGGAACCAATTAATAACCCGAACTTATATTCCCGAAAAATAGCCTAGTATTATCAGTCACCTCACAATAATCTTAATCGACGCGGCAAAAGAAGATATTGTGGAATCACAAACGATGAGACAAAGATGTTTGTGATTACTTTTATATCTTTCCTATCGGAGATATCAATCTCAAGCCAATCGTTATGATTGTACTCAATACGATAGAATCAGCAAGATCAGATCACACAACTACAAGAAAGTAGTATCGGTTTGGCTTCACAATCCCAATGAAGTCTTCAAGTGTTAACCTACAGGATCTCGGTAGAAACCTAAGGTTAAAGGAGAATCAACTCTAGCTAATACAACTAGTATCACACAGGAGGTGTGGGGATTAGGTTTCCCGGTTGCTAGAGTTCTCCCTTATATAGTCTTTCAAATCAGGGTTTGCAATCAATGTTAGCTTAGTAACAAAGCATTCAGTATTCACCGTTAGATCAAAACCTGATTAGATTCAAGCTAATATCTTTCAACCGTTAGATCGAAAACTTAGCTTGTTACACACAAATGAAATGCACGTTTTAGGTTTGTTTAACCGTACCCAAACATGTACATTAGTTGGTTCAACAATAGTTAACCAAATGGTTAGCCATATGAGCACTTTCATATTAACCATATTCTTCTTCACCATAACTAGTTCAAATGACTCAAATGAACTAGTTAGAGAGTTGTTCAATTGCTTAGATCTTATAGAAGTATACAAGACACAATCGAAGCAAAAACGATTTAATTCACTTGAATCGATTCATGAACTTTATATCCACGGTTTGCAAACTTGCATTCCTTAGTTAATATAAGTATAATTTCACAAATAATCGTTTTTACATATAACCAACCTAAGTACGCGGACTTGGTACGCGGACTTAAGTACTCGGAATAAGCTTGTAACAAGTTTACAAACTCCAACAGATTTTCTCGGGAAGAGAACCTCTCACAATACGCGGACTGGGTTCACAGACTCTTGTTCCGGTTTTCCTGAGCAACAAAGTAAGAATACTTTGGTTCAAGGAATAAGGACTTATACATGTATGTGTTACCATACAATGCTTATATCCAACAATGGTTATATAATCTAAGCTCTCATTTCAACCATTGAAACATTCTTAGAGGACGTTATATAGTTGTTATTCACAAACCATTTTTCGTCAAAGCTATTTTCAAGTGATTGAAACATAACATGACCTTCGTCACTAGGTAAAGATGAACTTGGTCAAAGCGAAATCTTACCAACACATATTTCGAGAAATAGATAGGCGAGATAAACTCGGCTCGAAATAGCAAATGTGTATAATCAAAGTCTATACAACAAAACGACTTTTCTCTCAAGATAGGAAATAAAGTAGATAGACTTTTGAGTGATAGATAAGTTCAAGTCTCCACATACCTTTTAGTCGATGAAGTTCCACCAGTTCCTTTAGTAGATCTTCGTCTTGTATGATGATCGCCATGGAGTTCTTGAGTTCAACTACACTTTCTATCCTAGTCCGAGACTTAGCTATAGTAGACTAAAAATCAAGACTTATAGTTTTGATCACTAACATTGACAAACATTCTTGAGAAAGTAACGCATGCGAGTTCGACCGAGCAGTGCTCTAACAATATGCCATTTACCTGTAACAGCATTACATACATGGAATTAAATGTCTTAACTAAAGAGATCACTCGCCTTAATACACCAAAGTGTTTGTTTATTTCCCTGTCTGCCAATTTTTGTTGTTACATTGCATCTTTTGGTTTCTTATATGTTTGATATGTATGATTCGTGTAGACTTGTGTTTATCAGTGTTTGTATCAGGTTCGAAGTCCAATTGATATACCAACACAATGGTATTGACATTTATGAGACGGAGACATGTCTGTTTGGCACTCAAAGTGTTTGAGTATTTGTCTCAAAGAACTTTTCAACTGAGACATATTTTGGTGAAAGTAATCAAGATTGCTAATAAATTCCAACAATCTTAAGACATTTAAATTGATCTATTTTATTTGATTCTTTGTTACAATTTGCAAAGTAATATTTGAAATTACTTCCTAATTCTTGTTCATATACTACTATATCTTTTGTTGTTGTAGGTCTTGGATTACGGTGGTGGGAAGATGTTTTTAAAAATATTGTATGTCATCTACATAGTTAGAGTGCAGATTTGACTAGTCTGATCGTTGATTGATCATTATAAAGTATAGTGGTCATGAATTATTACTTTTGGTTACTAACTACACAATAGTTATTCAGTAAGTTTAATTAATTATGGCTAAATACTATATAGATTGGGAGTTTTTGAATCTTGTTTTTTTTTGAATGCCATTATATGATATAGTATCACAACTTTACAAACTACTGAAATGGATGTCATTGTTTGTCCAGGATGTTAATTAGTTTGAAATGATTGTTGTTTTGTGATTATTGTGGTATTGTAGCAAGACCTAAGTGATTGTATTGGTTCTTTACAGAAAATGGTGAACGAAATAAACAATGCAAATGGTTTTTCCAGTAATAATATTGGATCTGCTACGTCCAACAAATGCTCCTCTCACTTTGCAGAAAAACCACATAAATTATGTGTGGTGGACTTTAAGCGGTGCAGGAAAAAATGTTATTCTTCCTAACTACTTTGGGATTAGCCAAATACTTGGATGATGATCCGCTGACAGTTCAAGAGAATGAAGATGTGCATCATGTAATTTTCGTAGAATCCTGGAAACACTCCGACTTCCTTTGTAAGAACTACATACTCAATTCTTTAGGGGATTCTCTCTATAGAGTTTACCAACCATTGAAGACCACAAAGGAAGTTTGGGGCTCGCTTGAGAAAAAGTATAAGAATGAATCTGCATTTATCGCGACAAGGTTTTTGGACTTCAATATGGTGGATGGGACTTCCGTCATGGACCAAGTACAAAAATTTAAGATTATACCACATGAATTAAAAGCAGAGATGATGATTTTGAGTGATTCATTTCAAGTCGCAGCACTGATTGAAAAGCTTTCACCCTCTTAGAAAGAGTTTCAGAATTATCTTAAACACAAAACTAAGGAAATGAAGTTGGAAGATCTTATCTTTAGGCTTTAAGTGGAAGAGGAAAGTCGTAACGCTGAGAAGAAGTTACATCTGAAAAATCCAAGGTGAATATGGTTGAGGAAGGAACCAATATTATCAAGGAAAAGCGAAAGCACAACGAATCTTCCAAGAAGAAGAATAAAGAAAAGAAAAAGAAGTTCGATGGGGATTGCTACAACTATGGTAAGCCGGGACATTACGCCAAAGATTGTCGCACCAAGAATGAAAAATAAAACCAAAATAAGAAGAACAAATCAGAGGCATCATTTGTTGAATACGTACCAGAATTCAATCTTGTTGTTATGGTTAGCCATGACTTGCAAAACTTAAAATATTAGGTCATGTTCTATAAAAAGTCACAAGCATAAATTCTACGTTATCTCCTGAACTAAACATGGTGAACAACACAACACAAATTCAAGGGAAAGAAAATGTGATTCTCATATTCAGTTCCAGTAAGAAGGTAACTTTGACCAATGTGCTATAACTAAAGATGATTATTTTCTTTCATCTTCAATTTTATGTAACAAAATATATAAGTTTCTAATTATGTCGATTTTATTAATATAGGGATGTAACTTTCTTGTGGCGGGACTAGAAAAATCTATTAATATCAAAATATGGAATTTATTACTATTCATAACTGGTCAAAGTTGGGATTGTGGTTTTTAATTTATATATGGAGTTTTTATTGTATTAACAAATTAAGGAGCAAACACGGATTGCTAATTTGTTTAGGAGGTAAACATAAAAATCGCTTTAAGAAATATATTGTTATTCATAAATATAATGAAGGACATATTTTATTTAATACTTGAGATATTCCAAAAATATTACGATTATATTCAAATAGATGGAAATCTGGTACTTTGCTAAATAAGTACAACTAATTATGTGCAGTTATTTAAAGAGTGTGCACGTAACAAACGAATCTGATTGGCCGTATTTAACTTACAATTAAGTATATATTGAAATTAGTTTTATTTTAATTTAATAATTCATAAATAGAAACAAATAATATCTAAAATCTAATCTAACCTAAAATATAGGAGTTAAATAACAAACCATAATATCCACTTGATAAAAACGGAAAAAATCCATCTGATCAATTTCGCTTTCCTTTTTTTTAAAGAATACAAGACGTGATGATCAAAAGGTATTGGTTTTTTATAAGAATTTACAGGAGATCGGAAATAAAAACGTGATCAAATATAATTTTTGTTAAATTAGACGTTTTGAATTTTGATTTTCGAACTTAATTATTAATATTAGTCAAGGAAATATATATTTAGCATCAACAATTAGTATATGGTGTATGGTACTATAAAAAAATTGTTTAATCTGAATCATCTTTGGCGCCCATTTGACTGGCTTCAGCATGCTCCACGAGACCAATACTTAATATCAGTTCCATTGAGATTAACATGATATACTAATTGATGATATCAATCATATGTTGGTAAATTCATCATCACGTCTTGGTCTAAGCAAGATATACACAAACGTCATGATGATAACAACTATTTTATCATAAAATTAGTTAGTTTTCATTGAAAATTGTTATAATTAATTTCTTTCCTAAATCAATGCATTTTTAGGTATGTCTAAATATTATATATATTTTGTTTCCTTTTTAATGTATTAATTTAAATTAAAACAGAAAAAATAACAATATCTTAGATAGTAAATGGTTTGAGGATGATGACTTCTTCTAAGACGACGTCACCTGAGATGATGCTTGGAGAATATATGCGCAGAAGTAAACATTCTCAGAAGTCCTCACCTCAAATGACACTTGGGAAGTATATGACTGCATCACGGCATAGGGATGTTCCTGCTCCACATGTGGTAAGTGAATAATCGCCTCTAGTGATATATGAGAAGTATTACAAACACACCTTGCCTAGTTTGGAACGAAGAATGAGAATTCTGGAGTGCCAAAGATTATATGCTGAAGATGATCAGGTATGTAGCGACTCTCTGATTCCGACAGAATATATAGATAACCATGTGGATGATTGTTTGGATGATTTGTCTAATTTCTTAGAAGAATCTATCTCACAAGATCTTTCACCTGACTTAGAGGTTGTTTCTAGACCCCTAGACTTCCGAAAGTTACCTAATTTAGGGTTAGAATTATGTGCTTCTAAAATTTTGTGGATTACTTTGCATTCAAATACCCAAAGGACGTCCATGTTTCTGATACCGTGCATGAGCCAGTTGACAATTTCCCAGTCCCAATAGTATCCCCATATTATGTTCTTTACACACTTCCCTGTGTAGTAAAAACTAGGTTTGGGGGTAATCCTCTATTTCTGACAGTTTCAATGTCCCCACATTTTCATAACATAATTGTGAAGCTGTCGTTTGTAAATATTGTGTTTTGGGTTGATCCCCAAATTTTCAGGCTGTTAATTTTTGGGAGATTCTTTTTGTACATTCCATTAGGTATATTTATTTATTTTTTATTTTTTTTTGTATATTTTCGTTTACTTTTTACATTTCCCATCTTAATTTTTGCGTTAGATGGCTCAATTACATTGAGGACAATGTAATGTTTAAGTGTGGGGGAGCGGTTAACTTTTTACTTTTCTTTTCCAGGAATTTCCCTGCAAATCATGATCAACTGTTGAGCGGGTCTATTATAGTTTTGTAGGTATATTATGATCAGCTGTTGAGCGGGTCTAATTTTTTTTTGATATGACCAGCTGTGTAACGGGTCTCTCTATCTCTCTCTTATTATTTGACCAACTGTGTAGCGGGTCTTCTTCAGTTTTGCTCGAGGACTAGAAAAATGTAAGTGTGGGGGAATTTGATAAGCACGTAAGTGCGACGCTTTTTCACACATAATTACATTAGTTAGGCCTCATTTTATTGCTAATAAACTTGTTTTAAGTCTTTTCAAGGAAATAAGTTCTTATGGAGAAATCAGCTTGAAAAGTGATTTTTGGATCTTAGAAAAGTACTAAAGGCACCTCAACTTTGGATAAGAGCACCCCCGAAATGTCCAGAAGAGTTGATTAAGGCACCGAGGAGTTTTTCACTATTTACAGCCCAAGAATACTCTTTGTACACCACATATTGCTATTCGCACTCCAAGAACTGCTAAATATACCCCAAATTGCTAAAGGGACGCTGGATTTGGATAAGGGGCAGTCATCCTCTTCGTTTGAATTTTGAATTTTAACGGGAAAATGGCTGGAGAATTAGGGTTTGATAATTGAAGTAGTTTCACTGAGAGTAAAGCGCTGAAATTTAATAAACATCTTCCTTTAGCCTAAAAAGGACTTTATGGTCGCCTGATTGGATCAAAATTGGCTAGAATGGTGATTTGAAGCAAACAGATTGAAAAGAAAATTGGAGGGAAAACTGGATATTCACGGAACAGATTTAGGGCTTGAATTTTGATCATGTTCTAGGGAGATTCAAGGGCCTAAACTCATTGGGTCTGTTTATTTTGACTCAACAGGGATGGTGATGGTCTTCGTTTGGACCAGAATTGGATAGAATGGTAGATTTACAGATTGAACAGACTCTCGGGTTTATCTTCCTGCAGAAACCTGTTAAGAATTTGGACAAGTTTGAGTGAGACTCGAGCGTTGGATTTGGTTGCTTTGGGCCTGTTTGGACCAAACAGGGATGGTAAGGACCTTGGATTCGATTAGATTTGGCTGAATAATCGTGTGGAAGAAAACAGGGAAGCACGAGTTTGCAAGGGTATGTTACGAGATTACAAAGAGTTTGAGCGTGTTTGAAAGACTTGTGGAGCGTGATTGAGTTAAACAAGGAGAGTTTGGAGTGAATTGGATTGCTACAGACACGTGCAGTAGAAGAAAAAGGGAAAAAAAATATTCCCGTGGCTGGAAGCATTAGTGAGGATGATTCCGGATTTATTATAGTGATTTTGATCCCCTGTCGAGTATATATAGGGTTCTGGGGATGCAGAGAAGGGTATCGAGTGATTGGGCACGCGACATCGAGAAATAGGAAGCTGCAGAGCAGATTTTTCTGTTGCTGCAGTGAAGAAGAAGCTGAAGAACTTTGTAATGTCAGTAACTGTCGTTTAGAATGTCTTATATCTTAACAGTTTCTAACAGTCTGTTTGAAACTTATATTTTCAGTTTGCAACAGTGTGTTCTGTAACGCTAGTGAAGAGTTGCGAATCTCTGTTTTATCTTATTTCTCCAATAAAAACACCATTTGAGATATGAATTATCTTTTTGAGCGTGTGTTCACCATGTGGAGCTAAACCCCTACACTGGGTCGGTGGAGGAATCTGAATTTCATACATGGGTAAATTTATGTTATTCTTTTTATGACTTTTGCACTTATTTTAAATTTATTTATGATTTGAATTTATTAGTTATTATTTTATTTGATGGGTCATGCTTGCTTAAATGTTTGATGTCCCATGCTTACGATTTATAACTAATATTTTGATATTCTACCTTGGCAAAAATAAGAGTTCATGTTTTTATTTATTGAGCTATAATTGCTGAAGAATAAATAATTAAACCTTATGATATGAATTCGGTGAAATCCTAGTCCCAATAACTCTCGTTTTATTTATTATTTTCATTAAATCTTTAAATTTAATCTTCACAAGTCTTAGAGTTTGAATCTTATTTACTACAACAATATTAAAATCCCATCAACAAACTATCGTATGGGGAAACAGGATAACAACGACTTCATGAACATCTCGTACACCTCTGAGATCACTGAATATCAGTACCCGGAAGTCTACACATCCACAAAGTTCAAAGTACACAATGGCCAAGGGAACGCACGTGAACATCTCAGTTGATTCCTAGCAGCTATGAATGACCATGCCACTAATGGTAGTCTGTGCTCGAGAGAATTCCCCAAATCACTTACTGACACGGCGTTTACATGGTACGACAACCTGAAGCCAGAAAACATAGGAGGTTTCTTGTTGGAAAAAAACGGCTTTGTCCCTTTTCTCTTCCTTATGGGTTCATGTCCCGCAGGTGGATCCCAGGAAGTCACCAACGTCTCCAAAGGGCGGCCTTTAGTACCTGACTTGGGACCATGTTTCTCGGCTACTACATCATCAAGATTGACCCGACCAGACGCCTGTAATACCCTGAGATCCTCATAAGACAAATCGAGATGAGGAGTCGGTCACGTAAAACAAAATTTAAGGCTCAAATATAAATGAGATGTTGGTATTCATGAGCCGGATCGGTAACTGCCAAAGGGCGCTCAGGAATGGGTTGTTGAAAAGAAAAGCTAATCCCACGATCACTCAGGCGAATCGGACCCTTGAATATAAAGCGATCAAAGGTAGCAAAAATCTCCGCGATGTCGGAACCACTCAAGGGAAGAAAGCTAGAAGGACCCTCTTGATCAAACCCAACTTGTCAATCTGTAGGGTCGAGAGTATAGGACATCGCCATGAATTTACCATCATGAAAACCAAGAAGATAACCGGTCATCACCGCCATTACCGAATCAAAATACGACTCTGATAAAACTTGCGATGAATCCAAATCCGAGCCTCCTAGCGGCGACGTGAAATCGTAATGCGCTGGACTGGAACGACCATCATAGTAAGGGAAAGGTTTGAATTTCTTGGATACATCCATAAATTTCGATATATCACCCTTAGTCACTTTTCCTTTACCATCCAAAGAGACATCCTCGGGTAACCATAGGTAGCAACAGTTTTACTAATAATACCATTATCTTGTTGAATTTCCTCTTCACGATGGACTGCTAAAACATGAGGATGGGAGCATACTCAGGAAGATGCTCTCAATACCAGGCATGTAAGAAAGAAGCAGGAATAAAAATCTCGACCTTATGGACTGCATTAACCCTAAGAACGTCATGGAAAAGCAGATCTAACTGACGGTATAAGCCGCCCAAAAACATTGGAGCAAGAGGAAATAAAATGCCACGAGATATCAACACGGCCATCGACATGAGCTCGCTCTTAGTAGTATCCTGGGGACTGTACTCAAACACATCATGACAAAGCCAGAACAAGATGAAGGCCGCCAGTTTGGTGCGAGGGTTCTTCTCCTTCCTAAGAACATGCATAACTTTCTTGTTAACCAACCGTGGTGCCTAATATTTGATCCAAATAGGAAAAGAGGCGTATCGATTGCGTATAACAAAGAATTCAGGATTAGTCCGTTGGTAGGAATTGCGGAGCCATGAAGTACTTCATGAGCGCGGATCAAACTATTGAGTAAACGTTCGTCTACCGGGCGCCGTGAATGAGGTTTTTATCCTCAGTCGCCTTGTATTTCCTTTGGCAGCGGACGTCGATTTCCCCTTCTAACGTACTTGCAGACTTTTCCATATTTTCTCGCTTCACCGGCAACTGATCCTTCCTTACTTGCTCAACGCGAATTGTCCTTGCAGTCTAGCAGATGAGCCCATAACTCTTTGTCCTCATCATTTAAAGCTTCGAAAACAGCTACCTCATCGTAAAAGCGAGTACCATGAATAGGAAGCACTGTAAAAGCAACTATGTCATCCAAGATTATAGTATCTTACCCCCATGCGAATAACATGGTATGGACAGGGGATGCCCAACAACAAAATATCCGCGTTACATCGCGCTTACATCTAACTACCTCCCATTTGGGAGATAAGTTTATGGCCTCCTCGATACTTGTCGAACGAAGGGAGGCTACATGGTCAGGTTTGGAACAGATATAAGACACCCAATGCGGCCATATAGTCGGTGTTGCAGACGTGGAACGAATCTCAATATTATGGAGGTCATAATCGCCACGATGAATAGCCATACGCAAGACTTTCTTGAACGAAAAGGTGTCTGGAGCATTCGATTCAGGATACATGAGCCATGCGGGCGCAAAAGGATAAGGTAATAAGGAAGGGTTAAAAATACGCAGAATAAAGATATCATCCATAGGAGGAACGCGTTGACCATCGTAGAGACTTCTCAGCTTTAACACGCCCTTCAAATCAGTAGTATGTGTGATATCCACGATCATATACGCCTTGCCATCTGCTGGTGGGGGTAATTGCAACACTTCTTGTCCTACAAGTTCGATCTCTTCTGATTCGGCACCCATCTCTTCCTCGGACTCCTCCTCCTCGGATGAGCTGCTACTAGCGGAACTACTTGACATGGCGTGTGCATCATATTCTCAGAATGGGAAGAAAGAAAAGGACATGATAAAACAAAATAGGAAAGAATGATCCAGTAGGCATATATAGGCGATCTCGTGATAAGGATATGACGGTTACAAAAACGGAATAACTGAAAGGAATTGTAAAGGTTTTTCGACACGTCGTGGAAAACAAATCGCCACTAAATAACGTGGGACTGATGAAGGAAACTCCCTCTCTTACTTCTAGGGAGTATGCACGAGGGAACTGATTGACTTTCAGGTTATTTGACAATTAACCTAATAGTCAGGGGATAAATGTTGATACATGAAAATAATTACCCCTTAGCATGGCTAAAAAGCCTATAAAGGGAAGATAAACCCAATATGAAACATAGGGGACTTGGGGACTAGGGCCCAAGCCCACTAGAAAGTATCAATGAGATGGAAAGGATAAGGATGGGATTAATGGAAAAGGACAAGGTTGTATTAGGAGGACTGGCTTTAGTAGTAATTAAGGAGGTTTAAGGACATGTGTCATGATGTCATAAAGGAAGTGCTTTTGAGAAAGCCTATAAAAAGAGGTACATATATAGTACCATAAAAGGGAGCTCTCTCTCATTCTACTCTAGGAAAAGGTGTTGTCATTGTTGCGACTAGGACGTATAGGACCAAATCCATATTCTCCCCTCAACAACGGTCATCCAGTACAATCCTTTGAATTGGGGATTAGCCACCAAGTCAAGACAAGATTAATATTATTGATCGAAATAATAAATCCTAGAAGAAACTATAAATATATACATGCGTATATATATGTCAATAATAATTTAAGTCTTAAGCTAATAACAAACAAGAAAAGACATACTAATTCCTAAAATAACTAGACTCTCCTAATTGGCGTTGGTGTCCCAACATCCCCCAACCCCTTGAGACACAACTTCTCATCAAGTTGGGTCATTATAACTCATGATGCTCTCCAAATTCCGATCAAGGCGGATTCCATAATCTTAATAGGCTCAAACCGTACTCATCACCCTTTGCAACTACAAGCCAAGGTGGATTTCATAGTATTGGGAAGCTTGACCTAACTTTTACACTGGAAGCTCTAAATCCAGCGACACTGTAAACATACCCATCAACTCTGAACCATACACAAATTTGAATGTACATCACAAATTTATCTCCAGTAGTCATATTTACCATACTCATGTCTCGAGCTGAACCAATCCCAATTCTCCCAAAGAGGGGCTGTTAGAGCAATGCTCGGTCGAACTCGCAAGCATTGCTATCTCAAGCTTGTTTGTCAAGTTTAGTTGATCAAAACTATATACTTGATTTCTAGTCTACTTATAGCTATGTCTCAGATTAGGATATAATGTGTAGCTGAGCTTTAGACTTCACGACGTTCACCAATTGAAGAAGAAGATCTACTAAGGAGCTTGAAGGAACTTCATCAACAAAAGGTATGTGGAGACTGAAACTTATCTATCACCCGGAAGCCTATCCTATTTTATATTCTAATGAGACTAAGTCGTATATGAAAAAGCGGGGATCTAACAACACCATCCAATATTTCGCTCAGCAATCTGTATGGACTAACTCCGAAATACTTTGCTAGAGAATCAACTAGACAGTCAGACTCAATATAGATAAAAGTATCTCAAGGAGTTAATATCTCTCGCTTGATTTGATTTTTACTCAAACTAAAAACAATAGTGAGTCTTTATCAAAGGAATAACTTGGACGGTACCAAATACCAATGTCCAAGGATCAATCAATATCAATCAACAACCAAAGGTTGGATTTCCAATTGATGATCATGAACGCACAACCTGTATTATTTCAATTATATAAAATATAATGCGGAAAAGAAATAACACAGACACCAGAAATTTTGTTAACGAGGAAACCGCAAATGCAAAAAAACCTCGGGACCTAGTCCAGATTGAATACACACTGTATTAAGCCGTTACAGACACTAGCCTACTCCAAGCTAACTTCGGACTGGACTATAGTTGAACCCCAATCAGTCTCCCACCGATCCAAGGTACAGTTGTACTCCTACGCCTCTGATCCCAGCAGGATACTGCGCACTTGATTCCCTTAGCTGATCTCACCCACAACCAAGAGTTGCTGCAACCCAAAATCGCAGACTTGATAATAAACAAATCTGTCTCACACAGAAAAGTCTATCAAAGGATAAATCTGTTTCCCATAGATAAACCCTAGTTTTGTTCCGTTTTAAGATATGAAATCAAGGTGAACAGGAACCAATTGATAATCCAGTCTTATTCCCGAAGAACAACCTAGATTAGTCAATCACTTCTCTACAATCCTTCCTGACTACACAGGCAGTTTGTCGAGGAATCACAAACAGTGAGACGAAGATGTTTGTGACTTCTTTATCTTGCCTATCGGAGAACTCTCATGATCTCAAGCCAATCAATAGATTGTACTCGTACGATAGAAGATGCAAGAACAGATCACACAACTACGATAAAAGTAGTATCGGTCTGGATTCACAATCCCAATGAAGTCTTTAAGTCGTTAACCTGGTTTTAGAGAAGAAAACCAAAGGTTAAAGGAGAATCGACTCTAACGAGCGCACTAGTATTACACAGATGCGTGGAGTTTAGTTTTGCACAATGCTAGATGTCTCCTTTATATAGCCTTCAAATCAGGGTTTTGCCTTAGTTACAAAGCAACCCATATTCACCGTTAGATAAAAACCTGATTTAGATTCAAGCTAATATTTCTCAACCGTTAGATCGAAAACTTAGCTTGTCACACACACTTGGGTAGACGTTTACTGGGTTTGTGAAAACCATGCCCAAACCTGTACGCGTATGTTGGTTCAACATAGTAACCCAAATGGTTAATCATATGAGCATTTCATATTAACCTTGTTCTTCTTCACCATAACTAGTTCAATTGACTCAAATGAACTAGTTAGAGAGTAGTTCAATTGCTATGAGATCTTATGTAACTACACAAGACACAATTGAAACAAAGATGATTCGATTCGATTGAATCGGATCATGAACTTTATAGCCACGGTTTGCATAAAACATTCCTTAGTAATTTAAGTTTCATGTTCAGAGCACATCTTTAGATCATAACCACTTAAGCTCACAAACAATTTCGTGGACTTAAGACAATCGGTGGAGTTTTCCAAACTCAGCAGAAAATCTCGGCAAAGAGACTTTCGCCAGTTCGAGGACTGAGTTCGCGGACTTACACACAAACGAGTTTTTGGAAAATCCCAGCAGAAATTCTCGGTCGAGATCTTCCGTCAGTTCGCAGACTGGGTTCGCGGACATGGCAAAGCTAATTCCTCCGGTTTCTCTCAATCAACAAAGTTCGAAAACTTCGGATTAAGGAATACATGGTTATGTAATCTAAAATCTCATTCCAATCATTGAGGCATTCTCAGAGGACATTATATAGCCGTTATTCATAGACCGTTTCGCGTCAGAGCAATTCTCAAAGTAATTGAAACTTTTCATGACTTTCGTCACTGGGTGAAGATAAACTTGATCAAAGCGAAACGCTTTACCAACACATGATTTTGAGATATAGATAAGCGAGATATACTCGGCTCGAAATATCAATTGTGTATGATCCAGTCTATATAACATATGTCTTTTTGTCTCATAAGAAGTAGGAGATAGAAGAGATAGACTTTTGAGTGATATATAAGTTCAAGTCTCCACATACCTTTTTGTTGATGAAGTTCCACGGTTCCTTGAGTAGATCTTCGTCGTTGTATGATGAATCGCCATGAAGTCCTTGAGCTCAACTACACTTTTCTATCCTAGTCCGAGACTTAGCTATGTAGGCTAGAAATCAAGACTCATAGTTTTGATCACTAACATTGACAAACATGCTTTAGATAGAAACGCATGCGAGGTCGACCGAGCTATGCTCTAACAATCTCCCCCTTTGTGAATTTTAGTGACAAAACTATTAATACATATGGAATACAAAAATGATAAACTTTAGTGGCTCCTATTCCATAGTCTAATCTTCAACGTTCCTTGAAATATTCGTCCTTCCAAGTACTCCAATGATCCCAAAGGTTGTAAGTTTAGCACCACCGTTGTTGAAGATCCGTAGCTATAACAATGAGAGAAATCGAGATTCTCGATCATCATTATACAGTGACATAGTATTATTATGTAACATCAAAGTCCAATTGCATCACGACTTTAACAATAATACTACAGTGATATGTATCACTCCCCCTTAGTCAATACTTCATCTCAGTTATGGAAACCACTCCCCCTTACACAATGATCCGAAAACCATATGTATTTGTAGTGTGAAATTTTCACAAGAGACATTTCATAAACTAAAAGAAAAATACATACCAACTTAATTTAGATGCAATCATAAAGCCGAAGATAAATGCATTCATCTAGGAGTTTTAAGATACAAGATAACCCCTATAAAATTCCACAGCCGCACACCCCGCAAGATATTACCATTAAGCACAAGTTCAAAAGAACTCTCCCCCATTTGATGTCTTTCCCTAAAGAACAACAAGAACGACCTTAATTTCGAAAGAAAAGAAGGATTTTTTAATTGGACACCAAAAACCATAGAAATGATTTTCTATATCCAAAACTCAATCAAATTAATCACAAGAAAAAACCCATGATTAATTTAATTGGAATACGCAACTAAATCAAACCACAAAAGTGATCAATTTAATTGAAAGTGTTCAACATAAGTAAACTCACGGAGCTACGACTAAGGTAATCATACGGAGACGACTAACTTAATCGTTCACATACTCAACATAAGGAAAACCTTACGGAATATACGACTACATTAACCAATAGAACATGATTTGTATAGCCGTTCATATACTCAACACAAGAACTTGTGGAACATATGAAAACTCAACTAGACTAATTACAAGAGAACCCATAATTAATCTAATTGGAATACAAACAACCAAACTAATCACAAAAGTAATCAATTTATTTGTCAAAAGATTTTGCTCGACAAAAGAAGACTCTCAGAGCAAATAACTAAATAACCAACCAAGATGATTAATTTAGTTCATAATGCTCAACATATAGCATCTTATGGAACAACCAACAAAGTTAATAAGAATAATCGGCATAGTTGTAAGGTGCTCAACATAAGATACAAAATGGAGCCTTCACGGTAAAACATAACAAAATGGATCAATGAAGATCAATACCGTGGATAACAAGGATCTATTCTATTTTCCATCATAACGACATAATAGACTTTATCCTTGTCAAACAAAAGATTTTATCCTATTTTCCATCAAATACATGACTGCATATGCATAAATTTTGTAATTGTGAAAAGTCCATTCGTACTTTCATCAATACGAATACCAATTTATGAACGACTTTACTTTTGACAACATATGGGACCTTCAAGTTCACAAACGTAAACAATACATATCCCACAATCAAATTGCAATATCACAAAATCATAACGATCAATACTTCAATAACATCATTCTCCAAATATTTTTAGAATTTAATACCAATAAACCTAAAAAATAACATAAGAAGATGAAAACAAAAAATAGCTATGTGTAGTCACAATCATCGCTATTGAAAGCACTAGTTATTCTTCCAACTAATCCAAAAATAAGACATAGTAGGCAACCAACTAGAACCAAGATCAGATGAAAAACTAAATCCTGTCTGCAACCAGGGATTGAACAAGAACGAGTTCCTCAGCTGCCTTCCTTAGTTCGTCTTTTAGGTAGTCTAGATTCCGTGTTGCGATACCAAGTTGTTCGCGTACGACCTTAAAGTCTCCAAGAAGATTTCCTACCAGTTGTGAAGAAATCTGAACTGGCAGTTTGTCTTCGTTTTCATGATCAAGAGCATGAAAGCATGAGATATCAATAGGACATAGCTCAACATCATCAACCTTGTTGCTTCCCTCCATTGTGCACCAAAAAGACTTTTAGAAAATCTTTTTGGACCTCTGGAACACATTATATATATAAGGAATTCCATCAAACCCTAGGAAACATGATGTTCGCGAGGGTTGGTGCGTGTACTAGAGAAACAGGCCTATGATAGACCAGGAAGCCCAAAAAAGTAAAATAAATAGATGTTGAGGAGCAAACAGAATAAAGTAACATCGAATGCAGTACAATCCTGACAGCTTTCTCAAGACGAAAAATCCTGAGAATCAAGAGCATCCCTTTTTAACAAGACAAAAATTAAAAAGAGATACAACATGAACATGTCAGGGTGTAATAAGATGAGCATCTTGCTCATCATTATTTACTTCTTCTTTTTCCTTTTCATCGGTATTTAACAAACTACCTGGTTTAGTTGAAGAAGTATTATCAAGAGAAGATTTAGAAGTACCTGGGTTAACAGCATTCCATGTTTTCTTGATATTCCGTCTTAGTCTGTTTATGTGAATCTTCAAATCAGAGAATCGATTGTTGACATGTAATAAATCTGAATTGGATTCACATTCCTTTTTGAGAAAATTAGAGGAACTTAACTCGTTTTTCTTTCTTATCCTTCCAGACTGATTCACAGCACCTGTCACACTTTTGTTGTTTTTCCTTCCACCATTGTAGGAGTCCTTCGGTTTGAAGACATAATTAGGAAAAGCTTTATCACAGTATATCCCTTGAGGTCGAACAGGGTTGATTCCAATCTGTGATATAGGTTTCACAACTTCTTTAGACATCCAATTAAGAATGTTGGTGAAGTTTTTCATTCCTTATCCGAAGACGACACCTTCGCTCAGAGTGTCCTTTGTTTCCGCAGTAATAGCAGTTGAAGGACTTACATTCAGTAGTTCTCTTTTGAGCATATTTAGAAGAAATAGAATCCTCGTTTTTGCAAGCTGACACAGGTTCTTCACATGGAGAAATATTAACAGCTTTAACAAACTTAGTCTTACCACTGTTAGGAGCGTCTGTTCCTTTATATCCCAGACCACGTTTGTCATGATGTTCTTTACAGGCTCCCAGCATAGAAGATAGTTTTGTAGAGCTAGAACCGAACCTATTTAGATTCTCTTCCAGTGATTTTACCTTATTATGAGCAGCAGTGAGTTTGGTTTTCAAGGATTTCTCTCTGATAAGAAGACTGTGTTCTTTTTCATTGAAACTCTTCTGTTGAGATTCACATCTTGCTTCAGTTTCGGCAAGCCTCTCTTTTAATATACAGAGGTTACGAAGAAGATTATCACATTCAGATTTTTTTGAGCGAACCTCTTCTTCATGATCTTTAACGGTAGATTGTAACAGTTTGTATCCACCCTTTGAAGAGTTTCCTCAACTTTCTGTTTTCTTGACAGAGATGACCCATATACTTTCTCAAGCAAGCAGTTGTCCTTGTTTCCTTCAATTCACGATTAAACAACTTGATGTATTGAGAAACTTCCTCATCAAGACTCTGTCCTTCTTCAGAATCACTATCATCCGAGAGATCATCCAACTGTTCATCAAGAGATTTCCTCCAGTTGAATTTAGATTCGGCTGAAGGAGACGAGAAGGAGTTTTCCTCAGTGGTTTCAGATCTTTGAAACTTATCTGAGTAGTCATGTACTGATGTTGCATTGTCATAGATAGTACTCTTGTCCATAGAGTCAAATCGCTACAAACACGGACTTGTTAGGTCTTAAACGTGTTTGCCTGCTCTGATACCAATTGAAAAAGCGAGGGTTTAACAACACCACCCAATGTTTTGCTCAGCAATCTGTATGTACTAACTCCGAAATACTTTGCTAGAGAATCAACTAGACAGTCAGACTCAATCTAGATAAAAGTATCTCAAGGAGTTAATATCTCTCTCTTGATTTGATTTTTACTCAAGCTAAAAACAATATCGGGTCTTTATCAAATACAAGGAATAACTTGGACGGTACCAAAGACCAATGTCCAAGGATCAATCAATATCAATCAACAACCAAAGGTTGGATTTCCAATTGATGATCATGAACGCACAACCTGTATTATTTCAATTATATAAAATATAATGCGGAAAAGAAATAACACAGACACCAGAAATTTTGTTAACGAGGAAATCACAAATGAAGAAAAACCCCGGGACCTAGTCCAGATTGAATACACACTGTATTAAGCCGCTACAGACACTAGCCTACTCCAAGCTAACTTCAGAGTGGACTATAGTTGAACCCCAATCAGTCTCCCACCGATCCAAGGTACAGTTGTACTCCTACGCCTCTGATCCCAGCAGGATACTGCGCACTTGATTCCCTTAGATGATCTCACCCACAACCAAGAGTTGCTGCAACCCAAAATCGCAGACTTGATAATCAACAAATCTGTCTCACACAGAAAAGTTTATCAAAGGATAAATCTGTCTCCCACAGATAAACCCTAGGTTTTGTTCCGTCTTAAGATATGAAATCAAGGTGAACAGGAACCAATTGATAATCCGGTCTTATATTCCCGAAGAACATCCTAGATTAATCAATCACCTCTCTACAATCCTTCCTGACTACACAGGCGGTTTGTCAAGGAATCACAAACAGTGAGACGAAGATGTTTGTGACTTCTTTATCTTTCCTATCGGAGAACTCTCACGATCTCAAGCCAATCAATAGATTGTACTCGTACGATAGAAGATGCAAGATCAGATCACAACTACGAAAAAGTAGTATCGGTCTGGCTTCACAATCCCAATGAAGTCTTTAAGTCGTTAACCTGGTTTTAGAGAAGAAAATCAAAGGTTAAAGGAGAATCGACTTTAGCGAGCGCACTAGTATCACACAGACGTGTGGGGATTAGTTTTGCACAATGCTAGATGTCTCCTTTATATAGCCTTCAAATCAGGGTTTGCCTTAGTTACAAAGCAATCCATATTCACCGTTAGATGAAAACCTAATTTAGATTCAAGCTAATATTTCTCAACCGTTAGATCGAAAACTTAGCTTGTCACACACACTTGGGTAGACGTTTACTGGGTTTGTGAAAACCATGCCCAAACGTGTACGTGTATGTTGGTTTAACATAGTAACCCAAAAGGTTAACCATATGAGCATTTCATATTAACCTTGTTCTTCTTCACCATAACTAGTTCAATTGACTCAAACGAACTAGTTAGAGAGTTGTTCAATTGATATGAGATCTTATGCAACTGAAACAAAGATGATTCGATTCGATTGAATCGGCTCATGAACTTTATAGCCACGGTTTGCATAAAGCATTTCTTAGTAATTTAAGTTTCATGTTCAGAGCACAATCTTTAGATCATAACCACTTAAGCTCACAAACAAGTTCGTGGACTTAAGACAATCGGTGGAGTTTTCCAAACTCAGCAGAAAATCTCGGCAAAGACACTTTCGCCAGTTCGCGGACTGAGTTCGCAGACTTACACGCAAACGAGCTTTTGGAAAATCCCAGCAGAAATTCTCGGTCGAGAACTTCCGTTAGTTCGCGGACTGGGTTCGCGGACTTGGCAAAGCCAATTCTTCCGGTTTCTCTCAATCAACAAAGTTCAAAAACTTTGGATTAAGGAATACATGGTTATGTAATCTAAACTCTCATTCCAATCATTGAGACATTCTCAGAGGACGTTATATAGCCGTTATTCATAGACCGCTTCGCGTCAGAGCAATTCTCAAAGTAATTGAAACTTTTCATGACTTTGGTCATTGGGTGAAGATAAACTTGATCAAAGCGAAACGCTTTACCAACACATGATTTGGAGATATAGATAGGCGAGATGTACTCGGCTCGAAATATCAAATGTGTATGATACAATCTATATAGCATACGACTTTTAGTCTCATAAGAAGTAGGAGATAGAAGAGATAGACTTTTGAGTGATAGATAAGTTCAAGTCTCCACATACCTTTTTGTTGATGAAGTTCCACAGTTCCTTGAGTAGATCTTCGTCGTTGTATGATGAATCTCCATGAAGTCCTTAAGCTCAACTACACTTTTCTATCCTAGTCCGAGACTTAGCTATGTAGGCTACAAATCAAGACTCATAGTTTTGATCACTAACATTGACAAACTTGTTTGAGATAGCAACTATGCGAGGTCGACCGAGCTATGCTCTAACAGTATAGCTATATAGACTTTTACATTATACACATTTGATATTTCGAATCGAGATTGTATCGCTTATCTATTTCTCGGAATATGTGTTGGAAGCTTTTAGATTTAGCTAAGTTCATCATATTCTTGACGAGTTTAGTTGGAAACAATTTATTTTTTGAAAACTAAATATTAATTCAAAAGATGATCATGTGAAAATTACCTTGAACATCTTACATGATTTCTGTGAGACAGTCATTTGATGTTAGCTTGGGAAGTTTCGTATTGACCATTCGATCACTTGAAAATTACTTGAAGTTAATGGTATGTGAGAGATTACCATTGTCGTCTTCTAAGGATGTTTCAATGATTGAAATGAGAGTTTAGAACAATTACCCATGTCTGGATGCAACACGGTATGCATACCTAGTATACGAACTTTTTTGTTATGATTAAGGTCCGGAACTCTTGTTTGCGTACCTAATATGCGAACGGATTTACCTGAGCAGTTTCGGAACTATTGTTTGCATACCTAGTATGCGAACGAGTTTACATGTGTTGGGTCCATGACGGTTGTTCGCGAACGGCTTGACTAGGCCAAGGTCCGGAGCTACTGTTCGCGGACCTAGTTTGCGAAAACAGTGGTTAAGTTCTAAAATCGGTTACGTATGATTCTCATACTCATGAACTAAAACATTTATGATTTAAGGAATGCAAATTAACTTTGCAAACCGTGGCTTAATGTTCATGAATTGATTCTTGTATAAGTACTTTGTACGATTACGAATCAATCCGATTTTGATTCAATTTGTTCATATATATTTTGATGAGATAGTGAACAATTGAAAAACTCTATGTGAAACACAATTAGATTCATTTGATTATCTTACATGATTGATTGATCATCACATTTGATCTAGAAGTGTTAGATGAATACGGCTAAGACAAAAATATTCATATGGCTAACTTCGGTTAACTTTTAGTAAGCCAACTCAATATACACGTTTAGGTACGGTTACCCAAATTTAAATATAAGTATATTTCATTAGAGTGTAGCAAGATAATACCATCTAATGGTGGAGATTGATTGCTTAATTTCTAAGCAGACTTAGCTTGAATCTTAAATCATGATTTCATCTAACGGTGAATATTGAATGCTTTGTTACTAAGCTATCTATTTGAACCCTATTAAAATAGTGTAGTGCGAACAGAACAAGCTATTTGATATCGGTAAAATGTGGGTTTATTGAGGAAACCCACACGGCTTATTGAGGAATTCCAACCGGACTTATTAAGGAAGTCTGGTAGTTTTTTGAGGAAACTAACTCTGGCTTATTGAGGAAGCCCAACCGGACTTATTAAGGAAGTATGGTGGTTTATTGAGGAAACCAACTCTGGATTATTGAGGAAGCCCAACCTGACTTATTAAGGAAGTCCAGTGGTTTATTAAGGAAACCAAAAATAACTTATTAAAGAATCATGACTGGGTTTATTAAGGAAACCCAGTGGTTTATTAAGGAAACCAAATATGGCTTATTAAAGAAGCCCGACTGGGTTTATTAAGGAAACCCAGTGGTTTATTGTGGCAACCAAAAATGGCTTATTAAAGAAGCCCGACGGATGAGCCGGTAGCGAGTTTCACAATTTTCTTTTATTTATTCTATTTAGTTTTCTTTGTAATAATGAGGAACTAGAATCACATGCTGGGACGACGGATGAAGCCATTTTTCGTCATTGTGGTAAATAAATTAATTTCTTTTTATGACTACTTGCACTGTTTATGAAATGATTTATGATTTTTATTGAATGGGTGTCATTTAAATTGATGGGTCATGCTTAGCTAAAATGTTTTGATGTCTCATGCTTTAGATTTACATTCATTGCTCTCAAAATCTACATTAGGCAAGGAACTAGAGTCAACAAATTGTTATCATACAATCTATAATTGTGCAGGAATAATTTTGAATCACATGAATGGAATTTGGTGAAATTCTTAGTCCCAGTACCTCTCACCATTGTTAACATTATTTGTATATTTATTTTTATTAAATTTAAAAATCGAACCTTCACAAGTCTTAGACGAACTCTACTACTACAACAACTTTAAAAATACCATCAATTTTTGGCGCCGCCGCTGGGGACTTGTCTTTAGGCTAGATTTTTTAGATTTATTTTTTAGGTTTTTATTTTTATTAATTTTATTTGTTCTATTTTACGTTTTTGGCTTTTTGTCTTTTCATTACAGATTTTGGAATTCGGAGCGAAAGAAGAAGTTGCCAAAGCTGTTGGTGATTACTTGAAGATTTGGAGTCAAAAGACAAACCGAAAAGAACGAAGAAAAAAAAAAAAAGAGAGAGAGAGAGAGAGAATTTTATTTTATTAGATTGTATTAGGAATTTTTTATTTTGTATTTTTTCTTTTCTTTTTGCACTTTATTTTTTGACTTTGGACACTTGGAATTTCTTTTATTTTTAAACCCTACGGAAGGGTAGTATTAAATATTAAATTGTTTGCAGAGAAGGACGGCAATTACGATATCGCCTCGGCCCCTCGGATTCGTACATGACATAGGAGTCGTGGCCCGAGTCGACTTCAGTGGTTCATACCCCGTCTGGAACGGGAGGTAAGTTTGTTGAAACACTCGCGAATCCCCTGCTATCGAGTTACTGTATTCCTTCGTTTGCATATTTGCTGAGGAACTGAAAACATCTGCTTTATTTTCCTAGTAAAGGGCAAGGACTGGCCATACAAGATAAGGGTTCGGATTTCATCACCGTTCTCTTCTTGCCCGCCTTAGGAAAACGAAACCAAACGCGAACCTAAGCTTTAAAATTTGGAATAGAACGAGACATATAGGGTAACGAGCTTAGTAGGAAAGTCGTTCGAAAAAATATTGGTTACTCTTTTAAGCGTACTTCGAAGTTCATGATGGTTTCTGTGAGTTGAATGCGTGACTGCGCCGCCTTGTAATAGCGGTGAGGCCTTGGGTATCAAAGCTCCATTGAGATTCCCTCGCCTCAATTCAACTTACTTTGACTCAGATTGATTCCAGAGGGGTCTGCTTAAATTGTAAAGAATTCCCTTTCGAAGGATTAGAAGCTGGTCTAGAAAAAATCTAAGTGGAGCCATCATGCTTTTTGTTTGCTAGAATTCAGTAGGTTTGCTGTGGTGGAGTCAGCCTTGTTTGTGTTTGCATAGAACTTCCCTTCCTTTTAGGGCTTTTCTTTTTTTTAATTTTGTTTTTCTAGCGTATGCCCGAGGTCATTAAAGAACGGGCTTGGAAAAGAAATACTCTAGGTCGTTTGATTAGTAACAAACCTAGTAGTTCTTCTTGTGAAGGCGGGGAGCTCGAAGATTCTTCTTTTGAGAGCCCTGTCTTTGGAAATTTCAGCTTTGGAAACTTGACATTTAGTGAAGAAAGTACTCCTAGTCCTTTGGTAGTGCCAGAAATGGCAACTTTGAAAACTTTATTAAACCCAACTAGGACCTCTCGTCCATCTTGTATCAAGTTAGCCGAAACCGAGACAAATTATGAACTCAAACCTGGGACTTTACAGATGCTCCCAATCTTTTTAGGAAAAGAGAATGAGAACCCCTATTTTCATGTTAGGGAATTTGAGGAAGTTTGTAGTACTCTGGAAATTAAAAACCTTAGTGATGATGAGTTGAAACTTAGGTTATTCCCCTTTTCCTTAAAAGATAAAGCCAAATCTTGGCTGTATAGTTTGGATTCTGAGTCAATTGAAACCTATGACCAACATACATCTGCCTTTATACATAAGTTTTTCCCAAGACACAAAACATCGTCTATTAGGACACAAATCTGTACTTTTGCTCAACAAGAGAGAGAATCTCTATATAGATATCTGGAAAGGTTCAATGACTTGTTATCTGAATGTACTCATCATGGTTTAGAGAAAGTTAGGCTAGTTCAGATCCTCTACGAGGGTTAGATTATTCAACAACAACCATGGTTGAGTCCTTATGCACTGGTGGGTTTGAGAATAAAACTGTTGATGAGGCGATGAAATTTTTGAATGAAATCGCTGATAAGACCCAACAATGGGAAAATAGTAGGGAACCCAAGAAAACAATTCTTCTAAGTAGAAGAAATGTCAATAGGATAGAAGGATATTATGAGTCAGATGCTAAAATAGCTGTCATAGCCAAAAGGTTAGAAGCCTTAGAATTAGGTCATTCTGGTGGTAGTAGTGGTAAAATGAAGCCTTTTTGGGAGGCCCAGATGGTTGAAGAGCAAGCCAATGCTCTTTATAATAACACTAGATTTGAAAACCGACAGAAGTTTGACCCATATTCAGAAACCTACAACCCTGGTTGGAGAAACCA
Source organism: Papaver somniferum (assembly GCF_003573695.1). Taxonomy (NCBI): domain Eukaryota; kingdom Viridiplantae; phylum Streptophyta; class Magnoliopsida; order Ranunculales; family Papaveraceae; genus Papaver; species Papaver somniferum. The sequence continues at coordinate 126,540,109 of NC_039358.1, read as the reverse complement.
CCCAAACCTTTCTTGGTCCAAGGGACATAATCAAGGTCAGTCTAGTAACTCTCAGGTTCCCCCAGGTTTTGGCTATCATAAGAATCCTTCAGAACTAGCACAAACTCAGAACCCTTCAGATAAAAATATCTCGAGTTTAGAAGAAACTCTCGCCTCGTTTATTAAAAGCTCTGAAAAGATCAACCATCTGGTTGCGCAAGGGATAGAAGAAAGTAAAAACATAGGTTATGCTAACTCCCAGGCCATTTCCGAGTTAAAAAATCAGGTTAGTCAGATAAATAAGACTTTGAGAGAAAAAGGAAAGTTTCATAGTCAACCACAACCTAATCCTAGGGGGGTCCATCAAATATCTTTAGTTGGTGAGGAATCATCAAACCATGTGAAATCGATAAAAACCCTTAGGAGCGGTAAAACAGTAGACAATAAGGTAGGCATGACTAGTGAACATACTGTAGCTCCACCTTCTACTTCCCAAGAGGAGGAACATGTAGCCGAGGAAACTGAAACAGTCTCTAAGGATTCCCAAGAAATTCCTGATAGGTCTACCTATGTGCCTATTGCCCCATATCCACATTTGTTAGCCCCAACAAAGAAGGAGTCGACTTTCAACGAGATAATGGAAACATTTAAGCAGGTAAACATCAACATTCCGTTATTAGAAGCAATTAGGCAGATGCCCACTTATGCCAAGTTCCTTAAAGATCTTTGTACACGAAAGCGTAAGCTGAATGTCCATAAGAAAACCTTTTTAGCTGGTCAAGTAAGTTCAATTCTTCTGAACCAAACACACCTTAAGTATAAGGACCCTGGGTGCCCCACCATATCTTGTGCAATTGGTAATCACATGGTAGATAAGGCATTACTTGACTTAGGAGCTAGTGTTAACTTACTCCCGTATCATGTATACACCCAGCTAGGTCTTGGTAAGTTGAAACCGACTAAAATGACACTATAGTTAGCTGATAGGTCTGTCAAAGTCCCTCGTGGTGTGATAGAGTATGTTCTGATTGAGGTTGATAAGTTTATTTATCCAGTGGATTTTGTTGTTTTAGACACCTAGCCAGTTCAGGACCCAAGTGCTCAAATCCTAGTGATTTTAGGTCGCCCTTTTTTAGCCACCGCTAACGCTGTCACCAACTGTAGGACCGGGCTTATGAACATATCCTTTGGTCATATGACCACTGAACTAAATGTCTTTAATATTACTAGACAACCTTCTGAGAATGATGAATTAGAAGAAGTGAATATGATCAGCACTTTAGTTTAGGATTTAGTTCAGGATAATTGGCATGATACTCTTTTGGGAGATTGTTTAGATGAATTTGAGGAAACCATTCTCTTAGACCAGATATGTGATCAATCTTTATAAGAAGCCCTTGAGTATTTTAAAGACTTTACGGACCCAGAAATTCAAGTAATAGTTAGAGGTTTGTCTGTGAGTAGTGAAAACCATAAGTTTGGGGGTAGTGATGGTTCTTGTGATCGTCCAGTTTCGCTAATTGGAGTCCCTAACTTGGGACTCGATCTTTGTGTGTCTGAGATATTACTTGAGTCTATTCAGAATCTGCAACCCGATTTTCCTGATACTGTCCAGGAGGTGGCCCGGTTATTAAATACCAGTATTTCAGATGAATCTCTTTATCGAGACACACATATGAAGCTCTCTTACGTCCCCCGGATAAACCCATTTGTCTTAACAGAAACCTTAGATGAGGATGTGCTCCTTCTATTCATTTTTCTAAACCAGTGCAGTTGTCTCATTTTTGTGTTAGCCCTATTTGGTCTTATGGACCCACAATTATTTAGACTATTGGTATACGACTTTGGAAGGTGACAATTCATTTTGAGGTATTTGATGTCTAGCTAAAGACTTTAAATTTAGCTTTTCTGGGAGGCACCTACGCTCATTCTTACGGTAATATCCTTCCTTATTTCTTTTCCCTCAAGTGGTAACAGTTTATCCTCGTTCATGTTTTTAATTTCATCTTTAGAACATTGAAGACAGATTTAAGTTTGGGGGTAAGGGAGAAATTTCTAGCGTCACATGGTATCCGGTTAGCTAAGTTTACATTCAGGTTCTCACCGAAAAGATAGAAATTAGAATGCTAGGGATAACAACCCATTGAGACATTAGAGAAAAAGACATTGAGATCCTTGAAATTCAGGAGAGAACTTGTTCCTTTTAGAGGGTAACCGTGATGGACCTAACCATCCATGATAAAAAAGGCAAGTAGGTCATAAGGAAATGCCAGAAAGACAAAGCAACCTATCATGTAGTCTTAGTTACTGGATTACGACTCTCTCTCAGTAGAAACTTATCAACAGATGGAGCGACATCAAAATCTATGAAGAAAGTTGAAGACGTTTAAGGTTTAGAAGCAACAATAGAAAAGAATGATTCAAAAATCAAAGTTGAAGACTTAGTTACAAGAAGTTATAAGATCAAAGGATATAAGTTGTTGAAGTTCATGATACCAAGACATCATAAGTTGCAAAGACCCAAGTTTTAAAGTCCTTCTCTCATGGCCATATAAATTTTGTCTTGTAACTTTTGTGTCAAAAAAAAATGAAAAATTAAAAAATGAAAAAAGCATCGTTACGTTTTGTTCAATAAGGCCATAGGGAAGTAGAATTCTATAAGGAAGTTTTAAGCAAGAAATTAAGGAGAAAAGTTAAATTGTCAAGGTTCTACGAGGTTCGAGAGTTTATCATCAACAATTGAAGACCGAAGAAGACGTTGTTTTTACTGCGTACTATGAGAGAGTCGAAGAAAGATACATTTGGTTGCTTTGTTAGTCCGCTTTCAATCTGGCACAAGATCTTTCTAGCACTGGTTTAACTCATCACACGTAATTAGTCCAGCTGTGTAGCAGATGTCCCTCTCATCTTTATCTCTCTCCTAATCTTATCCAGCTGTAAAGCAGCGGACGCATCCTACAATGTTTATCTAGCTGTGTAGCGGATATCTCTTTATCTAGCAGTGTTGCGGATGTGTCTCCCCTTTTCTTCAGTCAGCTTTAGAGCTGACACCTTTAATTTCTCTGGTATTCTAGTTACTTGGATATAGGTTGAGAATATGTATGTCCTCGTAGATCTTTGGATACTTGTGACCAATTAGAAGTAATGGTTTTGTGGGTACACCTCTAGTAAACCTGATAGACGCATTTTCGTGTCTAATTTGTCATCAATGTTAAGTATTGTTAGTACTTGTTTTTGTCCTTATTATAGTGTTTTGTGTGTTTTTAGGTATTTTTTGGAAATAAACATTTTTGGAAAAATCAGCTCGAAAAGTTTCCCGGGGCACCCTTGAAGGACAATTGTTATTCGGACTCTCACTATCGGTTAAGGGGCACCTCAGCGGACACCTGCTATTCACACCCCAGTCCAGGATAGGGGGACACCCTTTCTTCTTCGTTTGAAAACTGTTTTTTGGCGGGAAATGAAATTCTCAACTGGCAGAAGTATGATCACAAAAATGAAGGGGTTACGGGTCGATTCAATGGCTGAAATTTGATAGAGAGATGTGATATAGGTTAAGGAACACATTTTGGGCAGTGGGTTCGATCGGAATTCGCTGGAAAACGCGTAATGATTCACACACCCAAAACAGAGCACGTGTATTATAACACGAGCAAAATTGAAGTTCTTGTGTGCATGGAGGAGTTATACTAGCGTTGGAAGAGTGCTGAGACGTGGAGAAGGCTAACTAGAGCGTGCAGGATCAAATCTAACGCGTGCATGGGCTTAAAAATGGAAATTATCGTTATTATGGGCAGCAAGGAATATTCGGATTAAATGGAGAATATACGCAATAAATGAGGGGATTTTTGGTCCTGAAACACTATAAATACAAGGCAAACATAGTTTGGGAAAGGTGAGCACGGGATTGGGAGAGATTTAGAGCCGAGAGAATCACCAGAAGAGTCGACAGAGAAAAAGTTATGTTGCTGTCAAAGGAAGAACACGAAGAACATTGTACAGTCCAGGAAAGTCGTTGATTAGTGTCGCATATTTGCGACAATTCTCAGTTCCTTTCCCGCGACGAGCTTACAACACTTCAGAAGTGTCGTTCTTCCCTACGCTTCTTGTGTGTCGCAAAGGACAGTCTTAAAACGATTTCCTTTTATTTCATCATATGTACTCAACTTTTGAGCATTAATAAAATCTTTTGAGTATTTTTCCAACATGATGAGAGGATAAATTCTTGGTGATTGAGGCAATGGAGGATCTATTCACTCATGTTTGATTGGTAATATTTTTATTTATAATTTCTTTAATTATTTACTTTATTTAATTCACTTGGATAAATATAAAAAAAAGGATAAAATGGTTTTCTTAATTAGTTGTGAATCAGTTTGATGTTTTATGCTTAGAATAATTCTTTGATAAATCATGCTTAAGGATTACAACTTAATATTTGGACACCTTTTAAATTAAAAAGTGATTTAATAAGAAAAAGAGCTTAATAATAATTTCTAAAATATTATTTATAACCAATCAACTTGAAGTAATAGTGAATCCTGAGCCTTAATCTTTCTAAAATCTTGACATTACTATTAATTTCCTTCATTTATTTATTTGTTTAAATCTTAAAAAAAAAGAGTTAACTTCACAAGTTCGAAAAGAACCCCTTTTACCACTATCTACAACAACTTTTGAAAAAACATTAATCAAAACCCTCCCGAGATTAACTCGGTCACTAGGGCCACCTAGTGAGTTTTTATTTTCTAGAATAAATTTGCTCGAGGACTAGAAAAATATAAGTTTGGGGGTGTGATGAGCGATTAATTCTTACATATTTACTACTCAAAATATATATTGTTGGTGCTTATTTTGGTATTGATTGTGTTTTTGTAGGTAACTGAATAAAATGGGCTCTTCCAAGAAAATCGGCTAAAACTAGGATTCCAAGAAAAAAATATGGACTTCGGAGTACATGGGTCGTGGATACTTTTGGATCTAAATGGGATAGGCCCAATTTAAGTTAGTGAAGGAGATGATGGGCTGAAGTTGGTTTAAGAAACTAACATGCTCGGGAATTTTGGTCTCGTGGATTTTAGGATGAAGGACTTGGTGATTAGTTCTCGAAGGATTTAGGAGGTATCACGTAAAATGAAAAATCCTACTCAATAATTAATGTACGAGGTATGTCGACATGGTGGAGGAAGAAAGGAAACTAAATATCTTTTGCAACTAAAGAAGATTGATTTTGAGCATAATATATACTTCACCACATTAATACATGACGCCTGTTTTGGAATTGAGATAATGACAAAATGAGTACTTACCTCGTACATAAGATCAGTATGTGCTCATATAATATTTTCTTTCCCATGAAAAGAAAAGAAAGTGGCCGTACATGTGGCGAGTCTTTATTAGGTGATATTGTGTATTTTTAGACAAGTGGCACACTCCTATTGGATATGACATGTGGAAGAGAATTAAAAGAGGAAGGTTAGATTTTGTTGAAATCTATATATTGATGTCGAGAACAGGAAACCAGGGAGTCATTTTTTTGGAGGGCCGATGAGCCGGTAGCCAGTTTCACAATTTTCTTTTATTTCTTCTATTTAGTTTTCTTTGTAATAATGAGGAACTAGAATCACATGCTGGGACGACGGATGGAGCCATTTTTCGTCATTGTGGTAAACAAATTAATTCCTTTTTATGACTACTTGCACTATTTATGAAATGATTTATGATTTTTATTGAATGGGTGTCATTTCAATTGATGGGTCATGCTTAGCTAAAATGTTTTGATGTCTGATGCTTTAGATTTACATTCAGTGCTCTCAAAATCTACATTAGGCAAGGAACTAGAGTCAACAAATTGTTATCATACAAGCTATAATTGTGCAGGAATAATTTTGAATCACATGAATGGAATTTGGTGAAATTCTTAGTCCCAGTACCTCTCACCATTGTTAACATTATTTGTATATTTTTATTAAATTTAAAAATCGAACCTTCATAAGTCTTAGACGAACTCTACTACTACAACAACTTTGAAATCACATCAGTTACCTTCAAAGACTCATAAACCACTTATCTATTTCTTATATCAGTACCAAAATAAAAAACAACAAATCCCCTTTTCTTCAATCGATTTAGTCTCACAATTTCTCCAAATTGATTCTCCTTTTTCTGACTTTATAATTTCTCTATCAGTAATGGTCTCTCAACTGGAAGCTACTAAATCAATCATGTTGATTTTGTTAGAATTGGCTCATAAACACGGTGGTTAAATTGGTTTTCTTGAAATTGCAAAAAATAGACTTTTGTTTGGGTATTTTAATTTGTTTGCAAAAACCCCTCTTTTGGAATAGTTTTCCTAGCAAGAATTAATATACTTTTCTCTAAATTTGACCGAGTTTTTCCTTCGATGCAAGGGATAAGGTTACAGTTTCGTCTCTAATGGCGGTGAACAACTTTGATGAATAAGACTGAAATATAGAGAAGAAGAGGACGCGTGTTCTAATATAATCGACGTACCAAAAAATAAGTTGTTAATAACCGTTCAATTTCGGACATATGTAGAGCCGTTTGATCTAGTGCGCCGTGTATCTATTTTGTTTTTAGGCGAGGGTATTTTAGGAAGGGAAAAAAACAGGTGTACAGATTCAGCCACGCGTACTCAGGTGCTGACTCAGCTAACCGAGCAATGGATGGAATTCCTAACAATGGGAGGAAACACTAATTTTAATCTTTTTTGGGAGAAAATGATAATTAGCGATCTTGGGAGGGGAGGAAACGAAAAATAGCCCTAAAGATAAATGATAGACACATTTTTGTGTCTAATTTGATCTCAATACTATATATTGTTGGCACTCGATTTTGTACTAATTTTGTTATTTTATGTATTTGTAGGTATTTTTTGGAAATAAACATTTTTGGAAAATTCTGCTCGAAAAGTTGATTTTGTCACCCGGAGGACAAGTGTTATTCGGACTCTCGCTTTTGGATAAGGGGTAACCTAATTACTAAGGGGCACCCCCAGGTCACCCCAAGGCAGCTGCTATTCGCACCCAAGTTCTGGTTAGGGGGAGGACATCTTCTTCCCAAATTCAAAAACAAAATTGGCGGGAAAAAAGTTATCAACTGGCAATTTAGGGTTGGAAGTTTGGACGGGATTAAAGGAGATTCAATGGCCCAAATTAAATGGGTTTGTTCCTAGGGCCTAGATAGAGCTGGTATGGGTGTTGGATTCGGTCAAAATTGGTTAGATAACCGGTGGTAATCAAATCAGGGAAGATATTCTAAAATAAGAAAATATTCTATTCTTGGAATTCTTGGATGGAAGAGACGTGCATGGGTTGATTTTATTGGCTGGAAACAATCCCTACAGCTCAAGGATGACGCGTGAGAAGAGATAAAACATGGAACAATCCGTAACAAATCAGAGAATTAAAGAAAAAAATATCGGGAATATTTTCATTCACTGCCGAGTAATGGGAAGATTTTTTGGATTAATGGAGGAGATTCAATGGTTCAATTACGTATAAATATGTTCCTAATGTGCTACAGAGAGTCTGTCGAGAGTTGGGAGGAGAGAAGGAACGCTGCAGATCGAGAACCATGATTTCTCTCTGCTGCTGCTGCTGCCATTGATGAAGATGAAGAACACGAAGAACGGACTCGCAGAAGCAGTCGTTTATGAACAGTGTCTAAGACGCACACTCGTGGGTCGTAGTTCTTCGTACAACAACAGTTATCGTATATCGTTCTTTTTGTAACAGCTGAACAGCGCCTTTGCAACAGTTATTTCTGTTGCGATTTTTCTGTTCAATTGTTTTACTCATTTTTATCATTTGTAAACAACTTTTTGAGCAATAAATAATTATTTTGAGAGCATTTTTACTATGATGAGCTAAAACCCAACACTGGGACGACGGAGGAGGCCAAACTTCATACTTGGGGTAATTTTATTTAATTCTATATTTACTTTTTGCACCAATTTTAATTGAATTAAGATTTTAATTAATTATTTGTGATTTCATTTGATGGTTTATGCTTAGTCCTAGGGATTTTTGATATGCCATGCTTAAGAAATACAAGTAATATTTTATAAAATCTATCTTGGCAATAAACTAGAGTTAATATTTGTTTTGTTTTGAACTATAATCGCCTAGAATTAAATTCTGAACCACTTGAAAATGAAAAATGGCCGAATCTTTAGTCCCAGTACTCTCGCCCATTGTGACAATTATTGTGTATATATTTATTATTTTAGAAAACTTTAATCTTTACAAGTCCGAGCAACGAACTTTTACTACCACTTTCAAAAAAAACTATAACAAAATGGCGCCGCTGCCGGGGACTTGTATATAGATTGATTTATTTTTTTTAGGTTTATTTTTTTATTATTATTATTATTTGTTCCTTTTTACTTTGTCTTTTTGTCTTTGATTTACAGGTTCGAAGTGGAGCACTAAGGACTTGGAGAGGAAAAAGCTTAAAGCGAAAAGAGAAGAAAAAAGGACAATTTTAGGATTTAATTTTTAATTTTTAATTTTAAATTTTTTTTAGAGTGTGTGAGGAAAACTGTACTTTTTTATTTTTTTATTTTGGACTTTATTCTGGACAATTGGACTTTAATTTTTTTTTAACCCTACGGAAGGGTATTATTATTAAAAAAAAAATTATTATATAAACTGTGTGCAGGGAAGGACGACGATTACTATATCGTCTCGGCCCCTCGGGTTCGCACACGGCATAGGAGTCGTGGCCAGAGTCGACGACAACGGTTCATCCCCCGTCTGGTACGGGAGGTAAGTCCAATCGAAACACCCGCGAATCTCCTGCAAGCGGGTTACTGTCTGCCTTAAGGTGATTCATTGATTGAGGAAGAATTTGGACTGTTTTTAAATTCCTAGTAAAGGGCAAGGCCTGGCCAATACAATATAAGGGTTTGGATTTCATCACCGCTCCCTTCTTGCCCGCCTTAGGAAAACGAAACCTAACGCGAACCCAAGTTTTAAAATTTGGAATAGAACGAGACCGATAGGGTAACGAGCTTAATAGGAAACTCGTTCGAAAAATATTGGTTGCTCTTTTAGCATACTTCGAAGTTCATGATGGTCTCTGTGAGTTGAATGCGTGACTGCGCCGCCTTGTGATAGCGGTGAGGCCTTGGGTATCAAAGCTCCACTGAGCTTCCCTCGCCTCGATTCAACTTACATTAGCTCGGATTGATTCCAGAGGGGTGTGCTCAAATTGCAACGAATTCCCTTTCGAAAGATAGAAGCTGGTCTAGAAACAATCTAAGTGGAGCCATCATGCTTTTTGTTTGCTAGAAATCTTTAGGTTTGTTTTGGTGGAGTCGAGTCGGCCTTGTTTGTGGTTGCGTAGAATTCCCTTGCAATTAAGAATGTCGAACTGGTATGATAGAAGCCAATACAATGAGTATCGACCTGAATTTGAATATGGACATCATCCTTTTTATGACCATGTTGGGAATAGTGGTTGGGAACGCCATCCTTTGGAAGGATATGGGTCATACCCTGGTGAGCCCAATTACTATCCACACATGCATCAGTCTTACGAGCAAGAAGATTATAGTACTAGTTCTTCGTCTCTAGAGGATACAATCAAACTATTGAAAAGTAGTCCTTTTTATGATCCTTCAGTTCCTATTCCTTCTCTAGAAGAGTCTCTCAGGAAATTAGAAGAGTCGACACGTAAGTTAGCAGAAATGAATAACTTAGTTTTTGACGAAAGAGAACTTTCTATAGAGGAATCCCTCAAGTTGATGGCTGAGACGAACGAAAGACTTGCTCGAAATAATCTAAATTTCCAAAATAGTGTTTCTAATTTTACCCTTGATATCAATAATGAATATTTGCCTAATTTAGATGACGAGGTTAGAATAAAAGACACTACTTATTTAGATAAGGTTCAATCATTTTCGTACTATGATGATGAGGATAGCAGTAATGAAGAATCTGAAGTATGTGGGAATAGTGATCAGGAATTTGTTACCCCAGTTGAGCCTTATAATGATTATATTATTTCTGGTTCAGATCCTAATAATTTTAAAAATTATTCACCTATTCAAAAGGACGAGGATTTGACTAGAGATACCCCCGTTTCAGACGATGTTGTATGTCCTGTTTACGAAACCGATGATGGTTTAGAGGAACCAGTTTATCTTGAGATCGAGTCAAACGATTTAGAAACAATAGTCTTAGATGAACTCGTAGAGATTAGCGAGGATGAACCTGACTTAGAAAAATCAATTGCCGACCTAGAAATTAGGGAGGTTATGACCAGTCTATCTAGAGACGCCGAAAACTCTAAGTTTGGGGGTGAGTATCATTCTCCATGTTCTTTAACTCTTATTAAGGTCCCTCGCTTGGGACTTGACATCAATGCCTCAACCATCTTACAAGATTATCTTCATACTCGTTTTCCCGAACCTAATGATGTCCTGAAAAAGGTTCACTCGTTAGAAACCCATCCTCTGGTCGATGTGGTTTTCCCAGGCTATGATACCAAGATTGACTTTGTTTTCCCACCAAATAGTTTTCTTCCAATTGTGGGAACATATAGATTTCAAATGTGTCACTTATTAAGTTCTGAGACTAAGCCTAAGTGCTTTAGGAAATTAGAATCGACACATTTGCTTAAGAATGACCACTACTCTCATTGTGGTCAAATTTGTAAGTCAAATCTTATTGACTTAGAGGATCCTCAGTTATTTAGGTTATTATTGTGCGCTTCTAAGATCATATTTGAGTTTTTCCAGACTCTAAGACCTAATAATTTGGATCCAACCTATGAGGAAATGGATCCGAGGAAAATATTTTATTTAGACCCTTTCATAGAACCTGAACCTGAACCACAATTAGATATAAATATCTTAATCAGGAAACTAGATAAGGGCATGTTATTCTTGTTCACTTTCTTGGGTTATTGTAGTTTCCTTTGGTCAGCTCTTTTTCGTTTTGAAGACCCACAGTTATTTCGACTGTTACTTTATGGTTCGAGTTGACTAATCCTTTCCTAAGTCTGGCTGAAGACTTTAAACTTAGCACTTCTTGGGAGGTAACCAAATCTCATGCAACACGGTAATATCCTTCCTTAACTCTTTTACTTCAAATAGTAACCGTTTCTCCTTGTTCATGTTTTTAATTTTATCTTTAGAACATTGAGGACAATGTTAGATTTAAGTTTGGGGGTATGGGAGAAACTTTTTAGTTGCAATAAATAAACTCCAGAGCCTAGAAATTTACGCCTATTAAGGATAGCACTAACCAATCTAAGTGGATGGAAACATTTTTGTTTTAGGAGCTGAGGAACCAATCTGACTAGATGGAAACATCTATAGAGTCTATTCATAAAAGCACAGAGCTCAGGTGTTAGAATTAACATGATAGTTTCGCCATATCTCGTCGAGTCCTTTTCACTTTCTATTTTTAGTTTTCTTTTATTTCAAGTGATTTGGTGGGGCACACGATTCAAGTTGTTACCTTTGCCAGGGTGAAATAGAGTGACTGAGTTACCTTTTCAAAAAAAAAAAAAAAAAAAAAAAAAAAAAAAGACCGGACCAGTTAGACCAATCGGAATAAGTATTAACACTTGGATAGCAATATGCGTGTGTTCTCCCTGTTTCCGTCGCCTAAGCAAGCGTGGAATGCAGGACCCGTGGGAACTATCGTGTAATCTGCTGACAAGAAGCATGCGCTTGGATCAAAAAGATCTATTCATGCCGTTAAAGTAAAAAAAAAAAATGGTTATTGTTATGTGTAGTCAACTGGTTCCCTTGTATTTGCCAGTTTGTTGATCTAGATTTAAGTTATTGACCACTGGTTCCCTTGTATATGCCAGTGTGTTAATATTAGTCAGACCGGTATCTCAGTCATTTAGGTTAGGTTCATCTTGGCTGAGGCCTTCAGACAGATATGGGAAACACCGTTCACTTTTCAACCATCTACATTTTCTTTTTCCATCTTCTTAATCTTTTCATGTGATTAGTCTGACTCCGAGTATGATGTCCATCGTGAAACTATCTTAGTAGAGCTCTGTCACTTATATGAATTTTAGTATGCTTGAGTGCAAACTCGTGTACAGCAATTGGAATTTCGCATCAGGGTTCTTCCTCTTAGAGTCAATAATTGTATGCCAACCAAGGAGGTTCTTTAGTGCTTTCCAAGGTTCTGCGTAGATATCTAGGGTCTGGAGTATTGGTTTTTGTGGGTACACCTCTGATAAACCCACCCGAGATTAACTCGGTCACTTTTCAAGAATAAATTTTGCTCGAGGACTAGCAAATAATAAGTTTGGGGGTATTTGATAGACACATTTTTGTGTCTAATTTGATCTCAATACTATATAGTTGGCACTCGATTTGTACTAATTTTGTTATTTTATGTATTTGTAGGTATTTTTGGAAATAAACATTTTTGGAAAATTCTGCTCGAAAAGTTGATTTTGTCACCCGGAGGACAAGTGTTATTCGGACTCTCGCTTTGGATAAGGGGTAACCTAATTACTAAGGGGCACCCCCAGGTCACCCCAAGGCAGCTGCTATTCGCACCCAAGTTCTGGTTAGGGGGAGGACATCTTCTTCCCAAATTCAAAAAACAAAATTGGCGGGAAAAAATTGTTATCAACTGGCAGATTTAGGGTTGGAAGTTTGGACGGGATTAAAGGAGATTCAATGGCCCAAATTAAATTGGTTTGTTCCTAGGGCCTAGATAGAGCTGGTATGGGTGTTGGATTCGGTCAAAATTGGTTAGATAACCGGTGGTAATCAAATCAGGGAAGATATTCTAAAATAAGAAAAATATTCTATTCTTGGAATTCTTGGATGGAAGAGACGTGCATGGGTTGATTTTATTGGCTGGAAACAATCCCTACAGCTCAAGGATGACGCGTGAGAAGAGATAAAACATGGAACAATCCGTAACAAATCAGAGAATTAAAGAAAAAAATATCGGGAATATTTTCATTCACTGCCGAGTAATGGGAAGATTTTTTGGATTAATGGAGGAGATTCAATGGTTCAATTACGTATAAATATGTTCCTAATGTGCTACAGAGAGTCTGTCGAGAGTTGGGAGGAGAGAAGGAACGCTGCAGATCGAGAACCATGATTTCTCTCTGCTGCTGCTGCTGCCATTGATGAAGATGAAGAACACGAAGAACGGACTCGCAGAAGCAGTCGTTTATGAACAGTGTCTAAGACGCACACTCGTGGGTCGTAGTTCTTCGTACAACAACAGTTATCGTATATCGTTCTTTTTGTAACAGCTGAACAGCGCCTTTGCAACAGTTATTTCTGTTGCGATTTTTCTGTTCAATTGTTTTACTCATTTTTATCATTTGTAAACAACTTTTTGAGCAATAAATAATTATTTTGAGAGCATTTTTACTATGATGAGCTAAAACCCAACACTGGGACGACGGAGGAGGCCAAACTTCATACTTGGGGTAATTTTATTTAATTCTATATTTACTTTTTGCACCAATTTTAATTGAATTAAGATTTTAATTAATTATTTGTGATTTCATTTGATGGTTTATGCTTAGTCCTAGGGATTTTTGATATGCCATGCTTAAGAAATACAAGTAATATTTTATAAAATCTATCTTGGCAATAAACTAGAGTTAATATTTGTTTTGTTTTGAACTATAATCGCCTAGAATTAAATTCTGAACCACTTGAAAATGAAAAATGGCCGAATCTTTAGTCCCAGTACTCTCGCCCATTGTGACAATTATTGTGTATATATTTATTATTTTAGAAAACTTTAATCTTTACAAGTCCGAGCAACGAACTTTTACTACCACTTTCAAAAAAAACTATAAATAAACATAGATCTTCTTGGATAAATGCAAATCTTGACAAGATAGACATGGATCTTTCAAGACGTGCACAAATATGATGAAGATAAACATGAATCTTCCAGGATATATACAAATATTGGGGGAGATAAGTACAAATCTAAGTGGTTATTTAAGATAACTACAAATCTCATAAGATAAAGGTAAATCTTGGTGGTTATTTGAGATAACTACAAATCATAACAATAAGATTTGTTTTCTGTCTATAAATAGAGGCTGAAATCCAACTCAAAAGGTACACAATCACAATTACTTTTCTCCTCTAAAAAGCCTGTCTAGAACTCTCTCTGACTTAAGCATCGCAGTGTCTTTGCAGGTACCCCCCTCATCTTTCATCTACAATTTTGGAGAAATAAAGCAACAACGGAGATTAGATCATCTTACACACATCTCGAATAGTGTTGGGGTAAACATTTTTGCACCAACACGATCTTAGCTTTGATTGTAAGCAACCCTGATTTGAAAGACTATATAAGGGGGAATTCTAGCCACTAGAAAACCTAATTCCAACACTTTCATGTGTCCTAGTTGCAAACTAGAGTCGATTCTTCTTTAACATAGGTTTTTCCAAAACCATATTAGGTTAACGACTTGAAGACTTCATTTGGGATTTGTGAAGCCAGATCCAACTATTTTCTCTGTAGTTGCATATTTTGATCTTACTTGTTCTATCGTATTGAGGTTTATCTTCTCTAAGATTTACCTGAGATTTATCTCCGATAGGTAAGATATAAAAAGTAATCACAACAGTTCTCCGTCTCAGATTCTTGTCATTCCACAATAAGTTTTTTTGTTAGTCAGTTGGGTTATTGTGAGGTGATTGATATTTCTAGGTTGCTCTTCGGGAAAAATAAGACAAGATTATTAATTGGTTCTTGTTCACCTTTATTTATCAAAAGACGGAACAAAAACCGAATAAAGAATAGACATATATGTGGGAGACAGATTTGTTTATAAGTCTTCGACTTGTGTCGTAGAAACTCTTAGTTGTGGGTGAGATCATCTACGAGAATTAAGTGCGCAGAATCCGGCGTGGTTCTAGAGGCGTAAGGAACGCGATTGTACCTTAATCAGTGTGAGACTTGGTTAGGGCTCAACTATATTCCAGACCGAAATTAACTTGTAGTAGGCTAGTGTATGTAGCGGCTTAATACAGTGTGGTGTTCAAATTTGGACTAGGTCCCGTTTTTTTTTTTTGCATTTGCATTTGCGGTTTCCTCGTTTACTAAATTTATGGTGTTTGTGTTATTTAAGATCCACATTATATTTTTTTATATAATTGAAATATCACAGGTTGTGTGTAGTTAAATCAGTCGATAAATCCGACCTTGTTTGTTGGACATAACTTGATTGACACTTGGGCATTGGTCTTTGGTAGCGTCCAAGTTATTTCTCATATCAATCAAGCCCACTGATTTCTATCTGTTTGATTTGCTGATTGTATTGAGAAATTGAGATAAAGCTCTTTGATATATTTCTTGATTGAGTCTCACTTTTAAGTTGGTGCTCTCGGAATCATATTGGAGTTTAGTCCATACAGATTGCCGAATGAATTATTAGGTGTGGTTGTTATACCCCCACTTTTTCAGTAATCAAGTCATTACTACACTATCTCTTTTAAGGGGAACATGAGCTCTTCCCAAAGAATATATATCAACGGAAGTTCCCAGTAATTTTGACTTTTGCTTGGAAGTAAAATCATAAATAAAGTGTTCATTTTTGACATGTGCAACACAAATTGGAAAATGCCGATTCAAACGTCCAAATTTCTTGCCACAATAAAATAGTGTTTGTGGGTGAAAACTGTTTCTACTGATTTTGGTAATTTTGGGTGTGTAGATGAGAAATGAATCTAAACCCTAAACAATGCACTGCACGGGAGTACTTTTGATTCGACATATCAATCTGTACAATCCTGGCCTAAACCAAGAAATGGCCGTTCCAGGCTTGCTTCGGTCACAAAGTGAAGGAGAAGGGTTGGTCTTAGGGAGGGAAGCGAAGAGAGTGTTGAGACCAGAATGGTTAATTCTGAAGATGTGGCTTGTTTTATGACTTGTATCAGAAAATGGAACTGGCTTGAAGAGTGAAAAGCTATCAGTTCTTGGTGATTTCTGGATACTATGTTATTGCCGACCAAAAACTTGTTCTTTGGTGGAAATAGGTGAAACCTATTTATACAAGTCGTAATAAAATGTACCCTGGTCTCGTAGGAAGTGGAAACGATTGAATGGTGGAAGAGTGGAGTAACGTGTAACCGTCAGAAATTATGCTTCCATGATGAAGTAAGTGGATCCATTTACACCATTACTTCTTGCCATCACTAACCGCTCCGCTTCATGACACTTTCCAGTAACGGGCGTATTGCACGCCGCACGCTGTAAACCGCCATACCAATACCCTGATGAGTATCCCCAAGTTTGTGACATGTTTGATGTCTCGAGTGTTTTCGTGGAAAACATGTAGCACTTTGCTACGTGTGGCAAGTCAAAATCAAGAGACTTGCCGCAGGAAATAACATGTGCTGCTATTAGGCTCGTCTTGGCTGGTCGCCTAAAACTTGCCACAAGTCTGTCAGATCGGTGGCGAACTTGGATGGCTGAGATTGCATCTCATGAGGAAGGGTAGTCGTTGATTATGTATACCTTCTGTTGGCGCCTGGTAATGGCACAGTGGCGTTTTTGGTGTATGACAGTGGTACAGCGGCATGACTGGCATAACTCGTGCATGTCAGTGGCACAGTGGTGTAAGTGGCGCCTGGCGTAGCCATGGCCACTAGATTTAGACGGCTGGTCGCCTAAAACTTGCCACAAGTCTGTCAGTTCAGTGGCGAACTTGGATGGCTGAGATTGCATCTCATGAGGAAGGGTAGTCGTTGATTATGGATACCTTCTGTTGGCGCCTAATAATGGTACAGTGGCGCCTTTAGCGCATGCCAGTGGTACTGCGACATGGCTGGCATAGTTCGTGCATGCCAGTGGCACGGTGGAATGGCTGGCATAGTTTGTGCATGCCAGCGACACGATGGTGCAACTAGCGCCTGGCGTAGCCATGGCCACTAAATTTTGGCACATTGGTGTTAGACTCAAATGTGGTATGGAAACATCAGTTTCAGTGGCCACATCAATCCCAATGATCTGTGGAACGTTGTTTTGGCTCGGTTGGCGTAACAACTTTGCCTAAATTAGGGTTTGGCATGCCGAAACCCTAATTAGCGCATAAGGTATGCGGCATGTGGCCGTGGATGGCATGTGCGTCTGGCATGCTCATTTTGGCATGTTTGGCATGCCGTGCACCTGACATGCTCGTTTTGTCATGTTTGGCATGTCGTTAGCATGTTGGCGCGGTTTTGGGAAGCCAACTTAGTATGGATACCTCTAGACATAATTTCCACTTCTTTTAAAGCAGTGGCAGGTTTAGAGCAACCTGATTGGTCAATAAAAGTAGGGGGCGGTCAAGCATGGGCGTGGCCACTCTTTTGGTGCACATGGCAGGTTTGATGCGACCTGATTGGTCGATGAAAGTATGGGGCCGACCAAACATGAGCGTGGTCACCCTTTTGGTGCGCGTGGTAGGTTTAATGCGACCTGATTGGTCGATGAAAGTAGGGGGCCGGCCAAGCATGGGCGTGGCCACCCTTTTGATGCGCGTGGCAGGTTTAATGTGACCTGATTGGTCGATGGGAGTAGGGCCGGCAAATATGGGCCCAGCCACAACTCATGGACGTGTGGCGAGTTTAAAGCGACCTGATTGGTCGATGAAAGAGTAAGGTCCTGTTAGGTAGCATGGCGCGGGCCAAGTGGCGTCGACTAGCCTATGGAGTGGCCACGCTCCCTCTCATTGCTGCTCCTACTCCGCGGCTCCGTTATTCTTTGATTTCTAACTAAGTATTTCGTGCACTTAACCTTGGTACTTGGAAATCCGTGCTACTCTGCCGCGAGTGAACACAAATCCGTCATGCCATACCGATATTAAGGATTATGCCGAGGAACATATCATAGGAAAAGTACTCAGTGAGTCTTACATTCATAAGTAATATAGGCAAGGCGCCGAAATTTACAGAGCCTCTGGGATTGTTGCTACATGCGCCAGTCTGGATAAATTTCATGTAAATATATTGAACGACTCAATAAATGTGCCAGTAGAGAGATTGACACTCCGGGCTTCGTTTCTTCGCAAAGTGACGTCACATCAGATGCAAGGTTTTACAAATTTAACCCTGAGATAAAAACCACCATCAACAAATAGTATTCGAGAATAATCATAAGGAACATAAAACAGTTGTTACCACTGAGTTTGTTGTCGTGTAACACCTTGCAATTTGCTAGATGTTTGTAGTTCACATCAGCAATTCTTGGTTCACACATGTTGTAGAAGTCATGTTTGTTCGTTCTTATAACCCCATCGTATGACTGTTTAGAATTGACGAAGTACGTAGGAGTTGTTGTGATAATTTTTGCCTCCACAGAAATCTGTTTGGCGTTCTCTTTAATTTCTTCCTGCTCGACTAATAGTTCTTCCAATGGAGCTAGTAACGAGAAAAGTATAGCATTGATAGCTCTAATTTCACGGAAACAATCTTCGAAGCAGCATTCAAGCGCGAAATTACGAACTAGCTAATGTGACATGGCTTACTTGAATATGCAAACTAGCTACTGATGCCTAACAAAATAATACAAAAATTGATAGCTTTCTATAATCAAAATGTAGCAGGTACTGGGGTTGTGAGTGGATGCATAATATTGATGATGGTGTTGTTAAGGGATTTGTGAGTGGGTGGGTACTTCAATGGATGACGTATGCATAAAGAATAACAATCATAGACACTCACCGATCAGGATGAAAGCTTTTTGTGTTTTCGTCCCTTGTTCACTGGATGAGAGATTTGTAGTTGTTTATCGATAGGATTATATATACAGCCGAGGCTCAACCTTTTTAGATTTTTATTTGTTGTTTGGACGGCTAGTCAGTATCCTCTCACAAAATTTTAGTTAGTCTTCAATTGTAGGTGATGTATTTAGTTAGGGTCATAGTAGTCAGGGCTTAGGCCTATGGTCCCGCGATTAAGGATGGTCTATGTATTTAGATAGTCGTGTCATACCATAGTAGTCGGGGCCTACGGCCCCGGACGTGGATTAAAAAAATCTAGGATAAATATAGTCCAGTATTAATATTAAATTAACTGTGATTTGGTTGAGCCTATAAGTTAGCTGGGACATGCAGCCTCGATGTTTTGTTGATCGGGTATAATTAGTCGGGGTCTACAACCCCGACCTTGGTCCCTTGCGCAAACTCTGGTATGTCATTGGTCGGATCAAATTAGTCGGGGTCTACAGCCCCGGTCGTGGTCCCTTACACAAATTCTAGTTATTTTATTGGTCGGACCAAATTAGCTGGAACCTACATCCCCGATCATGGTCTTTTACACGTAAATTCCAGTATTTTTTTGGTTGGGTCAAATTAACCACGATCATAAACCCCACCATGACCCCTTTAGTTTTCTGCAAATTTATATTTGGTGCTAAGGTTATCCGTCTTCAATTGAGTCAGTATAGTTACGACAAACCTAAGTTGATTTTCAAAAGAATGAAATTTGTTAAAATCGGTTTTGTATTACCGGTGATAATTGCTATTGAGTTTGCGCTATGGTTTTCTGGAATTAGAGGTTCGGGAAGCTGAAAGGTAATCAAGCTTGTTAACCTTTCTATAATATAAGCTATCCCAGGAAGGAAAAGAAAAAGAAACACTTGACCTTTTTGTCGTGACGTGGACTGAAATTCGTTTTTTTTTTTCCTGTAAGCCCTTCAGTTTACTTCTTGTTGCAAACTTGCTATAACATGTGTTTCTTAAGAGATGATTTGCCGTATGTGTCGTGTAGTCAATCAATGCATACTACGCTCGCCAGTTAGTGAAACTGTTTGGAATTAAATCATGTAGGGAGAGTCTAATAGATTAGGGTGCAATCAATTTTGTCATGTGAAACTCCGTTCTTATTTGGGAAACCGATAACCAAGGAAACATAGTTATATAAGGAACTGCTAGTATCCCGTTGATTTTTTTAGAACACTGCTCGGTCGAACTCGCACACGTTGTTATCTCAAGAATGTTTGTCAATGTTAGTGATCAAAACTGTAGTATTATTTTCTAGCCTATTTATAGATGTCTCGGACTAGGACATAGATTGTGTAGTTGAGCTTAGTTTTTACGAAGTTCATCATTTGAAGACGAAGAACTACTAAGGGGAGCTTGTGGAACTTCTTCGACAAAAGGTATGTGGAGACTTGAACCCATCTATCACTTGGAAAGTCTATTTCTACTATCTCCTATATTGAGACATAAGTCGTGTTACGATATAGTTTTCTCTATACACATTTGAGATTTCGAGTTGAGTATATCTCGCTTACATATTTCTCGAAATATGTGTTGGTAAGCTTTCGCTTCGACCAAGTTCATCTTATATCATGAGAAAATTGCCGAGTAACATCATACATGGTTTGTGTAATACAATCATTTGATGTAGGCTTGGAATGTTTCGATAATGATTATTTCGATATCTTGAAAATTGCTTTGATGTTAATAGTGTGTGAAAACGGCTATTATCATTATAGAAGAATGTTTCAATCATTGAAACAAAGAGTTTAGAATCTTGTAACCATCTTTGGATATAAGCATAGTTTGTTCGCACATTAGTGTATAAGTCCAAAACCGGGAACCTAAAGTATGCATACTTGTGTGTATACGAAAAGGTTGTAGGAGACTGGGAAAGTATGTGTACCCGTACGCATACTGGCGGAAGTTCACGTCCGTGAATTTCTGATGAGTTTGAAAACCAAAACCAAAACCAAACACATCTGGTTACCTAAAGTACACGTACCCATATGCATACTGGCGGAAAGTTCATGTCCATGAATTTCTGCTGAGTTTGAAAACCAAACCAAAGTCAAATACGGTTACTTAAGTACGCATACCCGTACGCATACTTAAGTAGGTTACTTTCTAAAATCGGTTGTACATGAACCTAAACATTTATCAATAAGGAATGCAATCTTTGCAAATCGGGGTTATAATGTTCATATATTGATTCGAGTGAATCAAACCGATTTTGCTTCAATTGTGTTCTTGTATAATTCTATGAGAATATAACAATTGAACAACTCTTTAACTAGTTTCATTTGAGTCATTTGAACTAGTTATGGTTGAGATGAATAAGGTTGATATGAGAGTAATCATATGGCTAACCTCGATTAATTATTTGTGAACCAACATTGTGTACACGTTTGGGTACGGTTACATAAACCTTAATGAGGGTACATTTCATTTGTGTGTAACAAGCTAAGTTCGATCTAACGGTTGAAAGATATTAGCTTGGTTGAATCAGGTTTTTCATCTAACGGTGAATATTGAATGCTTTGTTACCAAGGTAACTTGGATTGCAAACCCTGATTTGAAAACTATATAAAGGAGAACTTTAGCAACTGGGAAACCTAATCCCCACACCTCTTGTGTGTTACTAGTTGCATAACTAGAGTCGATTCTCTTTTAACCTTAGGTTTCTTCTCGAGACCCTGTAGGTTAACGACTTGAAGACTTCATTCGGATTGTGAAGCCATACCCAACTATTATTTTTGTAGTTGTGTGATCTGATCTTGCTGTTTCTATCGTGATTGAGTGCAATCATAAGATTGGCTTGAGATTTATATCTCTGATAGGCAAGATAGAAAAGTAATCACAAACACCTTCGTCTCATCATTTGTGATTCCACAATATCTTATTTCGCTAGTCGATTAAGATTATTGTGAGGTGATTGATAATACTAGGTTGTTCTTCGGGAATATAAGTCCGATTTATCAATTGGTTCGTGTTCACCTTGATTTATCAAAAGACAAAACAAAAACTCTTTGGTATTTCTGTGGGAGAAAGATTTATTCAATCTTATAGACTTTTCTGTGTGAGACAGATTTGTCTATCAAGTCTTCGACTTTGGGTCATAACAACTCTTAGTTGTGGGTGAGATCAGCTAAGGGAATCAAGTGTGTAGTATCCTGCTGGGATCAGAGACGTAAGGAGCGCAACTGTACCTTGAATCAGTGTGAGATTGATTAGGGTTCAACTACAGTCCAGTCCGAAGTTAATTGATAGTAGGCTAGAGTCTGTAACGGCTTAATACGGTGTGGTGTTCAATCTGGACTAGGTCCCGGGGTTTTTCTGCATTTGCGGTTTCCTAGTTAACAAAATTCTGGTGTCTATGTTATTTCTTTTCCGTATTATATTTTGTTATATAATTGAAATATCACAGGTTGTGCGTTAAGATCAATCAGTTAGAATATCCAACCTTGGGTTGTTGATTTACATTGATTGACACTTGAACATTGGTCTTTGATACCCTTTGAAGTTACTCCTCTTATATTCAATCGGGCTCGCATATTTCTATTTGCTGATTGCGGATTGAATTAAGAGTTAGAGATATTAAACTCTTTGATATACTTTATTCTAGATTGAGTCTGACTATCTAGTTGATTCTCTATAAAGTGTATTTGAGTAAGTCCTCTCGGATTGCCAAACAAATTGTTGGGTGTGGTTGTTAGACCCCCGCATTTTCAGATTTGATCTCGGACCGTGGCAAACCAATGCCGTCCAAAATTAATAAAACCTGAACTATATATATATAACAGACGGACAAATATGTTAGGCATATACCTCGCCAACGCATATTTCCCTAGTGTTCTGTTGGGTCGTGCCAAATTAGCCGGTGGCCTCTTAAACATGCCCTAACACTTTGTTGGTCGTGCCAAATTATCCGGGGCTTACGACAAAAAAGTATGCACTGCATTACGAACAACATAAATCAGAACTTCTATATATGAAGAAAAAAAATGACCAACAGAGAAAATACAAAATTACACACTACTCAATCACATTAGGTTCTCAACTGGATGCCAACGAAAAAACAGTGACTGCATAGCCAATTTGCAGTGAGCTGGTTTACCTCATCTGATGTTGGTTCTGTGCACTTTGTTTAGTGAGATACGTGGAAGCTAGATATATGAGATACGACTGTGATACCTGATTAAGTGCTCCGACCACAAAGGCATTCACAGAACATTTCAAATCACTAAAAGTGTTATAATCCCCACAAACGAAAGTGCTTCCACATGCATACTCGGGTTACAATCTTGAACGTCTACTTCTGTCGTGGTTTTTCGTACACAATTCAGATAGCTAAAATGTCATTATGTACTCCCTCCATTACTTTTTAATAGGCCAATTTTTATAAATAAAAATAAGTTTGTTTCCTAATTGGAAAAGTCAAATGTTACTTTAATTTTTTGGAACCATTTTTCTTTTAATTTCTTTTGATGACAAGTGTTATGTTGACCATTTCACTTATTTCTATGACTACTCATAAGTGTCATGGAGACCATTTCACTTCACTTATTTTATTGACAAGTGTTTAGATGACCACTTTCAATAATTAATTCTTTTAATTTCCTTAATTTTTTCAAAAAAAGAAACTCTATTAAAAAATAACGGAGAGAGTATATAATAACGAAGGTGGTTCCACACATATTTTCTGAATTAAATTCCACGAAGGTCTACGTCTTTTTTATTTTTTTGATACTGAACTTTAATATTTGCTCCTCCCATCGTTTCACGACCTTGAATTAGCAATAGCTACTGGACAATATGCAGCACAGCATAGAGATGACCGATCGGTGATTTAACGCGTGACTTTACTTGCTTTGTTGGTGCCATGTGAAGATTAGGACTAGGAAAACAACTAAGAAAAATTGAAATTCGTAAAAAAGAACAACCTGCATCAAAATAAACATGATGATTCTGACGAAAATTAAATGATACACAAAATTGATTAAAAAGACCAAAATCAACAATTCCTGGATGAAATGGACAGATAGATTTTGATACTGTTTAAATGGACAAAAATGTAAAAATAGGCAGGATGTAACCAGTTTCATCGTGCCCATTTTCAAATATTTTTTCTTATTTTTAATTTACTTATGATGTATCCAGTTTCATCCTTACTAATTTTTAAATTTAAGAAAGGATGAAATCATCTTACTATATTTTTTTTGCCATTTCACCCAAACTATTTTTTACTCGTCCATTTAAACCGTGATTTAAAAATATTTGGACAAATGACCCATTTTTCGTAAATGATAAGAATTGTAACAAATAAGAAAAGTTAAAATTCTCAAACGTACTAAAGAGAGAAGAGACAATCGGGAGAAGAAAACAACCACAAACCAAATAAGATGAAACACCCGCTATCTAAAATTTTAGTCTTCCTTCACCTTTAAAATCAAAACAAAAATAAATTGTTAGCAAACTAATCAAAGGGAGCGAAAAAAATCAAAACTCAAGGACAACTAAGATCATCCAAGGACATAATTTAAAGGTGGCATGAAACATATGAGCTTAAATTTTTTAAAACAATGTTAACTACACCCACTGTGTGGTTTGCGGATAACGGTGAGCGATTGGGTACCTACAATGGACACAAAGGAGCCGTCTGGTGTTGTGATGTTTCAAGTAAGTTGTGATTTCCCAATCATCTATTACTTATTACTTTTTTATTGTTTGGAATAATGGTGAAGGTATTTGCATGTCGATGTGCATCTGACATATTCTCATAAATTACTTATGCTCAGCCTTTGGTTTGTGTTAGAAGGTTTTCTTCGAAGCTTTTATATTTGATTGAGTGTAATTTTCCGATAAATCTGAGGATTAGAGGAAATAGCATATTCCAATGCTGAGGGTTATCCTGGATAATCTGGTTGGTTTAAGGTGAAGTCCATGATGCACATCCTCTAAGCAATTCTTAGGCACAGCGTAATAGTCTCACTTCAGGGCAGAGAATAACGGAAAAAGAGGACGTGGTAAGAGTTAAGAGTTAGGTTAATAAGAGGACAGCGAAGAATGGAAGAAGAAGGGAGGACGTGGTATCGTTAAACTAAGAAACTTTGCGGTAGCTATTGGTATCGATTACGAAACCAAATTACTGCCGGGACCGTGACAACATCAGGAAACCAAGCAGATCCGACGACCGAAAATATACCTTTCCCAACTATCGTTCCCTGCCACTGGATGACGAAATCGATGGTCGGATATATCCGGATAGACATACAACACTTCTTTTTATAATATAGATTTAATATGTATATGGTGGATAAAAAAATAGGGGAAGAAAACGTGGTCTCAGACCGAATGCTCTGATACCGGATGTTGAACTAGAGGATTCTAATACTAAAGATAGATAAATTGATCGTTGCGATCAACCACTATAATCATTTGAATTGGGAATTAACCATCAAGTTAAGACAAGCTTAATGATGTTGATTATATTAATTGAAATAATAAATCCTAAAACAAACTATGTTATATACGATATAACGATAATAACTTTGAGTGCTAAGCTAATAACAAATAAGTAAAGATATGTTAATTCCTAAAATAACTAGACTCTCCTAATTGGCGTTGGTGTCCCAACACGATTCAATCAACTCATGTTTAGTTTTGGATAACTGGGGACCAATTAATAAACCTAACTTCTAAACTCCTAATCAAACATCAGCTGGTCAACTTGCGACACCATCGATTAATAGACCTAACTTCTAACTCATGTTTAGTTCTGGATAACTGGGGACCAATTAATAAACCTAACTTCTAAACTCCTAATCAAACATCAGCTGGTCAATTTGCGACACCACCAAATCCATAATCGTTCATGATTCACTATCCAAAACTGCCCCAAAGCTCAAAGATTACATACAACAAATTAACACCATACAACCACTTGAATACCATCACTTTATCTTAGGGCATCCTTGAAACGTGGTGGATCATGGACGCATATATACACTTTTAAATGCAAGATTTTGCGAAGAAGGCAAAAGGTTAGAATGCAAAGGGCATGTGGACAACATGAAGATCAGTACTCGTGAATTATGCTCTCACTCCTACAGTTATCACTTAATGCAGACACAACTCTTACCTATCTATGTACAGTACATAATAAGATTGATCAGATCACGAAGAATTTTTTCTAGAAAAATAATTCTCTTTGTCTGATGTGCTTGTTCTGGCGGATCAAAAAGTCAATTTTAACAGTTTTTTTCTCCCCGAAAGCTGTAAACCGTGTTTGAACATGAGAGCAGAAATTAATGTTAGAAGTCAGAAGAAAAATATTTTGCTTCGCAAAACGTTGTTTTTCAAATTTTTAAAAGGCATTTGAAATTGTGTATCCAAATTAACTTTTATCTTTTGCGTTTCTAGATATCGAAAAACAACCGCTTAAGTAGCATTCGAATGGACTAATAGTGCTTTTTTCCATGAAGTGATTACTTGGTTGGCAATGTTCCCACTTTGATTCCAATGATTCCTGGTTAGGGTTTGGTGAAAAACTTCTCCGGGTATTTCTGGCATATTAAGGATTGATAGGGAAATTTTCCTTACCGTCGTGCGTTTCTATTCCGAAAGGACAATTAAGATAACCGTTTCCCGGCTGGGATTATTCCCTTTCCATTCTTATTCTCTTTTTATCTTCTTTTATCTCTTTCCTTTACCAAAAAAAACCCTTCAGTCTTTCTCTCTCCTTTTCTTGGTCGAAAAGTAAATTCTTCAAAGCTTTTCTGATCCAAAACCCTAGGTTTAACAATGGCGGACGAAACTGTTATCAACGGCGCAGGATCGGATTTGGAACTGAATAATAATAGTGATGATGATAAACTGGTGGAAATTGAAAAAGTTTCTTCAAAGAATGATCATGCTGATGTTGATCTCAAGAAGATTGAAACATTAGAACAAGAGAAATCGGAATTGTTGAAAGAGAAGAATGAAAATCATGAGAAAATTAGGGTTTTAACTGATGAGATCGATGGATTTAAGAGAAATCAAGTAGAATTGAATGAGAAATTGGAGAAGATGCAGAAAGAAAATGCTCAATTTGAACAGGAGAACAAATCACTTCAATCAATTGCTGGTCGAGCGTTGGAACTCGAGACTGAGGTTTCTCGTTTGCAACATGATCTGATTTCTACTATGTCTGAGAATGATGAGACGAGATCGGAGTTTCAGAAGCTTAAATCTGAATTCAATGAATTGAAAGAGAAAATTGCTGAGAAGGAATCGAAGATTGGAGATCTGGAGAAAGAGAAGATTTCTCTGCTTGAGAGGAATGAAAAGGATGCTCAAGAGGTGAAGAAACTGAAGTCTGAGAATGAAACTAATGTTCGTGATTTGAAAGCAAGAGAAGTAGAAATCTCTGAGAAAGAAGGTGAAATTTTAAGGTTACAGAATGTGGAAAATGATTTTAATAAGTGGAAAGTGAAGTTAAACCATGAAAAGGAAGCTGAGAATAAACAATTGCTGGGCGATTTGGAAAAATCAGAAATGTTGAGAAGAGAATTGGAAGAAGATGCAAAGAAAGAGAAGGAAACTGGGAAATCGAAGATTCTTTTGCCTGCTGTGATTGTTTCAACTGGAACTGTTGTTGCTGCCGCGGCCATAATTTGCTGCATTGCTTGCATAAGGCGAAGGTAGATAGGTTTAACCCCTCAAAAAATTGACATCTATTTTTTGTTTAGATAATTCGTTTTATATTTCTACTTTGGTTTGCTATTCCGGAATATAGTACGGATGGACGTAGTTTTTAGAATCACAACAAGGGAGAAGCTTTGTTTAGACAATTCATGTTTCGGTGTTAATATTTCACCTGAATTTATATGAGGTTTTATTACAGATGTTGGGAATTTTTGTTCTCATTTAGGTTTCGAGCATGTGGTTTATCTTCTCTTTTGATTGTTGAGTTGGTGATGACTGATGATTATTGTGTTTCATCGAGACTGAGGTTGACTTGATCAATAATCTCATGATGTAGAAATGACCGTTGTTTTTCATGTTTCTTATGTGTTGAATTCTTAGCAACTGATGGTTACGTGGGTTTGTTGGCACTTTTGAGTTGCTTGTGCATACATATTTTGAAAGAAAGTTTGTGACTAATTGTGTCTAGTTACAGGGTTTTGTTAACAGAAGATCTATCTTGATTTATTTTTCTGTGATCTATAGCGTTCATCTTATGTTTGTTATAATGAAACAGTAGATTGCATGTTGCTTATTTTGAACATTGCATGTTCTCTTTTCTGAACTAGTTGCTTCGGGGAAAATGATTTATGAAAAATTTCCTTATTGGAGTTACATTATGACTATGAAGGACAAAAGATTGCATGGTAAATGTCCAAGTTGCACCCCTTCTTCTGTAACACAGAAGTTTAAAGTAAATTTGGTGGCACACATTTCTTGCCAGGTCGGCATCTGAAATCAAATTTTCTGAGTCAGTGTCAGACTCCGGATTTTTTTTTCTCCAGATTTTTTTTTGTTAGTGAAATTTCAAATAAAATATTAGGAGATTTGAATCGATGATTACGAGAGCAGCAGTCTCCTTCCTGATTTGCGCAAGTTGAGTTCTCTTCCATGATTTTTTTCATTAGAAAGCTTTGATTGATCTTTATTAATTCTATCTCTATTTTCCTGATTGTGGTTAACTATTCCTTGAACAAAGTTTTATTTGTCATGTTTCTTTGATGTGCTTAACTTTGCTTGTCTTCGTGTTTTTACTTCTACTGTGCATGTCACAGCCACTTGACGCATTTTCTGGTTTCTTTTTGCCACCTTCTCAGCACAACTTACTGAGTTAGGCAACTTAGTGGGCTAGGACGAAGGCATTTGCTTTCCTGTCCCCATTAACTGTCTTTCTAAGCAACTTAGAATATGTTACAGAAATCTTGATGCTAACAAACTGCCAAACTGAGGTTGTTGTTTTTATTTTAAATTGTGTGCGAGAATTATCTGTTTTTTTGACCCTATTGTTTTTCTGGGGAGGAAATTCAGTATTAGCGCGATCTTTCAAACTCGGCAGGAAGAATTCTAGGGGGTTCAGATCAGCGTAGACTGAGGGAGTAGTAGATAGTTTTAGGGTCATATTTCAATGAGAAAATTTTTCCTAATGTTACTTGTCAGAATTATTCATTCACCTTTTATCAAATTTCCTAGAAGGAATTCTAGGAAGGGGTCAGATGAGCGTAGTGCAAGTACTAAATAGTTGTAGGGTTATACTTTGATGAGAAATTTCCCGATCTTTTAGATTATCGGAATTATTCGCTATTTTTTGTGAAAGTGTAATCTCTAACTGCTCCTGTTATGTAAGTTCTATTTTCAAGTGCCGTCTGATATACATATGTTATATGTAGTTACAAATCGTGCAACATTATGGTTAGAGAGATGGGAAAAAAATAAATTTAGATCTGAATAGAGTGAATGTGTGAGCAATTAAAGCTTTGGGCTTATTGTTCAAGATATTTATGATACTGGCCACACTGCTGATATATAGGGTCATTAGATGTGGGAAAAGCAGCTCTGGCCACTGTTACCGATGATACAGTGATCTGAATTGGAAAACTCGCTAGTACTAATTTTTTACTGGGAGGGTACCAAATAAGACGAAATATTATCTTGTTTATCTCATATGAAATTAAATTGGTACCCTTCCCTGTAAACAGTTACCCCTATTAGCAATGTGGTGGGAAAGGTCAACCACATACCCCTTATTAGCAATGCTGTGGGGGAAAGGTCGACCACATAATCTGGCATTTGAGAAACTTTTTTACAAGCATCCTGTGGAGTCTTGAGTGTGGTGCATTAAGTTTTGAAAATACCTTATAAACCAAACACACCAAAGTGGTTTAGATAGAATAAAATGCCTTCTAAGTCCTCGAGCAAGTTGAGCTGCTAAACAATCCTCTCCTACATTTCAAATCCAAATCGCATTCCCGTTAAACCTCCACAGCGTTACGCCGTTACCCCTTCTTCCTAGTTCCTACCTTGTCCTCCTCTCTTCACGTGGTAGATAACCACCCCGTCATTCTGCACTTGGCACAGCCCAAGGAAAAACCCGAAACTGCTTGACCAAGGTAGTTAATTTCGGATTCCGGTTCATCTCGGTCCCGAACGAGACACTGGTACAACGTTGTCTCGCGAAAATTACGTTTTCAAATTTCGGTTCCAATTTTTATATATATACTTTCTAGATATGTTAAGATATAATGAAATAATATCCAAACGAAACAAATATTCATTAAGAAAAAACAAAGGCATCGAGTTCATCTTCATTGGATTTCAAGATGGAGGCAGAGAATTAACTGTCCAGCCTTACTAGGTCTGACACTCTGATTTAGGTTGAACCATCTTTAAATTTAGACAAATCAATAGGTACGAGAGACGGAAGTAATGCCCTGCTTTATTGAATGATGGAGCAATTTTTGGAGGAAATCCTCACGTTTTGTATCAGCTAGCACTATATTTAGGAGGGCCATATCTATAATTAGTAAATGATGGAACAAAGTGAAAACAGAACATTGGGTGAATTTAGCACCTTCAAGCTGCAATGTCGCTGGCAATTCACAACGGTCATGTACTGTGCTAGTACAATTCAAGATGGAAATTGGATGGAAATTCATGTAACCTCTGCAAAATTTCGGTGGAATTTCGATAACTTTCCGTTTTGCCGAAATTCGTTGTTTCGCTATGGCATGAGCCGAAAAGGAAAAATTCGGCCGAATTTCGGCCGAGATGGCCGAAATTGACTACACAGTGCTTGACACCCTCCCCACTCCCAGAGCTGCCTTGAACCCTTAGGGTCTCCTGTTGGGCGCTGGCCTAACCTTCGTGAACCAGTACTACCTTGTTGACTCGTCTTTGGGGAAGTCGCCTGGGTATAAAGCATTTTCGGGGAAACCCTACCACCTTCTTTACAGTTCACTCTCAAATCATAAAATGAAGATTAGTCGTAAAGTCACAATTGTTACACTGTGTCATATTAAGAAAAGTTGATGAATCGGAAAGCATGATAGGCAAAGTAAGGAAAAGCAAGGAAGGTTCAGCAGAAGGCAATCCTAACTACATTTTTGGGTACTTGACCTCTCCTTTTTTTTTTTTAGCTAGCACAGTTGGATATTGATTTGCTGCAAACAGATACGGCTGGATTGAGTTTCTTAATGCTCTGCCTCAGCGTTAATTTAAGCGTCAGATCTGTTTTAGTCGAGGAATAACCGTATTTCTCATATAGAGATGAGGGATCCCACTGAACCCTGGCCATGGCCTAGCGAGGGCGAATCAAGACCTAAATCGGCAAATGTGACGATCGTAAGAGCTCAGCTCAGTGGCTGAGCTCTAATACCAAGTTTGTGAATTCCACGCTGACTAACAAAAGCACCATAATACTTCGGGACTTCAGGTACAAGTTGATGTTTGCAAACCCTTGCACTATTCCAGATTTCCAGTTTATATTCAGTATCCTCTCCATATCAACTTATTATTTCATTCAATTTTTATCATAATATTTTATCTTTTTATATAAAACACATGCTTAATTTCAAAGACTAATTTCAATGCCTATGAGAAGGACTATATGTGCTACAGAGTTAAGACTAGATATCTAATGTGTGTTGGTTCATTGTATTTGTCATTTGGAACCCTGTAGCGTCTTGTAAAAACGTCGTAGTTATCTCAAAATTCTAGCTCCCATGGCCCTCAGCATTTAAGAAAGCAGTCCCCATTGTCTTAAATTCTTAGGTCCATGAAACTTTTGACCCTCTCTCCTTGTCTGGAAGGTACTGTAATTGAATTATTATCAATGGATACATTTTCTGCACTCTGTTTTAACTAGGGTGAACATTCCTTCTTTCCTTATTGCTTTGATCTATTTTGTTTTATTTGTTTATTTTCTTTTAATGTTATAGGATATTATGCTTGGAAGAAAATGAAATTTTAAGAGTATATCCATCAAATATGGATGAGAAAAATGTGCACCCTGGTTAAGTGCGGGTGTCCAAAATCACACTTCTTTTCTTAGTTTTTGACTTGATTGTGAAATAGCCGCCTTTATTATTTGAAGAAAACAGTTAATGTACCATCAGTATTCAGTACCACACAATTCATTACGTCAGGGTTATCCAAGAAAGAAAAAGTACCATGACGTATGAGGTGTCGGTGAGAGCCAACATGCAAAAGATTTGACTTGTTCAATTTCTGACCATGCCTACGCATAGGATATATACACATCTAACATTATGCATGAGTTAATTCCACTTCAGCTATATGATTTCCTTCTTCTAACATAAGCTCGCTAGCTCATAATGGAGGTTATTGGAGGGTCGTCATCTATTCTTCATCGTCTGGTTAATCTTTATGTTTGTACGGTGTTGTTGATTATTGCCTACGGTTTCTTTGATCTTGCTCTTTCTCAGCGGCTACCAGATGTTGAAGGTACCCATATGACTTCTTTTTCTCTGCCAGTCTATACTTTCAGTTACATGTGCTAAGTAAGAAAATCATGTACAATATATGTCAATCAATATAGTAACGTATATGCATGGCCGCTAATTCATTAATCTCTACATCCACAGTTGAGGCTCTAACAGAAATAGCAAAGACATTAGGAAAGCAAGGCTGGGACTTTGCAAAATTGGATCCATGTAGTCGTACGACTCCTACCGAGGGTATTAACTGTACTTGCACTTTCTCTGGCAACTCCGTCTGCCATGTTACTGGAATGTAAGTTTGTTCACCAAAAAGAACAACAGGTGACTTAGTTTTTTATGACACACTAATACACCAAACCACTTCCTACTCGCAGCTGTTTAACAGTGTTTGAATTTGAGCTAGTGTACCTCTTGTTTTGATAAACTGATTTAAACTTTAGTTTTGGGGGTTGGCTTGTGCAGAGTGCTTAATAGACAGAGCTTACCCGGCATGTTACCTCCAGAGCTTGTCAAGCTTCCTTACCTCCAAGTAATGTAAGACTGATCACTTTGGGCTTCTCCATCGCTTGTTAACTTCCTTTAAGTAGCACTGCATTAGGCTTTCTAACTGACATAATTACAATGTAATTTTATTTACTTCATTAGTAACCTTGATCGCAATTACCTCAATGGTTCAATCCCGAAAGCATGGGGTTCAATGAAATTGGTGAACATGTAAGAATATAAATTCATTCTTTTCTCCCATATGATTCATAAAATTTTCAAATCGGATATTGTGATTTTTTAACATTAATACTAATAGAGAGTGAAACATATCAAATGCAGCTCTCTCGTTGGAAATCGACTATCTGGCCCAGTCCCGGAAGAGATAGGAAATATCACTACTTTAAAAGAACTGTAAGTTATCTTGTTGTTCGCTTCTTGTCAATTCAATATTTATGTATCAGTGGATTTTAAAGTAAGTTTACCTTTTAGAGAATTGGACTTCAATCAGCTCTCTGAGCATCTTCCTGAAAAGCTCGGAGACATCTTAGGCATTAAGCGGATGTAAGTTTTTTTAGAGCTTATTGATTTTCGTTTTTCACTTAATGAAATTTTACAGCTCAAATGAATTTGTATTTATTATAAATGAAACTTGTTAATTGCTCTTTATATATGTAGACTGCTTTCCTCGAATAATTTTACTGGGGAAGTGCCGCAAACGTTCTCTAAGCTAACCAGCTTGGAAGACTTGTAAGATTCATAAGTATAAGGTTTCTTAGTTTAATTGATTGAACAACATTTGCACAATATATATAATGCATTTAGAATTGTGATGCAGCCGAATAAATGACAATCAGTTTACTGGGAAGATACCCAGTTTTATAAAGAATTGGACCAACCTTACAAAACTGTGAGATTTTCCACCTTACGAGTTCTTGGTTCACTAATTCTCTTTGTCCTGCTTTATCCCTTCTAACTCCTTTAATATTTGCAGAGAGATTCTAGCAAGCGGTTTAGAAGGGCCAATTCCGCCTGACATCTCTGCCTTGAAGAGTTTATCAAACTTGTTAGTTATTTAATCATTTTTCCGAAATGTTGTCCTGATTTTTCTTGTTACCGAGTAGTTCATGCATCTTTATTACCATGGTAAATGCTACTTATCTATCATGCACGCTCTTTCACAACACCCCATCTGTGTGAGCTTTGAACTTAATAACATCATTGCAACTATCTAAGTAAGCAGCATAATTTCTTAAGTAGGCAATTTGAATGGAAATGTTCTGGAATGAACTTTGAGTAAACGATTTGATTTATCTAGACTGGTACCATTACCATTGAGGTTGTTATACATGTCTTACCTAGCGTCTTAATGCAGGAAGATTAGTGACTTAAACGGTAAAGATGGTCCTTTGCCACCACTTGATAACTTGAAAAGCCTGAAGACACTGTGAGTTGAGTTTTCCATATATATATATATACTTCTTTTGTTTTTAATACTTACACTAAATCTGTTATATTTAATAATCAAAATTTTCTTTTGTCTGGTTGTGTTTAGTATTTTAAGGAGTTGCAATCTTAATGGAACATTACCCACCTATTTTAGCAGTATGAATACCCTTAAATCCTTGTGAGTTCACTTACCTTTTCCTTACTTTTCCTATAATAATGAAAGAAAAGTAAACTATTGTTGGAATTTCTGACAAGTCTTTCTAAATTGTGCATAACAGTATAATAATGTTGTACTACATTCAAGTCTAATTTAGCTAAGTTCCAGACATTTATCTCGGTTTTCTTAATTAATTCGAAGCTTCTTTAGGAACATGGTTCTTCATTCTTGAACCCTTTGTAGTTGAATCTTTTTCTTTTTGGTGCTGTCGATGTGTAGTAGGGTTGTTGATGATTCTTAACCTGCAGTCACCGGTTTCAGTACCCAACAAATTTACCTCTTTATTATGATGGACCGAGGTATCATAACCATTGTTAGATCACAATTTATATTTTTATTCAAGGCATTGGTGTTCAATGCTTAGAAAACTATATGTATTGGCTACTACTGTCATTGATAGTGATGATTATCATCTAAAATTTTCAAACAAATGTGTTGAAAGGCCTATTGGTAACAATATAACTTTCTGGTAGTAATTACATGCTTGGGACTGAAACCAACTTGGAAATTGAGGACACAATTCAATGTCAACATATTACTGTTTTCATTTACCACTAATTATTGTTGTATTCTTGTCCCTCTTTGCAGAGATCTCAGTTTTAACAGATTTTTGGGGAAAATTCCGGACACCTTTATCAATCCTTCAAAAGTTAAATTCATGTAAGAGTTAGATCCGTAAGTTTTCTCACAAAACTAATATTGTGGAACATAAATATGCATGCAATGACTTTCAATTTTCAATTAGGTACTTAACCGGAAACTTGCTGACTGGGCCTTTACCGAGTTGGATGCTTGGAAAAGTGAAAAATATGTAAGTTTCATTTCCTTAGTGCTTAATTATTTAAACATCATCTTGACGCCCATTATATATGTTATATCTGGATGTACATGTACACCAGGTACTTCCGTAGTATATATTGTGCTGATGGCAATACTAGTTTCCTCTTTTCCCGTGATTGCAACTAGCAATTCCGCTACTATTCTTTTCCCTAGAAGCTTAAATCTCCTAAGTACGACCCAGGTATACATATACACTGTCCTGACATTTACAACTATTGTTCTTTGGAGGTATAGGTCAACAAAAACTTGTTCTTAATGTGTGTGACTTAGTTTTGCACTAGTGCAACATTTTTTAACAATTAACATTGAAACAAGAAACCATGAATTCAAATGAGTTGAACTAAGTCTCTTGTGCTAAGAATTAACATGTAGGAGATATTTTATAACCCTTATACTTCGTTATTCGCGTATAGTGATCTTTCATACAACAATCTCACATTGGAGGACTCGTGGGGCTGTCAACTGAACAATACTATGTAAGAAAAATACCTATCACCCAACTTGTACTTTTTTGTACTGTGCTTGATTATCTAACTGATTATTTCATGAAAGAGTGTCATATTTTTTTTTACTGGACAGAAATTTATTTGGAAGCTCTTCAATGAAGAACAACTTGTAAGTTTTCATTCATTCTTTTTGAAATATTTTCATGATCAGTTTAAGAGATGTTGCTGTAATGCTGCATAACAATAAACAAAAAATGATCTCACAATCTTGACATGCTCTCTCAAACATTGTATGCATGAAGGACTGGAATACCAAAATGCTTGAAGAGCGTTTGTGATCAAGGTAATTAAGTATCAATCTCTTGAAATATTAAGGAACATAAGATTTTTTTGCTCCTCAATGTTTTACAAAATTCTTATGTGGAGTTACACTTTTCCAGATCATTATTCGTTCAATATCAACTGTGGTGGAGAAGTTTTTCCTATGAGTGGAAGTAATATTGGCCAATTCGATAGTGATCAGAATGCAGATGGCGCTTCAAACTTTAACCAGCAAGGCACTAATAATTGGGCAGTTAGTAGTACTGGTGATTTCATGGACAATGATGATGATAGTGACAGTCATATAGCAATTGCAAAAACATCTCTCTCAATGGCCGATTCAAAATTATACATGACAGCGCGGAAATCTCCTATATCTCTAACTTATTATGGGTTTTGTTTGATTAATGGGAATTATACTGTAAAACTCCACTTCGCTGAGATTGAAATCTCAAATGGTACATCACAAGACAGTCTTGGGAGGCGTGTATTTGATGTCTACATTCAGGTAGCTAATACATGCTAAAAGTTATTTTTTACTTGATATATAACATAAGAAATTCTTTTTTTAACTTGACAACCATTACAGGGAAAGCTGAAGCTGAAGGATTTCGATATTGTGAAAGCAGCAGGTGGAGCTCATAAGGCAGTCATTATAACATTCAATGAGTCTGTTACGAGTAATACCTTGGAAATTCGGTTTCACTGGGCTGGAAAAGGCACACAAAGGATCCCTAATGCCGGAATCTATGGTCCTCTTGTTTCAGCTATTTCTGTACTAAATCCTGGTAGTATGCTTTGTTTTTATGTATAGACCCTCTTTCTTACTTTGTCAGACAAACAAGCTCAGATCTGCTTAGTTGTTGCATGTTCGAGTATGTGGGAACTAACAAACTAAATGGTTTGCATATCTGTATCTAATGATGTATCTTATTTCAGATTTCGTACCTCGTGGAAAAAAAATATCTGTAGGTGTTGTGGCAGGAATTGTCGTCTCTGTATTATGTCTCGTCTTTATTCTGGGTGCTCTCTGGTGGAAGGGTTATTTGGGAAGAAAAAATGCGAGCAATCAAGGTATTCTATGTCAAAACACCTATGTTTATCCATACTTCATTCCTAAACACTTAAAAACCCAAACGCCAACGGAGATCAACATTTGAACGGATGTACATGTACCCAAGTCATGTCTTTATTTGGTATCATCTGTTATTTGTATATTCTCTTTAATTACGTAGTAACTTAACGATGATCTTTCTTTCTGATACTAATATGTATCTGATAGAACTAAGAGGTTTGGACCTAAACACTAGCTCCTTCACATTGAGGCAAATAAAAGCTGCAACAAAAAACTTTGCTGCTGAAAACAAGATTGGTGAAGGTGGTTTTGGACCTGTTTATAAGGTATTTACATCAAGACTAGAGCATTGGTCGTACTCCATCGTCTAGCTACTAGTATGTGTTGATACGGATTATAGCTTATAAAAGCGTGACATAACCAAAATACCACTTTCATTGACAAATGCAGGGCTATCTGTTAGATGGCACTATAATTGCTGTTAAACAACTATCTTCGAAATCTAAGCAAGGAAATCGTGAATTTGTAAACGAGATAGGAATGATTTCTGGACTACAACACCCTAATCTTGCAAAGCTTTATGGATGTTGTATTGAAGGAAATCAGTTACTTCTTATTTATGAATACTTGGAAAATAATTGCCTTGCCCGTGCACTGTTTGGTGAGTTTCGCACAATTTATTTTTTTCCAATATCTTTTACGCGCCATTAACATAATAGTCACTTTCGGTCGATTGCATATTATAGGTGAAGAAGGGGTCCAACTGAAGCTTGATTGGCTAACAAGGCACAAGATTTGTGTAGGTATAGCCAGGGGCCTAACTTTTCTGCACGAAGAGTCAAGGCTGAAGATTGTTCACAGAGACATCAAGTGTACAAATGTGCTTCTTGATAAGGATCTTAACCCGAAGATTTCTGACTTTGGTTTGGCAAAACTTGATGAGGAAGATGACACCCATATCAGCACTCGGATTGCAGGTACTCGGTAAGTTTGCGTATTTTCTTCATTTGATTTTCTATTGGTAAACACTTGCAGTCCATCTTGTTTTATACTAGTTACACACGTATATGGGTGTATAATCTGTATTTTTCAGTGGTTACATGGCGCCAGAGTACGCATTGCGAGGCTATTTGACAGATAAAGCAGACGTTTATAGTTTTGGAATTGTCGCGTTAGAAATTGTAAGCGGGAAGAGCAATATAAGCTATCGGTCAAAAGAAGAGTGTGTTTATCTTCTTGATGGGGTAATAAAATTTATGAAGTTTTGATATTGTACTTCTAACATTAGTTTGATTTAATTTCTCAAAGGGCTAATGCTGTAACCATCTTTATCGGTATGCTCTACTCAGGCTTTAATTCTTCAAGGGAATGGAAATTTGATGGAGTTGGTTGATCCGAAATTGGAGTCCAAATTTGATGAGGAAGAAGTTCTACGGATGATTAAAATAGCTCTGATGTGCACCAACACATCTCCAACATTAAGGCCCAAAATGTCTTCAGTACTCAGTATGCTTGAAGGTCGAACTCCTCTTGGAGAAGTCTTTCTGAATCCAATAGGTGAATCTAGCAATGATTTGAAGTTCAAACCTGTTGGAGATAATAGCGAAACACAGAGTATTTCGAAGGATGCCCCGTTCTCGGAGTCCTCGACATCTGCTGCTGATCTTTATCCACTCATTAATGAATCTGAGTACTGGAATAACAGAGATTAGAGAAGTTTTTCAACCAATTCCAAATCATTATATAAACCATAGATTTAAGAGTTTATAGGTAGTGGTGCTGTTAGTAAAACAGCTGTATGTCATTCTCGTGTTTCTGTTTTCGTCTCTGTTTCTGTTAGTCGTAGGTGGGTGACATACTCGTGTGGTCCGTGTCTTAATAATGCTACTATGGCTATGATGATGAATCCGTGATATCGGCACATGTCGTGGTCCTTATGTCTGCAACAAGCTGCTGTCTATCCTTTTCTGTTTTCATTTCATTTTCAACTAGATTTTGCCCGTATTATGCACTGAGCATCTTTTTATTATAACTAAATTTTGATTTGGTGTGGCGGCCGGGGCTTTACTGCTCTCCGTCACGAAGCGTTTTTTATTTGGTGTGGTGGGGCAAACGTTCCAAACGTTCCGATGCATTTTTGGTGTGGCTGTCGCGATGCATTAAATTTACACAAAATTGGTCAATTAACCCAATAATGAAAATTTCTGGGTAAAAAAGACATGTCAAAATTTGATACTGTTCAAATGGACGAAAATGTAAAAATAGTCAGGATGTAAACAGTTTCATCCTATCCATTTTCAAATACTTTTTAATTTACATCAGGATGCATCTCTTGTTATTATTTTCTTGGTGTCCATTTCACCCATACTAATTTTGATATGAGAAAAAAATATGTGGAGATTTTATTTAGTTTGACCTTTTAGTTTTGGGAAAATACGTAGGAAATATGATAATTGTTAGGGGGAAAGCCACTTTTATCAGGGGGAAAGCTAATTTTGGGGTGGATTTAAAAATTGTTTTTTAACTGTGACCGTATATCCAACAACATTTCCATTATCTTATTAGCAATACACATCAGAATCACTTCAGAAATGAATGGCATCGAACGATGATTATCGGGGTAAATTAATGCGCAACCCACCTAAATTGTCACATTCCCGACAATTGGCAGAAACACAGAGAACAAAAAGCATAATTACCAACAAATTCTTCTTCTCCATGTCTCTCGTTGATAATTAAAATTTATTCTCTTGTGATTAATATTATTATGAATGGTAGAATACATAGCACCTCTTGCTACATGCTTATATATAGTTGTAGCCTTTGGTAAGTCAACTTTCACTACTCCTTAATGCATGGGAATCACATGAATCACCAGATACTAATCTCAATAACTCTGTATGACATTCGCTAGACAACTAATGACTTCTATCTATCTAGTTAACCTATATTGTAAGAGCAATGTTAGTTAGGTTCTTATATCGATATCAACTTGGAATTTTTAATCAGACTTGGTGATTTTAACTGAAGAAGTTAATTTAAACACACTTTAGCATTTGGGTTCTTATTATTTTCCAGATTAATCTTCATTGGCCTTTTTATCGATAATGATCAATTCTGTGGATGTAAAAACAGTAGCAAACTAAGCCAATTCTTTTTGAGGAGAAAACTAGGCCATAGAATATTGTACATGCTTGTGATTTTCTCATTCGGTCCATGGTGAATCAGTCCCAAACAAAACAAAAAATTAAATAAAAAATCTTATCCTTAGATCATTTTAGATGTGATCTCAGAATCATTATGATTTTGTACCTGAATGATTCATTCATCACATTTAATTACATCAAGTTAAAATCAGAGTTGTCATTATCATTGAATTTGGAGTTTTTGGGTATGTGGTTTTATCAAGACAGATACATCTGATCAAAAATTAAGAATCCATTAATGGGGATTTTATATTTTATTAATCCACCCCAGGTCCAGCTTTCCCTTTAGTAAAAATGGCTTTCCCCTTATCAATTATCGGAAATATGGGCTCCAAATCGTCTGTGCCAACAAAAGGGTGTACCAAGTGTGCCAAGCCAATAGACTTGCGACACATGCTTTTTCCGAAAAACAATAACTTTTAGCTTATCAATTTTTGTTTCGGAAAAATATTGTTTGGTCCTTTTTTAGGTGGTCCCATGTCTGTTTAGTCCTTTGGGAAAACGCCTTTACTGTTTGGTCCATAATTATTTAAAAATATTAAATGGACAAAAATACCTGGGATTTTTAGGGGTGACCCAAAAGGAATTAGGGGCGACTTTTTTATTCCCAACCTATACACTACGTTAATGGATGTCCAAAAACGCGGAGAATACGTTAATGCCCTTACATAATCGGAAGGTTATTAACTAGATTACACTACCGATTAAGTTCGTTTATGCGCCAAACTCGTATCTGGCTTCTATAACAATCGGGAGTAACAAGATCCTCAAGAGACTACCGATTGTTAAAGTATAGAAATTAGAAATCTTTAGATTTTTGCAATGGTGAAATTTGGGGCTCCTATATAATCGGACGAATTAAAACCTGTCTAAGCTAACGATTTGGGCTTCCTATAATCGGAAAGCTACGAGTAACAATACCTCCCGATTATGGTAGATTTCAAATTCATTAAATGAAGGATTTTAGAAGAAAACTTATTTTGGGGCAACCTATAATCGGAAGTTTATGTAATCCATATACCTTCCGATTATGACTACATCCAAAACACGAACCAAATGGTTATCGGCTCTGTACCTTCGAAACCTATGGAATTTGGTAGTGGTTCGATTTGGGGCTTCCTATAATCGGTAGTTATATAAGTAACAAACCCTAACGATTTTGGGCTACTCAACAATCGATAGCTTATGATGTGGAAATGCCTACCGATTATTAACCGTTTGACAGATAAAACCAAAATCAACCTGAATTCATTTCATTTAATTTCATATCTTTTCAACTTCAACTTCAACTTCAGCCCTTCTTCTCCTCTTTCCTTCCGATTGCAGAGAGGAAAACTCTCCTCCTCTCCTCGCTATACATCGTTAATCGTCGAATCGAATCATCGTCGATTATTCTCTATAAAGATGAAAGAAAAGGAACTCCAGAAAGCTAAAACCAAAAACGTTTGTCGCGGTAAGGATCTAAACGTTGGATTATAACATGTTTCAAAATTCAATACATGAAGGATTTTAGAAAAAAAACTCATTTTGGGGCAACTTATAATCGGTAGTCATATATGTTGGATAACCTACCGATTATAAAAGGGATTATTAGCCGAAGTATCTACACTATAATCGGTAGGTACAGTTTTAATTTAACCTACCGATCCACCTCTAACCTACAGATTATGGTGTAGGCTCCTGATTATATAAGGGCATATTGGCCATTTCGAAAAATCAGAGATAAGGGGTAGCTTAGAATTATGTTTGGGTGACCTTTTTTGTCTTTTAGTGTCGCCCCTAATTCCTTTTGGGTCGCCCCTAAAAATGCCAGGCAAAAGTACCCTTTCGTGTTAATTTCTACTTATTTTTTTTGTAGCAGTTCATTCTTCAAAATGAACTCCTGTTAATTTCTACTTATTTTTTCAGAAATCACCTAAAAAACCAAAGTTCATTCCATAAATGAACTCCATATAAAAATCTAAAAAAAAAAGAGTTTACAGAAATGAACTCCATATAAAAAGCTAAAAAGCAGAGTTCATTACAGAAATGAACTCCATATAAAAAGCTAAAAAAAACAGAGTGCATTCCATAAATGAACTCCATATAAAAAGCTAAAAAAACATAGTTCATTCCAGAAATGAACTCCATATAAAAAGCTAAAAAAACAGAGTTCATTCCAGAAATGAACTCCATATAAAAAGCTAAAAAAAACAGAGTTCATTCCAGAAATGAACTCCAGATAAAAAGCTAAAAAGCAGAGTTCATTACAGAAATGAACTCCATATAAAAAGCTAAAAAAAACAGAGTGCATTCCATAAATGAACTCCATATAAAAAGCTAAAAAAACATAGTTCATTCCAGAAATGAACTCCATATAAAAAGCTAAAAAAACAGAGTTCATTCCAGAAATGAACTCCATATAAAAAGCTAAAAAAAACAGAGTTCATTCCAGAAATGAACTCCAGATAAAAAGCTAAAAAAACAGAGTTCATTCCAGAAATGAACTCCATATAAAGAAAAAACAGAGTTCATTCCAGAAATGAACTCCATATAAAAAGCTAAAAAAACAGAGTTCATTCCAGAAATGAACTCCATATAAAAAGCTAAAAAAAAACAGAGTTCATTCCAGAAATGAACTCCATATAAAAAGCTAAAAAAACAGAGTTCATTCCAGAAATGAACTCCATATAAAAAGCTAAAAAAACAGACTTCATTCCAGAAATGAACTCCATATAAAAAGCTAAAAAAACAGACTTCATTCCAGAAATTAACTCCATATAAAAACTCTTCCGTCGTCTTCAACAGCAGCAGCAAACATCATAGTCTTCAAAACATCACCAACAATATCGTATTCATCATGTTCATCATCTTCAACAACAACATCAAACAGTAGAGACAAAAGACACAAAAACTACATCTTCTTCAAAAACTAAATCATCATCATCGTCTTTGGCATCAACAACATCATCTTCATCGTATTAATCATCTTCCTCATCTTCAACAGTAGCAGAAAATCAACAAAAAAGGAAAAAGAAACGCAAAAACTTCATCATCATCATCTTCTTTATCGTCTTCATCATCAACAACAACAACATTAGCAGATAAAAAAGAGCCCAAAAACATCGTCGTTCATCATCATCTTCATCTTCTTCTTCTTCATCATGAGCAGAGAAAAAAAATGGGGAGAAGAAAAAACTAGATCTGGAAAGAAGAGAGAGAATGTAAATCTGAATAAAGAAGAGAGAGAAAGTGAATCTGAAAATAAGATATTTTCTTCTCTTTTTTTTTCTGTATATATGGACCCAAAAGGGTATTTCTGCCACTACAAGATGACAATTACATCATCCATGATGTCACCCTAGGACCAAACTATAATATATATTTCCAAAAAGGACCAAACAAACAGTTGACTAGTTCAACTGGACTAGACTCCCTCTAATATATTATTTGTAGGACCTATTGGTATTTCCTACTTTTTTTTTTGAGTATGACCCCGTTAATAAAATTTGTGTTCAAAAGTTTAATACCCGATCAAAAATTCGACCATTATCGATTAACATTTAGTCTGATTTTTTTTTTGTGAAACATGAAAGAAAAAATTAACAACCTAAAAGCTATTACACGTGGGCATTTTGTACCCACAGAGTCATTAAAAAGTGTTTGGCTAATAAAATATGGGATTGGCCAGTCCATACTGATGTTAATAAGTTTTATGTCTGACTTTCGTCTGCTGTCTAGTTTGTCAGACCATCTGCTGCTTGATTCCCTTTCCTACAGTTGTGTTGTACAGTACAATGAAGAATTTGTCGCATTCTCTGTTTTATTTTGGTAATCATCTCTGCAATATACCACGAAGCTTCAATCTCCTTTTTAGTGAAGCGCGTCACATTTTTTGAATCTGTCTCAAAGATAACTTTTGGCCATCGTATCTTCGTTGTTGTTCTTGATGCTAGCATAGTTGCTCACGTTTAGGCAGTTAGCGTCGTAGTTATTCCTAGAGGTTGCGCGAGAGCCATCACAATTTGAGCAGTCGAATCC
Organism: Papaver somniferum; assembly: GCF_003573695.1. Lineage (NCBI taxonomy): Eukaryota > Viridiplantae > Streptophyta > Magnoliopsida > Ranunculales > Papaveraceae > Papaver > Papaver somniferum. Next base: position 126,495,878 of record NC_039358.1, on the reverse strand, counting down.
CTGCAAATAAAGCCTACTCTGGCGACTCCCGGACGTCCCTTAGCAGCCCCATCCGTGTTGATCTTTATCCAATGCGGTTCCGGTCTGGTCCATCCTGCGAATATCATTGTTGTTGCTCTGATATTTATTCGAATTCCTATTGTTGGTTCAGGGTCTGTGCCAGGATGTTATCCGGGGGTGTATGGTGTTGTTAGAAAACTAAATTATTTCTAGACGTCCAAATGTTGCAGAAAAAGAAAACAGTAAGCTTATACATAGAGGGTATGGCTAGTATCTTGTACCTGCCGATATTATAGGTTTTTATCGTGTAAAGGAAAAAACCTTTACGATATCTAAAATATCGGCGATACAAGTAGTAAACGATAAAAACACTCATATCGGTCGGTACAAACCGATATATCGGGTTCACCGATACACTGAAATACCGATAAAGGTAATTTGGTAGAATAAATTATTTTGATATGAAAATATGTAAACAAACCCCTTCCTCCTAATATCTTCTTCTTTTATACCCTTGAAAACAATCCATTAAGTACAGAAAATTTACAACTATTTTATTTTTCTAATGAATCTCATATCCTTGAAATAAATATGGTTCTTTGTTGCTCGTTCTCTTTCCTCTGAAGATTTATCGAATGAGAATTCATTATCGTTGACGCTTTTATCTTCAACTTCATTAATTCAGGTTAGTACCAGAGACAGGGTCATCTGATGTAGGAGTAGTAAACATGGAAATAAAAAGTGGAATGAGGTTGAATGTATACTGTTAAAATTTTGATCTTGAGATTAGTGCATCATATGGCACCTAAATTTTCAAATTGAAATTTTCATATATATTTAATATTTTAGTCTTAATGATGTATCACCGATAAAAACCGATATAATCTTTTGTATAGTTGTATCAGTCCCAGCCGATACGATACTGATACACAATATTAACTACTTTGATGGGGATATACGCATACCTAGTACGCGTACTCCTGGGATCTGAGTTTGCAAACTGGCTAAGGTACACATACCCGTTACGCGTACCACTAAAGCCTGAGTTCGTAAAATGTCCATAGGAATGTAAACTGGTACGCATACCTAACAAATTCTGATTTAAGCAGAAGCGCACGAACTGTTTTACAAATTTGATCGTCTTTGTTACAACTCTCATAGACACTTTTAAGGAAACCTTATTCACAAAATCACCTCGTGCTTATGGAATTTTGTTTGAGCCTTGAGTGTTATTGAACACCATTATTGCTTGCTTGTTCACAACCTTCTTGGTTCATATGTGAACTTATAGTGTAGGTTTTTCATGACTTACTTACATTTTTATATATATATATATGCCTTTTCTTCTTCTTTGTAAAGGAAATCTTTTCATACAAATATGGTGTCCATTCTTGGGGTAATTCCTTATGGAAAAGGTTAATTATTCCTCTAAGAGTAAACCAAATCTTGTTTTTTCAAGTTTGTATCTTAGAAAAGATGATCACAATACTTGATCTTCATGATTACATATTGCATATTGTTTGATTACCATGAGATAGTTCTAAATTGATTAGAAACATAATATCACGAGAAACTTTTAAATGATTAACTCTTAGCTCATTTCTCCTTGTGAGATTGCTAAAATCAATATAAAAATCCTTCCCCTTTATGGAAAAGTCAATGTTGTTGTTCTCTTAAGAATGACATAAAATTGGAGAAAGTCCAATTTGAACTTGTGCTTAATTGTTAATATCTTTGTGGGGAGTGCGGTTGTAGAATTATAGGAGATGAATCTACCTTTATCTCTCCTTGATGAAGATGCTAAGTTTACTCAGTGAAATCTTTAAAAAAAATCTAGTATGTTATCTTCAGTCTCGATAACTCTTTTGTATAGTTCATTAAGATCCCTTGTTTTTCACATTTGCTAATTTGTTTAACCAAAAGCGGAAGAATCATTTAGTAGTATTCTACTATAGCATATGACCTTTTGGAGCATTATATAAGGGGAGTGAATTTCAAGCTATAGGTTTTACCTATTATACAAACAAGTAAGGATTAAAGGGGAAAACATATCACAGTAGTATTGCTTCACAGTTTTGGTACTTTTAGACTTTAAGGTAGGTAAAAATAACTACTATATGGTGATATTCAAAAAGTACATGATGAACACATGCAGAACCGAAGGCGTTGAAGATTCAATAAATCAAGAAGCATAGTGGAATTAGAGCATATATAAAATGGTTTTTGTCACTAATATTAAAAAATGAAGAGATTGTTAGATCAATTATCGGTTGAACTCACTGGCGTTGGTATGTCAATTTAATTTTGGAATTTAGATGCCAAAACATATTCTTGATTTGGTCTACTAAAGTCAGATTCAGACTAGATTAGGTTTAAGTAGTAAAGCATGGAATCAAGACTACCATTGAAGAATGGATATTGAAGACTACACAAAGACATCTTGGATAACTACATAAAAAGGTTAATTACAAACACTTGATTCTCTTGTTTACTCTATCTCTCTATCTATCAGAACAAGTGTAATAGTTCCTATGATGGTAAATATACTTTTATGTATAGACTCGAGTATACTTGAGCCTAAGACTTTAGTGAGAATGACTTTTGTCCCTATAAATGTCCTCATGTTATAATGAACAAAAAAACAAATACAACAAGCCAAGAATCACTCAATTCCGATTTATTAAAGCAAATATTATATGAGTGCCTAAGGTTGATTTCATGAATAGGAAATTATGCACGAATTTTTGGCAACAGTTCGCGAACTGAAATCGTATACGTGACTAAAGGCCTATTTTAATCAATTACTTTGCGTTTCCTTTCCTAGACAAGGTAGTCTATCTTTGATCATTCACTATAAATAGAGGTTTCATGTAACCACACAATCTATCCCTTAGAAAATTGTGCAAGAGTACCTAAGGTTGTTTTCCACATCTTTTGTTCTTCACGAACAAGAGTGAGATTGTGAAAACTTTGCTTGGGAATCGTAAAGCACAAGATATTTTCTTTGATAGTTATGAAACATGTTTCTAGGTGTTTTTCATAAACCTTAAATTTGATAGGTTGAGATATCTCTAGATTATTTCTCGGTGATCGCATATCGGATAATAAATTAGGTTACGGAATGTGTAAACCTTAATTTTTTAGGATCATCTTCTAAAGATAACTAACATTTTGCTAGAATATATTCAAAAGCATATTATAAAGAGAATCGGTGTTCTGCTTGGAGTTCTACAGGTATACGAATACAACTGAAGCAGATATTACATCTAGTCCGAAATCTGGTAGCAGGTAATTGTGTGTTTAATCTGGATTAGGTCTCGGAGTTTTTCTACAAGATTATAATTTTTCGTGTTAACAAAAATCTCTAGTGTATGTATTATTTTTTTTCCGTATTATATTGTTTTATCTTTGTAATTGAAATATCACAGGTCTACATGTTTAAACCTCGAGTATTAACTCAACTATAAAGAACATACAAGACTTTTTCTTGTTGAATCGTATCTTGAAAATATATATTACAAGACTTGTTCTTATTGGAATTTGGTTCATGAACCGTGCGGGTATGTACTAGGTTTACCTTATTAAAACAATCTTAAATACATTTTCGTAACCAAACGTATAGACTGTACAAGGATGGTCCATATAGGTTCCCGTTCAAAATTTGGTGGTGTACTAGTTACCCTAAGTTTCTTAGTGAAAAACTCACGTAATCTCGTCAAAAGTGATCTACCCATGTGGTCTACCTATGAGTTGCACTACGAAATTGAGGCACCAGTTAATATATAAGGAGTTTATATTATATACAGAACACCAGTCCCTCAGATATATTTAGAAATAATTACCATCCAATTGAATACATGTAGGTTGAATTTCTTCCTTGCAAGAGTTAACAAAACAATGAGTTTCTCATTTTTGGTATGTTTCTGTATTGAGATGGGTTTACTAATTGGAGTAGGAAATAGTTCGGAAAAAAATTACTTGGTAATCAAGTTTGATTTATCTATATATATGGGACTAAAACTGTAGGTACATAAATATCAAACTCATAAGAGTGGTAAATCCTTGTGCTTAGAATTTTGGTCTCTTTGTGATTGAGGTTCGAACGCTGCCGTGAGGGTCAATAATCGTGTGAGAGAAAAACTTGTAAATAGAGGATTTTGGTGTTCTAGTGTTTAGGGTTTAGGGTTTTTTTTTCTTCCCTAAACCAAATTTCTAGAGTATTTCCATGTTTCTCCCCTGTTACTAACAACTGTGAAGAAGTCATAGAAGAGAAGATTTGTGGCAGGTTTGAATAACGGTTTAGAGAGTTGATTTATAAGATTTTTTCAATGGTGTTCTCGAGTAGGTTTTGTTAACTCTTTTGTCTGGATCTTGTCATACGGGTTGTGTAAAAAGCATGTAATAATTTTATATTAATGAAAGTTTTTTGGTGGCTTTTCATTCAAAGGTGAACCATGATATCTTGTGTTGTGTTTGTGTGTTTTTATTTTTTTATATATATATTTTTTTCATCTTGTTTGGTTCAAATCACCAATTACCCTTTGTCTATGTTTCACTACGTTCAGAGTGCCAATTTCACTAACATCAAGAATATAGATTCTTTATTGAGCACAAGTCTAGTTTGAATAATATGGTTGTCGATGCACTTAATCGTTTTACTAATCATAGCGCTGGTGGGTTATTATTTGTTCCTATCCATTATGAATTAATTGTCTTTCTATTGATCCCAACTATTATGTATTATGGAGAAATGTTCCTCTGCGTAACAAGGTACTTGCGATTTTGTTTTATATAGTGGGTTTCTTTTAAAGGTAGATTTATGCATTCTGGTTCCATTCATGAGCAATTTATTAAAGGTCTTACGTCAGTCATCTTTCTATCCATTTCTGGCGAGATAATACGATTTCTCTTGTGGAAGCTCGTTACTTTTGGAATTCTCTCAAAAGGGATGTCAATGATTTTGTGCGATGTTGAATGCTTTGTCAATGATGTAAAGGTCATGCACAAAACACAAGTTTATACATTCGTCTTCCAGTTCCGGATGCTCCTTGTAAAGATTTATCAATCGACTTTGTACTAGTTTTACTGAGAACAAAAATATCTCATGTTTTTATTTTCATAGTTTTTGATCAATTTTCAGATATGGTGCACTTTATTCCCCGCAAGAAGATCATCGATGTCATAACTACAAAAAATCTTTTCTTACATGAGATTGTTCGTTTACAAGGAATTCCCAAGACTATTACATATGATGAAAGCACGAAGTTCCTAAATAGTGAACTGCACTTTAGGGAATCTTATTCGTTGCTTATATGGAACAAGCCATGACAATGGGATTTATCTCTTTCTTAAGCTGAGTTTTCCTAAATCAGTTTACTGGTTATGAACCTTTTCAAATTATTTATTCCAGGGTTCCTAATCACACATTAGACCTGGTGTCTTTACCATTTGTTCCTAGTTCGAATGTCGCAGCTGATAACATGATCGAGTCTCTTCAAGTGCTACATGAATATGGTAAAGAAAACTTGGAAGTTTCTTATGCTAAGTATTATCTAGATACTAATTTTAGGATACATTTTCAGTCTTTTACGTTGGTGATCTTGTTATGCTATACTTAAGAAATGATCATTTTCCTATTGGTATCTACGACAAAAAAAAAAACAAGAAGATTGAACATATACGCATTCTTAAGAAAATCATAGACAACACATATGTTGTTGACCTTCCAAATCATATAAACACCTGGTCCACATTTAATGTCAAGGACATCTTCTCTCATTTCCACGACGATGATGTTTTTCTCTCAACGTCGAACTCAATGTCGAGTTGTTTTTAAGAATAGGTGTCCTGATGTATGACATTTAGCTGAACGAAGTCACCCCTTTTTGACATGAGTCACATCTCTTCATGCTTTTAATTTGTTTCTTAATTTATGATTTCCTTTTCTAGTTCTATTTGGTTTCCTAGTTTGGTTTAATTATTTTTTTTCTAGTTATTTCCTTATCCTACTTATAGTGTCTTTAGGAAATAGTGAAACTTATATAAGAGGGCTTAGTATTGTAGAATTCTATATCCAACATTATTATTTGATTTATGCAAGTTATTTTTCTTTGTATTATATTCTAGTTTTGTTGTTACTTTTGTGAGTCTGTCGACCTCACACTAGTTTTTATTATCTATTGGATCTTTTATCCAACTTATACATTTTTTTTATGTTAGAATGTTATACAATATTCAAGCAAGGTTTTGAAAGCTTAAAATCAATAAACACAAATTTTGAAAGTTGCGAGAGCTTTTTGGAAATATTCGTTATTTTAACAGTTTTTCAACTTTATAGAAAATGGATTAAGGTTCCTCAATATCTATGTTTGATTTTGATTCAATAACCTGAATTTGAAACTCGTCGGCTCCGAATTCTTTGTCAAACGGAAAAGAAAGAGTAAGTATACTATTTTAAATATAATGTAATCCAATTGATTCCTATCACCTCTTTTTTGAGGATGTTTGAGAGATGATTCCCATTGTCTCTCCAACTGAATGTCATTAAATCTAAACAAAAGAAACTTGTGTCAGACACAGTTTCTTTTTTGGGATGGCTCGTACAAATTCTTGTCATTCACTAATGTGAAAATATTTAAATGCATGACTAAGAAAAATGAAAATGTATTTAAAGAGCGTTCCAAAGGTTTACATGTCGTTTACCTTAAACGATTTAAAATGCGATTTTTTTTTCTCTTTTACAATGAGAGGTATTTTACCTACAAAATCAAGTTACTAAGCAAAAAAAAAAAAAGGAAATTCGAACACAAAACCTCTTGGTACATCCACCGAGTATGACTTAAACCCATGACCATTCGTATACTTAGTTACCCACTATTTATGGGTGAAAACTATTTCTGTCGGTTTTGGTAATTTGGGGTGTGTGGATGAGAAATGAATCTAAACCTTAAACAAATGCATTGCACGGGAGTTCTTGTGATTCGAGAAATCGATCTGTACAACTCTGGCCTAAACCAAGAAATGACCGTTCCAGACTTGCTTCAGTCACAAAGTGAAGGAGATGGGGTTGATCTTAGGGAGGGAAGCGAAGAAGGTGTTGAGATTGTGAAGGTGTTGTCTGTGTATGACTTTTATCAGAAAGCTGAACAGGCTTACAGAATGTAAGCTATCAGTTCAGGTGTTTGAAAACGATTGTATCAACACTTGGTTTCTGTTGTCTTGTGTTGTTTTGAAATAGGGAGGAGAACCTATTTATACAAGTCATTGAGCCTTACCCACGTCTCTCATAGGAAGTGGAGTGATGGAGTAGTGGAGTTGCGCGTGTTAGAGTCACACGATTTGTCTTGCACAGTTCTCCCATCATCACTAACCGTCCATGTCTTCCTGACACGTTCTTGTGATGGCGCGTTGTGCGCTGCACGCTGTAAACCGCCAGACCAATACCCCAGTATGTATCCCCCAATTTGTGACATGATTAATGTCTCGAGTGTGTGGATCGTGGGACCCACAAAAGGTAGCATGTGATGCTAGATTAAATAACTAAGTTATTTAGGAAGTCGATATTTGTGAAATATCGTGTGTATTCTATGCAGGTAATGCATCGAATATAATCAGCATGTGTGAAGCACCGCTGTTTTAAGGCTTAACGAAGTAATTCATGATTAAGCGTCTTAAAATAGATGCATGTCTAGCCATCTTCGAGTGATCGTTTGGAGGCTGCACATGTAAGTCCTGACTTGGCCGATCACTTTGTGTGAAAGAGTGGTGGACGGTGATCGTGGTGATGTCTCACTGGTCGCCTAACTCCTGTCTTAAGTTGTTGTTCAAGCTGGTGAAGTTGGACGGACGAGATTGATTGCGACCCACATCTGCGACCGTTGGATTAGGGTTTAGGAGGTGCTCAAACACCAACCTTTAGCTTGGTCGAATCCAAGCATGAGAGACATATTTTGCAGGGCCGATCGGGCATGCGTGTAGAAGACATTCTGGTGTAGGAGCCTATACCTCACTGTCTCATGAAGGTGCAATCTAGACCACTGAATTTGTCAGGAAAAGAGGAATGGCTGAGATTGATTTGCGACAGAAATCTCCTGTTGCAAAGGCCGCGCGTCATGCCTACTTCGGGGGCGCGTTTCGAGACGACCAATCCTGGTCGGTGTACACGTTTATACCTTATTGTCCCATAGAAACGCGATCTAAGCCACTCAATTTGTCCGGCGAAGTTGAGTGGTCGAGATTGGTTCGCAATTGGGAAGTGTGACCACGCCTAGTTTGGGCATGCGAATCGAGGCAACCAGCCATGGTATGCCTTGGCCGATCAGGTGTGGAGATAGGTGGGACCACAATAATCGTGTTGATACTCACCGGACCTGCTTAGTCTATTCCTGGACCCTCCATTCGAGCAGGAGAAAATGGACGCTCGTGATTGATTTGCGACAGAAAACCCTAATTAGGGTTTTTGGCCGGTCGCGTGTTAGCTAGTTTGGCTAACCGGAAATACGTGTTATATACCTCATCTGGAGAGGCCGATTGTGTGGGGCACTTATTAGGCGGTGCTGAGTGCGGTGGTATGTGTCCGACCATTTCAGGGTAAATCTAAGCCATCCAACCATGCTGGTGATGTTGGATGGTCGTGATCAATTTTAGGTTTTTAGTGGACTTTTCTGCGACCCTCAATTCTCCACGCTAACCCAACTTCGGACAATCGTATATTGCAATCTGGTCAGGTTAGGGACGAGTCGGTCATGCAGGTAGGAAGAAGGTCTGCCGGCGTACAGGACAAGCTTTGCCTAACCGGTCATGGGATAATCTACGCCGTCCAACCATGCTGGTGAAGTTGGACGGTCATGATGAATTTGAGACTTTCGTAGGCGGTCTTGTGCGCACGAGCTTTTCCAAGCTGCTCTACACCAGTCTGGATATCCCATTCTTGGCTGGCGTTTGGTGATTATTTTGTCAGGCGTGACTTTGCACCTATGTGGCCGACTTGCGTGGTCGTGATTATTTCCAAGACTGACGTAGATAGTCTAGATGCTCGATGGGGTTAGTGTAACACTCCGAGAATTGCAGCCTGTACGGGTATTTCGTATATGCTTCATTATTAACGCTTGGATATTCGTATTGCTCTGCTGAGAGCAACACTCAGTCGTCATGTCGCACCAATAATGAGAGTGGAGCAGTACATAAAATACAAGGCTGGTCATGCTTAATTGATAATGCTATAATTTTATAGTGAGAAAGTATTCACCATTTTATCAGTGGCTTTATCCTTTGCAGGATGTTAGCGCATAATTTCGGCCTTTACAATTTTAGCCTTTAATGAAAATCCACCATCAATACTAGGTAAATTAGCCAAGTGAAGAAGTATTCATCACTTATCAGTGGCTTTATCCTTTACAGGATGTCAGTGCATAAATTTGGTTTTACAATTTTAGCCGTGAACTAAAATCCACCATCAACATTAAGTCCCCTGCCTAGCACATAATGGTTACACTATTGTGGGGTAGGCATTATATGGTGACATATACAGATAAAACTTATGAAACGAAGTTAGATGGTACCAGGAGAGACGAGTCGTCCTGTCCTTGGAGCATGTCACGTTCAAGAGGCGTCTAGGCGAGCGTTCCCCTAGCATGATGTCAGTCTTGCCTGCTTCGATCGATCTTGCTATGCCTGCTTCTGTCGAGAGCCTGCTTCGTGCTTGCTCCGCTCGAATGTGGGGCTGCTGTGGCTGCTTCGTTCGTGGGAGTACGCCAGGTATGACTACGACCTTGGTGGGACCGGTTTCCTCCTTCGTGTATTCGAGCCAAGAAGGGAATAGAACTTGTATGCTCCTCTTCCCATAGAAAACCGTGCGTGTAACCTTGGACGGATGTGGACCCCACCATGTATATACTTCGACCAAACGTCACCATGTTGCACATGTTTGATAGGCATGTGGGTCGGCCTGCTTCGCTCAACCGTGGGACTCATCATGCGCCTGCTTGATCGAACGTGGGCTTGTTGTGCCTGCTTCGGTTAAACATGGGTCCACTCTGTGCCTGCTTTGGTCGAATGTGGGATCCGATATAAGCATGCTTTCTTCGAACATGGGCAGATGTGCATGCTTCGATCAAACACGGGTCCACCGTGTACATGCTTCAAATGTCGGCCTTGTGCTTCGACTGAAAACCGGCCCTGCTGTGTGCGCATATTTCATTCGAATACCATCCTTATGACCTTGATCAACACCAGCTTCGTGGACTCGACCAACATCGGCCTTATTTGCTGACGTGGCCCAATACCAGCCTTGTGACCTTGATCGACCTTGACCAATACCGACTTGACGTGACCCAATACAAGCCTACTTGCGTGACGTTATATCAGTCTTGCTTACGTGACAGGATATTAACTTTGCGATCTCGACCAATACCAGATTCGCGGACTTGAGCAACACCGACCTTGTTTGCTGACGTGGCCCAATACCAGCCTTGCTTGCTTTGCCCGTACGGTTTATGTGCTTGCTCGAGTGTCATCCTTGCTACTTCGACTAAATACCGACCCAGCTAGCTTGACCAAACACCGGCCTTGCTGCCCGCTTGAACGTGGGACCCACCGCGTGCTTGCTTGGCTCAAAAATGAACTTTGTGTGCTCAAATGTGAATGTGGGTCCTGCAGAGAGCGTTAAAGCAGCTTCTGGAGTGAACGTGGAGGCGGCTCCTGGAGATAGCATTGAAGCAGGATTCTGAAGCGAACGTGGGTCCCGAAGAGAGCGTTGAGGCGGCTCCTGAATAGACCATTGAAGCAGCTCCTGCTGGAGGGAGAGTTGAAGTGGCTTCCTCTTCAGTTTGATTTACCCTTGCAAATTCCATGTTTCTTGATTGAACATCTCTCTCGTGTTGAAGAAATCCTTGACTAACGGTGAAGGAACTTGATGCTGAGCCTCAGTCCCCAAGCGTGGTTTACATGGTTTGTATGGTCGGTGGGTTTATCATAAAGATATCGCCATCTTGCCTCCGAAGCTCTATTAATTTTCTATGAGAAAATAAAATATGCAGAAGTTCGGATTACCTATGTTCGTAGTAGTTGTTGCTGTGGTGAAGCTCGGGCACTGGTATCAACAAACGACCAACGGTTCTTAGCTGCAGCTGTGATCAGAAGAGACTGGCAGGAAGGGGCGTGACAGCTATGGGCACGAACTTGCCGGTCTCTCGTTATTAGAGGGAGAAGCATGATGGAACCAATAACTTCTTGATGTTTCTTCTGGAATGAAAAAGAGGGAGACAGTCCCCTGCCCACGAGTATCCACTGAGCCTTCGACTTGATAGATGTTGTCACACTGGTCTCATGAGGCCGTCTTTACTACGTTGTGTTTCATAGACATCCAGGAATATCACCGATCTTTGACAATACGCCTGTTCTCTTGAGTCTATACTCGTATTTGAATATCTTGGAATCATAATGATAGCGTGCTTGCATCCATGTTTGATATGGACAACGCGCTAAGAAGTCCCCAATCACACTCCTTTGGTAACGCAACTACTTCTTCTATGGGAGACTGAAAGCGTCTTTTAATGTTTCTGCCGTCAATACAGATATGGAATATCTTGGACGTTGTTTCATCATTGTTGCAGTCGTGTATGCGGTACTGGAGTTGGAGTTGGCGTGCAGGATGTTGTATCTCGGTGGTTTTCCTCTTACTGCTTCAGCGAAACTGGTTCTTTCTATTAGGGCAAATGTTGTTGTAGATGAGCGTTCAACAGCTCCAGAGGATGACAAAAAGCGCATATTCTCCAACATAGCACGATAGACATGCACCACTGTCTGATAAAGTGACTCGCCCGGATCTTGCTTGACATGACACGTGGACATCGTTATCTCCTTGAGGCTGCTCCCTTGAGGTATCAGCTCCAGTGGAAGATTTCCGCCATAGAACGTTGATACGTTGCACCGGAATTCATTAAACCAAATGGCAGTACTGTATAATAAAAATTCCCGAGAGGAGTTCGAAAAGCTATCTTACTTGTGTCATGCTCGTACATCCTTATCTAGTTGTAGCTGCTACATCCATCCATGGAGGAGAACATGTCGTGTCCGCTGGTTGCATCTACTAACATGTCGATGTTAGGTAGAGGAGGATCGTTTTTGGGGCAGCATATGTTCAAGCCTCTGAAATCCATGCAACATCTGATCTGTCCATTTTCCTCGTGTCTGAACTGCAACTGTTTAACCGGCTTGGATCTAGGTATGCCATGTAGATGATGGGTGACCAATTTTCATCTAAATCTGGCATTTCTTCATACCTCCAAGCGAATATGTCCTGGTACTCTTTGAGAAGTTCCACGAGCTTCGTGCGTTCATCCATACACAAGGTTGAGCTGATGGAGATAGGCCTAGGAGATTCCTCAACGATTTCAATCTCATCAGTTGTGGAGTTGGTGCCATCTTGCAGCTGTTGTGGAGCATCTAACACTTCTTCTTGTGGTTCGTTTCTGTTGTAGCATTCCATTGGGTGGAGAGACTGGGTAACAGTCTCTCCTGCTAATTGATAATGGAAGTTTCGATATACCATTTTCCCTTTCTGGTCACGACTCGCCACAAATGTTCGTTCCCTCTTGGTGTGAACATGGGTTTCGGCTTCACCGGATGAAGAAGAATGTTTCTTCAGCAAAGATGCGTCGTGGGGCTTAGCCCTCAATGATGCGAGTCGATCCTCCTCCTGGATTGACGCCCATGTGGGGAGTGGGATGCAATGGTCCTTGTCTGATTCTTCCTGTGGAGCTTCCCTCGGTTCGAACAGTTCCACCCCGCATATTGGTGCTTATGGAGACGATGATGCAGGAATACGTACGACTTCTTCATTCAACATAGTCTTCAGGCACTGGTGATATGTTGAAGGGACGATACCATATGTGCTAGTCTGGTTTCCTTCAAAGTATGTCATTGTGGTAGGATGTCGTACGATCTTGCACGGGAGGACCTTGGCTTTCCTGAGAGTCTTGAGGGTAATCACATTCGAAGACGCTCCTGTGTCGATGGGGGCTCTCTTGAAATCTAAATCCTTGATGCGTGTAGTAATATGTAGGGCCCAGTTGTGACCTCCCTCTGGTTGATTGCAGCAAACGTCTCCGCCCGATGATTCTTCGAGAGGTGTAAGAGTTCGCATAAACCTTCCACTAAAGCCGCTTCCTGATCCACCGGTATCTGGTTCATACTGAAAATATTGACTTGAGGAGGATCGTTGTAAGGATCAGTTCCCAATGTAGGAGTCTCCATGACAGGACCGCTCATATCTGATGTCATCTTGATGAGGAGATCGAGTATGTCGTTTATCGCTTCTTTGATCAGGTCCATGTAGGCCCGCGCTGCTGAAGTACCTTCTTCGGGTGCGTTGAATGCGTTCCTTGTTGGCTCCAGGGGCTGTCGTGTCTCTTGTGGCAATCGATCAGTTAATGCTTTAAGAAAAGTGAGCACCTCTTTCTGAGTTGCAGCCATATCCGTTTGAGTCTTAGCAAGGACTTCCTGCCTCTCCATCAAATCTACGGTGGTAATGGGAGATGGTCCTCCTCTTGCTCCTCTAGCTCCTTGTCCTGATGAAGGGGTGGAAGTTGCTCTGGTGACGGCTGGAGGCGTTACACTTGAAGAGATGCCAGGGTTTGTGGCAGCTCTGGCTCTGGTGATAGGAGGTGTCACGCCCAATGGAATATATCCTCCTGCTCCGCTGGTGCTGATAGTATAGGAAGTAATTCCAAGAGATACATTGATGGTATTGACTGGCTGCACGGTGATACCACTGATTGGGATATCAACACCGAGAGTGTTGTCAGCGCTAGTCCCGTCAGGATTGGTTGTTGACCCAGACCTAAGATCCACCATTTCGAAATTGATAAGATTGAATTGGATTTGAAAATTGATTTTTCAACCGAGAGATTAATCTCCCACTGTGGTCGCCAATAGTTTATGGGTGAAAACTATTTCTTCCGGTTTTGGTAATTTGGGGTGTGTGGATGAGAAATGAATCTAAACCCTAAACAAATGCACTGCACGGGAGTGCTTGTGATTCGAGAAATAAATCTGTACAACTCTGTCCTAAACCAAGAAATGGTCGTTCCAGACTTGCTACGGTCACAAATTGAAGGAGATGGGGTTGATCTTAGGGAGGGAAGCGAAGCAGGTGTTGAGATTGTGAAGGTGTTGGCTGTGTATGACTTTTATCAGAAAGCTGAACTGGCTTAAAAAATGTAAGCTATCAGTTCTGATGTTTGAATACGATTTTATCAACACTTGGTTTCTGTTGTCTTGTGTGGTTTTGAAATAGGGAGGAGAACTTATTTATACAAGTCATTGAGCCTTACCCACGTCTCTCATGGGAAGTGGAGAAAGTGGAGTGATGGAGTAGTGGAGTTGCGTGTGTTAGTGTCACACGATTAGTCTTGCCCACTTCTCCCATCATCACTAACCGTCCATGTCTTCATGACACGTCCTTGTGATGGCGCGTTGTGCGCTGCACGCTGTAAACCGCCAGACCAATACCCGGTATGTATCCCCCAGTTTGTGAGATGATTAATGTCTCGAGTGTGTGGATCGTGGGACCCACAAAAGGTAGCATGTGATGCTAGATTAAATAACTAAGTTATTTAGGAAGTCGATATTTGTGAAATATTGTGTGTATTCTATGCAGGTAATGCATCGAATATAATCAGCATGTGTGAAGCATCGTTGTTTTAAGGCCTTACGGAGTAAGTCACGATTAAGCGTCTTAAAATAGATGCATGTCTATCCATCTTCGAGTGACCGTTTGGAGGCTGTACAGGTAAGTCCTGACTTGGCCGATCACTTTGTGTGGAAGAGTGGTGGACGGTGATCGTGGTGATGCCTCACTGGTCACCCAACTCCTGTCTTAGGTTGTCCGTCCAAGATGGTGAAGTTAGACGGACGAGATGGATGCGACCCACATCTGCGACCGTTGGATTAGGGTTTAGGAGGTGCTCAAACACCAACCTTTAGCTTGGTCGAATCCAAGCATGGGAGAATATTTGGCAGGGCCGATCGGGCATGCGTGTAGACGGCATGCTGGTGTAGGCGCCTATACCTCACTGTCTCATAAAGGTGCAATCTAGACCACTGAATTTGTCAGGCAAAGAGGAATGGCTGAGATTGATTTGCAACAGAAATCTCATGCCGCAAAGGTCGCGCGTCATGCCTACTTCGGGAGCGCGTTTCGAGACGACCAAGCCTAGTCGGTCTTGGCCGATCAGTCAGGCGTGCAGATGGGGGGCTGATGTACACGTTTGTACCTTATTTTCCCATAGAGTGTGATCTAAGCCACTCAATTTTTCCGGCGAAGTTGAGTGGTCGAGATTGGTTCGCAATTGGGAAGTGTGACCACGCCTAGTTTGGGCATGCGAATCGAGGCAACCATCCATGGTATGCCTTGGCCGATCGGTTGTGGAGATAGGTAGGACCACAATAATCGTGTTGATACTCACCGGACCTACTTAGTCTATTCCTGGACCCTCCATTCGAGCAGGAGAAAATGGACGCTCGTGATTGATTTGCGACAGAAAACCCTAATTAGGGTTTTTGGCCGGTCGCGTGTTAGCTAGTTTGGCTAACCGAAAATACGTGTTATATACCTCATCTGGAGAGGCCGATCATGTGGGGCACTTATTAGGCCGGTGCTGAGTGCGGTGGTATGTGTCCGACCATCTCAGGGTAAATCTAAGCCATCCAACCATGTTGGTGAAGTTGGATGGTCGTGATCAATTTTAGGTTTTTAGTGGACTTTTCTGCGACCCTGAATTCTCCAAGCTGACCCAACTTCGGAAAATCGTATATTGCAATCTGTTCAGGTTAGGGAAGAGTCGGTCATGTAGGTAGGAAGAAGGTCTGTCGGTGTACAGGACAAGCTTTGCCTAACCGGTCATGGGATAATTTACGCCGTCCAACCATGCTAGTGAAGTTGGACGGTCATGATGAATTTGAGACTGTCGTAGGCGGTCTTGTGCGCACGATCTTTTCCAAGATGCTCCACACCAGTCTGGATATCCCATTCTGGGCTGGCGTTTGGTGATTATTTTGTCAGGCGTGACTTTGCACCTATGTAGCCGACTTGCGTGGTCGGTATTATTTCCAAGACTGACGTAGACAGTCCAGATGCTCGATCGGGTTAGTATAACACTCCGAGAATTGCAGCCTGTACGGGTATTTCGTATATGCTTCATTATTAACGCTTGGAGATTCGTGTTGCTCTGCTGAGAGCAACACTCAGTCGTCATGCCGCACCAATAATGAGAGTAGAGCAGTACAGAAAATACAAGGCTGGTCATGCATTAATTGATAATGCTATAAGTTTATAGTGAGGAAGTATTCACCATTTTATCATTGGCTTTATCCTTTGCAGAATATTAGCGCATAATTTCGGCCTTTACAATTTTAGCCTTTAATGAAAATCCACCATCAACACTAGGTAAATTAGCGAAGTGAGGATGTATTCATCACTTATCAGTGGCTTTATCCTTTACAGGATGTCAGTGCATAAATTTGATTTTACAATTTTAGCCCTGAACTAAAATCCACCATCAACACCCATTAAACTACGTATTTGTATGATTTTTGTTGGAGGGAAAGCTATGAGGAAAGATTAAATCGTATATTAGACTTGCTTATTAGGTTGGCTCAATTTATTTTTTCCAACTCGGACCAATATACCTTTGTTCACACACAATCTGTTAGCAAGCTTACATCCCAAACACATTTGTAATTTAGTTTAAAATTTTGGTAATTAAAATTATTACAGATCGAATATGATAAACAAGTAACAAACAGTCAAGATCAAACAAAATCAAGTGAAAATAATATTTTTTTGAAACTAAATAATTAAAGCACGAAGGTATTTTCTTTTTCTTTTTTATATAAAGAAAATTTTATTAATTTTAGCTGCTATTGTGATCTTTTTCTAGAAGAACACATATAGCAGGATCAAACTCTCCAAATATTTCAAGAGTTTTAGTTGTATGCCTGACATTCTTGGCAACGGCATCAACAACTTGATTATTATCTCGACTTACATAAACAAACTCACAAATGTAAAAACTAGAGATAAGATGTTTAATCTCTTTTATTAGGTTTTTATTCTCCCACTGAATGAGTAAAACATTCCCATTAATGGAGTCAATAACTAACTTAGCATCTGCTTCAATTTGGATGGATGGGTGATTCCTTTCTTTGGCCCAGGATAACGCTTCCCTAACTTCCATGCATTCCACTGCTTCTGGATTCAATGCTCCATTTCCACTGCTCCCTTTAATTCCAAGACAGGTACCTGTATGATCACGTAAGACAATGCCAGTTCCAAACTTATTAGAATCATGATCAAAAGAACCATCGATATTATACTTCATAACACCTACAGCTGGTGGTTTCCATCGAGAGTCATTACTACTGGAAATAAGAGTCACAGGAATGGTTGGATCAATGCAATGCATATGAGAGGCTAAATGATAATTTATTTATGCACTGATGTATGAGGGTTTAGAGTTACTCCCTGAAAAACGACATCACACCTATCCTTCCACAAAATCCATGTTCCAATCATAAGTGAGAGTAGCCATCTAGAATTTTCTATAGGCTCGTTAGAAGTAAACCAGCTGATTACCCATTCTGACACAGAGTTGCAGTTATCTCTAACTGCATCTATGTTAATATTTATTCCTCTCCATACTGATCTGGCATGTCTACATTCAAAGATTATATGTTCCATGTCTTCTAAATCATGACCACATGTGTCACAATGAGTGTCTGCATCAGGATTATAAAGAACCCTCTTTCTTTTAGTAACATTGATACCTCTTATGCATTTTCAAATGAATAACTTGATTCTGTGAGCAGCTTGACTTCTCCATAATGTCTTCCAAACTCTGGCATCAACAATCACTCCATTTACTTGTACTTCTCTACTACTGAAAGTTAACATCTTATAGGTACTTTTGACAGAGAACTTACCATCTTTATATGGCATCCATAGCATTACATCTTCCTTTGTACAGTCTATGAGGAAAGACTGTATTTTTAAAACAGTATCAGCATCAAATAAAGTATTCAGAAGAGGAAGGTTCCACTGACTAGTGTTAGGCAAATATAACTCAACAACATCTTCATAGAATCTATAAAGATCACTAATGGGTAATGGTGGGTGTGACACACCAGGTATCCATATGTCCTTACAGATTTTAGTCTTCTGCCCATTATTTATCTCCATGAAGTAGTTCTGCTTCACTATTTCAATACCCTTAGAAATTCCATTCCAAGTGTAAGAACAATTTTTGACTGTGATATTTTGATGAATTAAATAACCACTTTTGAAGTATTTGCTGCACAGTACTTGAGACATTAAACTACTTGAATCTGTGCATATTCTCCATGCAAGCTTTGTAATAAGAGCAAGATTCAGCTTTTCTAAGTCCCTGAAAGCAAGTTCACCTAATTCCTTAGGAGTACATACATTAATCCATGCTACGGGATTTGATCCTCTATTATTGTTATAACCCCAAAAAAAATTCTTTTCTATTGTAGTCAGCTGATGTATAAGATTATAGGGAAGCTTGAATGTACCCATTTGGTAGACTGGAACTGAGTTAAGTACATGCTTAACCATGATGCCTCTGACAGCTTGAGAGAGAGATGTACTTGACCATGCAGAGAATCTGGTTTCAAAATTTTCCTTAATGGATTTAAAAGATTCTTGTTTAGAGTGTCCAAGAATCAATGGAGATCCTAGATACTTTTCTTTAGAACTCATGATTTTAACCCCAAGAATTTGGATTAGGGACTCAACAACTTCTGGTTTTGTCTTCTTACTGAAATTCATTGCAGATTTCTCAACATTGGTTAGTTGACCTGATTGAAAGCTGAAGTTGTGAAGTAACTCCAATAATTTGGTAACTGAAGTATAGTTTGCTTGAGTAAAGATCAAGCAATCATCTGCAAAAAGCAAATGATTAATGGATGGAGAAAGAGCAGCCACTTTAATTCCTTTTATGGACTTATCTTGTAGAGCATTTGTGAGATGTCTTGAAAGATATTCCATTGATAAACTGAACAAATATGGGGATAGTGGATCACCCTGCCTAATGCCTCTTGTTGGACTGAAATCTTCACAAGGAGAACCATTGAGCATGACTGATAATGAAGTAGTACTAATACACTGATAAATTAACTCACAGAAATCATTAGAAAAACCAAAATACTGAAATACCTTAATCAAGAAAGACCACTCCAACCTGTCAAAGGCTTTTGACATGTCTAGTTTTAAGGCCAGCCAACCAGTTTCTCCTCTTTTCTTCTTCATTGAATGAATAATTTCTTGAGCAATAACAGTGTTATCACTATTAGTCTCCCTGAGACATAAGCTGCCCGAACATGAGATATTATTCTATCCATAATGGGCTTAATTCTATTGACAATGACTTTGGAGATGATCTTGTAAGAAGTATTACATAATCCAATGGGTCTGAAGTCACCTGCATTGACTGCCTTCTTCTTCTTAGGAATAATAAAGATGTAAGTTTTGTTGATTTGTTTAAGTATGTGTTTTGTTTCAAAGAATATCTTAACCATTGAACAAACATCATCTCCCACAATGTGCCATTGACTTTTATAGAATCCTGCTTGAAATCCTTCAGGGCCAGGAGCACTCCAATTCTCCATACTTTTAAGATATGATAAAAATTTCATCATTAGAAGGTATTCTAGTGAGCAAAACATTATCTTCAGCTGATATGATAGAAGGAAGAACAGAATAAAAACTTTCATCAAGAACTGGATTAGTAGAAGTACTATTACTTTTGAAATGATCTGTCAAATGAGATGAAATATACTCCCTTGTTAACATCCATTTGTTATCACTGTCTTGTATGGAGTCTATGTTATTTCTGGATTTCCTTTTGTTGACTTTGGAATGGAAGTAACTACTGTCGTTGTCCATGTCCTTGATGAAATGATCTCTAGACTTCTGTTGATAGAATTCACTTTTGATCTTGTGCCATTTGCTTAGTTCCCTGTTGATGTTGAGAACTTTATCATTTGCGCTTGAACCTGAAGAACCTTCTTGGAGAATGCTTAACTCTTTCTGCAACTTGTCTACTTTTTGGTTAATGTCACCAAAATGTTCTTTATTCCATAAGGATAACATCTTCCTTGTGATGTGAAGTTTGTTAACTAACTGAAAAGCAGGAGAGCCATTGACACTAGATTTCCAAGCATTAGCAATAATGGTGGCACAAGAAGCATCATTCAACCAAGTGAGGAAGAACTTGAAAGGTTTCCAACAACTGGGAGCATTAGCATTAGTTTTTATTATGATAGGACTATGATCACTTCCTACTTGATTAAGATGGAAGAGTTTGCTATTGGGAAAGTTTAGTGACCAGCTAATGTTACCTATGGCCATGTCAATTCTAGATCTTTTTGTGCATGTACCCATGTTGTTATTGGTCCAAGTATAGGTTTTACCAACAAATCCTATATCCTCTAGACCACATGTAGAAATAATTTTGTTCACCCAACTATTTGTGGAAGAAGAAGCATGATTCTCATTATCAGTCAAATGGAAATTTAGGTCTCCTATGACTAACCAGGGACTAGAATTTTCAGTGCTTATTTGATGAATATAGTTCCATTGTTCTTTTTTCCTAGTATAATTAGAGTGACCATACATACAAGTTAACAACATTTCTGGCTTGCTGAGATCATTTTGAACCATTGCGTTGAACATATTATACGATTTATCAACAACATCACAGATAAAACCATTTTTCTAGAGAAGAGCTAATCCACCAGAGAGCCCTCGTGGTTCAATGTAATCACAATTTGGGTAATGGTATTGTTTCAGGAGAGGCATGCATTTTTTACTACAAATTTATTCTCATGCAAAAAGATGATATCTAGATTTTGGGTTCTAATCAAGTCACTCAAATGGTTTCTGGTATCTGAATTCTTAAAACCTTGAACATTCCAAGAGATAACTTTCATGTTTGTAATTGGAGCTAAGCAAACAATGAGAAGAAAAATTCTTAATGGGTAGGTATGAGATCTATAACAACACAGGTTAAAAAGCCATGCAAAAATGTTACGTAAAATTTTAATTATACATGAGAGAATTAATAAATGCGCAATAAATAATAAATTTTGTAAAAACGACTTATGTAATGAAAAATTAATAAATTAAAACAGAATTAACTCAGTTTAGGGTTAACATGTTTTTCCTTTTCTGCGTTAACAACCTTTGTGTCTCCGATTGTGACCCCCTGAGCTGTTTGATTGTTCATGATGATGTCAACGTTACTGGACGAAGGTGCAGTGTCACTCTGATCTTGAATCTTATCATTATCTTCCATGGCTCTTTGTCTTTTGCCTAGTCTGATATCATCTTCACTTTCATTCGGAACAATCTCCTTTAGCAGAAAGTTCATATTCACAGCTACACCGTCCTTTGGAGGGACAAAAATGGTTGATTTCACAAAATTCTTTGGATTCTTCCTAGCAGCCGGAACTTTTGATGTCGATGCTGGGACAATGCTTTTCCGGAGACTGTTTTCTTTACCAAAGAAATATGGCTTTTCATGAGCCTTGGCCAAAAAAATTGAAGCATCCCTACATGCTCCTCTGTAGTGCTTGATGACATAGCATTCAGTGCATATTCCACTAGGCCGTCGTTCATAAAAAAACTTGATCCAGCGAGTAATACCAGCATTGGTTATTGTTTTGACTCCTCTTCTTAGTGGGTTTGTGAGGTCAATATTGACACATACTTTGACTAGGTCACTACCTACAGGTATAGCATCTTTTGGCTCTAATGCAACCACTTCTCCCATAATTTCTCTTATTTTTGTAACTGCATCCACATTCATATGTTCAGGGAGTAAAAACGGTAGTTGAATCCAAAATTGTTGGAAGCCCCATTGCTTCTCAGTATAAACCATGTACGGAATATAGTCATGGACCACCAGCAGCTGCTTATTGATACTCCAAGGACGTTCATTAATGACTGTTCAGAAGATCTCATTTGCTGAACTTAAAGATCATAATGTTTGGATCGATTTCGACAATCCTAAGATCTTCAGGAGTCATAAATGGCCATGTGAAACCTATCCATTTTTCCGCAATTTCAACTATCATTCTTCCTTCAATGATAACCTTGCCTATAACACTCGCTTCCCAATTGTTCTTTTCTTCTTCTCCTTCAGCAACATGGTGATTGTAAATAACAATCTCATTAGTGTATCCAAGATCCAACGTAGCTTGCTTAAACTTGTTTACCAGAGTGTTAACTGGTTCACTACTTTCACCTTCCATTGCAAGTATTTCCTTTTAGGTTTTATAGTAAAAGGTTTGTGACGATGAAACAAGTATAAATGGGGATTAAAAAGGCTAGGGTTTATGTTATTTTTGTAAAATATATTTTCATAACTTTGTAGATAATTCTCATTAAAACTGATTGAGAGAATATCTTTTTTAATAAGGAAACACGGATAGCTGGTTGTTGACCATCCGATAATTAAGAGCCAACAGATGCTGATTTGGTAATTGACTTTTTTGAATTTTAAAAAATTCAAGAAGAAAATGAGGCGGGATTTTAGGTGGTATTGACTAGGTGAATCGGTGCAGATGGTTTCCGGCTTCAAACTCTTGCCATTGACATCATCACAAACAATCGTATCAATCAAACGTATGATAAAAACAAGCTCTGCAAACGCCTTAATCACAATACATAAATAGGCAAACGCCATTAGAGACATCAAAAGCTGTAAACACATATTGGAAAAAACATAGAGGATTAGTTTTTCATAGTGAACTCAAATGAGACAAAGAAAAATAGTTTAAAAAGATGAAAACTAATTTTTTTACAAATTAAAATGAAAGAGTTTCAATTCCATAACAAGTGACAAAAAATAATCATGAAATGAAGATTTCTAATGATGAAAACTGATGTTAGAATCCTGAAGAGTATGAATTTGTGCAAACCGAGTTAACTCATCTGTATCGCCGATTCAAAATATCGTCAGGTTATACATTAAACACGAAGTCATCTAAAAAAGAAATGATAGAAGGAAAAAAAACATAAAATGCACGAAAATCGAAAACCATGTCACTTCAAATTTAGTTAAAGACTAACAAAAGAAAATTTCATATAAACAAATAAGAAAAAACTAGTGATCAGACTTTCGTATGTATTTCGAGATAGCTATGTAGAACTTCATATTCTGATAACGAGAAGATGTAATAAAAACCATCGTCTCATTTTGATTTTTATTTGAATAATTTTCCTTTAATAAATGATGAGACGATGACATCAGTGAAAAAACACCTAATTCCTAAAGCCATAGAGTGGTTCGACGAGATACAAAGTTATTTTGGTCGAAAAGTAAATTAAATTCGACCCACTTTGAAGAATGGTTTTGATTAGAGAGTCGACTATGATTTCCATTCTCCTCGTATCATTTTTTGTTCTCCCTTTAACAAAAAAAAACTTAAAAACACCCTAGTTTGCTTGTTTCTCAATTTATGTTTTATCCGTTTCCAACCCTTTTATACTTGCTTGTTCTTTATGATATGCTTTTTAATGTTATAAATTATTATTAGTGTTCAAAGTAAAGCTAATCCCCACTAATTGGAATATGTGTATGTAATGTAACCCCGAAGATGAAAGTTAGAAGCCTATGATATCCTCTCCTATTATTATCTTTTGCATTGCTTGAGTTCGAATTAAGTATCTATCACCTTTCCACCCCTGGAAACAACTTTTTGGACCCATCCTAGTATCATCCTCAGGGAAGCAAAGAATTTAACCAAATCCTTCCTTAATATATTCACCTAGTCCAATCAATGGCCGTCATATGAAAGTATATAAGAACACTGCGCAGAGGCACCCATTCAATCCTCATAACTACTTCTTCCTCCATAAATCTTCTTCCTTTTTTTTTTTTTGGCTTCAAATATCCTTACTGAGTTTTAAAGGATATTAATAATGGCTGGCGAGCAATTAAAACCAGTAGCAACTGGACTCTTGTTCCTTAACTTCTGCATGTATGCTATAGTAGCAGTCATTGGAGGGTGGGCTCTAAACTATGCAATCAATTACGGATTCATTATTGGTATGTAATAATTACCTTTAGTATACTACACATTTCTTTATTCGAAACGCTACATGGACCTTAACCATTGAGCACATATTGCTTGGCGCCTCATATGTTAATGTAGGAATTGCCATTTTTTAGTTTCAATTTTGGTTCACAATTTGTTTGGACAACTTAGTTTTACTTTGATTTGATGATAAAACATGTAGAATTCTGTTTTGGTTAAAAATAAAATTGAAGATGAATCTCGCCCGGGAAACATGCGATTCTGCCAAGAGCACGCTCATAAAACTAGATGCATGGTGATCAAATGATTTATAAGGTTACAACTTACAAGGAACAGCTATATATATATATGAGTATTGATCGGACATAAACTAACTAGCCAGTGCAGTTTATTACTACTAACTAGCCAGTGCAGTTTATAAGTCCTTCCTTGAGTTGATAATCAAATGTTTTAGCTTTTAAGTAATTACTAATTAGTGAAAGTGATGTAAAAAATGTGCAGATTCAAATTTACAGCTACCATCAAATTTTTCACCCATAGCCTTCCCAATTGGAAATGCTGCTACTGGATTCTTTGTTACATTCGCATTGATTGCATCAGTGGTCGGTGCTGGGTCGGCTCTTGCTGGGATTAGCCACATTCGGTCATGGAGTTCTGAAAGCCTGCCATCTGCAGCATCAGTTGCCATTATCGCTTGGACTCTTACTGTCCTTGCCATGGGGTAATAAGCTACAACAGATATTTCTCTAGATCGTTTTTCATTAAAGTTTAACATACACTTCAAGTAAAAAAAGTCTACAGATTCTGTACTTGTCCTGGTTTGGGGCAAAAGAGAAACCATGAACATTCAAATTAATCAGTGCAATCATTAACTTCTCTACATGTATTGCAGTTTGGCCTGGAAAGAGATCGACATTGGAATGAGAAATTCTCGTCTGGTAAGGGTTTGAATTGTCAAGAACATATTTGATATTTGTTCTTTCTTTTCTTTCTTTTTTAGATATTTGCATTTATTAGAATTATTTTTCACATTCTGATTGAGATATGCAATTCTGTATGTGCAGAAAACAATGGAGGCCTTCTTAATAATCCTTTCAGTTACCCAATTAATCTACATTCTTGCCATTCATGGAGGCTCATCAAGGAGATGATCAAAGCAAACTTGAGCCAAATCTCTGGTACCATTATTATTTGTGTGTATGTATATTATATTTGCCAACCGTTTTTTCTTTTAAGTGGAATTTTTTTTATTGAGAAGTGATTGGATTGTGCGGATTGTTTATGGGAATGTTATGGATGGGATTGGATTTGTTTGTACTAAGATTATTTGTCTGTGGGAGTGTTGTAAAAAACAGTAAATGTAATAAATGGTTTGTATAAATTATTGAGCAATTGTTTGTAAGCGTTCGTTAATATTTCACTTATCCTGATAAGTTGTTCTGGCCAAGCTACTCTGATGTGGGCACTTGAAAACAATGTTATTTGAGACTCGATAATTTGTGATGATCTACACTAGTATAGTAAGTAATAAGCTGTTGGTGAATTAACTTCTAATTCGTCATTAGCTAGAATGCAATTCGCCTTCTTCTATTGTGGCTACACTTCGCCTTCTTCTATTGTGGCTACACTTCGCCTTCTTCTATTGTGGCTACACTTGTTGAGTTGTTCCATCACAAATCAATATGCTTCATAGAAGAAAAGAAAAAAAGATTTCCATAAATGGATTTCCAAATAACTGGTAAAAACAGACGAAGATTGTAACAGTAACTTACATTACTTGCACTCGTTAACATTTAGGGAGACTTTACATGGACCAGCAAATTTCATAGGATATTTTTAACATTAAACTCTGACATGCGCCACATGAGACTCGTATTTCCATTTCATCTTCAGCCATATAACGCTCGAATTGAAAGTTGAAACAGACATAGGCGGAACAATAGAGACTGACGTATAACATAAACAACCCCCACTTCTAGAGATTCAAACGTTTTGAAATACCAATAAATTACAAAATTGTAACAAAATATAACGGCATCAGATTCCTTTATAGGAGGTTGGCCAACTGCCAACTGTAAAACTACAGATAATGGTTTTAAACTGCAGGTTATCCTAGTTTAATTGGGGACCATAACTTCCAATTGGGGGCCATGGAATTTTGTTTGTCCCACAAAATTTTTAGGGGTGTAAATATCGCAATGTGAATATACTATTTTACCCTTCACTAATTGAAAATCAGTTTCACTAATTAACTACCCTAATTAAGGCCCCTAATTTATATACCCTAATTAAATCAAAGAGAAAATCAGTTTCTCTTTTATCTTCATCTTCCTCTCCTCCCTTTCTCTTCTCCACCTCCACCATTAACGACTCCACCTCCACCGAGGGAAATTCTTCGAACCGATTCATCGCGTAATCGTCGATGATAAAACTTTAATCGACGATTAACTTCTTCTACAAATATGGCTAAAACAAAACAAACTGCTCGCAAAGCACTTCAAATTCCTAATCTTGTAGATACGGTGAATGCAAAGGTGTACGTACGAAGAGCTCCTGAAGCAAGCAAATCGAAACCCAAAAAGGGAATGGCTCCAATTAGAGGGTACGTGAACTTAAACCCACCTCCTATTCGATGTTTTGATTGTTTTTTGATTGTGTAATCGAGATTGGTAACTGAAAAATAGAAGTTACAGAGTGAGAGTCGTTAGCATCGAAGAAATAATACCCTAACGACTCTTACATTGCATGCTTTTTCTATGAAAAATCGTTAACCTGTTAGTGTAAATATGACGACCCTTAATCTGCTACTTCGACCTTTTGTGCCCTAGAATAGAGTCGTCGCCATATTAGGTTGAAGATGACGACTGTAGTTTGACGACCCCAAATTAGTGCGTAACGACTCTGGGTTGAACTTGAACTGCCTTCTGTTGGAGAAAACGATAGAGTCGTCAGTAGTATATAATCCCTAGACTAGAGTCGTTAGTAATCTATAATTCCTAGAGTCGTCATCTCTTTTAAAGGGCCGGCAGTTACTTGTTTGACGACCCAAGTTTAATCTTTAACGACCCTTTAAGGACCAAAATTATCCTCACTGTCCAATTTTTGCAAAGAGTCGTTACCTTATAAATTACAGTCGTTACTTTGTAATGAAGAGTCGTTAGTTTGTTAGGGCAGATCATTGACGACTCTTTAACTGATAGAGATAAAGTTGATGTGTTATTTTTTTTCGTGTTTGGAATGTAGTGACAAGAAAACGAAAGACAAGGTTGAAATCACGATAACTCCTCCTTCGAAACCTCCCCGCAGCGATAAATACTTACTTGCCGGTCCATTGTGCGGAAGAAGGCCGAGTGAGGTATCATTTTCTATCACCGAACCAAGAAACAAAGGTAATGAGTTGTCCAATTCGTCAGAATCAGACACTCTTGTTGTTTCAGCTAACACTAGTGCTGAAGAAGAAGATGAACAAGAAGAAGAGCAAGTAGAGGAGGAACAGGGTGTAGAACATGAGATACAAGAAGAAGAGATTCAAGAAGAAGAAGAGGAACAAGAAGAAGAGCAAGAAGAGGAGGAAGAGGGTGAAGGTAATGGTAGTGGTGATGATGAGGATGATGGTAATGAGGAGGAACAACATAAAGGTAATAATGGCGGTGATGATAATGATGATGAGGAGGAAGAGAATGAAGGTAATGATGATGAAAAGGATGAAGGTGGTGATGATGATAAAACCACTGTTGAGGATGAGGAAGAGAATGCAAAGGCGAAAAAGCCGGTAAAGAGGGTTAAGAAGGATGGAACAGATATTGCACCCAGTGCGAGACACGTTCCCGCTACTCATTTGATGTTGCCTCCTCTTTGAGGTGGTAAACTTAGATGAGAACCTAGAGATGGGGGAAAAGTTCTATTTGGATATCCTGGATCGTGGGCTCATTACATTAGTTAGACAATCGTAAGAATCCCAAATTTGTTTGATATTTAATTAGTTGGTGTTAACTTGTTTATGTTTTGTTTTTTAAATACGTGTTTGTTTATGTTTTGTAGGATCATAAGGATGCCGCACGTCTTTTCCGGCACCAATCTTCTTTCAAGAAAATGGAGTTGTGGCCGCTAGAAGGTGAATGTGCAAGAGTTATAGATTTGGTTGAAAACTCAGGTTTATACAATGCCGTTCTGAACTCTGTGATTGCGTATGACAAGGTCGCAGTATCTAGTTTCTGTGAAAGGTATCACGCTGAAGTCGACACATTCCAACTTCCTTTTGGTGAGATGGCGATAACTCCTGATGACGCAGAACATATATTAGGGTTGCAGGTCGAAGGCAAATCAACCGGTGAGAAGTTTAAGAGAAGGCCTAGTTGGGAAGACATATATACATGGACCGAAACTTGTTTGGCTGGGATTCCGAGAAGACTAATGGGCTTTTCGAGAAGGGACCTAAGTACCCGAAGAAAGAGTTCAAACTTGTAGATATTAGGAACATGTTTTCTGGGACAGAAAAGAAGGAAAAAGAATGAGGTCTTTCCGATATGGAATGTCGCTATGCGGCGGCTGGGTATTTGTTGTATGTCCTTGCTTCGGTTATATTTCCTGACAGCAAAGGTAACCGGGTGAGCGACAACCTTCTTCAGCTTTTGGATCCCTTGGAAGATGTGAGCAAGTACTCTTGGGGGACTGCCATAATTGCACACCTGAATGGTCAGCTTTCTCAGGGATCTCGCAAACTAACTTCTCAAATTAATGGGAATTTGGCTCTAATCCAGGTATTTGGATTGATGAAAGTTTTCTTATTTTTGTACATTTTAAAAATTGAATTATTTATGTTTATTTCATTGGTTGCTATAGGTTTGGATTTATGATCATTTCCCATCACTGATCAAAGATAATGAAGATGTGGAACTCAACCCACAATAGATCAAAGGTAGTCCAACGGGAACCAAATACTTGTTCACTGGTTCTCAAGATAGGGAACAAACTGATGCGTTGATACAAATGCGTCAAAAACTTGACAACATCACGGCTAAAGAGGTAGTCTTCAATCCGTACAAGAATAATAGAGTTGGCGCAATGAAAGATGTCGTGTATTACCATGGCCCTTTGTTTCACCCTAATGGTTTTTCAATGTATAATCCGATAAGAATCATGCGTCAACTTGGTTTTATTCAAGATTCACCCGATGAGGATTATGTACCTCCGTTCAAGCACAAGTTGGAAAAGTGTGAGGATGATGAAGCGGGTATAAAGGTGGCTTATGAACCTGAAGTTGATGTCAAGCATTGGAATGATAGACACTCTAGGCTTGTAGACATCTCATGGTGGGTGCATGCGGATGAAGGTCATGAGGCAACACCGGATTACGTCGAATGGTATGAAGGCTTGATGGTTTTTCAAATAGTGATTGTAGTAGTGGTAAAAACAGGGTCTTTTCAGACTTGTGAAGAAAACAATTTTTTCTAGATTTAAATTAAACAGGAAACTAAATAAAATAATTCAAAGTTTTGGAGAAAAACACCAAGACTAGGATTCCACCAATGACCATTTTAATAGTAAACTCTAAATAGTTCTTATGCAATTTTATCTTTAAAATCAATTCTAATATTTGCCTCAAATAAGTTTTTGAAGTAATAATTGTAATTAAAAAGTATAAAACATCAAAAGTTACTAAAACCCAGCATGCTTCATCAAGTCAATTCACAATTACTCAATAAAAACTATTAATTCAATTTTAATTCGTGCAAATAATTAAATAATAATATTGCAAATAAATATAAAAATTAGAATTATACCAATAAATTACCAATGGCTTCCTCCGTCGTCTCGGCTAATGGGTTTAGCTCCTCATCCCAAAAACACACTCACAAGATAAATTCATGGCTAAAATAGATGTTTTTATTGATGATTATATGATGAAATAGGAATTAGCAACGCTGTAGTGGTGTTACAGCGCCACTGTTACAAAAGAGTATGGTAATTTAAGACTGCTGTAAACGATAACTATCTACTGCTGTGAAACAACGACAGTGGTATGAAAATAAGTCTGCTGAAGAACGACTGACTCTGCAAGTCTGTTCTTCGTGTTCTTCAGAAGCTTTAATGGCAGCAGCAGCGTTGTCTCCTCTATAATTGCTTCTCCTAGGCTCTCATCGACTCTAAACTCTCTCCTAAAGGTTTCTAACCTTTCTTTAATGTAAACCAACACTTATATAGCCTTCAGATTCCCTAGAAACTCGATCAAATTCGAGAATAAATCTCTTATTCTTCACGTGCAGTTTGAACAATAATTCCATCTGTCGATCTTTGTATGCGTCTGTGAGCTATTCTATTGCTCCCAAAATCTTCTCTGACTTGAACTCAACTGTTTTGAAGTATATCCCACGCAAGAATCTCTCCCAAATCTTTCAAACCAATTCAAAACCCTAAACAGGGACCGTGTGCACTGTCTTGACTTTGTGTGGATTTTGTGACTTATCCATTCCAATTAGATGGGTATAATAGCTTCTAACAGGTCCCTTATGTCTTGTAGAGTCCGTGGGTATCAAATTTGCCCATTGAATCGCCTGATAGGTCGCTCAAATCCTTGATCCAAAACTGTTGACGCTGCTGCCTTTTTTCCCGCCAAAATTTTCTTTTGAATTTGAGAAGTTGACCTCCCCTTATCTGTGGCTGGTCTCCCTTTAGCAGATGCCTGGAAATGAGTCACCCCTTAGTAATTAGGTTACCCCTTATCCAAAATCAAGGGTCCGTATATCAAGTGTCCTCTGGGGCATTTTCCGCATTTTTTTCGGGGTTCCTCCGGGGTATTTCTGGGATACTTCCGGTACACTTCTGAGGCGCTTCCGGTACGTTATCAACGGAGGTCCAAATGCCACATTTTTAGCCAAATTCGCCGCAAGAGATTATTTTCCAAAAACACCTACAAATACATAAAATAACCAAATAAGTACAATATCGAGTACTAACAATATATACAAATAAGCTATATTAGACACATAAATGCGTCTATCAAATACCCCCAAACTTATTATTTGCTAGTCCCGAGCAAATCAAAACTACAAAATAAAATTCTAACTCACTGTCGCAGGCATCGTCGATTGCATTTAGCGTATGCAATAAGCCTTTAAACCCCTAGGTGGCCCTAGTGGCCGAGTTATAGTCTCGGGAGGGCTTACCAGAGATATACCCACAAAACCTGTACTCCAGACCTTAGCTATCTACGCAGAACCTTGTAAGGCACTAAAGAATCTCCTTGGTTGGCATACTTATTGACTACAGGAAGAAGTACCCTGATGCGAAATTCCAATTGCTGTACACGAGTTTGCACTCAAGCATACTAAAATTCATATAAAGTGACAGAGCTCTACTCAGATAGTTGCACTATGGACATCATATTCGGAGTCAAACTAATCACATGGAAAGATCAAGAAGATGGATATAGAAAACATAGATGGTTTTGATGTTTACTAAGTGAACGACGTTTCCCATATCTGTCTGAAGGCCTCCGCCAAAATGAACCTATCTTAATGGATTGAGATACTAGTCTGACTAACATCAACACACTGGCATATACAAGGGTACCAGTGGTCGATAACCTAACTCTAGGTCAACACAACTGGCATATACAAGGGTACCAGTGGTCGACTTTATTGAATTTATTCCTTTTGGTCAAATGGTCTGGTCTCTTTCTTTTTTTTTTCTTTTTTTTTTTTTTTTTTTTTTTTTTTTTTTTTTTTTTTTTCTTTTTTTTTTTTTTTTTTTTTTTTTCATTTTTTTTTTTTCATTTTTTTCATGGTATCTCAATCACTCTAATTCACCCTAGCATTGGTAACAACTTGAATCGTGGGCCCCACCTATCACTTAGAGAAACATAGTTTAAAAACAAAATAAAATAAAAATAGAAGTGAAAAGGACTCAACGAGATATGGTGAAACTATCATGTTATTTCTAACCTGAGCTCTGTGCTTTTATGAATAGACTCTTTAGATGTTTCCATCTAATCAGATTGGTTCCTCAAACTCCTACAATCAAAATGCTTCCATCCACTTAGATTAGTTAGTGCAATCCTCAATAGGCATAAATTTCTAGGCTCTGGAGTTTATTTATTGCAACTAAAAGCTAACAAAAAGTGTTTCTTCCCCACCCCCAAACTTAAATCTTACATTGTCCTCAATGTTCTAAGGATGAAAATAAAAGCATGAACAAGGAGAAACTATTACCACTGGAGGGAAAAGAAATAAGGAAGGATATTACCGTATCACATGAACGCGGGAGCCTCCCAGTAAATGCTAAATTTATAGTCATTAGCTAGACATCAAATACCTCAAAAAGAATTTTCACCTTCCAAAGTCGTATACCAATAGTCGAAATAATTGTGGGTCCATAAGACCAAATAGAACTGCCACAAATAGGAGACAAATGCTCAAGATCAGAAAAATGAGCAGATAGAGCACAACCTGATCTAAAGTTTCTCGCAAGACAACTGGATTTATCTGAGGTGCCCACTTGGGCTTCATATGAGTGTCTCGGCAAACAGATTCATCCGAAAAACGGGTCTCTAACATTTGGATTTTCTCCTGGACATTATCAGGCGGATCAGGTTGTGGAGTCTGAATACACTCAAGCGATACCTCAGATGCACTAGGCTTGAGTCCCAAGTTAGGGACTTCTATTGGGGATAATTGACAATCTCTACCCCCAAACTTAGAATTTTGGGTGCCTCTACAATGACTAGTCACAATGTTCCTAATTTCTAGACCATCGGGTTCTTGAAAAAGGTCAATTGCTTTCTCTAAGTCATAATCAGGTGGTTCATCCTCAGCTTGCTTCATATCTTCTATGGTCCACTCTAAGGCTTCCTTATTTTCTTGAAGCACGGTCTCTGGACTACTTTCCTGATCACTATCCAAATCGGAGGCTATAATCACAGGGAAAGACTCGGGTGGGCCTAAAAATGTATAATTAGACTCCAACTCAGGAGGCTCTTTTAAATAAGGTATTAAGATAGACTCAGAAGCTAGTAATGGTTCGAACCTATCTTTCCATATATCAATATCTAACATAGGAACAGAATCCAACAGAGCATTTACTTGTTCAATGTTACTATCATCGTCGAAATCCAGGCTAAAATGGGATAAACAACTCTCCAATGTATTTTCCGGTACGATGTTTGGTAATGACTCCTGAACTAAGGTTC
This sequence comes from Papaver somniferum, assembly GCF_003573695.1. Classification (NCBI taxonomy): domain Eukaryota; kingdom Viridiplantae; phylum Streptophyta; class Magnoliopsida; order Ranunculales; family Papaveraceae; genus Papaver; species Papaver somniferum. The sequence goes on along the minus strand of NC_039358.1, from coordinate 126,462,571 downwards.
CTATCATGTTCACCTCTTCAATACATGTGCTATCTAGCTCAGAATGTAGCTTGTTTACATTAAAAATATTCAGCTCAATAGTCATATTACCAAAAGATAGATTCATAATACCATTTCGACAGTTTATGATCGCATTAGACGTAGCTAAGAATGGGCGACCTAAAATCACAGGTATTTGGTTCTCTGGGTCGGGGACAGGTTGGGTATCTAGGACCACGAAATCCACTGGATAAATAAACTTGTCGACCTCAATAAGAACATCCTCGATCACACCACGAGGGATTTTAACGGACCTATCAGCTAACTGGAGTGTTATCTGGGTAGGTTTCATCTCACCAAGTCCTAGCTTAAGGTACACATGGTATGGCAGTAAGTTCACACTGGCTCCTAAGTCAAGCAACGCTTTCTCAACACGGTACTTACCTATTGTACAAGAAATGGTAGGGGACCCTGGGTCTTTATACTTAGGAGTAGTGGTATTCTGAATAATAGAACTCACATGACTAGCTATGAAGGCTTTCTTCTGGACACTGAGCTTACGCTTTCGCGTACACAAGTCCTTAAGGAACTTGGCATAAGAGGGAATCTGCCTAATTGCATCTAATAATGGAAGGTTGATATTAACCTGCTTAAAAACCTCCAATATATCATTAAAGTTGGACTCCCTCTTAGTCGGAACTAGCAGCTGGGGAAACGGGGCTCTGGGAACAAAGTGAGGCTCAACAGGACCCTCATTGGTCTCTTTGGAGACTCTATCAGTCTCCTCATTTTCTGGCTCAGCAGGGTGAACTACAGCATGTTCACTATCAGGCATGGCGACCTTGTTGTCAACTTTCTTTCCACTTCTTAGGGTTGTGACAGCATTCACATGATTGTACGATTTCTCTCCTCTAGGGTTAGGATCAGTATGACTAGGGAACCTTCCATCCTCTCTCTCACTTATAAACTTAGCTATTTGTCCTACTTGAAGTTCTAACTTGGCAAGACTCTGGGAAGTATTCTTCAATTCCTGCCTAGTTTCTTGTTGAAAGCTCATGTGGTTCTTTGATAGCATGTCATGGTTACTTACTAACATAGTGATAGCTTCCTCTAAGGTAGAGATCTTTTTCTCGGAAGTGTTCTGAAACTGGGTTTGACCTGAAGAGTTCTTAAAACCAAAACCTGGGGGAGGCTGAGAATTGCTAGACTGGCCTTGACTCTGGCCCTTAGACCAAGAGAAATTAGGATGGTTTCTCCAACCAGGGTTGTAGGTTTCTGAGTATGGGTCAAACTTCTGACGGTTCTCAAACCTAGATTGTTATAGACAGCATGGGCTTGTTCTTCACTAACTGACCTTCCCAAAATGAATTATCGGGCTCTATTCCACAACTAGAGACTTGAGAGGCTCTATTAGGTTCAACAAGGGGCCTATTTTTAGACTGACCCATTTCTAAAGCTTCTAACCTTCTGGACAAAGCAGCAAACTTAGCATCTGACGCAAAACTCGTATCTACCATATTGGTGCTACTTCTATTGACAAGAGTCTTTTAGGGGGTTCAACACAAGATTCCCACTGTTGGGATTTTTCAGCGATAGCTCCTAAGAAGGTAAAAGCATCATCAGCATTTTTACTAGTGAACTCACCAGCGCACATAGACTCAACCATGGCTTTGGTCGAATAGTCTAAACCATCATAAATAATCTGTACAAGTTTCATATTATCAAATCCATGGTGAGGACACTGAGATAGGAGATCATTGAATCGCTCTAAAAACCTATAAAGAGACTCTCCCTCTTGTTGCACACTAGCACTAATTTTCTGCCTAACAGCTGCAGTTTTATGCTTAGGGTAGAATTTCATATAGAAGGCAGCGATAAGTTCCTGCCATGTTTCTATGGATTCAGACGGTAGGTTGTTAAGCCAGGTCTTGGCTTTATCTCTCAAGGAAAAGGGAAACATCTTAAGTTTCAAGACTTCATCAGTAAGGTTTTATTCTAATTGTCCCACAGATTTCCTCAAAGTCCCTAATATGAAAATAAGGGTTCTCATCATCTTTCCTAAGAATATAGGGATCATTGAAGAATACTAGGTTTTATCTCAAAATTAGCCGTAGTGGCTGGCAATTTAATGCATGAAGCTCGGTTGGTCCTAGTTGGGAACATGTAATCTTTCAAAGTTGCCATCGCTGGCACAAGAAGTACTAGGGGTACTTTCCTCACAAAGAGACAGATTCTCAAAACGAAGTTTCCAAAAACAGGGCTTCCAAAGAAGAATCTTCGAGCTCCCTGCTTAAATCAGAAGAACTACTAGGTTTTTCGCTAATCAATCGACCTAGAGTATCTCTTTTCCAAGCCCTAACAAAATCGGGCATACACTAAAAAGAATTCAAAAAGAAATAAAAAAAATCCTAACAGGAAGGTTCTAGCAATCACACAGCAGGCTGACTCGAATTTACCACAGCAAACCTAAAGATTTCTAGCAAACAACAAGCATGATGGCTCCACTTAGATTGTTTCTAGACCAGCTTCTAATCCTTCGAAAGGGAATTCGTTACAATTTGAGCAAACCCCTCTGGAATCAATCCGAGTTAAGCAAGTTGAATCGAGGCGAGGGAAGCTCAGAGGAGCTTTGATACCCAAAACCTCACCGATCCAATGCGGCGCAGTCACGCATTCAACTCGCAGAAACCGTCAAGAACTTCGAGGTGTGCTTAAAAGAGTAACCAATATTTTTCGAATGATTGTCCTGTTAAGCTCGATACCCTATAGGTCTCTTTCTAGTCCAAATTTTAGGCTTAGGTTCGCTTTAGGTTTCGTTTTCCTAAGGCGGGCAAGAAGGGAGCGGTGATGAAATCCGAACCCTTATCTTATATGGTCCAGTCCTTGCCCTTTACTAGGAATTTAAAAACAGTCCATATTCAAGTCCTCACATATATTCACCTTAAGGAGTCCGTAACCCGCTTGCAGGAGATTCGCGGGGTTTAGAATTTTACCTCCCGTACCAGACGGGCGAAGAACCGCTGAAGTCGACTCGGGCCACGACTCCTATGCCGTGTGCGAACCCGAGGGGCCGAGACGATATCGTAATCGTCGTCCTTCCCTGCAAACAGTTTTATTTAAGGGTACCCTTCCGTAGGGTTTAAAAATAAAAATAAAAATGTCCCAAAATTAATGTCCAAAGTCCATAAAAAAAATACAAAAGAAAAGAAAGTCTAAAAAAAAAATTACAAAAATAAAAATGTCTCTCTTTTTTTTTCTCTCTTTTACAAAATAAAGAAAATCTTCTTCTTTCGCTCCTTTAGCTTTGCTTTTCGCTCCCAAACTTTAAGTAAATCACCACAAGCTTTGGCAAATTATCTCTCGCTCCAACTTCAAAAATCTGCAAGGAAAAAAAAAAAACCAAAACGTAAAGAAGAACAAAAATAATAAAAAAAAAAATCTAAAAAAAATGCTACTAAACAATCCGCGTCGGCGGCGCCAAAAATTTGATGGTTTTCAAATAGTGATTGTAGTAGTGGTAAAAACAGGGTCTTTTCAGACTTGTGAAGAAAACAATTTTTCTAGATTTAAATTAAACAGGAAATAAATAAAATAATTCAAAGTTTTGGAGAAAAACACCAAGACTAGGATTCCACCATGACCATTTTAATAGTAAACTCTAATAGTTCTTATGCAATTTATCTTTAAAATCAATTCTAATATTTGCCTCAAATAGTTTTTGAAGTAATAATTGTAATTAAAAAGTATAAAACATCAAAAGTTACAAAACCCAGCATGCTTCATCAAGTCAATTCACAATTACTCAATAAAAACTATTAATTCAATTTTAATTCGTGCAAATAATCAAATAATAATATTGCAAATAAATATAAAAATTAGAATTATACCAATAAATACCAATGGCTTCCTCCGTCGTCTCGGCTAATGGGTTTAGCTCCTCATCCCAAAAACACACTCACAAGATAAATTCATGGCTAAAATAGTGTTTTATTGATGATTATATGATGAAATAGGAATTAGCAACGCTGTAGTGGTGTTACAGCGCCACTGTTACAAAGAGTATGGTAATTTAAGACTGCTGTAAACGATAACTATCTACTGCTGTGAAACAACGACAGTGGTATGAAAATAAGTCTGCTGAAGAACGACTGACTCTGCGAGTCTGTTCTTCGTGTTCTTCAGAAGCTTTAATGGCAGCAGCAGCAGCGTTGTCTCCTCTATAATTGCTTCTCCTAGGCTCTCATCGACTCTAAACTCTCTCCTAAAGGTTTCTAACCTTTCTTTAATGTAAACCAACACTTATATAGCCTTCAGATTCCCTAGAAACTCGATCAAATTCGAGAATAAATCTCTATTCTTCACGTGCAGTTTGAACAATAATTCCATCTGTCGATCTTTGTATGCGTCTGTGAGCTATTCTATTGCTCCCAAAATCTTCTCTGACTTGAACTCAACTGTTTTGAAGTATATCCCACGCAAGAATCTCTCCCAAATCTTTCAAACCAATTCAAAACCCTAAACAGGGACCGTGTGCACTGTCTTGACTTTGTGTGGATTTTGTGACTTATCCAGCCCAATTAGATGGGTCTAATCGCTTCTAACAGGTCCCTTATGTCTTGTAGAGTCCGTGGGTATCAAATTTGCCCATTGAATCGCCTGCTAGGTCGCTCAAATCCTTGATCCAAAACTGTTGACGCTGCTGCCTTTTTTCCCGCCAAAATTTTCTTTTGAATTTGAGAAGTTGACCTCCCCTTATCTGTGGCTGGTCTCCCTTTAGCAGATGCCTGGAAATGGGTCCCCTTAGTAATTAGGTTACCCCTTATCCAAAATCAAGGGTCCGTATAGCAAGTGTCCTCTGGGGCATTTTCCGCATTTTTTTTCGGGGTTCCTCCGGGGTATTTCTGGGATACTTCCGGTACACTTCTGAGGCGCTTCCGGTACGTTATCAACGGAGGTCCAAATGCCACATTTTTAGCCAAATTCGCCGCAAGAGATTATTTTCCAAAAACACCTACAAATACATAAAATAACCAAATAAGTACAATATCGAGTACTAACAATATATACAAATGAGCTATATTAGACACATAAATGCGTCTATCAAGGCTTCTCCCATGGTAGGGTGATATGGGTAGATCCGACTCCGGGTAGGAGGACCAACATAGCATCCACCTCTTCTTCTTCTCAAGTCGACAGTATAGATGCTACTTCCATTCTGACACTAGTGGTGAGTATTTAATTTTGTAATTGTGTTATTCATCTACATATAAGAGAGTTAATGTGAAATTGTTTTTGAATGCATATAGAGGGAGCGAATGAAGCTTCTTGTCAAGGCTTTTTGTTGCTCGGCTGACAAAGGGGAAGTGATGGATCCTGCGAAGCAACGTCGGTACGCAGATTACTGCACGCACATTGAAAATCTCAATGCAAAGAAGATGTTCAAGGAGCTGGCTAAGGAAGGTAAGAGGAGCCGGAAATCACGTAGCCAAAGAGCACAAGAAGTTGATGAGCATGGCCAAAGTAGCCAACATCATGATGAACATCCCTCAGAGGTACAAGAAATTACTAGAGAAGATGCTGGTTCCCCAGAGGGTGCTCCTCCTAAGAAAAGCCGGAGAGTTAGCAGGTCAGGGAGGCAGTAAGGTGGTGGTCGAGGTCGAGATGGTCGACTTCAACTTATGTTAATTTTACTTTATGAATTGAACTTAAGTGTGTGTTGAAACAACTTATGTGTTTGGTTTTGAGTCTTTGTTTCGAGTACTTTTATGTTTGGTAACTCCTGTGTTTGTTGCAAATAATATGTTTTCAAGTGTGCTCGTTAGAACCATGTAGTACTCCAATGCAGACAACATTTTCCTTCCTCATACCACGGGTCGTCATCTTCGTTTCATAGTACTTTGACGACCCTAATTGTATTTACCACTTCAACACACAGAGTCGTTAATATCCTCAAATAGAGATCTAACGACCATTTTTCCCAAAACATCCAGGAGATGGAAAGAATATTTCTGGATAGAGTCGTCAGTGTTTATAATGAAATCAATGACGACCCTTGGTTAACAAAATATATCCAGGATGTTTGAATTTATTTGGCTAGAGTCGTTAGATTTTTCATGTCAATGACGACTGTTTGTTGGATTTAGGAGTCGTTACTCTGCTATGGATACCTGTGATGACTCTTATTTTGAAACTAGAAAGGATTTTGATTTCATTAGGAAAATAACATTACATCTATCTCGTATTGCATAAGAGTTAATATGAGTATTCTTGAAGTTGATGCATCAAATGTTCGTCAACGTTGTATATTCTTTATGGGTATTCTTGGAAAACAGTCACTAACCACTTTGAAAGTCTAGACAAAGACATTGATGAAACATCAGATGCTTGGTGGAACCGCGTATTCATCGTTTTTGTGGCGTTGGACGGAAATTGCAACTCAAGGTCTTTGAAACAAGTCAAGGAACGCTTCCAGAAGATACAATTCGAGTGTGATGTTTTGAAAAGAGAACTTAAGGCTGTTAGGGAAGCCTTTCCGGATATGCTGAGTGTTGTAAGAGTAAGTATTTGAACAAGAGGTAAAACTTATAAAAAGCTTTGATCGATACTAACTAAGTATATTTTCATTTTCAGTTGGGGAAGGCGTATCGTTATTATGAGGAGCTTCGTGGGGAAAAGTTTGAGCTCCACGATTGCTACTTTATCTTGGAAAGCACTAGATATAACTACGCCATATATGATTAAGTGTATAAGTGCACCTTTATTATCTATTGTATTTCATTTCCTTCAATGCAACGCTATGCGAGATGTATGCCTTTTACGATTCAATGAAATGATTCTATGAAATCAAAAATTATGAGAATCTAGTGCAAGGGTCGTTATTTTATATAATTAATCAAACTAACGACTCTAAAAGAAATTAGTAATTGATAGCTAGGATCGTCATTTCATATGACTACATGTATGACGACCCTAAGTGTTACTTTTTACAGAGAGTTTTGGTTTTAGAGTCGTCAATGTGTAAACAAAACAACAAAACGACTCTAAGTGACCTAGTTAAAAAGGGTCGTCAATGTTTAGCACACTACCCTAACGATTTTTCATAACCTGGAAAACTTGCAGGTTTGAGTCGTTATTGGTAGTGTCAATATACTGACGACCTCGGAGAGTCGTTTGGGTATACACCCCCCCGACTTTGACGACCCTTTCTCTGAGTTGTTCCATAGTGTGGATGATTCGACCACTTGGAGAAACAAACAGACAAATCGAAGGGTATAAGATGTTTACCTGATTGTTTTGAGCTTGGGGTTCCTCATTTTGAGTGTTGGTTCCTTCATCTTGAGCAATGAGATATTCATTCCAACCATTGTTCATGCCTTCCTCTATCAACATCTCCTCATCAAACATCCAACCCATATCATTAGTTGAGACAATCTTACCATCAACACAATCATTGTTGTTATTTGAAGCTTCACCAATCTAATTCCCTCCACTTGAATCACCCATTTGTAAAAATCCTAGGTTTTCCTCTCAAAACTCCTCCTCTTCTTCTCAACACATAAAACACATTTTCCATAATTTTTTTCCTGAAATCAGATTTTAATCTAAATACACTTACCACACTAATCAAACTAATTAATTCCTAATACTAATCATATAAGGGCAGTTTTGCCATTTAGAAAATATTTTTTTAAGGGGTGACCCAAATTAGGATTGGGTGACCTTTTTTGTCATGTAGTGCATGGCCCCCAATTGGAAGTTATGGCCCCCAATTAAGCTAGGTTATGTATCTCATCTTTACAGATTTCAGATCTGAATTTAAATATCTAACTACAGAGTTTCTCATCTAACAAACTTCAGATCTCCAACCTGAAAGATTTCAAACTAAAGACAGTTTTTTACTAAGTACTACCTGAAATAATAATGAGTGAGCTAGCACTGAAAAGTAATATATTAAGCAATTCCATTTTTAAAGATTAGGCCTTCCGGGGGCAACCATATATGCACGCCAAAAGTTACTATATATTTAAGAGACAATTCTACGATTACAAAACCAAAAAGACTGGTATGGTACCATCTTTAAAAGACGTCTAGTGATTCCATAGTTGTAATTAAAAAGAAAAAAAAAACTAGAAAGATTAAACTGGTAAAGGGCTGCACCATTAGTCCTGATGCAATTCAGATATCTATAAGCAGTAACCCCTCTAGTCCATTATTTCTCCTTGGAGAAAGTTTACCATGATATAATAAGCTATATATACTTCTAAGAATATCACAAACAAATAATTCCTTCTGGACTAACCGGGCAAGCTCTTTGAAATGTACATCTCTTCAGATCCACTCTCTGCCATTCGCGGTTCTGCATCAGAAAAAGTAAAAGAACGCATCAGTATTTAGTGCAGAAGGATTTGAGTTAACTGATTAAAGTATGAAGACCAACGTAGACATTCAGAATTAATAGCAAACATTTGAACTACATTATATAGTAGGTGCAGTGTGCACAGACTCAGAGTACAAGAAGATGGATAAACCTTGTAGACCTACACTTGTAGCAGATATCCTTATACAGCCACCATCTAAATGCAGCCCAAAAATGAGTACAAGATCGACATTATGGTCCATGGATAACAGTTTTTGACAGTTCATAACAGTACATTATGAGTCTTGTAAACGCTAAGTCATTGCCAAGTGAGAAAATCATAAGAATTAAACAGCATAGAGAGAGGGAAGAACCAGACAGTCAGGTTGTATGTGACAGAAACTTGTAAACCACTTGATATGCCACAAGGACAATCAAAACGAACCAAGAAAATATAATTACAGAATTATTGTGAAGAAATAAGACCATGATGAAAAAAACAGGATCAAACTATAGCCTTTACACGGCAATCCTTCCAGCCATATGATTAGTCATCTATACCAAAATACCAGAGACTAACCATGTATTGTTACCGAGTTACCACATTCAATAGCTTTGAATAGAGCAACAAATCATAAACCAGATGACACCCTTTCAAACAAGTGAATAATCCAGATTATGCACAATTAAATATAAATGTCCAGAAGTAATTCATATTAATCAGGCTATGTAATAAGTTACTTAGCTTTTATAACCAGTGTTAAAAATTTTACCCTTCTTCACAAAAACAGATAATGGTCTTTAACATACCTCGGCCAGAAAAGTCAAACATAGAGACAAGTGTGGCTTAATAATCTAGCTTTATACTCATGTTTATCAATCAGTTTCCTCTTTGGTGGAAGCCTCCAATTCATGGTGCATTCAGTAATATAGATCCCTTACTTTTCAATTATCTAAAGAAACGCATGTTACTAGAATAAATACAACATCACATAGAGAGCCTTGCATATTGTTGATGTATTAGTAGATCAGATCTTAAAATGCTTGACGATGTATTAACATAGAGCCTTGCATGTCAACAGAGCCTTGCATATCGTTGATGTATCAACATAGAGCCTTGCATGTCAACAAAAGCTTTATGTGAATAATGTAAAACTATTGATCATCTTCAACCTAGTATAGGATTAGCTACCATTTGACAGGAAGTTGATAAAATGTCAGTAATTAAGGCACACCTTGAAAAGGTCAGGTAATTAACACCTTTGTTGAATATGTATGACGCTTATTTCTTGAAAAGCTGTTAGCGGAAAAGTAGCGCACTCTTATGGCAAAGAGAAAGATCATTACCCAATTTTACTCTTATAATTATTACTAATGAACTGCAAGAATGTATGGCAAATGCTACAGAAACGCTTTCTTATTTTTTTATAAACCAGTTGTTACTTCAATCAGGCTATCATATTACTAGTATGCATTCCTTTATATGAGCACAACTACAGAGGAAATGCATTTAGATACACAGTTGGATCAATCAAAATATGTACAAGATCAGTGCTACTTTCCCCTGAGGTTATTACAGTATTCTCTTAGGCGAACAAATACTATTATCATCGTGCCAAAGAAACTAAAATAATCATCATATAATTCAATATACTACTAATAAAAAAACAGCTTTCCCAAGGAAAACTCATGAAACATTAGACATCCACGAGCCACAAGTAGACAGAGAGCAGCACTCAACCTACCATACAGTTACAACTCGCAGACTCAAAATCAATACGCATGTCAATTTTGCAAGCATATATAGATAAACATACTTACAATCAGTCCCTAGACCACCTCTTCACCTATTTGACCCCATAAAAACATCGAATAATCCACAACATCCCTTCCATGAAGTTGGTTGCAATGGTGGAGGGGCAGGAGCTACCTGTTGATCCTGATACAAAAAAAAAAACAGTTAAGAAAAAAATTCGTAACAAAACCAAAACTAGTTTATTATTGATAAAAAACAACTCCAGTGTTAACCGCAAACCTCCGCATCAGAGACATCATGAATCTCTTGATGATTTCCATCAACACCATTACTAATCTCAGTAATTAAATCATCACTAGTCGGTAGCATATCCTTAGATTGAAAATCATTCAGACTCGATTCCTCTGCAAGAGCTTCTTTCACAGCAGAGCTACCTTTAACAGTTACATCTTCAGTTAAAAATGAAATCACCTCCTCTTGCTCAATCTGATCATACTGAGGCGGAGAAGAATCAGTAACTATATTGCAATAATCTTCTTCCTTGTTCATCTCAATCTCATCTTGTTTCTTATCGACCGGAGGATTAGTCTGAAGAGATGATTCTTCATCAGAACTATTACCACCACTACTACTACTACCACTACCACTTCCAGATGAGTTATTTCCATCCGATGAAGAATCAAAATCTGATTGTTTAATAGAATCAATAGGAATAATTCTACTATTCTTATCAGAGTAATCTCCTTCAATCACAACAATCTTCTCTTCTTCATGATCTTCAAGTTTTATATCCTTAGAAAAGATTATCTGATTAACTTCTTCGTCTTCTTTACTCTCTCCAGTATTTCCCAATCGAGCTTTTGATTCTTCTTCGTCATGACCTAAATCATGATTACTACTACCAGTAGCAGTAGTTGTTGTTGTATAAGAACTAACATCTTCGATAATATCTTTCTCATAGTTCGATTTCGGATCCTCAATTCCTATCAAAAGAATCAACAGTAAAAAATCAAAATCATAACCAAAAACAAATTTCAAATTTCAAATCAATAAAGTAGAAACACGGATTTGGAGTTTGAAGATTAAAAAAAGAAGAAAAAAAACAAATACCATTAGGAGGAGTTTGGATTCCAGTTTCCTTCTTCCTTCTCTCAGCTCTTCTCTTCTTTGAACCTTTAGGCATCTTCTCGATTGATGATGATTCTCTCTGTGTAATTCTCTCGCTGTGTAGATGTGTGGAGGGAACTGAAGAAACCTCACTCTCGTCTCTTCTTCTTTGTTTTCTCTCTCTCTCTGGATTTTGATAAGGGTTTTGGTTTTTCAAAAGAGTGGAGACAAAAAGAAGTAGGTCACAGATTTTAAATATAAATGTGAAGGTTGATCCTAATTCAAGGGTCATTACCCAAATACAACCAAAAATCAAATGTTTTTCTTCAAGACTATTTATTGAGGGTCGTATTAAGTCCTTTCTTTTTTTTGTGATGCTTAGATTTCTGTCTCTCGCTATTAAAGCATCATTTATAGTCCCCACGCGTGTCTCCTTCCAGGGCAACTAGAAAGACCGCACAGTCAACGATCGACGACCGTCAGCGGGCCTTGTATACAAGCTTAGGATCTACTTTTCCGACGACTGTGAGACTGTGAAACGGGCCTTATATGCAACCTTAGGGTCTAGTTCTCCGACGAAAGCAGACCACATGTTGTGATCCACCATTACCGTGACCACTTATGGGAGGTATGGATGTAGTACCAAAAATGATTGTTGGAGTTTGGACTAATAAGTTTAATATTGAGTTACGAGTGGTGTAACTGAAATTTGGTAAAAGAAAGGTGGGGCCGCTGTGTCTGGCCTCTGGCGGAGTTATTTATTCAATGCACAGAATCCTAAGCAGCATACAAATTTGTAATCCTTAAAAATTCAATTTGTGAGCGTTTCTTCTGGCCCTAGGGGAATTTGAAGGTCAGTGGGCGGGAAATTGAAGTTTGCCAATAACAGCTAATGTGAGACCTGCAATTTGAGCTATGGTTTTGCCAGATCCGCTGCACCAAAAGAGAAATGATAGCATACATCTATCAAGAAGATTACTGGTTTACTGCTCTGCTACGTTTTAAAATAATGTCAGTTGATTATTTTTGGTGGGCCTCTTTTAGCTCAACAATAAAGTAGGAAGCTGGAGTACGAGTGGAGTATATAACTAGCAATGCAGGTTATCATACCAGTAGAATAATGGCGTAACTAACTGGGATGTCGCCGCGTGTCATGTGTTCACATTTTTGGTTGTTGCGACAGCTTCCATGTCGAGAAGTACAGTCACGGATCCAACGGCGATAAAATACGCGCTTCTGGATGCATCCACACAACAATTCTGGCGTCATTTTAGTTTTTCATGTGCGTGCATCACCTGAAAATGATCCAAATCACCAATTGTACGTAGCAATTTGAGACTCTCTCGAATCGAATGTGTTTCTGTTTTGATGAAGGAAAGGATAATGATCTTCTTCATTTGGTATTCAAGTCGAGTACAAAATGATTCGTTGCTTGTTGAAAATGCATGGACGCCTGAGTTGGCTCGTGTACGTCATTTAGGCGGCGAGCATCATTTATATGGAAGTGGAATCGTGAAATGCTAATAAATTGAGTATTTCTGGTGATATATGGAACTTTAAATAGCTCCTCGAATTGATCTTTGGAGGAACAAAACATTTAACTACAACAAGAAAAATAAAATTTGTGGAACAGTGGAACAGAACTAAAAAAAATTACTATCATCTTTTCGAGTCGACATTGTAGTAAAATGTCCATAACTAAACGTGTATGTATCGATCACAATAGGATTCATATGAATGAGGACATGCACACATAATTCAGATTATCTTGCATTTTCTTAAAGGTTAAGCACATCACAAGTTCGTAAAGTCAATGTCTTGAAAAGCATGTTCAACTACTTGAAAGGTATTTGGATAGGAGATTTTTCACAGTGTTAATATTTTCTACGAGGTTTTTGTTCTGTTTAATCTAATGTTTGTGCGTACACTGTACTGGGTGGAGGGTGGTTCATGTGAATTTGAAATTTAAGGTGAACGGTACTCATGTCTAAGTACAAAAGATTGTTTAATAACCCTCGAAATATTTTTTGTGAGTGTGAAAAACGAGTAAATTTTGATAGTATTCCAATATCCTAGGATCTCAAAGATATTGTTTAAATATCCTAAATTAGGTATTTAACTTAAGATTTTTGTTTAAAATCCTGATAATAGATAAGGTGGCTCACAGAGTTAAGTTATTTGCATGGAAATGCATCCATGGTATTCACTCCACTAGAGACAAATTGGCCTTCTATAATATTGATATTGATTCTCAGTGTGGTATCTGTGTGGTGACTGATGAGTCTATGGAACACTTAATGTTTGAATATGGACATTTTAAAGCTGTCTGGAAACTTTTAAATATCCATACGGATGTTATATCAGCAAGCTACACAATTGTCTCTGAATAGGTAGAAGGATGGTTTTCTCATAATATCATAACTTTTGATAAAGAGAAGCTTTATACTTTGATGATAGGGGCATGGATTTTGTGGAAAGATGGATGTAGTCTTTCAGGGAGTATCTCTTAACCCTGCTAATATTGTACACATAATTCACTATCACTTACACTCTCATTTTTCTGTTAATGATATGCATGTCCCTCTTGTTGATGTCTTAATTGTTTCTCGATGGAAGACTCCTTCTCAAGATTGCTTTAAATTTAATGTTGATGCATCTTTTGACTATGATACTAACCAAGCTGGTACGGGTATTATTATCCGTGATTATACAGGTACCTGCGCAGGAATTAAAGGGAGCTACTCAGATGGAGTTCTAAGCCCTGAAGCTGCTGAATGCATGGCTGTCTTTGAGGCTATACAATGGGCGAAAGAGTTACAGTTTCATAAGTCCACATTGAAGCTGATGCGAAGCTCGACATTCAGTCAATAGTAGAAGACAATCTCCTCATCCAATAGGAGAACAGAAACATTTTAAAACAATCAAACACTTAAGTTTAAGTTTCAGTTCTTGTTCTTTATCTTTTGTAAGTCGAAATGATAACCAAGTTGCAGACAATGTTGCAAAATCTGTGAGAGAAACAACTACGTCTTTTAATTACACTAATAATTTTCATGAACATCTGTGTAGCCTGATGGCAAAGGATTTACGCAATTCCTTTTCTTCATCAATAAATTTTCTTTTATTAAAAAAAAACCCTAAGATTTTGTTTTCTTGTAAATGTAATTTTACTATAGCTGGCTAAAATAAGCTTATGTCTAGGCCTATCAATAGATAACCAAATATTTGTTATTTGTCTTACTTCGTACCGAAAATTTAGGATATGATGCGAAGTTATTAGAACGGACACCAAATACGAATATCTTATCAGATAATGGTCTTTTAACGGAACGGTTATGGAATAGCATGTACCCGAACAAATAATTACCCGTTCCGATAAGACAAGGACTATTTTATAAGTAACCCTAAATTTTACTATCAAATAACGTAAAAGGATAATTATCAAGCTAGATGGCAAACTCATTTAATTATTTTCTCTCTCTTTTGATACTCTTTCATAATAAATCAAGCTTGATCTTCACTTTGATTTGTTTTTTTTAGGTCTGATTGCTGGTGGACTTGCTAACATTTGAATTACAGTAATAACTAGCAAACATATTAGACTTGTTGTGAACATAAAAATGAGGCGCAAATTGAATTATCCTATTTGATTTTTTATTTTTTATTGGTCATGTAAACTATAATATAATGGAATGGATAAGTATAATATTCGTGGAATGGATATGAAACTAATGTTTTAACATTTGTTGGAACTTAATGGATAACGAATATCCGCTAAAAATTATTGGAATGGATACATGATGATCGATATCCATTCCAATAAGTATTATTGACATGCTACTTTTGTCTATCCAACTGTTATAAACAAACCTCTGTAGATTTTTTTGTTTTTGTATCCATCGTCTTCTTTGTTACTATCAACGTCATCTTCTTTGTTACTACCACTGTACTCATCACCAAAATCACAACTACTTGTATAATTACCTGCTGCAACCATTGAAAATGCAACTTCACCGAACAAATGTTCAAGAAAATCCCTGAAGCTAACAAAAGGAACGAGTGTAACGAATTTATAGAGTTTAAAATGTTTTCAGATTCAAGAACTTTTATGAAAAATAAATGGAAATGTTTTGCTTCTGCTGTTGATGTTGGTAGTCAATGGATAATGTTTGAGTTCTTTTTGGAGAGGGAAGAATGAGTTCATGTAGGATACGAATTTGTAAGAGAGTTCGGGTAAATCTTAATCGGAAAATCAATGAGAACTGATGATTGCAGTGAGGCATATTGTTGGATATATGGCTAAAATATGCTGATCATATGGATTATATTGGAAGAGTTAGGACTTTATTTAAAAACTAAGAAGAACACAAAAGGTTTTGGTGGGAGTTTGGTTTTCTTTTAGGCAAGCTTTAAACCTAAGAAAAATAACTGAAAAATACTACATGTGTTTTTGTTGATTTTTGGCAATGAATAATTGAAATTTTGAATGTGTCAGTGTGTATCAGTGCTTAGAAGAGTTGGTTTTCTACCAAATTTGCAGGAAAGGAGATCTATATATAGAGGCCAAAAATACCACAACATACTCACATATTCATCGAAATCAAAATACCTTCAACCTATTTGATGGAGTGCCCGAAAGAAAAGTGAAAGGGTGTTAGTGTATTAAAACATTAGTAAATTGAGCATCGATAGTAAAAATAAAGAGGAGTAAATAGGAGCTTAATGAGATTATAGGTTCCCAAGTGAGTAGTCTAAACACATAAGATAGTTGTGGTGGATAATGATCGTGATCGACGCATGACATCAGTATCACTTCAACAAAGTTTTTTTTTTTTTTTTATGAATATGCATTTCGGGTAAAATTAGTATGCGATGACTCCTTTGGGTTGGTCTGACCCTCTTAAGCAAGCTTATGGGTGGGGTGTTTTGAGAGATATTCATAACTTCTATAAATTGCAAGTTTAACCTTGACGATGACAATCGCATTAGTTTGTGGAAGGATAACTGGGTAAGACAAGTGCTTTTATCTCGAGATTTTCAAGCTTCTGAAACCAAATCTTCAAATGTGCTCAAAATTTTGACTGCACTGGAACTTAGACGTTACCCTAAAGTCCACGATAATTTTATATCCGACTTAGCTTTCCTTCTTCACCTTCTAGACACTAACAATTTAAGACCAAACAATGGTAATAAAATTCGAATTTGGAAAGACTTTCCCCAGGAAGGGGTCTTATTGGTTAAAAAATGTTATGTTTGGTTGGCCCAAACAATATTCATAAGGTCAACCAAACCAAAATTGTGTGCATCCAAGAGATTGCGGTCGAACTGTTGGCCCCCTAAAGGTCAGTTTTTTTCTTTGGACAACTCAAAGAAGAAGATACTTACCAAGATCAATTTTACAAAAGAATATGGAAATTTTGGGTCAATCATTGTTATATGTGCGTGTTAACAACGAAGAAAATGCTACCCACTTGTTGATGCATTGTTCTGTTGCTAGTCAAGTATGAATTTTTTTGGCGTCGAGTTCAAACTCATTTCCTTTTCATACTTGGTCCATTCCTAAAAAGATCTCTAAAATCTTTGATGATTAAAGCTTCACCAGATGTTATCCTTTGAACTCTTTAGAATGAGATAGAAAATTGAGCCTTCAATGAAAAATCTTCAACCTTGGCAAAGTTGATTCAAAATATCAGGTATACTTAGCTCTATCTCAAACCTGAATTCCATAATATTCCTTTGAAATATTTCATGAGCAAATGGAAGGTACCAGTATTTGAACCTCCATGACTATTGATTTATATTATTTATTTTTTGAAAATAACTATGATTTATATTGGTAGCTTGTCTAAAATTTATTTTAGTCGAACCTTCTTTGACCTCTTGTTTGGTTGTTTATAATGGCAACTGCAAGATGAAACTTAGATTATATAAAGACAACTCTCTTTATTGATGTTTAGAAAATCTCTCAAAACTAAACACAAGCTCTAATCTTGCTCATATGATCAACCACAACTTTGGTGATCATATATATATATAGAACTATGAATTCCTTTTCCTAGTCCTATTACCTGATTACATGTCTTTCCTTTTCTTAGAACTAGATGAATTCTGATTCCCTTAGGATTACATCAATTTCCTAATCTTGTCCTAACCAACTTGTTAGTGACTTCTATGTTGAAGTTAATCCAACATTATCCCCCTTAAGCTTCAACTGTGCTTGTGAAAAATCTTGTACGTATGATGGTGCTCTCGTCTCCCATGGCTCGGTGTAGACAAGCTCTGATACCAATTAATGGCAACTTCAAGATGAAACTTAGCTTATATAAAGACAACTCTCTTTATTGATGTTTATAAAATCTCTCAAAACTAAATACAAGCTCTAATCTTGCTCATATGATCAACCACAACTTTGGTGATCATATATATATATAAAACTATGAATTCCTTTTCCTAGTCCTATTACCTTATTACATGTCTTTCCTTTTCTTAGAACTAGATGACTTCTAATTCCCTTAGGATTACATCAATTTCCTAATCTTGTCCTAACCAACTTGTTAGTGACTTCTATGTTGAAGTTAATCCAACATTCTCTCCCTTAAGCTTCAATTGTGCTTGTGAAAACTCTTGTACGTATGATGGTGCTCTCGTCTCCCATGGCTCGATGTAGACAAGCTCTGATACCAATTAATGGTAACTAGGTAGATCAAAACTCAGCTTCACAGGATGAGAGGGCTACAGTGTCTTGCTTCTGTGAACACCATGTAATAGGTGCTTCTCCTAGATAAAATATATGACCAGTTATACTTTTTCCATCATCTTGGTCAATATTATGACTGCTGTCACTATACCCAACAATTCCTTTTGATCCTCCTCGACCATACTTCAATCCATAGCTGATTGTTCCTCTTAGATATCTCAATATTTGCTTTATTACATCACCGTGAGACTTGCGTGGACTCTGCATATAACGGCTTGCTACTCCCACAGAGAAAGCCAAGTCTGGTCTTGTGTGTAACAAGTATCTAAGGAATCCAACATTTCTTCTATAACTCGTTGGATCAATCTCATCTTCTTCTTGTGCCTTTGAAACTTTAAGTCCAAACTCCATTGGTATCTTAGTTGGATTACAAGTTTCAAGTCCTGCTTCTTTCAGAATTCTCCTTGCATAAGCTTCTTGTTTAATCTGAATCCCATCTGCTCCTTGATGGACTTCTATGCCAAGGTAATAAGTGAGTTTTTCGAGGTATGACATCTCAAACTTTGATGACATTTCTCTCTTCAACTCATTGATCACCTTAAGGGAGTTGCCAGTAAAAAATAGATCATCTACATAGACTGCAATCACAAGAAGCGTTCCATTTTCTTCTCTTCTGTATACTAATGTTTCTTTAGAGCACTTAACAAATCTGATTTCTCTTAAGATTTGATCTAAATTTGTATTCCAGGATCGAGGAGCTTGTCTTAGACCATACAGAGCTTTTGATAACTTATAAACCTTATGCTCTTGTCCTTTTACTTCAAAACCTTCTGGTTGTTCAACATACACATCTTCTCGCAATTCACCATGTAAGAATGCTGTCTTAACGTCTAAGTGGTGAATTTCCCATGAGTTTGATGCTGCTTCTGCTATTAAGAGACGAATTGTCTCTAGTCTAGCAACTGGTGCGAAAACTTCATCAAAGTCTATGCCTGATTCTTGAATGTATCCCTTTGCTACAAGTCTTGCCTTATATTTGTTGACAGTACCATCAGCATTCCGTTTTATTTTGAATATCCACTTAAGACCAATCACTTTTACCCCACCTGGATTATCAACTAGAAACCAAGTCTTGTTTTTGTTGATTGAAATAATTTCTTCTCTACATGCTTGTGTCCATTTAGTCGAGACCTTTGCTACCTGAAAATTCCTTGGTTCATCATTAACAGAAAGTAGCACTATCTCACATTCTTCTGCAGCTTGAAGAACATAATCCTCCAGATACTGTGACTTTTGTATCTGTCTTGTTGATTTTCGCAGTGGAATGGGTTGAGTTATTTCATCGATCTCTTCTTCTTCTACTTCTTCGTTATTCTCAGTGTTTTCATTATTCTCTTCTTCTTCTTGATTAACATCATTGTTTCCATTGGTATTGATGATTATGGGTCCTTCGCCTTCATCAATTACTTGACCCCATCTCATGTGAAACATTCCTGGATCCCTACTTGGTCCATCATTAGTTTCTTTCCAGTTCCAGTTTGCTTTTTCATCGAATACCACATCTCGACTCACTATTACTCTTTTCGTTGTTGGATTGAATAATCTGTAAGCTTTGGATCCAGGCTCAATTCCTAGATGCACAAGAGTCTGAGATCGATCATCCAATTTCTAAGAGTTGCAGAATCAAATTTTGCGTATGCTTTGCAACCAAACACTCTTAAATAATCTATGTTTGGTTTTCTCTTTCGCAAACTTTCATATGGATTCATGTCTTTCAGAGCTTTCGTAGGTATCCTGTTTATTAGGTATGTGGAGTGTCGTACATCTTCTCCCCATAGATAATTAGGTACCTGCATAGCCTTTAAATAACTTCTTGTCATATCCATTAGAGTCTTGTTTCTCCTCTCCACCACTCCGTTTTGTTGTGGTAGCCCTCGAACCATCTTGTTCTGAGACATAGTTTTTAAGGTTCTGAAACTTATGTGTCCTAACCTTGCGTGCCACTTCCATGTCTGATTTTCCAGTCTCATATTCAGACACAATAGCCTTCCAATCATGAGACTTATCTTGTAGAGTCTATTCTGTGAGCGTGAGACTCTAACTAAAAGTCTTCCACTTGGGTCATGAACTGTTAGATAATCTTGTCGCATTCTTACATCACATCCAACTTATGCAGCTTGTCCTAAACTTAGAATGTTGCTTTGTAAGTTTGGGATGAAGTAGATGTTTGTGACAAGCTTCTGTTCTCCGGTCTTGCTCTGAAATAGAATTGATCCTTTCCCTTTAATTTCTACAGAAGATCCATCCCCAAACTTCACTTGTCCTTTGATTTTCTCATTGAGCTCAGAAAAGTAGTGTCTCTTACCAGTCATGTGATTGCTGGCTCCATTATCTAAATACCAGATTCCTTCTTCTCCATCCTTTGATTCGTAGTTCTTTGGTATTAGTTTCCCTTCGTTTAAGAATACAACTTCGTGCATGAAAAGAGTTGTATCTGCTTCCCTTGTTTCATTCTTGTTTGTTTGTTCCATCTTTTGTATTCTTTCAGGGCATACAGAAGAGAAGTGTCCTGGTTTATCACATTTGTAACAAATAATGTTTGATCTATCCTTCTTTTCTTTCCCTTGGTTTTGATCATTCTTACTTGTTGTTCTATCTTGTGAGTTAAACCTTCCTCCCCTTCCTCGGCCTCTGTTTCCTCTACCACCTCTTCCACGACCTCTTCCTCTTGTCGCATAGTTTTGTTGGTAAGAGTTTGTGTACAAGAGTTTTCCTTGAGTTGCTCCATTGTTTTCTTCATCAAGGATTCTCTCTTCATATGCTTTTAATATTCCAATTATATCTTCATAGCTAGTCTTCTTTAAATCTAAGACTTGTTCGAGAGAATCTATGATATGAATATACTTGGATCTTGGTAAACTATTGAGAAACTTCTTTACCAGTTTATCTTCATCAATGGATTGTCCAAGTGACGCAGTTTTTGAGGCTATCTCTGATAGCTTTCCTGCAAAGCTATCAATAGTATCAGTTTCTTTCATCTTCATTCTTTCAAATTCAGACATTAAGGTTTGCAGATGGGTTTCTTTAACTCGATCAGCTCCGAGATTACGTGCCTTTATTGCATCCCAAATTTTCTTTGAAGTTTCCTGTTCACCAACTTGTAGAACAAGACATTCTGGTATTGCTTGAAAGAGTAATCCAATGGCAACATTGTTTTTGTCTGGGTCCAATGTACCAGGATCAATTGTTTCCTAAACTTTGTAGATTTTCATCAGTACCTTAATTCTCATGGACCATACTGTGTAGTTTGTGGCGTTGAGGATTGGAACTTGTATTGATGGTGTCGTGAACTGTTTTGCACCCATAATGGTGGTTTCGTTTTCCATGGCTCAGAAACACGCTCTGATACCAATTAATGGCAACTGCAAGATGAAACTTAGCTTATATAAAGACAACTCTCTTTATTGATGTTTAGAAAATCTCTCAAAACTAAACACAAGCTCTAATCTTGCTCATATGATCAACCACAACTTTGGTGATCATATATATATAGAACTATGAATTCCTTTTCCTAGTCCTATTACCTTATTACATGTCTTTCCTTTTCTTAGAACTAGATGACTTCTAATTCCCTTAGGATTACATCAATTTCCTAATCTTGTCCTAACCAACTTGTTAGTGACTTCTATGTTGAAGTTAATCCAACAGTTTATTATAGCATGAGTTTGCGGTTATATTTGTTTGTGATGTAGGATCTCTTTTTTTTTGGGTGGGGTGCGGGTGGGAACTATTGGAAAAGTTGTACAAGGTGTACATACTTTATGAACCCTTTTATTTTACTTTGATTAAAAAGAAAAAAAATAATATAGGCGCATACTCTGTATAAGTAGCCTGCTCGTACTCAATCTGAAACAAATGTTAAAAGCCAGTCTGTTTAGGTGGGGAAATGGGCACATTTTCCCATTTTCACCCCTCAGTAGGATTGGGGAACAAGCAAACAGGATGGCTCAAATTTGAGCGTTTGCCCATCTTGTCTCAAGTTGAGGTGATCGACTCAACTTGAGCAGATCGGACAAGGGAAGGACGACCTTTGATTCTGATTGACACGGCCATCTTCTTAAATTAAGTCGATAACAACTAGTTCATCCAACGCCTTTAGTCTCACCTTCTATAAATTCTATTATTTTTACTTCCAAAATCACACCTTCTCCACCTTTTACACCCAGTAATGGCTCGACCGTATATTTATCCTTCGAAGTTTATTGTAGATGAATATTTATCTCTATGTAGAAATTTTATAGTATGTTATCTGTCTAGGGGTGCGGAAGGATGGCAAAATGGTTCCATAATGTAGCTGGATGGTTTTTTCGAATTGGAACTACAAGAAAACAAGTTGTTAAATTTACAGCTTTAGTTCGTGTTGTCAATCGATATCAACTTAGGGGTAACATCAATACTGAAATTGTGCTGCGATCTCTAAAGGAATGTCAAAGATGAAAAAGAAAATATTTTGCTTACGAAACTCATTACGTTATCATTATGGAGTTTTTGATGAACCCTACGGGATATTAGGTACACAACTACTCGAACAAGACGTTATTATAAATGTAAATCAAATTTAATATTAGTTTCCTTTTAAAATAAATTAGTTCTAATTAAATATAACAACTCGGTTGCACGCACTTCGCGCATCGGTTCCCCAGAGATTCGTATGGGGCTACTTTTTGTGTCTCGCAAATATCTGTGGCTAATTTATTTGTTACGAACTGCTAGCAACAGATATAAGTGTTACAAATGAAGCAACAAATGTAAGAGTTACAAATTGAGGAAGTTGGCTTCATTTACTCGACACGTGTTTGACACGCGTCAGCAAAGGGAGGGGCAGCTGGCAGTTTAAGGAAATCTTTTTTTCACGTCCCCAATTTTCAGTTATTATTTTCTGGAAATCCCCCAATTCTTTTTGTATTAGGTTTGGGCCCACCTGTTGATGGGTGAAAACGATTTACTGGGTTTTGAGGAAAAGTGGAGAGACGAGCGATTCCTCGACCGAAAAGTGGTGAAAACGATTTACTGGGTTTGATCTCACATTTTTCATCGTGGGTGTACACATGTGTCGTAGGCCGTCAGACCAAAACCCTAGTAAATATCCCCCCATGTAACATGATTTATGTCTCATGAATGTGGAGTCTGCAAGGCAGACGTGTATTTAATTGGTCAATTGTTGACTTGACTAGATCAGGAGCCTTAGACTTGATAAGTTGAGCATAATGAACGAATGTGGTATTCTCTGAGACTCATGGATTGACCATGGTGTCTGCTGGGACAGAATAATGCATAGACGTTGAGTCTTGATGAATGGTGATATATCATTTTACCAGTTGAGATAATAATGATATTATGATAATTTTGATTTACATGCATTCGATGAGATTGCTCAATCATGGACCTATTTTGATATGTTGAGCATTCAACAGGAAATCAGATGTTGCCGAGTTATGAGTTATCTAGAGTACTCATTCCTGATCCATTATGTCATGAATTGTCGAGTGACAAAGTAAGATCAAAATATTAGTGGATATTAGATGATCGAACGTCCAATTGGATGGACGTCCAATGAAATATTGGATGATCGGACAAGTTGATGGTCGCTCAATGAGGGTGCTCTCGTACGTTAAGCAATCAAAAATGTTGGTAGCAAGACCAAACATTAAAAATATTGATTGTTGGATCAATATAAACGTTTTCAATATTTATTGAATTATCATAAATTCAAAACTCTAACTTTGGAGAACCCTGGATTGAGAGTTGTCCAACGTGGGTCAAGAAATATCGACCAATCAATGGGAATGGATGCTGCCATTGGTGATGAACGGACGTCCGAGCGTGCGGAAGAATGTCCATGAATGAGGATTCCAGAATTATGGAAAGATATGAATTATTATGAAAATAATAATAACAAGAGACGTGGGACCGTCCGTCCATGATGGCCAAGGGACCGACCAGGTCCGATCATGGTGGTGCACGGGTCACCATGTCCCTTACATGTGCATTCCTGAGAATTTTAGGTATTATGTTGGACGTTTGAGAAACATTTTGGATTTTCACCAGGGTTTGATCTTGACTGAAACTCTTAATTTTGCATGAATGAGCAAGTAGGACTTTGGTCACATGTTCAAAATTTTAAGAATATTAAAATAATGATATTTTAATATTTTCTGTGAGAAGCCCGGACGGTTGTGGGACCATTTGACTTTTTGGATTTTTGGAGATTTGCCCAATATTGGAGAAATATGGAAACTAGGAGTTTTACTCAAACGAAGGAGTTTCAATAGATAAGAGAGAAATAATAATAAAATAATAAAAAGGAAAAGTGGGAGGCGTGGGACCGTCCACGACCTGGGCAATGCCGGCAGGCCGGTGGTCCCGGTCCCGTGTGCCTCTTATTCTTTTTCTTTCATTATTATTTTGCTTCCCTTTCCTATTTTGCATAGGTCTCCATGTATCCTCGCGCGTGTGTCCAACAATTTAGAATATTAAAATAATATTAATTTAATATTATTGATAAAAGAAAACCTAATAGTCGTGGGACTCGATTTTTTAGAAAGTTAAGCAATATTTGGAAAAATATGGAAAACCAAGAGTTTGCTTGAACGAGGGAGTTTCAAGAGATGAGGGAAATAATAATAATAATAATAATAATAATAATATTACTCTTTTCCCTATTCTCAGCTTGTAGCTAGGTTACCAACACTTTCCACGTAATATTACTCTTTTCCCTATTTTCAATAATAATAATAATAATAATAATATTTCAAGGCTGGAGTTCCAGCTAGAAAAGAGGTCAATCTTGGGCTCTCATCAGATGATGGTAAGGATTTGAAACCGTCCGACATTCTTGTATGTAATTGGGTTAACGGGCAAGATTTTTGTTTTGATGTTACGGGTGTTTCACCTTTTTCCGGTATTCATGGTCGAACTTTCGTTCCGGGTGTCTCCATTTCTAATGCTATTTCACGCAAGAGGGCGAAATATTTGGATAAGGTATCTACTCATGGGTTTAGTTTTGGCGTTCTTGCTTTCTCCACTTTAGGCGAACTTAGTGAAGACATGGTGTTTCTTTTGAAGAGGTTGAGAAATTGTACAACTAATTATGATCTCAATTACAAAATAGGTAATGCTCTTTTTTACAGATTAGGTATTTCAATTCAAAAAGGTGTAGGGGCTCAACTTGTTGCTAGGTTGCCCTCTATCGACATTGTACCTTGTATTTGATTCTTTTGTTAATAATAATAATAATAATAAGGTGCCCAGCTTGTTGTTAGGTTGCCCACCATCCCTTGTAATGTTGATTTTTATATTGATTTATAATAATAATAATAATAACGCTGATAATAAAAAATAAAATTTTTGAACGACGTTCCCGATTATAATTTCTTGGAGTCCTTATTTTCAAAGCTTGAGAGTTTTCGTCGATTTTTCTTTACCAAAATTTTCTTCTTCTCTGTGAATTTAGGTTTTGTAGATTCAATATCTTCGGTGTTGTATTTTGAATTTAGGGTTTTCTATTGGTTTTTCTTTCTTCTGCTTCATAACTCTATGCAGAGTTCATAAACCCGTGAGAGTTTTCGTCGATTGATGCTGGATGATGTTCTGGGGTTTTGAGGATTCACACCACCAATTGGTTTTCTGTAAGTGATTTCGTTGCTCTGTATAAGGATTCGGTGTAGCAGATTTGTGCAAAGGTTTTGTATTTCGATTTAGGGGTTTTGAGATTTGTGTGAGTAATTAATGTTATAGTATTATGGGTGTTGAATTTGAAGTTCAGGGTTAACAATTTTAGTAATTTTTTTGATTTTGTGCTTTGTGATTGATTCATCATATTTAGAGGGTGTAGAAACTCCAATTGATCTCGTCTTTGAGAGTGGTTGTTTTTCAGGCTGTTTCTTTGAGCAATCAGTTTTTTGGGGTTCCTTGTAAAAAATTGAAGGCTTTGTTGTTGTAGCAGGGTTATTGTTTGTTGTATTTGGATTCTGCAGTGGGGTTATTGTTTGGTGTTGATGAATCTGGGTTAATTGTTTCTGTGTGTGTGACTAGTAGCAGCAGGAGGTATTTTCAATAGTTGCGTGTGTGTAGAAGTAGTAACAGGGGGTTTTTGTTCATCATAGAGGAGTACAGTGCTCTAAGTTTGAAGTTTGTTTGAAGTCTCCTGGCTGTTTAATTAGTGTTTCAATGAATGGTCTTTTAAGGTTTCAATTGGGATTTTTACCTAATTTGAACTCTTAACTTCCCATTCCTTAAGTCCTAATTGTCTTTTGATTCTCTCTTTGGGTTGGATTTTCGAATTAATTTGATATTCTCGCAATCTTGTTGAGTTACAGAGTTAGTGTTTGCCGTTTATGTTGTTTGTTTTCTCTGTATTACTATGCCAAGAGTTACTAGGTGTAGGTCTAGTCAGACACAATGCTTACGTTCCATCCCTCAAGGTTGTGTTAATCAAACTGCAGATGAGTCTCATCAGTGCAGCATTGATGCATTTGTAGATTCACTTTCGGGCTCGTCTTCATAATATTAGTTGGCATCCACATCATCATCTCCTCCCTCACCCCCATCTCAACTCCCATCAACATCAACCTTACAGGGTGGTAAGGTTCCTTGCCCATTAAAGGGGTATGATGGATGTGGAGGTGGAGTTTGTGGAAGGGGTTCTGTTAAGAGTGCCGTCTATCGCCATATATCAGATCAACATTTCCCTACAGATAAGGATAAAGAAACCTGCAGAGCATGTATACAGACTTGTAGATGGTGGATTTTCGACAAAGGCTGAATTCGCAAACTCATACGAAGCTCTGATTCAGCAATAAGGCGTGAGTATCGAGACACGGGTCTCTCATCGAATTCTCAACGGAGAGTACCTTCTCTTAGAGTACATGTGGATATGTAGTCTCACGACTGGACAACGACATATCTCATGATTACTGAATACTTTCAGTGATTATTTCTATATAGTATCACGAGATGGACGGCTCCTAGACAGATTGCTCTGCTAGTATAGAGCGATAACGTCTTCAGGAACAAACAACGAGTCTACCCTGACTATATAAAGGATATGACTTACCGACAAGCTCGTATCGGGATAATTAATGCTCCTAGACATCTTGCTCAGCTAGTATAGAGCCACAAAGTTAATTATTCCTAATTACAATTGCTCTTATTCCATGGTCGAATCCACGACTGGTCCCATGGAATGGCAATAACAATTGTTCTGATTCTATGATCGAATCCACGGCTTGATCTCATAGAATATCAATAACTATATTACCTCATTACTCCGATTTCATGATCGAATCCACAACTGGTCTCATAAATGGTAATAGATAAATCTTAATTACTCCGATTCTATGGTCGAATCTACGATCCCATGGAATGGTAATGCTCATTTTATTACTATGAATTCGTAGTCGAATCCTCAGCTGATCCTATGAATTAATAATAAACATCTTATTACTCAGTTTTGTGAATTATTCTCCACTGAATTCCACAATTAGTAGTAAATAATCAACAACCGGGCATCTGAGCTACCTCTAAGTAAACCCCGATTCAAATGGTGAAGGTGTATTCAACGACGATACACTAACAGTCACTACACGAACGAGTATTTCAAAAATACAACGAAACGATGAACCTATGCAAAATAGAGAAGAAAATAATAAATAATTAAAAATATTGACCAGGGTGCTGGGAGCACGGACACACGACCAACCAACCGTGTCGTGGTCAATCCCACGCCAATTTTACATTTTTAATGTATTTTATTATTTTCCATGATTTGATGAAAATTCTCTCATTTTATCAAATCTCCTTCGTCTCGAGGAAACTCCTCGGTTTCATGGTACTTCCATAAATCCATAAAAAATAATGCAAAATTAAGGAAAGGAGTGTGGGGCGTGACCATTGGCCAACCGGCCATGCCTTGGTCCCAATCGGCCCCACACCTCACGGTTCCTTATTATTTTATTATTATTTCTCTAATTTCATGAAAAAACTCCTTGATTTCATGGTATTTTGCACAAATCATCAAATAATAATAATAAAATAAATTATGAAAACTTGTGGGACCGGGCCTTGGCCAGCCGGCCACGCCCTAGTCGGTCCCACACGCCCCTTTGTTTTATTATTTTTTATTAGTTTTCCTTGATTTCATGGTATTTCTCTCAAATTAGGAAAAAAATTCCCTCAATTCATCAAAAATACATAAAAAATACAAAAAAATTAGGGAAACTCGTGAGTCAGGGCCCAAGTCGGTCGGCCATGCCTTCCACGGTCCCACACGCCCTTATTTTTATTATTTTAATATTTTTTGCTTCCCTGAACTCATGAAAACTCCTTCAATTCATGGAAACTCCCTAAATTCATCAAATTTCTCAAAATTCATGAATTTTTCATAAAATCATCAAAATATTATAAAATTAAGGAAAAGGCACCACGAGACCGTGGTCACGACCGGCCGACCATGCCTTGACCACGGCGGTCCCACGCCTCCTCATCTCTTATTTTATAATTATTTTTCATCATCTCATGGTGTTTTCCTCAGTTTCGTCGAAACCCTAATTTTGGCATATTTTCTCGAATGGACGCTCAATTGCACGACAGAAAATATCAAAATTCTCAGGACTGAGATGCGGCCGCCTTGGGGACACGAGCACGCTATATTGACCGACCAAGATTGGCTCTTTGGCTCACGGAAGCCGGTCCCATCAATTTTCACAGTTTTGACCTAATTTGCACAATTGCTCGTGTTAGGTCCAAAACTCTTCCAAACACTTTGGATTTTCATGAAGTGATCGTCAGGCGGTCACGTGAAAACCCAGGGCCGGTTTCATGACTCCATGATCGGTCCCTCGCCTCGTTATAATTAATTAGGTTTTCTCACCTAAGGCTCAGACGAGCATTTTCGAATAAATGATTAAATCAGCATTTGATCATTATTTCACCAACAAATCGTCAACTCTTCATGAGTTCTTTGTATTTGCTCACGTGAGCATATGGACACTACATGGTTGATCCACGGTCCCATGTAGTCGCTCCCTCCTTCGTCCCATGGTTGAAATTCTGACGAACCATGAATTGATCATCAATTGATCAAATTAGGGTTTCTGAATCCAAGGATCATCATTCCAGATTCCAACCTTAATAATTTTACGACGACCTCATGGTCATTAATTTTATTAATTATGCTCGGTTCAACGACCAGTATTCTAATTAATATTTTTGGTACGCTGCCAATAATCCATCAGATGAGCAACACATGCTCAGACGATCAAATATTCAACAATTCATCACATGAGCAGCACTTGCTCAGATGATAAATTTTCAATATTGGTTCAACAATCAACAACGATCCATC
The DNA here is from genome assembly GCF_003573695.1 of Papaver somniferum. Classification (NCBI taxonomy): domain Eukaryota; kingdom Viridiplantae; phylum Streptophyta; class Magnoliopsida; order Ranunculales; family Papaveraceae; genus Papaver; species Papaver somniferum. The sequence continues at coordinate 126,433,272 of NC_039358.1, read as the reverse complement.
GAATGAGCAATACTTGCTCACTTCATCGTAAGAACTATACCTCTGTCTCATGACATGTTCAATTCATGAGTTTCAGAACATCATGTTCAACTCAACGACTACATGGACTCATCGTCCCATCAAACCACGAAGTCATCAATTGACTAACAAACCACGAGACGTCAATCGTGTCACTTGGGGGATATCACTTAGGGTTTTGGTCTGGCGGTCTACGGCACGTGTGTTCAAACACACGATGGAATGTGAGCAAGTCGTGCAATCAGTTGAAGGAATTCACGAGGTAGTGGGTGGAAAATCGACCAAGTCTCCACACGTTGAGCAACTGGTTTCAAACAATCTCCACTTCCCCACTCCTTGATTCCATCAACTGTCACACTTCATGGAATCATGGTGTCTACAATTCCAGCAATATAAATAAGTCTCTGAATCATGATTGAAATCCATCATCAGTATCATCAATCTCACGTCTCATCGACAACACGAGATCATCAACTCATCAATTGAGCAACTACTCTCAATTGAGCAATTTCAATCACTCAGAGCTTATCGTATTCGAATTCACACACCCACAATCTTTGATTACCATTGATTCCACACATTTCTCAGCTTCCCTCCTACAGATCAACCCATCCTCTCTTGTGACCGAATTTACTCTGGAACGGTCATTGTCTTGATTTAGGCCGGAGTACTACAGATTGATCTCTCGAATCTAAAGCACCCCCTTTGCAGCGGTGCATCTGTGTGAGGTTTATTTCGCTCGGTTCGAGGAGTCTCCTCCGTACGGTCGTCTCCTCAATTCCTTAAAAACCAGCAAATCGTTTTTCCCCATCTACAGATTGGCGACCACAGTGGGAGATCATTCTCTCGGTTGCAATCTCACAATTTCACAAGATGGTTGATCTCAGGTCAGGTTCAGTTACGAATCCTAACACAAACCGTGCTAGCACTAGCAACAACAACAATCAGAATATCCCGGAGACAATTCCGACCTCCAACACTGATGGTGGTGACACTACTCCTCCTCACGCCGAAGGTCATCCACTGTCCGGACGACACCCTGAAGAAGTCAGAGGAGATCCACCGCCTACCATTGCTGATCTTATCAAAGCGCAGGAGACTCTTGCAAAGAACCAGACTGACATGGCTGCTACACAGAAGGAGCTGTGTAATTATCTCAAAACTCTTACTGACAAGATGTCAGAGAAGACTCAAGAGAAGGGAAAGGAGAAGGAGAAATCCTCAGACGACGGTCCTGAAGTAATTCCAATCCATACAGAGACGACGAAGTCCACAAAACTGCTGCAGACAACTCATCAGCGAAGGGATCATCGAATTTCATCACTCGCGAGGATCTGGAGCACCTTTGGAGAACCGTGGAAAAGACAAAACATCGCATGACCATCGTCATCAACCTCCTTATCCTGCCGCTACGCAGAGGACTCCACCCCAAAGGTTACGTTTCTCCAACTTTCACCTTATATGAACTGGCAATGCTCGGGAACATGTCTCTCGTTTTCTCGAATCCCTGGGAGAACATGAACATAATCATGTCGTCCGTCTCAAGGAATTCTCAAAATCTCTGAAAGGCAGAGCATACACCTGGTATAACAACATCGCACCAGGGACTATCAACAATTGGGGAGAAATGGTTAACGCATTCTACAGAAATACTTCTTCGTGTCAGAACAAGTCACCCTCTCCGACCTTGGAAGATGTTTCAGAGGGTCAGTGAAAATCCCAATGATTATGTGAAAAGGTTCAGAGTCCAAGCCCTGGATTGTCATGACCCAAACGTCACAGCAACAACTGGTGGACTTGTGCATCAATGGCATGCTCCCGGTCTACAGGGCCTTGCTAGAAAACCTTCGATTCCAGACTTTCTCAGAGCTTCACGAAGCTGCGAAGAGGTCGGCAACCACTGCACCCGCTCTTTTGGAAAGAGCAAAGTCTACAAAGACTGAAGATTCAAAAGACACTCGAGGAAGCAGGCGTTTGATCAACAAGCAGTATAACCTGCAACCTTCAACAAATGTGTCGGGAAGGGAGTAAGCGAAAAGCAGAACCACAACACAAGCAGACTTCCTCCACCCCTTCAAAGACACACAAGAAGGAGAATTCGAAAATCCCTCCTCAGCATACGGAAGATCCAGAAGCACCTGATTTTCCCTGTTCAATGGAAGAAGTTAATGAACTACTCGATGCCTGGATTCAAGACGGCGCAATCAAATTGCCTTATGTCAAGAAGGAACCAACTGAAGAGGCCATGGAAAATCCTCGGTATTGTCGCTTCCATAGATACGTCAGCCATCCCACGAGTGATTGCAAAATTTTGAAGCGCATATTCAAAGAAAAGGTCGAATCAGGAGAGCTCAACCTGGGGACTGAGGGGGTGCACAAAAACCCCCTCCCAGTCAGAACTTTTACCATCTCTGAACCTCCTGTCAAGGAAACGGTCCAATCTCTGATCGAACATGTCTGCGAGTGTTGTATCTTTCGAAAGCTCAAAGGAAAGACATGTTTGCTGCACTGAACCACATCGTGTCCGGAAGACGTCCGCTGATCCAAGAGACCACCACCGGACCTTCAGCCACCGACACAGAAATGTATGACTGGGGATTGCTCACTACAATGCACATTAAAGGAAATGAGTTCAAGAGGGCGTTCGTCGATGTTGGTACCGCCGTCAACATCATCCCTTTGAAAACTCTCAGAGCTGCTGGTATTACTCGACGGGAAGCCACCCACGCTGGACCACGAAGGAATCTCCAGAAACGCATACGGCTTCATCACTCTCAAAGTTACGGAAAGATTGATCTGCATTGAGGCCAAGTTTTTCATATTCCGGGAATACCCTGGATACGACATAGTCCTTGGGAGAACTTGGATTCATGCTGAAAGGACAACGATGCCTTCAACACATCCTGTCATCGACAAGGATTCCGAGTCGGAAGACGAAGCAGAGACGCACCACCGTTTGAGCATCTGGAAGAAGTAAAAACTCTGATGGGACTTACGCAGGAACTTGGAGAAATCCGCACACCTTTGTCAGAAGGTTTCGAGCTCAGGCAAGTCTTATTCCTCCTCTTGCTCCAATATTACCAATGTTCAAATAGCTACTATGGTCCAGGGACTTCTCCCCATGAATAATTTAGCAGTCATCAAAAGCTACGAGTGGGTAACTTCACCTCAGCAATATTACACTCAATGGTTGGGTTCAGAACTTCTTCAAATCGGTCACTCCATCGAGAGGTTTATTGCTGAAGACTTGGCTAAGCATGATCAACACTATGCTGGATACTCTCTTCCGCGCGAGTGTCCATACGGGCCACAATCGTGGAATTCCATCAAACAGGGAATTCCGAATCAGCGGAAGATATTCAAGGCACGATCGACCAAGCCTAACAAGTTTCATGAAGGGGACCTGGTTCTCAAAGCAGTTCAGCGCGGTCTTCATTCTACAAGGAACTCCAATTGGGAAGGACCATTCATGGTCGCTGAGTCCGTGGCCGGAGGATACTACAAATTGACCAACACAGATGGCAGAACCCTACCAGTAATTCACGAAAATTGGCTCAAGGCGTTTATCTGAAATTATTGGACATTTAAGGTATTGGGCGTTTGAAGCACTCATGGCGTTGGGATTTAACATTTAGGATTTTCTTTCATTTGTATTTCAATTCCTCCAAAACATTTGCAATACTTGCAATCAGTATTTGAATTCAGCAATTTATCAAAATTCAGTTCATATTTCGTAAAAGAAATCTCTATCAAATCTACAAGAAAATCCTTAACCATCAGTCAATCCAAAACCATCTAAATATCAAAACCCAAGTATAAACCTCACATCTCTCAGAAGTTCAGAAGTTCAAGAGATCAGCAAGAAAAGGCTTTCGCTCATCAGCATCCTTCAAGATTTGCAAAGCCGCCCCTCCTTGTTCAACTCCTCGGTCAGCTTGGAAATCTTGTCCTCCTTCTCCTTCACAGCATCGTTGGAAAGGGTATGTTCTTCTCACATGAATCCTTGATAACGTTTATTTGCTTACGAAGCCATTTCACGTTGAGGCCAAGTCTTTCTGAATTCTCCAAGTTAAACTCCCAATCAAAGAGTATATCTGGAGTCACGGTATTCCTGGGTCTCGTATGCATATCACTCACGACACGCAAGATAACCTACTTGCATGGTTAAAGCATAAGCACGCCCAGGGTTCCTGTCAACGATCATGTGGCCAAACTTCTTCCATATCGTCTCTACAAGCGTGCATATCCAATGGGAACGCTGAATCCACCGACCAGTTCATGATACGGAGTGAAGTGTTAAAGGGAGGATCGAAAGCAACCCCTGCAGTTGGATATTCATACACTATTATACGGTTCAGTCACTGGAGCGGCTTCCACGACCAAAGCACAGTTCCTTCGGTATTCTCCGCTGCTATCTCGGTTTCTTCTATCACTGAGGCAACAACCATCTGGTTTCCATAACATCAGCACGACCTTCTCATGGCCTCGAAGTGCAGGGATGGTTGTCTCTTCATCAATAACTTCGGAAGGGTTAGAGTTGTCATCATTGGCTCCAGTATCCTCAACTTCGGTATTTAGCACCTAATACGAAGATTACATGAGGTTAGAGTCACGAAGCCAAAGGAGATTATGAAACACAGTATACCAGCAAGGCAAATCATCAATTCATCATACTACATTCAAGGCACGAGCAAATAACATGAAAGTCATGAAAACACATTTTACGATGAGTCCGTCTGAAGAAACTGAACTCTTCCCTGTACTAGAGACGAACTGGGAGCAATCTACAAGGAATCTGAGGATGGGTCATATTCCATTCTCTTCGTATGGATGTCCTCTATGACATGTCAAAATTTCATGACAATCCGATGAACGAGCGAGATGTGGCCAAAATATCAAGTGACGCAATCTGAAAAAGTTCTGGAAGTCTCCTGGAAGTTTACTATTTCGCCTTTTTCAGGCTGAACGTGCTCAAAACTTAAAAATTTCTTCTAAAGCTTGGAAATTTTCCGGGCTTGAATTTGCACATGCAGATCATCAAAATCCGACTCCGGACGAAGATTCTACAGCGTTTTACTAAAAAGCTGGGTTCTGAATTTTCTGACGACGAAATTCGACTAAGTTTTCATATATTCACATGGGTTCTCATTCATTCATTCACAAGTCAGCACTTTTATACTTCTATGAAGAATATACAGGATATATACTTACTTGAGGAGTCTCCAAAGTGTCCAAGGGGTTGGAATTGTCCACATCAACGACAAGAGGAACATCACTTCCATCCGGCTCCGAATCTTGGGAATTACCTCCATTCCCCTTCTCAAAGGATGATTGAGTTCCAGAATTCTCCATCTCCATTACGACATCCTCCTGTACACGTCCTTTACAATCAATATTTTCATCCATGAAGTACCACATTTGAACATGTGAAGAAATACTTACAGTTTCTTCGTCACTCAAATCAGCGATTGCTTGTTCAGTAGCAGAAAATTGAAGACCTTCAAGACTCGATGGAGTAAAATTCTACAACAAAATTAACAACATTGGCTTCATGATTTTAATGTTAATAGCATTGAAAGTCACGGTGAGAAATATTGGGAACTCACCAAAGCACCAACTGGGGACTTTACGGTATTGGGTAACAACTTATAACCTTTATGCCTGCCTTCTTCGCCATGAATAACCGCCTCAGTCTCTGAGAAATCTACACCGATTCGAGGTCGTATATTACGACCGTCCTGTGGTGAAATCCATTAATATAATCAGAATACAGTTCTTTTAATTTCGTGAAGATTATATGAAGAAACATACCTGAGAGCATCCTGGAGACGACTTTCGTTTATAACCAGAAAGATACTTCAATCTTGGTCGACTGGAAATCATCTCAGCAGAAGGAAGATCATTGAATGGAGGTCTGGGAAATCTTACAAAGCCACGCAAACGCCCAGAATTCTACATAACCTGGGGTTACATAGGCGAATCTACCAGAACCAGGAAACCAGTAGCTACTCCCATCCACATGAATATGATCCAAATGAGTCCTGAGTTGCTCAACTGATGGTTTCCTTCTCCGTATGGTTGGAACACACTGATCCATACCCATTTGTCGAGCTGCTCTATCAATGTTATAATCCTCCACAGAAAGCTCTCCAAACGTGACTGATAGCAAATGACCAGGGGTGCAACTCAACATGAAAGATCTTTCGCCATCACTCAGATGCGCACCAGACGTCAAACTCGTGCTTTCTCCAGTATTGAAAGTCATTGGATGAGAAACATAATCAGGGACTGATACCCACGGGCGAAAATTGAACTCAGATTCTTCATCTAACACATCAATAAAGCGTATTTTAGAACGAGGCTGCTTTGTGGACCAACGCATGATCCTAGCATTATCTTTCTCAGGGAAAGTATGGCGCGCATCAATATTCGGTCCTTGCAGAACATTACGTGGAGTAGGTGCATAATTCTTAAAATGCTCCCACATCAAAGCTTGAAGAAACATCGTGTTGGCATAACACTCAATCTTCATAGATCTGTTCGACACACTGGAGTCTATAATCAAGGAGTCCAGGTTGTAATACAAGGAGCCTAAGAATAAACTACCTATCGGAAGTTGCTCACCTTGAGCCATCTTAATAGAAAAGGGAATCACAAAAGGCTTCAACAAGTTTTCACTGTCTTCAAAAACGTCTCTGGACAACCATAAACATAAGAAAGCAGCAATGGGTAACATACCGTCGATGGGTTTATCGGAAACCTCGTCTTTGGGCCACCAGTGTGTCAACCAGGAAGCATAGCATCCTTTACTACCAGCCTTATTCGCTTTCTGCATTGCAGCTGTCAAGACATGAGAAACAACGGTCTCCTCATCTGAAAGGTCCCCAGGAAGATTGCCCGTGATTGGGAGATGCATCAGAGCCGCTACGTCTTCCAAGGTAATGGTAAGCTCTCCCCATCTACATATGAAAGTGTGAGTGGGAATGCACTAGTGAGAAAACAGATCCACAATACCACTTGCGTCATGATAAATGAACAACTCTCCAGAAGCTTGAATAGCTCTCGTCACCTGCGCCTGGTCAAGCATAGTCCTCACATGAGGAAAACCCAACATCTGCGTCGCCCAGACGGAAAATTTCTCCAAAGGTCGTCGAGAAAGCTTAAACTCTATGATTGATGATTTGAAGATCCCTCGTTCAAGACAAAATCGAATCACTGTCTTAGGAGTCACCAATTTCTTCTGAGTAACAGTTCTGGGATTTATCAAAAGACGATACATGGGGGATTTCAAATGTTGCTCAGCTCCTGGAATATCTTTTTCAAAGAATGCATCATCTATGTTCGGGACATTCTTAATCCCAGGGATTTCGTCTTCGTCGCCCCCAACGGAAGTTTCATCCATGCATGTCTCATCTCTGGATATACCATCATCAACGCACATCTCTTCCCTCGAGGCGTAGTCAGCTTGGGAATTGGTCATCTTTGCTGAGTAGCTGTAAAGGTTCACACTACATTCTACTTCAGTATGCCGTCCATATATAAATCAAGGAAATACAAGCAAAAAGGGTAACTCTTAAATTTTACCTTTTATACTTCCACTAACAATAGTGATAGTAATGCTAGAGATAACACCTCAAAATCGTTCGTCTCTTCGAAAAACTGCAAAAAAACGAACGAAACTTTATTAATTTCCAAAACTTATTTTTCATAAAATCATGGACAAAATTTTCATGATGTGAACATTCACACAACTGACCTATGAAGTTTACAACAATAAAATATTTCATCATAAATATATCGTCTATCTTCGAAGGTTCCTCAAAACCCACGTTTTGATTTTTCGAAAAAACAACAATTAATGCAACTTGCATACATAAATTCTCAAGAATTTTATCTAATGAATACAAATTCATGCAAATAAAATATACCATCATATTTTACACAATATATGTCACGGCTGCATATATATATTAAAAAAAAAACTATTTTTCCTTCGTATCGTCATTATTTGTTTTTAAAACGAAGGTTTATTTCAAAAAATATTGTGAAAGCTCACATCTCATACATATGATAAAGTTTTGTATTTACATGAAAGATCATAAGCAAAATTTTATCACTGCACACAAGTTCATCATACATATTTTCCTTCGTGTCATCGTTATTTGTCTTTAAAACGAAGGATTATTCCGATTTCATGAAAATTCACTTCTTTGTATGATAGAACCTTGGTACACATGAAAGCTCATAAACTAAGTTTTATAACTGAACCTAGGTTCATATACTAAAAAAAAAATCTCTCCTAAATCAGGGATTATAGTTAGTTTACAAAACTAACGATCGAACGAACATACGTTTACAAAAACTAGGATTTTTCATAAAACTCACATCAATTGTATACACATGTATATGATTTTAACATGATCACTTCATGAAATTCATGTAAACAACAACAAACATCAGAAAAAAAAAATTCGCTCACCTGGTCGGCGTCGGCCGGAAACTGGCCGGACGGTGGCGACGACGGTCGGCGGCGATCGGCTCCGGCGGAAAAATCTCCTTCCCTGGCGTGAAGGTGATGAAGGTGCTGGTCGTGTGTGAGGAAAAAAAAAAAGAGAGGGATTAATCCCTTTTATATCAATTTTTATTTCCAAAACCTAATTTTCTAAGGATTTCCTTATTGGGCCCGACCCGCGAATCCTAACCGACCACGGACTCGTCGTCCAAACCAGTGGTTCAACACCAATTTATGCTCATCAAACGACGCTCCAATCATGACCTTGAAGCCTTCATCAAGTCGTGGCTTGCTCATGCTCTCTAAATCCGGTAACGTCTCAACTTACAACTAAGTTCAATTACTGGTATTATTATTTATGGCCGGAAAATCACCATTTAATGCTGACTGAGGAACACATCTTTCCTCAGTAAGCAGAGTACTTAATGTAGATGGTGGATTTTCGACAAAGGCTAAATTCGCAAACTCATATGAAGCTCTGATTCAGCAATCAGACGTGAGTATCGAGACACGGGTCTCTCATCGAATTCTCAACGGAGAGTACCTTCTCTCAGAGTACATGTGGATATGTAGTCTCACGACTGGAAAACGACATATCTCATGAATACTGAATACTTTCAGTGATTATTTCTATATAGTATCACGAGATGGACGGATCCTAGACAGCTTGCTCTGCTAGTATAGAGCAATAACGTCTTCAGGAACAAACAACGAGTTTACCCTGACTATATAAAGGATATGACTTACCAACAAGCTCGTATCGGGATAATTAATGCTCCTAGACAGCTTGCTCTGCAGTATAGAGACACAAAGTTAATTATTCCTAATTACAATTGCTCCTATTCCATGGTCGAATCCACGACTGGTCCCATAGAATGGCAATAAAAATTGTTCTGATTCTATGATCGAATCCACGGCTTGATCTCATATAATAGCAATAACTATATTATATCATTACTCTGATTTCATGATCGAATCCACAACTGATCTCATAAATGGTAATAGATAAATCTTAATTACTCTGATTATATGGTCGAATCTACGATCCCATGGAATGGTAATGCTCACTTTATTATTCTGAATTCGTAGTCGAATCCTCATCTGATCCTATGAATTAATAATAAACATCTTATTACTCAGTTTTGTGAATTATTCTCCACTGAATTCCACAATTAGTAGTAAATAATCAACAACCGGGCATCTGAGCTACCTCTAAGTAAGCCCCGATTCAAATGGTGAAGGTGTATTCAACGACGATACACTAACAGTCACCACACGAACGAGTATTTCAAAAATACAACGAAACGATGAACCTATGCAAAATAGAGAAGAAAATAATAAATAATTAAAAATATTGACCAGGGTGCTGGGAGCATGGACACACGACCAACCAACCGTGTCGTGGTCAATCCCACGCCAATTTTACATTTTTAATGCATTTTATTATTTTCCATGATTTGATGAAAATTCTCTCATTTTATCAAATCTCCTTCGTCTCGAGGAAACTCCTTGGTTTCATGGTACTTCCATAAATCCATAAAAAATAATACAAAATTAAGGAAAGGATTCTGGGGCGTGACCATTGGCCAACCGGACATGCCTTGGTCCCAACCGGCTCCACACCCCACGGTTCCTTATTATTTTATTATTATTTCTCTAATTTCATGAAAAAACTCCTTGATTTCATGGTATTTTGCACAAATCATCAAATAATAATAATAAATAAAATAATTTATGAAAACTTATGGGCCCGGACCTTAGCCAGCCGCCATGCCCTAGCCGGTCCTACACGCCCCTTTGTTTTATTATTTTTTTATTAGTTTTCCTTGAATTCATCAAATTCCTTGATTTCATGGTATTTCTTTCAAATTAGGAAAAATTCCCTCAATTCATCAAAAATACATAAAAAATACACAAAAATTAGGGAAACTCGTGGACCAGGCCCAAGCCGGCCGCCCATGCCTTCCACGGTCCCACACGCCCTTGTTTTTATTATTTTAATATTTTTTGCTTCCCTGAACTCATGGAAACTCCTTCAATTCATGGAAACTCCCTAAATTCATCAAATTTCTCAAAATTCATGAATTTTTCATAAAATCATCAAAATATTATAAAATTAAGGTAAAGGCACCACGGAACCGTGGTCACGACCGGCCGACCATGCCTTGACCACGGCGGTCCCACGCCTCCTCATCCCTTATTTTATAATTATTTTTCATCATCTCATGGTGTTTTCCTCAGTTTCGTCGAAACCCTAATTTTGGCATATTTTCTCGAATGGACGCTCAATTGCACGCCAGAAAATATCAAAATTCTCAGGACTGAGACGCGGACGCCTTGGGGACACGAGCACGCTATCTTGACTGACCAAGATTGGCTCTTTGGCTCACGGAAGCCGGTCCCATCAATTTTCACAGTTTTGACCTAATTTGCACAATTGCTCGTATTAGGTCCAAAACTCTTCCAAACACTTTGGATTTTCATGAAGTGATCGTCAGGCGGTCACGTGAAAACCCAGGGCTGGTTTCATGACTCCATAATCGGTCCCTCGCCTCGTCATAATTAATTAGGTTTTCTCACCTAAGGCTCAGACGAGCATTTTAGAATAAATGATTAAATCAGCATTTGATCATTCTTTCACCAACAAATCGTCAACTCTTCATGAATTCTTTGTATTTGCTCACGTGAATATATGGAAACTACATGGTTGACCCACGGTCCATGTAGTCGCTCCCTCCTTCATCCCATGGTTGAAATTCTGATGAACCATGAATTGATCATCAATCGATCAAATTAGGGTTTCTGAATCCAAGGATCATCGTTCCAGATTCCAACCTTAATAATTTTACGACGGCCTCATGGTCATTAATTTTATTAATTATGCTCGGTTCAACGACCAGTATTCTAATTAATATTTTTGGTACGCTGCCAATAATCCATCAGATGAGCAACACATGCTCAAACGATCAAATATTCAACAATTCATCACATGAGAAGCACTTGCTCAGATGAGGAATATTTGCTCAATATTGGTTCAACAATCAATATTCAACGATCCATCGAATGAGCAATACTTGCTCACTTTATCGTAAGAACTATACCGCTGTCTCATGACATGTTCAATTCATGAGTTTCAGAACATCATGTTCAACTCAACGACTATATGGACTCATCGTCCCATCAAACCACGAAGTCATCAATTTACTAACAAACCACGAGACGTCAATCGTGTCACTTGGGGGGATATCACTTAGGGTTTTCGTCTAGCGGTCTACGACACGTGTGTTCAAACACACGATGGAATGTGAGCAAGTCGTGCAATCAGTTGAAGGAATTCACGAGGTAGTGGGTGGAAAATCGACCAAGTATCCACACGTTGAGCAACTGGTTTCAAACACGATCTCCACTTTCCCACTCCTTGATTCCATCAACTGTCACACTTCATGGGATCATGGTGTCTACAATTCCAGCAATATAAATAAGTCTTTGAATCATGATTGAAGGATCGGCATCATCAGTATCATCAATCTCACGTCTCATCGACAACACGAGATCATCAACTCATCAATTGAGCAACTACTCTCAATTGAGCAATTTCAATCACTCAGAGCTTATCGTATTCGGAATTCACACACCCACAATCTTTGATTACCATTGATTCCACAAATTTCTCAGCTTCCCTCCTACAGACCAACCCATCCTCTCTTGTGACCGAATTTACTTTGTACCTGGCATTGTCTTGATTTAGTCCAGAGTACTACAGATTGATCTCTCTAATCTAAAGCACCCCATTTGCAGCGGTGCATCTGTGTGTGGTTTAACATTTCGCTCGGTTCGAGGAGTCTCCTCCGTACGGTCGTCTCCTCAATTCCTTAAAAACCAGCAAATCGGTTTTCCCCATCTACAAGACTAATCCTGATTGCTTTGCTTCTTGGGAAAAGGTCTTACTTGACATGCAGATGTGGTTGTGCTTTAAATGTCTTCACATCCATGCATGCAAAAAGGCGTGTACTTCAAAATTACATAAGGCTGATGTTATTGCAGGTCCTTTTAACGGACATGGTGCTGAGTTCCTGATTCACGGTGTATTAAAGCCACAAGCTGGTGGTGTGTCTGATAATGCAGTGGAATCTGGTAGTTCTTATGACAGTTCTGGTTTGAATGATGCAATATTTGGCTTGTCTTTGGACATGCTTCATACTGTTTTTCAGAGAAGAATTACCACCATTGTAAGTATACCCCCTCCCTGTAGACTACAGTTTTCTCGAGTCCTAAAATCAGCCTTAGATAAGGTGATTGCAAAACCTGGAGATTTACAGGCATGGCTTCAACTGTTGTTGTTACCCACTTGCACGCTAAACCTGTTTGTACCCAATTATTCTAGTGAGGAGAGGTCTGGCACACGTAAGAAACTACAAATTGTTGCAATCAATTAGTCATTGAATGTATGGAGAGAGCCAAATGGATGTGCAACCTTGGTTCACAACTTGCTGGGTCAGTCCAAGCCATCTGCAGCCATCCGCAAAACATCCAAGAAGATGAAAAAGGTCAGTGCCAATATTGCAGCTTGTAAGAAAAAGATTAGCTTTGGACAGTACACGGATACTATTCGTGTGCTTTCTTCTGATGGCTTAGCACCTGCCACCCCTGAAACCTTAAAGGACTTGAGGATAAAACACCCCCCTGCGCCACCTCCATTTATCCCTGCACATGATAATTTTATTCCTACTTTGGCTGTTGATGCAGTTGCTGTACTCTCAGCTATTAAGAGCTTCCCCAAAGGCACCTCATGTGGGAGGGATGGCCTTAGGGCGCAACATCTTCTAGATGCATTCAGTGGTATCACGGCTGCAATCTCAGATGAGCTACTGCATCCAATCGTAGGTGTAGTCAACTTGTGGTTAAGTGGTTGATAGGATCCGGAGATACCTATATATAGTAACCGCAATCGCACGGTATCTAACTAGTAGACTGAGGCAAGTACGGGTCGTTCCCACAAGGAGCGGTGGAAATACCAATAATCGATATTCACAATCAATTAACCAACAATGATGTTTTGGGATTTTTGAAAGAATAAAAACAAAGAAAATAAACTAAAATAATAAAATGAATTCGATGAGAAAACTCGGTAACCAGGGTTTACAGTATCCACCACTATTTCTATTCAGTTACTGAAATGAAACATAGTTCATGAATTATTTATTGTTCGTTCTATTGACATCACCTATTATATGTATTAGAGTCGCAAATATCACTGGGACGCCCTAAGCATGGCACATCAAAAGACTAAACCGAAGCATGCACCATCAAATTGCATTAGAGAGAAAGTTATACGAAACTAATTATAGGTTCACAAATAATACCTGGCTATTCTAAATATACCCCGTCAAAAGATTTAACCCAGCATGGAATATCAAATAAGTAGACAAATAAATTTGTTATCCTAACAATTATGCACAAAGGTTATACGAAACCGGTGAAGCAACAACCCATATTTCGATTAATAAATAAATAAGATCATAGAAATAATCTATTCAAATCAAAATAGCCTCAAAACTATATTTGTTTCAAATCAGAGTGGTCTAATGCTCAAAATTGGTTTCAACTATTAAACCCTAGTTACAATAAAACTAGCAATACATGATTATGGGGTTCTTAAAACCCATGAAAATAATAATCAAGAGAGAAGAGATTAAACTGATAGCGTCATCTTCTTCCCTATCTATGCTTCAATGACCTTCACGGCGGCTTCTTCTCCAGTTGTCAGGAAATCCTCCCACCAGAACTTCCGTCGCGTTCTAAAACTCCAACCGGCCTCCTTTTCTGCTTCTGTTCTTTTTCTCTTTATTGATGTTGCGAGAGTTTAAAAATTAGACCTAGCAAATCTGCCAAAGCCCATCCATTCATGTCCATTACCTATCCGTCCATCTGACCACTAACCCATCCATTCTTTTATTTTTCTCTTAATAAATGCCTCAATGGCCCTCTTTTCATAATAATAATAATATTGATATGGATTTTCACTCGGTTATGGTTTTGGTGTGTTGGGCTTCTCCACTTTTGATGAGCTTGGTACGTATTTTCTAATTTTTTTGAAGAGACTAAGAAATTGCATGGCAACACATGATGCCAATTTTAAGACAGACAATTCTCTTTTTTATAGGCTAGGTATTGTTATTCAAAAAGGTGTTGGTGCCCAGCTTGTTGCTAGGTTACCCACCATCTCTTGTAATATTGATTTTGATTCTCAATAATAATAATAATAACATGCGCTACAGGAGGTCCCAGGTTCGAGCCCACAATGGCGTAATATTGTAGGAATTAACATTGGAAGGTAGAGTTAGCTTGCCCCCCTTGTGACACAATCTCAACCCACCCATCCTCTTCGGCTCCTTTGGTTAGGTTACCCATGAGGCTCACTGGTAGGCTAGCACGGCAACCTGTTCAATTAATGTAGTAGTAAGTTGTTGGAGATTAGCTTGTTAGGCTTCCAACTAGTTAATGTAATACTCTTTATCTAATAAGAAAATCGAATAAAAAATATAAACAATTATATTTTAAAAAAATAATAATAATAACTCGCTTTCTTAGCCGCTCCAGGAGGCCCCAGGTTTGAGCCCCCGATGGCGTAATATTGCAGGAATTAACATGGAAGGTAGTGTTAACTTGCCCCCCTTGTGACACAATCTCAGCCCCCCGTCCGCTTCGGCTCCCTTGGCTAGCTAGATTACCCGTGAGGTTCGCTGGAAGGTTAGCACGACATCCTATTCAATTAATGTAGTAGTATGTCGTTGGAGCTTAGCTTGTTAGGAATCCAACTAGTTAATGTAATATTCTTTATCCAATAATAAAATTTAATAGTAATAATAATAATATAATAAGGAATTAAAGAGGCGTGAGACCGTCCACGGCCGTGGCACGGCCGGCCGGTGGGCCCAGTTCCGTGACGCCTCTTTCCTATTTTTTATTATTATTCCTTAGTTCTTCATATTTTCTCATTCGTCCATATTTTTGAATGCTCGTTCATGCATGTTTTTGGGTGCTCGTTCGTGCATTATTGATAAGTACACTCGCACCATTTTCTCGGGGCTTACTAGGTGTTGGCCCATATGCCCGAATGTTGAATATTTATTACTAATCCATGGAGTTCTGCTGAGAAAAACCATGAATTGAAGCAATTAAATATAATATATTTTAGGGATTCAATTGATGAATATTGCGACTAGAATTAATTAATTGATGGCTCTATACTAGCAAGCAATCTGTCTAGGAGCATTATATTTATTCGAGAGTCGAGGTATGAGGAGGTAGTAGAAGCATCATACTCATTCTGAATGTTTATTCTGCATAGTCAAGGAACATTTGCGACATCCTGAAGACGTTACTGCTCTATAGTAGTGGTCAATCCATTCAGGAGCTGTCCAATCATTCTCGCTTCTATACAGAAGTGAATACTGAAATTTCTCAGTATTGATGAAATATGCAAAATATTGAAAGCTCAGCTGAGAGGCTTTAATGATTGCATATTTATACGTGCTCTGGGAGGCTATACACTCAATTAGAGATGATTGTGACATGAGATTTCATGTCTAAATGAATTTCACATACTCGTCTGAAGCTGGTCTGAGATATGCAAAATTATGATTTTACGATTTTAGCCTTCGTCAAAAAAATCCACCATCAACACCACTATGTGCAGACACGATTTATTTATTTTTAAATTTGGCGGCCCAATTTTCTTGGTATGTCGATCGGATGGGTCACGACTGAGATTCTTCCTGGTCAAAATTGACACATGCTTTCCGTACGCTCCACTTGCTGCTATTAAAGGGGTTAGATAGTTTATATGAAGAGGAAGGATCTATGGACATTCTTAGATGAACACTATCATACATGATTTGCGTTATTTTATCCGCAAAACCCAAACGACAATGAATTTAAGTCTAATATTTTGATGATACGTTCTTCTCATTAGATTCTACATTCCTACCAAAAATGAACACAATTCGAGATACCAAACCTCATCATCTACCCACCTTAATTCAACCGTTAACTTTTAACGGCTGATATTCAAAGGGGTAGATGGTGGTGTTATACGTCTCGAATTATGCTCATTTTTGGTATGAATGTAGAATCTAATGAGAGGAACGTATCATCAAAATATTAGATTTAAATTCATTGTCGTTTGGGTTTTTCAAAGAAAATGATGCAAATCATGTATGATAGTGTCCATCTAAGAGTGTCCATGGATCCTCCCTCTTATATGAATAGGTTTAATTTTAATTTCATATATGTATATTAAATTAAACTTCATTAAGTAGTTTACATAAGCCTAATTTATAACTACTCAACCCCACTTTAATTCATCATATGTGCCCCTTGCATCATACTCCCAAACGCTTGATATGATCTTGAAGCTTGGGATCTTGCAGCTTGAAATCCTGCAGTTTCAGATCCTTCACATGTATTTCCTAGCTATTTATGTAATCGTTGAGCTTGAGAGTCTTCGAAATCTTGATCTTCTATGATCTTTGATAATCTTGAGGATTGTGTCGAGTGGCTTGAAGATATGGAGATACTTGTTGCACTGAACGGTAACCTTTTCTTTGCATAATGTTGGTTTGTGAGTTTAGCACGATATCATGGTATTGTGGAGTTCCACTATGGATTGAAAAATTAGGATTGAAGCTCATGGTCTCTCCTATTTTGCGTAACTCGTGTTGGTATATACGTCTAGTTTGCATATTTCTAGTGTAGAAAAATTGTAGAGAAGATTGAACTTGGTGTGAGTAAACAAGATAAATTAATGTGTTATTTATAGTGTTTGGAAAACTAGACGCTTTTTCATTGTGAAAAATTATCCATCATCGTAGAACATTAGGACATTCGTCTCAAAGTCCAATGGTCGGACTCAATATTCTAAAATAATCTACCTATATTCCCACTGCCCAAAACTGAGTTTGCCGGTCCACGTGGCCTCCACCGGACTTGCCTTAAGTAATCATTTGCGGGACCTGGATTAATCACTACTAGATCCCAATAATTAAAGTAGGAATTACCAATAGGTAGTATTATAGTGGTCTTAGTTAGTGGCAGGTCCACCCATTAAGAGTCCAATAACCTGAGGTCCATAATAAAAAGAAGAAAAAAAATGGACCCATTTTCTTATTACCCGGTCTTATACACGTGCAGGATCAGGTATGCGAAATTTAAAAATATCACAAATAACCTTCCCTATTTAACAGGTCTATAAGCACGAGAAGAACATTTGACATTTTAGATGAGTTTTCTTTTTCTCTTTCTTCTCACTACTGCTGGGAATGGATTCTGAACAAATCCAATTTTTTTCTTCAATCCTTCTCGTTTCTATCAAATCAGGGTTTATACAATGTTTATTTTAGGTTTTTCATGATCTAACTGTTGTTGTGTTTGATTACGCTTTCTATCTTTTTGTTTGATTTGTTGATTATTTACTAGATATAGATGAATAAGCATGATTTTTGTTCGTTTCGTTATTAGATTTACTTATACCACTTCCATTTTGTTGGTTTTAGATGTGTTTCAGTTCGTTTTTGTATATGAAGCAACAATACGTATATCCCGTACTGACAGAAACTTGGTTTATTTTTTGAGAAGAAGAAGAAGAAGAAGATGCATCATTATGATTTACGACGAGAAGATTGTTTGTGTTTCCAGGTATGTTTTTTAATCATCTTCTTTGATTATTTTGTTCGTTTTTCTTTTTTTGATTTGTTTTTCGATTGTATTATGAAGATCAAGTCGATTTTCATGACGTTTTTTTTTATGTTTTTAGGTTTGTTACAGGTTGCTTTTGTGTATGAATTGACAGTACGTATACGACGTAATGATATAAAATTCTTATGATTCGGCTATATTTAGAGTTTTGCCACTTTTTTTGGTTCGATCTATGAGTACGTATGTGTAATACTGAAATATGTGCTTTGATTTGGTTATATTCAGAGTTTTTCCACTGTTTTTGGGTTCGATCCATGAGTACGTATGTGTAATACTGAAATATGTGCTTTGATTCGGTTATATTCCTCGATTCATCAATTCTTCTTTACATGCAGTTGATTTTTAATTCATGATTACGCAGTTCGTATATGTCGTACTGATAAAAACTTCTTCTGATTATTCAGAGTTTATCTACTTTTATGGGGTTCGATCCATGAGTACGTATGTCTAATACTGAAATATGTGCTTTGATTATGTTATATTTATGGATTCATCAATTCTTCTTTACATGCAGTTGATTTTTAGTTCATGAATACGCAGTACGTATATGGCGTACTGATAGAAACTTCTTCTGATTCTGTTTTATTCAGAGTTTTGCCATTTTTTTGGGGTTTGATCCATGAGTACGTATGTATAATACTGAAATATGTACTGTATTTTCATTTTTTTTTACTGCCTTGTCATGCATTTTTAGTGTGTTTCATGGAGTGCGTAATGAATGTACTGTATTTTCATTTTTTTTAATGTATTATGATGACGGAATGAACTGATACTAAATTGACCAATAGCGAATGTCGATAGGTAAGGTGATTACAAAGGAAAATGTTAGATTCTCGATTTAATTGGGAGACGTATGGAGTACCATCAATACCATGAAACGTCATTGATGCTGCTAAACAAGTTAAATCGGGATTTGAGAAGACAGTTTATATGTTCTGGGCACTATAGCAGGTTCACTTGTGAAAATCATGGAGGAAAGCCTTGCATACCTGGAGTTAAAAGTGAATGAAAGTGTTTTCAGTCAGTATTTTCCTTAAGTGCAGCTGTTATGCACTCACTTTCTCAGTATGTATCAGATGTACTCATTGTTTGGCTGTATGTGAAGTACTTGAAAATCAGTATGTAATAAACCAACACGCCTTGGTTTTTTCTCAAGCTTATGTAATTTATTTATTTATTTCTTTCATTGCAGCCATTGCTAATTTTGAAGTTTTCACTGTACATTTTTTTTTGGTACTAGTACAACCAATATACATTGTTTTTTTTTTTTTTTTTGCAATACAACCAATATATACTGAATTTAAACTTTTTTTTAGTACAATCAATATTTACTCTTTTTTTTTGCACTACAACCAATATATACTGAATTTTTTTTTGTAGTACAATCAATATTTACTCTATTTTTTTTGCAGTACAACCAATATATACTGAATTTAAACTTTTTTGTAGTACAATCAATATATGCTCTATTCTTTTGGAGCACAACAAATATATACTGAATTTAAACTAGTGAAGGTAATATATACTTAAACTAATTAAAGCAGTGCAGCAAATATACACTGAAATTTATCACATACATACATTGAGTGAACATTACAAAACGAGCATCATAAAGTTAAAAGAATAAAACAATATGTGCATAAAAAATGCTCAGATGTAAATTGATTTGAGTTTTAACTGTGTCTTTTAGTACAACCAATATACACTGTAGTATTTTTTTTTAATTAATTAATTAATTTTTTTTTTTTTACGATAGAACTAATATACACTTCTAGCATTGAGAACCTTTACTTCCATAAGATTTTGGCTTTACTTGTGTAAGTGTGCAGTGCTTGAAGGGGAGTTCGCAAATAAAGATGCTTCATCTATCTTTTGTAATTGCGCATCACTCAAAGTATATCCACACGATCTCATGTTGGATACTAGAGTATGTAAGGATTTGAGTACAGATCTATACAACTTCGTACCATATTTTGGCACAACCTTCCCTACAAAATTTTAATTAGTTTTGTTTCAGTATAGCATTTATGCACTGCACAATCATCATGTTCGAAACACAATCATACGTGGAAGCATAAACAATGTTTACCTAAACACAATCATATATGGAAGCATAAACACATTCCTCAGTATTGGCCTTATGTACTACATACCCAAGATCATTATCTTATAAACCATTATAACGATTTTAGAGTACAAAACCACTGTTATACTTCAGTATAACATATATGTATTGGTATGCAGTGAAAGGAAAAAAAAAAAAACTCATGTCACTTTTGATTGTTATTCAACAGTTTTTGAGTTATGTACTGACAAATCTATGTGCAAGAAACACAAACAATCTTATATGGAAGCATAACCAATGTTACATAATCAGTATTATCCTTATGTAGTGCATACTCATATGCCTAAAACACTCAAAATTACATGTGAAAGCATAATAATGGTTACTATTCAGTATGTGAGTTATGTACTTGATGTTCATAGTGTCTAAATCCAATGAAAACATAAAAAAAACCTATTCCATAAGTACTAGAAATATGTACTGGTGGATCATTATCTCATCAACCAAAAATAAACAACATAGTGATTTTTTGTGTACATAAACAACATAGTGATTTTTTACCCCGGTATTGTATATATGTACTGGTGGATCTATGTGTCAGAAACCAATAAAAACACACCGCATGTCACTTTTGATTGTTATTAACAATTTTTGAGTTATGTACTTGTAAATCTATGTGCCAGAAACACAAACTACAAACCGCATGTCACTTATGATAATTTTTATCAGTTTTTCAGTTATGTACCGGTGATTTGAACAGTCAAAAGCTAAAAAACCATCTTATACGAAGTGATGTATCATATTGGTTAAAATAAACTAGGTTTTTTCAGCACAGCATATATGTACTACTGATTCATACCTTTTTCTGCTACTGATGATTTCAGTACTCTTTTTTTGTTTTTTGCTCGCTGATTTGGTTTTTGGTGTTGGTGATTCTTCATAATCATCTTCTTCTTATATGGGAGCAGTACTATCTTCGTAGATCTAGAAAAAAATCTTGATTCAATTTGGAAAATCGAAATCTAGGTTTGGATTTTTGAGTATTGGTTTCTCTTAGATCGAAATCTACGCTTTTGGCTTGTGAATCTCTGATTGAATCACAATAATTTCTCTTAAAACAGAGAAGCAAAAAAGAAAAAAGAGGAAGAACACAGAGATTGGGTTTTTTTTTATGAGAGAGAGAAGAATATCGAATGATATTAGAGGCGTGTAAGTACATACGTTTGGGAACGATGGGTATTTCGGTCATTTCCATGTTTTAATTAATTTTGGACCTCCAAATAAAAGAAAATTGCGGTTGGACCCTACTATAAGGCTAACCGTTATGGGCTAGATTGAGCTGCTAGATTGGCCAAAAAGTGTTGAAAATCAAAAAATAAGTGTGGGAAAGAAGTTAACACTTGTACCTGCTACTTCTCTCTCCTAGCATTTGCTCGCAGTTCAACTAGCAGCTAGTTTCAAAAGCTGAACCGTTCAACGCTCAAAAAGTAACCAAAACGCTGAATCATTCAGCGTTGGGAGAAAATTTTCTGATCTAACGGCTGAGATTTAAAGCGCTGAACCAAACAGCGCTCAGCGCTGAACAGTTCAACACTAGATGGTGGTCCCGTTGACGTGGTCTTCTAATCTAGCTGCTAGATTAGCCATCCCATATGACTTAGGAGGTTGCTCTAGCTGACGTGGATGGCCAATCTAGCTGCTAGATTAGAACACCACATGGATTAGCCTAACTAAGTGTACGGACTTGGGACCAAATGGCAAATTTCTCGTAATTAAACCATCGGTGAGACTGCAAAGTACATTTTTTGCGGACAAGATCTAATCTTGATATGGGCTCTACAGGCCTAACTCGAACAGCTGGTGTAAAATCGCTGCAAGTATAAAATCGAAACTTTATTTTCTCAGTTTCGTTTTGTCGATGACAGCCAGGTCATCGTAGCGGGTTTCACACAGGGAGTAACAGACAGCGAAACTAGTTGGCTGAGATTCATACAAAAGCTTCTACTCTCCACTGGTCACACTAGTCGAACGTGAAACAGAGAGAATTATGGACGCTCTAAGGAAACAAGCAAGTAAGATCAGAGATCAAGTCGCCAAACAACAACAGGTTTTTCTAATTTCTCATAATTTCTTCAGAATTTGATCTTTTTTATTTTGTACTAATTCCGTATTTAGTAAGTGCATATTTGCAATTGTATTGATTTGGAATATTATTTGTTTGTAATCCGGTTAAGTATGGTCTAATTGGATAAGATTAGTATCGCAGTGAATTTCAGATTTAGGTCAATTCTCTATTCAATAAAAAAAAGGGAGAGAAATAAAAAGTGATTTTGTAGAAATTCTGGTTTACTAGTGCTGCAACAGCTGAAATAGATGTAGAAGGAATCTGGTAACGGAGATCAAACTTGGAGAGTAAGATCTTCTCTGGATACACCATTTGATGTTCCTGCACATTCTAAGTCCAGAGAAAATGTAAACTACTTGAAAGAATCATGCATTGTTGGTGTGTACAGGATTGGTAATTTTAGTATATTAGGGATTGATTGAAGTTACTGTTCACCTAGACGCGATGAGCAGACGTGGCTACATTTACAAGGACATGTATAAGAGTTCACTGTTTAGAGTTACCTAATAGAAAATCCAGTTTCAGCCACATCTCCGAGGAACAAAGTATGGCATGCTAATGATGTTTTTCGATGATAGTTGATCATTTTCAAAATTGGCTCGCTTTTCTGGTGTTGTCTAGACACATCATATCTTTCAGCGAGAAGATTAACCTTCTCTTGTTTTAGTAAGTATTTTTCATAGTACATTTTTGTGTACTTCCCAGATAATTCATGTACAACAAACCGTTTGATACTGGGGCTTGATTAGTGATCCATCTATCTTTAGGTAAATTAGAGATGTACCTCTGTCATGACCCCTCAAATGATGACTTGGTATTTTTCTGTATTGTCTTGTTGGTCTTGATCTGATTTCTTCATGTGGTATGGTATAAATGAGTAGCGGTATACCAACATTGGTCTTCTTAGCGTAGTAATGATCTGCTAATTTTGTCGTGTGAATAAGATGGCATGGTGGATTATCTGATGTGATCAGTTTTATTTAGTTTATATCTTTTAATTGGTGCTTGTTATATCGTAAATGAAGTTAATTTAGACCAGGAAGATTTGGTTCCAATAACCACTAGACTCCTTATGGAAAAAGACATGTCTCATCAGCCAAAATCAAGTTATATAAACATCTAGGTGTTACTAATCATGAATTTGAATTTGGGATTTTCTTTTCACTCATCTAATTTTTTTTCTCTCATCTGAATGTTCAGGCTGTAAAAAAGCAGTTCGGGGGAACTGGATATGAAAGTTCCGATGTAATGGTCATCGATGAGATCGAGTTGCAGAGACATCAACATCTGGAGAAACTTTACAGGTCTACTCGTGCAGGCAAGGTACATATGGCTTAACTTGTTTGTTTTATCAGAAATTTGTTCTCTATAGTACTATTTGTTGTTCTAGGTTACCTCTTTAATTTGCTAGCTTCAGTGACTCCTCATGGCTATCACCACTGTACTATCATTGCCATTTTCTTGTCAACATGTTGCCAATCTTTCTTTTTTAGTAACTTAAAAGGTCACACACTGCCAAGTGCCAAGTAGATTGTAGAATTTCTCATGGTGATTGCGCCCTTGTCGTTTGGTTTTCAGGATTTTCAGAAGGATATTGTTCGAGCAGCTGAAGCATTTACAGTCACTGGCTGTAAGCAAATAGAAACAGGTGAGGGACTTGATTTCTCCTTCCAATTAAGCTTCAAAATGGAAAATTGTGTTTGCAATCTCAAAATCTAAAAATTGAATAACTTCTGATAATATATCTTGTGTTTCATATTGGTGCTTATATTTATGAACTTAACTTTTGTATCTTTGCATTAGTCAGGAACCAAGCTCTCTGAGGACTGTTGCAAATATGGAACTGAGAACACAGATGACAATATCTTAGCAAAGGCTGCGTCTCTATATGGTGATGCTCTCGGCCATGTGGAGAAAGAGCAAGAAGACTTAAATAAGATGTTATCATCGCAGGTGTGCACGTTAAAGTAACTGAACAATCAGAAGTTATCTACTACCCATGAAAACATTAGCAACCT
This sequence comes from Papaver somniferum, assembly GCF_003573695.1. Lineage (NCBI taxonomy): Eukaryota > Viridiplantae > Streptophyta > Magnoliopsida > Ranunculales > Papaveraceae > Papaver > Papaver somniferum. The sequence goes on along the minus strand of NC_039358.1, from coordinate 126,408,778 downwards.
CTAGAATGCTTGACCTTGTATCATGAATACACATGTATACTGCTAGTTAGATCTGGTTGCATTGCTATCCAGACGTAGTTAGATCTTGTTGCATTGCCATGTGGAGAAAGAGCAAGAAGACTTAAATAAGAAGCTACCATCGCAGGTGAGCATGTTAAAGTAAGTGAACAATCAGAAGTTATCTACTACCCCAAGAAAGCATTAGCAGAAAACCTTTAGAATGCTTGATCAGTGTATCATGAGTACAGATGTACTAATTAGATCTGGTTAAACATGTATACTGCTAGTTAGATCTGGTTGGATTTTCTGTCTTTTTATGGGATAAGCTCCTCTAGAATGCCTGACCTTCATATCATGAGTATCAACTGGAAGTGGGTTGTAGATTATAAGCTATATCGATATTATTACTTAGTGTTTTTATGTACTACATACAGTGACCCTTATGACTTCCAATTAAGTTTATACTAATGAAATCCAATATTCAGTAAAAAAATTAATGTACTCGAGTACCTCTAAAACAAAGCAAGAAAAGGAAAGGTTTATCTTACTGGTTCTTCCAATTTTTTACTAGGTTTTAGAACCTTTGAGGGCGATGGTAAATGGTGTTCCTCTTGAAGATGCCCGCCACCTTGCTCAACGCTATAGTCGAATGAGACAAGAAGCAGAGATCCAGGTATAAAATCTGAAATTTCAACTGACCACACATGTATTTTTGCTTTTAGTCTTCGCTTCATTCCATGAAAGCTGAAATTTGACCATATCAAATTCTTACAATTTCAACTCACCACGCAACGAAATCCAGGCAGCAGAAGTTTGTAGACGGCAAGCACGATCGAGGGAACTTCCTTCTCCTGACAACACAGCAAAGCTGCACGCAGCTGAGTCTAGAATGAAAGAAATCCAAGCAAACATGGCGGTTTTGGGGAAGGAAGCAACGGCAGCGTTAGCTGCAGTTGAAGCACAACAACAAAGACTGACGTTTCAAAGGCTTGTGTCAATGGTATGTATCACTGGTGTATCAAATATTTCGGGTTTACTTCGAGCGCGGAAGTTCTAAGTGATGGATGATTTTACTATTTGATCTTGTGTGATGTTTAGGTCGAGGGGGAAAGGACTTTCCATCAAAGGGTGGCCGCAATCCTCATTGATGTTGAATCGGAGGTGACTTTCTTGTCTGTTTGTTTTATTTAGAGATATATATCTATAGTTTTAAGGAAACTATATTAATATAAATAAGAAAGAAATTAAACGGTGCGAGCACAAGAAGTGTGTTAATCAGTGTTGTAAACTTTTGGTAGATGGTTTCGGAAAAGCAGCGGAAAGAGTCTGCTCCTCCTGTCATTGCATTGGATACCTGTTCAGAAAAAGCCAAGTATTACCTGGCTGAGGTGTGTTCTGATCTTTAACTGATAGTGGTGAACGTTATTTTCTTTCAGTTGTTATTTTGACCTCAGTAGGATATGTGATTCATTCTACCTGTTCCAGGCAACTCATGCCTTTTTTGCTACTTCTGAGAAGGAACTGAGCTTGGCAGTGGGTGACTATGTTGTGGTCAGAAAGGTATCCTCTCTCAAAGCACTATTACGTTTCTTGAAATTCTTTTCTTTATTGTTCAACTTATAATCCTAGGAGTTGTCTGTTGCCACATTCATGATCATAATAGCAAAGATGGGAAAGTGTGTCACCGACTACGACTTAGGTGTGTGATTACTCGTGAACCATGAGATCCCCTTGTCCCTCGTATAATTATCGTACTCAAAAAAAAGGAAAGCAAAAGTCGAACATATACTTGGTGAATGGAGTAATTACATAATATATGATGGTTCCAAACCTTTTTAGCTTCTCATTTGGTGGATGAATTGGAATGAAATCCACAATAATTAATGCTATTAGGCTCCTTTGTCGAACCAACTAAGATATGGGCATGACTGCTTCCGTTAATCCCAGGTTCTTCTTTAAAAGAAGTACTACGCATGTCCTGATATTGACAATCATACACACAAAAAAAAAATGATCCTGGGCGTGGATTCTTTACGTTCCTCATCAAGAAAGAAATGTCATTACATTCTCATTTACTATTGTAGTGCCAGATGTTATCGAGTGTACCCTTACAGAAACAAAGAAACATTTCAAATAAGTTCAGATATGCATATCCAAGTTTCTAAATACATTGTGCACCTGCATGAGTAAGCCTCTAGTGGTAATTAGCTTGTATGTTCCCAGCGTCTATTACTGTCCATTGGAGGTCGACATCTGGTTTACGTTATTAATATCATCATCTGTTTTGTTCGACTTAGATGGCTCCTTTGGGATGGTCAGAAGGAGAGTGCCGTGGTAAAGCGGGATGGTTTCCTTCGGCATATGTGGAAAAACGCCAAAGAGTTCCGACCATTAATGTGAGCAGTGAAGTTTTCTGATTCTCCACCTAAAACTTTAAAATGAAATGAGGGAAGATAATGTCAAAGGTGGTAACTGTTACACAAAATATTTATCTGGTTATTCAATTTGTATACTGTACTAAACTGCATATGCATTACATTTCTAAAATTGGTATGGTATGTCATCACTTAGCTATTGTTATCAGTCTCCAGACTTCAATATTTTATCAAAGCATAAATCCTGGACTGCATCTTGCAGGTGCCTCTTAGGATGTTATTTTGCTTTGAAGCAAATTTTGAAACAGACGCTTTATCCTTGAAATTCGTCCCGGATCCTGTTGAGAATAGAGCTTAAATTTTACCTTTGTCACAAAAAAAAAATTAAAAAAAAAAATATGAAAATGAAAATGATAAATCAAAAGGAGAAGAAAAGAAAATTCACAAATTTCTAATATTTTGTCAGTTGTTGGTCCGAGGCCCAAACCTAATAAGAGCTAGTACTAAACTACTTCTTCCTCCGTTTCAAAGATTAGTCCTTTGCCCATATATGGGACCACATTCTTCTCCCTTAACAAATTTGGGGACCATTTTTCCAGTTTTTTTTAAATAAAATATAAGTCACCACTTTTATCACAATGAAAAACAATGAAAAATGACTCAAATAATTAGTTTTTGTTACATAACTTATGGCCTGTGCGGCCATCAAGATAGTTAGGGTTTTCTCTAGGATTGTATATAAAGCCTCACTATGCTATGTAATACTGATATCTCTATCAATAAGATTTCTCTTCCCTGATTTCCCTTGAACAGGTTATCAACACGACTCTATCAATTGTGCAAATATTTTAATCGTTCGAGAACTATGATGAATTACTTCTTGAAGATTAACGTGGTTCTAATCTTATTCTTATATTATTATGGATGCATTAGGTATTTCTTTTTAATAAAAGAATTTCGTTTTCATAGTATTTTTTAGGGTTCCACGAATATATGATTGTCAAACACAGAGATTTCACTGCTAGATGTTCACAAAGTTTGAATATGTTCAACCCAATTAGGTATTACATACTCTATAAAAAATTCCAATCAAATCGGAATATGATGCAATCTCCAAAAACCCTAGTTTGTAACAGCGTGATAAAACTTAACTTTTAAGAATTTCAATCGTTGGATTATTCTGTATTTCTAGTATGTTTTACATATTTTCCTTCTTGACACACTGTAAAAAATTCATAAAGACCCAACTATGGGAAGTATTCCAAAGTACGTGATATTTTCAGCTGTGTCCACAGAAACGTTAATTGGAACAGTCATACGGCGTCATGAATATCTTTTTATCTCTTTTTATCTAGCCGTTGGATGTCTTTGAAATTATGATGAATCTACTGTAGAAATTTCATCATCATCGGACATGTTTACAATTGGTTTCTGATCACTACAATTGGATGATGAAATTTCCAATTTTAGAGTTAACAATATATTTGGGCCTCTATGATAATAGTTTCAAGTTTATTATTATCAATGGGCCCGAGTAATTCATATATAATGGACCATATATGTGCACTTTTGTTAACCATGACCAAGTCAACCCAATTGACCGGGTCTTGACAAAACAATTAACCAGGTTTTGACTAAACCAACTCGATTTGAATTTGACCTTTTGGACTCAGAAGTACTTGAACGTTATTAAAGAGTCTCTGATACAGAAGTCATTTGTGACTATAAGGGCTTCACAAAAAGTGGTATGAGTCAGAAAATTTCATTTGTCTACTTCATCCATGATACTAACGAACCAGTATATGTTGAAGTATGACAACAAAAGAACTATCTTTAGTAATCTATTCAACCTAAAGTAAGTGGTTGACATGTGTAGTAAGATTCTCTTGGCCTGTTGAGATAAAGAAATTTCTCAAATCGATTCATACGCTTGTTGGCATAGTGAAATATTTGTAGAGGGACATACGTATCATGAGAAAAAGATGTATTTTTGTCTTCGGTGGTAATAACACCAAAATACAAGTATCAACTGAACATGGGATTAGCTAAAATGTAATTCTAGCTCCCATCATATATGAAAGAGTTGGAAATGCACCTGGTTATAGGTGTTGGTATATGCAATGTAATGCGTGTACCATAGTAGTACCCAATTTCTAGAGGAGATCATGCTTTAGACATCAACTACAATGGCAAGAAGAACTTTGTCTGGCCAATTGACTATTTAATTGAAGTAGATCCAATGTCTGCGCTTATGAAATGAAAAATACATCATTCCCACGAGATATAAATTCTCTACAACACTTGAGATATATATGGATGAAAAAATATATCATCCCCCCTGAAATGTAACATATATTCACTCTAAAGTACTTGAGTTGAATCTCATTTTTGTTACGAAATAAGAACACACCACTTATTAAATCTATCAAGACTCAATGTCTAACTGACAATAGTTTTTTCTCCCACTAATTTAAGGAATATACACTAGTTGTTGAACTAATTCCTTATAATGTGACTACTATGATTGGATCATCAAGCGAAGCACTGCTCAAAATTTGTTTTCAAGATAGAACAAAGACGTCACAAAATCTCTACATGTACCGAGAGATAATCTAACCTTGTTAAATTCCAAAGAAACCCATGCAATTGGATATCATGTGGAACCTCAAAGTGATGAGAATGTAATTGATTGTATCTTTTATAGTATCTAATATATTTGGAAGAAAATACTCCCTCCGTCCCACTCCTAAGTGACCTATTTGATTTTAGATTTTGTCCCAATGATAAGTGACCTATATCACTAAACAATGAGATATTCCGGAATTATCCTTTTAGTTAATTATAAATAATATATGAAATATGTATAATTTGATAGGCATGTTTATATTCGTTACGTAGGTGTTTTAAAATGCTTTTCAATTGTATGAAATTTGCGAACATCCGTGGAGTATTTTGAGAGATAAACCATTTTTAAATTTCACTAGTTATTATTCATAAGGGTATAATTGTAAAAAATGATTAAAAATACTATTTTCCTTGCTTGCCTTAAAAATTGTGCAAATTTCAAATAGGTCACTTAGGAGTGGGACGGAGGGAGTATATTCTAGAAACTAATGAGTTAATCTAGTGAAATATAAATCAGTATTTGGATTATTGAATCCTTATTGACTGCGACGATGAAATGTTGTGAATTGACTCATACAGGCTTTGGGAATAACCATAAAGCCACTTTGGTTGTGACATAACGATCGTTTTGAAAAGACTCATACGAACGTCACTTTATTTGAGTGAACAAAAACGGGAGAAAGATTGACAGAATGCGAAATGACGACATATTTCTCAATAAGTGTTCTCTAAAGAACTAGATGCACAACCCCCTCCCTCCCATTATGCTTTTAAGTAAGAGATCATATCACTCATTTCACAAAGTCTTCAGTAAAACAGGAACAAGACCATCCTAAGATGCAAATGGTAAACAATCCATATTACAAAGAAAACAAGGTGACATTTAGAAAAATATCCATACAGAATGCGGACTATTAAAGTGACTTATGGCTCTGGTGGATGTTTTGACATTTTGGACTAGTTATAGTTCCCAAGAAATTGTGTGTTTGGAAAACTACTAGCACATATTATACATGTAAGGGCTCACCACCCCTTGTAAATTCTAGTGAGTGTACATCAAAAGGATATAATGAATATTGCATGTTTAATAGGATCAATGTAAACCATCTTATACTCGATGGTCTCACACATATTACCATCGAATGTTATAGATGATGTCTAAGGCATAGGTTATGTGTACCAACCTATATTTTATTGCTTTGGGGATATGCAATATTAGCGCATTTTTACTTAATTCGTTTTAGAACCCAATATTAGTCAACCTTTTTTGCGTACCAGTTGGTAACTGGATATAAGCCTGACATTCGTATTCTCATGCATTTTTTATTGCACTATATATGTGCCATTAAGAATCCACATTTTATTATGATGAGTCACGAAAACAATTAAGTATTTATGTTGGATATTTACTCCCAACAATATCCGCGTTTTAAAACCTTTGGCAGGAGATCTCTTACCACTAAATTTGCGGGTTGTCATTTTAATGAGACAGTCTTCCCATCATTAGGGGGACATAAGAAAAAGTATTTTCTAAGGGAATGACAGGAATTGTCGTGGTGTGTTCCCACTGTGTCTCATATTGATCCTTGTACTCCACAAATGTAAATGTGAAGTGACAAAGAATAATCGATTTCAGAAAGTGCACTAATATCGGCAACGTAAAAAGAACACACATACCAGCTGCAAATGTTCCTTCAAGGTTAGAAATCCTCAGTATGGGGTACTCCATAGACTAAGGTGTTGTAACTATACTTGGTGAAAGTGTAGTTAAGGTCGTGGCTCCACAAAAGAAGATGGAAAGACCACCAGGTTCGGTCAATACTCACCTAGAAAGGAAGTAGATGAGTAAGGAACAACCTAATTTATATCATTAATGAAATCATCTCATTTTATTGACTCTGACGATGTCCATGAATCAATACTGGAGGACGCTCTGAAGTTTAATGATTCCAGAGAACAATGAAATCCTGAAGGAGTATGAGAACACACACAAGTCAATGGAAAAATCGTGCAAGCATATTAATGATTATTTTTGTATATAGTTGCTCAAGGAAATAGAGCACGACGAGATCGAAACATGCTTCTTATTGTTTAACGTCAACAAAAAGCATATTTGGCCTACACAATCCAGGTAGAACTTGGTTCTTTAACAAATATACATGTATTTGGTGTGGTAGTGCTAACCAACCAAGTGTAAATCCTATGGGAGATACATGATTATTTGTCATAAAACACAGTGGGAAGAATGAAGTCTCAAAATATCAAGACTCGCCTTGTGGCGCGAGATTTCTCACAAAGCCCTGGAATTGTCCTCTTGTAATGAATGTTATAGAGTTCCTCTACTTAGTTAGCTTGGTAATTTCAAAAGGACTTTAAATGCAGCATATGTATGTGGTTGTTACGTATATCTGAAAGAATCAATAGATAAAAGATATTTACAAAAAGGCTTGATAGCCTTTTGTTACCCAAATCAAGTGACTTTAGACCACAAAGTGCGTTTACAACTAGATTGTGAAAAAACGAGGGTACTCGAATATACCTCAATCTAAAACTTTTTCATATATAAGTCCTTTCTTCGAAAGTGATTGTCTATGGACTGAGTCGAGACAATGCAATGAATCGATTCACACTTCATGTGATCGTCTATGGATACGAGATCGAGACAATACGATAACAAGATAACTTGCGTGATTGACTACAAGATCGAGACAATACAACAACGAAGTATGATTACTTGATAATAGGTTCGGACTTAACCAAACATTATAGGATTGCTATCAAGTAATTAGGAATTAACGTTTGCGTATTTTACTTCTAATTATAATAAATCAATTATAATTGCGGAAATAGAAAAGTAAAAGACACAACAAGATTTTGTTAACAAGGAAACCGCAAATGCAGAAAAACCCTGGGACCTTGTCCAGAATTGAATGCTCTCAGAATTAAGCCGCTATACAAAATCTAAACCAACTTCGTATAGTTGAGACCAAGCAACTAAACCTACAGTTCACCTAGTTCCCTCAGTATCCCTGCGCCTCCAACTTGCAATAAGTCACACACTTAGAACAATTCCTTTGGTTCGTATTCCAAACAGTAAAGGAACAACAAATCTGTCCGGTAACAACTCTTTTCAAACAACGTGATATGAGTTTGACGAAAGGCTCTTCCGTTTAACCAATAAAATCCTTTGTCGGGTTCGTAGATGAATCTATTTAACAAATACCAAAGTAATTTTTTAGACTATGCAATCAATACTATGAATCACAAAGAAATGTATTGATGCCGATCTAAGCAACTAATCAATCCAATCTATCAAAAGATAAACCGATTATAGTTGGATCCCCAGCCGATTAAGTTTTTGTGCACACCAAAGATTATGAACTCAAATAAGAAATCTTCTTTGTCTTCAAATCTTCTTAGATCTTCAATAAACACCTGCACACAAACAACTTGAATCTCTTGTGATCAATCACACACAGAACGGAGTCTGTTAACGATGGATTATCACAAGACTTCTTTATATCCACAAACAGTCTAAAGATACCCGTCGATACCTCGATCTAGTTTGAGTGAATCTTATATCAGAAGAGAAGATTCTCAAGCATAAACAAACTAGGTGCAATCAAATTTCAACAACAATTAGTCAATCAAATCAATCAAAAACTAATAATAAACCACAATTATCTAGTTTCCCACCAATGGTACTCATAGAGCTTCTCAATCCCAAAAAGTCTTTAAAACGAGCGGTCGTAAGAGATTTCGCCTAATTAGGGTACTTTCCTCTCCGAATAGACAACTCCACTAGTAACAACACAACTAGGTAGTTTTGCTGACTCTGAGGATTAGTTTGCTCGAAATGAAAAAGTTATTTATAGACCAAGTAAGTTTGAACACCAAGGAATTTCCAAAACCGAATATTCTCAAAGATATGCAATAAGGCCAAAATCGGTTTTCATAATTCCTGGAAATGCTCTGTCCAAATATTGACCGAGATCTCAGTAGAAAATCTCCAATTAGTAAATGCACATTACCAATTTTTATTTTCTAAAGATATGCATTTAATTGCTGGAAATTAAAAGCATATAAAATTGAAAACCTTAATTAAAAGATTCTCAATTTATTTCGATCCGGGATTCTCCTTTAGTTATTAAGGAATATATTTGAACAATAATAAATAAGAATTACTGCACATGTTCACAGTATGTGGACATCTTTACTTTGTAAATCCTTTTTCATATTTACAATCTTGGAACCGATTTACCACACTTCCAAACGAGTTTAGAATTGGTTCATCTGATTTCCAAGAACTATGTGATTGATTATCCTATCAAATCAGCATTAATGGGTTTCACGGTTCTACCTCAACATAAAGTTTCGGTTCTACCTCCAAGTGGGTATTAGGATCGGTTACACTAGTTACCATAAATTGGCTAACTAAGTACTAGGATCGGTTACCACTTCTTATGGTAAAACTTGTGATCGGTTGATCAAGTTATAGGATCGGTTACACCAACTTACTAAAACTTGTTAAACCTCTTACAAGGATCGATTACACTCTCTTGTGGTCGGTCACACCTCTTACTAGGATTGGTTACCCAATGGCTAGTATTTAGCACACCAATTTCAAGATATCGATCTTACCATCTCAGGTGATTACTTAAGATCGGTTTCACTAATAAAAGTCATACCAATACAAAAGTCAGGCCTTGTGAATAGTTTTACCAAGATACATAAACAAGTTATGAACGGTTATACTAAACACACATATTGGTAATTCAAAAGATTTGCAATGATTAACAATACCAATAAGCCTAGCGATTTCCCTTTCGATTCACAAAACAAGTTTATGAATTGTACTTCCTTTAAACGAATGTAAAACATTGTTTCCTAGGACGAAATATTCACCCATACCCATACATAATAACAATAGCATTCATACGATTATGTCGATGTCTTATATACGAAGTTCAAAAGATAGGCGCTATACTTCGTATTATAATTCCTTAATACTACGTCTAACTAGAGTATAATCATTCACAGCTTCACAGTTTTGTTTTCAATATAGCACGACTTGAAAGATACGTTAGGAATGAAACAGTTCAAGTAAAATATTACTACCCTCAATAGGAAGGATGATATCATCGATGTAGCTCTTTACTTCTTCTCATTCTTCAAGTCTCCGAGTAATACTTGTAAGTCTCATATCCTAATAACTTTCTAGCTAACCTATACGAAGTTGAATCTAGTAAATAATCAAGCGACTCTTTAAATGAGTTTTGGTTCACTAAAATATGACAACTAAACTTGACATACCAACGCTTGGTGGGTTCAACCGAGCAATGCTCTAACAGACTGGACGTTCACTTACGGATTGAAACAATCATGTGAACGTGGTATAAGTGGTTATTTGATTTGGAGGAGATAGACAAGTAAGGTATTTTCCCTTGCGTATTCATAATAAAATTCCTGATTTGGAATTATAGCTATCTATGTCGGTGGTACATACATGATGTGAGCTTTTAATGTAATAATAAATCCTACAAGCTACTCTAAATCCAAATTTGAGATGAGAAACCCGGGGAAAACTCGATTGAAAATTGAGCTTGTGGTTTATTATTCCACTAGTTTGCATAGGTCTAAAGTTGTCAGGCAATTTAACAAGGACATGCATCATGCTAACACTCCCATGGTTAGCCGAGGTTCAAATGTAAGTAAATGACCAATTCGTCTAAAAGAAGATGACGAAAATGTGTCGAGAGATGGATTTCCCTTATCTAAGTACAATAGACGCATTATTGTACTTAGCATAATGTACTCGACCAAATGTTACATCCTCAGTAAACTTGTTAGCTAGAAATAGCTCAACGCCAACACAACGTCATTGGAATGGTATAATGAACGTAATAATATATTTAAAGTAACCATTGACATGAGTTTTTTTATCCCTATAAAGACATAAAAAAGAAATGCTAAAGGAACTGCAATCCAAAGGTTGTTGATTATGAAGGAACAATAATGTCTTCTCCAACAAAAGTAATCAGGGGGAGATATGGTAGTCTATTTCTAAGTCATTACCGATATTCAGTTTCGAAAAGTACATGACTAAAGGAACTGTCTGGAACAACTCTGAAAGTAATCAGGGGAAATGCCGACATCAGGGAGAGGATCCAAGGATATGATGTCGACATATTTCACTTCGAAATTGAAGTTGTGTTGTACTTTTTTTCTTCGTCGAGGTTACTTTTTCCCATAGGGTTTTGTTACTCGGCAAGGTTTTTAATGAAACAACAACAAACACCGGGAAGTAATTTCCCGACTAAGGCTATTGTTTTTTCACGAGGATTTTATGCCTTAGGAGTTGTGAAGCAACTAATCAACTTCAACGGAGCAAAGTAATCATCTGCAACGGATCACCTTTACTTGCATCTGTCACATTGTACTCTTTTCCCTTCGTCAAGGTTTTTTCCCACTGGGTTTTACTTGTCAAGGTTTTAATGAGGCAACATATTCGAGTCCAACTATGTTCTAGGTTTACTTAATATTATGATCTTTTTCTTTAGTTCAGGTTTTGTCCCTCTGGGTTTTCCTGACGAAGTTTTAATGGAGCAACTAATTTATACTCGTCGGTATTTGAAGATAGTATTGCATGTGATGAACTAAATGTAAAGTACGAGACAACATGTGAAGTACTACATGTGAAGAGTTGTACCAAGGTTTTGTCTCACTGGGTTTTTTCCTTGCCAAATCTTTAAATAAGGCAATTGATTTCGGCAATAGTCATCAAGGAGAGAACTACATTTGAAGATCTACATTTGAAGCATTATATGTGAAGCATTATATACGAAGTTATATTGGACCGCACAAGGGGGAGTGTTACATGGCTTACGACCTATGGATGTGCGGCCTATCTAGATAGTTAGGTTTTCCCGATGGTTGTATATAAAGCCTCACATGCTATGTAATACTGATATCTTTATCAATAAGATCCCTCTTCGCTTTTCTCATATTCTTTGTCTTCTACTGATTTTCGTTAAACAGTTTTATGAATATTTGCACAAACCAAATAAGCCCTGTTTTTTTTTTTTTTTTTTTGAAACGGTAAGTGAAAAAGCGGGGGTCTAACAACCACACCCAACAATTCGATTAGCAATCTGTATGGACAAACTTCAATATACTTTCTAGAGAATCAACTAGACAGTCAGACTCAATCTAGATAAAAGTATATCAAAGAATTTATATCTCAATCTCTCGATTTGATCTTTACTCAAGCAAATATAAATATGCTAGTCTTTATCATAGAGAGATAACTTGGATGGTACCAAAGACAAATATCCAAGTGTCAATCAATTTAAATCAACAACCGAAAGGTCAGATATTCTAATTGATTGAACAACGCACAACCTGTGATATTTCAATTATATAACAAAATATAATGCGGAAAAGAAATAACACAGACACCAGAATTTTGTTAACGAGGAAACCGCAAATGCAGAAAAACCCCGGGACCTAGTCCAGATTGAACACACACTGTATTAAGCCTCTACAGACACTAGCCTACTCCAAATTAACTTCGGTCTGGACTGTAGTTGAACCCCAATCAATCTCACACTGATCCAAGGTACAGTTATGCTCCTACATCTATGATCCCAGCAGGATGCTACATACTTGATTCCCTTAGCTGATCTCACCCACAACTAAGAGTTGCTACGACCCAAATTCGAAGACTTTAATAAACAAATCTGTATCACACAAAAAAATCTACGGTAAAAGATAAATCCGTCTCCCACAAATATACCTATGAGTTTTGTTCCGTCTTTTGATAAATAAAGGTGAACAAGAACCAATCAATAAACCGGTCTTATATTCCCGAAGAACAGCCTAGTATTATTGATCACCTCACAATAATCTTAATCGACGCGGCGAAAAAAGATATTGTGGAATCACAAACGATGAGACGAAGTGTTTGTGATTACTTTTCTATCTTGCCTATCGGAGATATAAAATCTCAAGCCAATTATTTCAATTGTACTCGTACGATAGAAGATGCAAGATCAGATCACACAACTACAAGAAAAGTAGTATCGTCCTGGCTTCACAATCCCAATGAAGTCTTTAAGTCGTTAACCTGGTTTTAGAAGAAGAAACCAAAGGTTAAAGGAGAATCGACTCTAGCTATGCAACTAGTATCACAGGTAAGGTGTGGGGATTAGGTTTCCCAGTTGCTAGAGTTCTCCCTTATATAGTTTTCAAATCAGGGTTTGCAAAAAATGTTAACTTGGTAACAAAGCTTTCAATATTCACCGTTAGATGAAAACCTGATTAGATTCAAGCTAATATTTCTCAACCGTTGGATCGAAAACTTAGCTTGTTACACACAAACGAAATGTCCAATTTTGGGTTTACGAACCGTTCCCAAACATTAACATTTTTTGGTTCAACAATAGTTAACCAAATGGTTAGCCATATGATTACTTTCATATAAACCATATTCTTCTTCACAATAACTAGTTCAAATGACTCAAATGAACTAGTTAGAGAGTTGTTCAATTGCTTAGATCTTATGTAACTATATAAGACACAATCGAAGCAAAAACGGTTTGATTCACTCGAATCGGTTCATGAACTTTATAGCCACGGTTTGCAAAAGCATTCCTTAGTTTAAATAAACATGAGTTCAAGAACAACCGGTTTTAGATATAACCTGCTCAAGTTCGCAGACTGGATTCCCGGACTTAAGCTCATGGAAGGAGTTCACAAACTCCAGCAGAAATTCTCGGGTCGAGAACTTCCGCCAGTTCGCGGACTTGGATCACGCCACTTCCATTTCTCTTGATCAACAAAGTTCGCAAACTTTGGTTCAAGGAATAAGGACTTATACAGATATGCGTTTCCATAACAATGCTTATATCCTACCAATGGTCATGTAATCTAAACTCTCATTTCAATCATTGAAACATTCTTATAGGACAGATATAGCCGTTATTCACAGACCATTTTTCGTCAGAGCAATTTTCAAAGTGATTGAGACATAACATGACTTTCGTCACTAGGTAAAGATGAATTCGGCTAAAGCGAAAGCTTACCAACACATATTTCGAGAAATAGATAGGCGAGATAAACTCGGATCGAAATAGTAAATGTGCATAACGAAAGCCTATATATCAAAACTACTTTTGTCTCAAGAGTAGGAGATAGAATAGATAGACTTTTGAGTGACAGATAAGTTCAAGTCTCCACATACCTTTTAGTCGATGAAGATCTACCAGTTCCTTGAGTAGTCCTTCGTCTTGTATGATGATTGCCATAGAGGTCTTGAGCTCAACTACACTTTCTATCCTAGTCCGAGACCTTTATCTATGTAGGCTAGAAATCAAGACTTATAGTTTTGATCACTAACATTGACAAACATGCTTGAGATAGCAACGCATGCGAGTTCCACCGAGCAATGCTCTAACAATCTCCCCCTTTGTCAATTTTAATGACAAAACTATTAATACATATGGAATACAAAAAATAAATAAATTAACTTTTGTAGATCCTATTCCACATGCCTAATCTTCAACATTACTCGAAATCTTCATCACTTCCAAGTACTCCAATGATACCAAAGGTTGTAAGTTTAGCATCATCGTTGTTGAAAATACGTAGATATAACAATAAGAAAATAATAGTTCTCAATCATTGTTATACAGTGTCATAGTATCATTACACAACGTCAAAGTTCAATTGTATCACAACTTCAACAACAATACTATGGTGATATGTATGACTCCCCCTTAGTCAATACTCCATCTCACATGGAAACTACTCCCCCTTACATAATGATCCGAAAACCATATGTATTTTTTAGTGTGAATTACATATTAATTTTTCCCCTTTTTGTCAATAAATTGGCAAAGGTACAAGAACGGGATCCTAATGAAATTTCCGAAAGAGACATTTCTTGACCAAAAGAAAGCAAAAATATCAACTTGTTCTTTAGATGAAATCATAGAGCCGAAGCTAAATGCATTCATCAAGGAGTTTATAAAGATACAAGATAACCCCTATAATATTCCACAGCCGCACTCCCCACAAAAGAACTCTCCCCCATTAAATGTCATTCCCGAAAGAACAACAAGAGCGACCTTAATTTTGAAAGAAAAGAAGGATTTCTTTGGACATAACAAATCACATACAAGTGTGAATTTGAATCCAAAAAGTTCAATTAAATTAACCACAAGAGAACCCATGATTAATTTAATCGACAAATGCTCAAACATAAGTGAACTTATGGAGACTTAAAAAATACAATTAGATTAATCACAAGAGAACTCATAATTAATCTAATTGAAATACACAACCAAATTAACCACAAAAGTAATCAATTTAATTGGTCATGCTCGACATAAGAAAACTTACGGAGCAACAACTAAATAACCAAACAAGATGATTAACTTAGTTGAAAATGCTCGACATAAAGTACCTTACGGAACAACAACATAGCTAATCAAAAATAATCAACTTGGTTGTTTAATGCTCAACATAAGACACTTTACAGAGCCTCACAGTAATACATAAAATATGGATCAGGGAAGATCAATTACTGCGGAATACACAAGGTTTCATTCTATTTTCCATCACCATTTGCACAATGACATACAATAGACATAATCCTTGCAAACAAAAGATTTTAACCTATCTTCCATCAATAATTGACAATATAGGCTTAACTTTTGTATTTGTCAAAAGTTCATTCATTCTTTTATCAATACATGCATATCGACATACGAAAGACTTTACTTTTGACAAGATATAGGGCGGTCAAGTTCACGGACGTAAACACACAAATCCCATAATAATATTGCAATATGTAAAACCATAAATATTAATACTGCAAAAATCATCTTCCAAACAAGTTTAGAATTTAAACCAATAAATCTAAAAACATGAAGATGAAAACGTTGGACATAGCTATGTGTAATCACAATAATGGCTATTTCAAACTCTAGTTATTCTTCTAATAAAAACAAGAAAAATAGAAGATTTTCTAGAAATCAACAAGCTAAGGAACAAAAGCAGACTCCAGTACCATGTCCGAACACGAACTAAGGTCAAATAGACAGTTCAGGATCCTCACGAGTCTTGGCGTCTTTGGGCTTGTGATTAGCAGCATCCGTTGCATCTTCAGAGAAGAGATTCTCTTTATGAAGATCATTGATGTGAGATTTTATGAGACCAAGGTCAGTTGAAACCTTTTTCAACTCAGTTTTCAACACAAGATTTTCAGAGTATCAACGAGCTGCAGTTTTGCTTCCTCAAAATACTTAAGAAAGTCATGGACCACTTCAGCAGAAATCCTATCATCCTTCTCAACATTCTCATGAGTATATGCATAGTAACACGAGGCATTAGGATGATCTTCATCTACAAGGGTTCTTTTCTTCCTCCCTTTGGATTCAAAATCAATATATTTATCAAGAAAGCCTTTAGCAAGACCACACGTTTGTAAAGAGGACGACATTCTTGATAAACCAAAATAACCTAGAGTATGCAAACATGACTCATAGGTTTGGTATTTATATGGTTTCTTAGGGAAGAAGACCTTTAGGGTTTGCAAACCGTTGACTCGTGATGGTAACCCGTGTACACACACGAATACAACATGGCCCACAAAGACTAAAACAACAAAAGAACTTTTGCTACATGAGAAATGGCTCAACAAATTCCTTACCATAGGAGAGTTTAGAGCACACTTGTAGCAGCTCACAAAGATGCAAAAGAAATGCAAAGAGAGAAACGATAAAACAAAAATACATCCTAGGCAATATAATCTGCAGGCACTAGTTTAGCTATAAAAGATAAGAGGATAGCTCAACTAGGCAGAACACCAAATTTCCATAGTATACCTAACTTTTACACATATTGCTCAACAGGATTTTTATGAGCAAGTTCTTAAACCTTGTGATTAATTAGCACAAGTATGAGCTCTCAGCTCATTAAAAAAACTGTGTTTATGATCGAGTCTCTTTTTCCTTCTGAATCTAAAGAGAGATTCCCTTTTATGTGAGAAATTATCATAAACTTACTATCATCAAAATACGAGACATAGTTAGAGTTCTTACCAGAAGAATTTTGACTTGCGGAGGATGACAACCTGTCGAAAATTTATTTATATCCTTCGATTATCTCCATCAGGTTATCATAAATTTTTCTTCTTTCTCGTGGAATTTCGTTCACATTAAGGGAAATGTTATTTCCAGAGGAAACGACTTGATCCTTCCTTGGACGATTCTTGTTAAGACTACTATTCTGCTTTAGAGCATTTGAGGAACTCATTGAACTGACCTTCCTGGTAACATACACATGGTAAGTACGAAAACCAACTGGTTTAGATATACGAATGTCAGTTACACCTTTGAGAATTAAGTCTAAGGTGTGTTGAAGTTGAACCAAGGAGGTTTTATTCAACCTAGAATTTCTCTTTTGTTTAGCAGAGCCTTTTGCATTGCAAAAGAGGCATACTTTCTGATCACAAAAGTGATTAGACAAAGCAGTCTTAACAACCTCATTAGGAGATTTATTCCTTCCATGTGATGTGGAACATCCTTGATCAATAGGTAATTCAGACACATTCTTTGCAACATGAAGGGATTCCAATTTTATTTCTGGAGTTGGAACCTTTTTAGGCTTAGCAGAAGTACTTGGTGTATTAGACTGCTTAGAGCATCCTTGAATAGAGAGTTTACTCAACCGATGTTCAATTTCCAAAGTATCCTTTTTGAGGCTAGCCTCAAGATTCATACGTGAAGAATGATCTTCAGTATTTTCTATGAAATTGCAGTCTCTAATTACACCAAGTAGACATCGACATGATGTTTTAACCGATTAAATCTATCAGCTTGGATTCTAGAAAGATTTAGAATCAAGATACTCTCTTCAGTTGTTTCCCATTCATTTAGAGAAATAGACTCTTTTGAAGGGTAATCGGAAATACTCATGTCGGAGCCTGTTTGTCTTGTTGGAACACATGGTTCGTTTTATATTCGAGATGGAGGAGTCTTTATTTTTAATAGAATTAGACAAGACAAAGCCTTTATTTCTGGTGACGCGTTTATCGGAGATACTGTCGTCCATCCTCAGATCGCTACAAACACAGACTTGTAAGGTCTTGAACGTGTTTGCCTGCTCTGATACCAATTAAAAAAGCGGGGGTCTAACAACCACACCCAACAATTCGATTAGCAATCTGTATAGACAAACTCCAATATACTTTCTAGAGAATCAAAAAACAGTCAGACTCAATCTAGATAAAAGTATATCAAAGAGTTTATATCTCAATCTCTCGATTTGATCTTTACTCAAGCAAACAGAAATCTGCGAGTCTTTATCAAAGAGAGATAACTTGGATGGTATCAAAGACCAATATCCAAGTGTCAATCAATTTAAATCAACAACCAAAAGGTCGGATATTCTAATTGATTGAACAACACACAACCTGTGATATTTCAATTATATAACAAAATATAATGCGGAAAAATAACACAAACACCAGAATTCTGTTAACGAGGAAACCCCAAATGCAGAAAACCCTGGGACCTAATCCAGATTGAACACACACTGTATTAAGCCGCTACAGACACTAGCCTACTCCAAATTAACTTCGGTCTGGACTGTAGTTGAACCCCAATCAATATCACACTGATCCAAGGTACAGTTATGCTCCTACATCTCTGATCCCAGCAGGATGCTACGTACTTGATTCCCTTAGATGATCTCACCCATAACTAAGAGTTGCTACGACCCAAAGTCGAAGACTTTAATAAACAAATCTGTATCACACAAAAAAATCTACGGTAAAAGATAAATACGTCTCCCACAAATATACCTATGAGTTTTGTTCCGTCTTTTGATAAATCAAGGTGAACATGAACCAATCAATAAACCGGTCTTATATTCCCGAAGAACAGCCTAGTATTATTGATCACCTCACAATAATCTTAATCGACGCAGCGAAAAAAGATATTGTGGAATCACAAACGATGAGACGAAGTGTTTGTGATTACTTTTCTATCTTGCCTATCGGAGATATAAAATCTCAAGCCAATTATTTCAATTGTACTCGTATGATAGAAGATGCAAGATCAAATCACACAACTACAAGAAAAGTAGTACCGGTCTGGCTTCACAATCCCAATGAAGTCTTTAAGTCGTTAACCTGGTTTTAGAAGAAGAAACGAAAGGTTAAAGGAGAATCGACTCTAGCTATGCAACTAGTATCACACGTAAGGTGTGGGGATTAGGTTTCCCAGTTGCTAGAGTTCTCCCTTATATGGTTTTCAAATCAGGGTTTGCAATCAATGTTAGCTTGGTAACAAAGCATTCAATATTCACCATTAGATGAAAACCTGATTAGATTCAAGCTAATATTTCTCAACCGTTGGATCGAAAACTCAGCTTGTTACACACAAATGAAATGTCCAATTTTGGGTTTACGAACCGTTCCCAAACATTAACATTTGGTGGTTCAGCAATAGTTAACCAAATGGTTATCCATATGCTTACTTTCATATCAACCATATTCTTCTTCACCATAACTAGTTCAAATGACTCAAATGAACTAGTTAGAGAGTTGTTCAATTGCTTAGATCTTATGTAACTACACAAGACACAATCAAAGCAAAAACGGTTTGATTCACTCGAATCGGTTCATGAACTTTATAGCCACGGTTTGCAAAAGCATTCCTCATCTTAAATAAACATGAGTTCAAGAACAACCGGTTTTAGATATAACCTGCTCAAGTTCGCGGACTGGGTTCGCGGACTTAAGCTCATGGAAGGATTTCACAAACTCCAACAGAAATTCTCGGGTCGAGAACTTCTGCCAGTTCGCGGAATGAGTTCGCGGACTTGGCTCACGCCACTTCCATTTCTCTTGATCAACAAAGTTCGCAAACTTTGGTTCAAGGAATAAGGACTTATACATATATGTGTTTCCACAATAATGCTTATATCCTACCAATGGTTATGTAATCTAAACTCTCATTTCAATCATTGAAACATTCTCAGAGGACGGATATAGCCGTTATTCACAGACCATTTTTCGTCAGAGCAATTTTAAAAGCGATTGAAACATAACATGACTTTCGTCACTAGGTAAAGATGAATTCGGCTAAAGCAAAAGCTTACCAACACATATTTCAAGAAATAGATAGGCGAGATAAACTCGGCTCGAAATAGCAAATGTGCATAATGAAAGTCTATATATCAAAACGACTTTTGTCTCAAGAGTAGGAGACACAATAGATAGACTTTTGAGTGACAGATAAGTTCAAGTCTCCACATACCTTTTAGTCGATGAAGATCCACCAGTTCCTTGAGTAGTCCTTCGTCTTGTATGATGATTGTCATGGAGTTCTTGAGCTCGACTACACTTTCTATCCTAGTCCGAGACCTTTAGCTATGTAGGCTACAAATCAAGACTTATAGTTTTGATCACTAACATTGACAAACATGCTTGAGATAGCAACGCATGCGAGTTCGACCGAGCAATGCTCTATCAGAAAGACCGCAAAACGTTTATTCCAACCATCCATTTTCATCTCCCACAAACTAAACCCTAAAATGATATTGAAAAGGTGGAGTTCAAGATGAAACCTTGGGCATCACCTAGACCGGATGAGTTCCCATCTGATTTTTACCAGAAAAGTGGGACATTGTTGGCGAAAGTACCATTAATATGGTGTAAACTTTCTTTCATTCTGGTTACCTGGTCAAACAGATCAATCATAATTTTATCTCACTTATCTTTAAAGTGGCTTATCCTAAGAATGCGTCTAACTTTAGACCAATTAGTCTCTGTAATACATCTTACACGATTATATCTAAACTCATATCCAATAAATTGAAACTATCCTCAATAGGATTATTTCTCCATTTCAGGCAGTTTTTCTGCAACGTCGATAAATGTTGGATATATTGTGATTGCGCCTGAGCTAGTAGACACGATTAAAAAACATAGGTCCAAAAAGGCTCTTACGGCTATTAAACTCGACATGTCAAAGGCTTTTGACAGGGTCAAATGGAGCTTTGTCATTCACTCCCTTAAAATGCTTGGTTTTGCTGATGTGCTTTGCAGGTTAGTGGAGCAGTGTCTTATGAATGTATCGACTTCAATATTGTTGAATGGTGCACCTGGTAGTTGCTCTACTCCTGAAAGGGGTCTTAGGCAGACCCCTTATCTACCTATCATTTTATATTATGTATGGAACTTTTTGCAATGTCTTTTGTTTGCTGAGAAAAGAAATCTAGCACATGGTATTAAGGCTTCTAAGAGTGCTCCTCTTCTTAGTCATCTGTTTTTCACAGACTGCGTTTGATATTCTTAAATGCTAAAACTAGTGAAGCTAGACACCTTCAAGATATTATTGCTTAGTAAGTTATCGGCCAATCCAAAATTTGATAAATCGGGCATTGCTTTTAGCAAAAAAATCGACAATAGACAGAAGAATGATATGGTGAATATCCTAGGTATTAAAAGCATGGGTTTACAGGACAAATACGTAAGTGTACTACTTCTTCTCCAAAGAAATAAAATGGAGTCTTTTGAACCATTGTTAGGCAAATTTAAAGACAAACTAGGAATTTGGAATTGTAAGTATATCAATACAGCTAGAAAAACAATATTGACGCAATTTGTCCTAGGGTCTATTGCATCTTATCACATAGCAGTCTTCCCCATACCTACTGCTTTAACCAACAAAATGGACTCGGGACAGATAATTTTTTGTGGAACTATAATCAGAAATCTAGAGGGGTTTATTTTTAAAAAAAATGGAAGACCATTGTTTTACTTAAGGACTAGATAGTTTAAACATTAAACAGTCTAATATTTTTAATCAAGCTTTACTGTCCAGGTTGGTGTGACAAATGTTGGACCAACCAAAAGATTTACGTGCTACTATTGTAGGTCATATGTATTTTGAAGGTTTAGATCTCTTAACTTGTGTTTTTCCTAATCATGGTTCTTGGATATGGAAGGGTATTAGGAAAGGAATAGACATCATCAAGAAACATTGGGAAATAGGGGATGGCACTAGGGTTTCTATTTGGAATCATAACTGGATATCTAATATGAATACTTCACCTGATTTTAGAATGTATTATAACAATATGAAAACTGTAGATCAACCAATAGACAAGGAGAAGAAAACGTAGAACTTAGAAATTATTGAAGCTCTATTTGATCCTGTCATTATTAGGACTGCATATAAGAATACCTGTAAATGGACATGATAGGATTAGATGGAAACCTAGTTACAATGGAACTTTCACTGTTAAATCATCATACATAATAATTTGAAATGAAATGTCGGTTATTGCAGATATACCAAATAGTGACTTCCCTTGGAGTAGATTTTGAAAAATCAGGCTTTCTCCTAAAATGATGATTTTTATGTGGAAATGTATGCATGGATGTTTACTGGTCCTTGAATATTTGGCCATATTCAGTAATGACGTGGATAATAATTGTCATTATTGTGCTAACCATGTTGAATCTTTGCAGCATTTGTTTTTCGAATGTGAGTACGCTAAAAGTGTTTGCTCTCTTCTAGATTCAAACATTGTGGCTACAATACAAACTATTGGATTTAAGGATTGGATGAAAAATTGGCTTAATAATCCAATCAGAACTGTTGTGCAACAGGAAAAGTTCATTCTCTTAATAGGCATTAGTTCGTGGCATCTACGGAAGTTTAGATGTTAATCAATTATTGAGGGAATTAAAGTTCATGCCCATATACTTGCTAACATGATTAAAAAGTATATGTCTGAATGAGAGCAGTATTTTGCAAGCAATGACAGGCTAGGACAAGGAACACGGGTTGTGGATATAACTATTAACTGGAGTAGACTATTTTTTCCTTTTGAAAAGATAAATTTGAAGCTAGTTTCCATAATAGTACTGAAACTACTGGGATTGAACTAATTGTTCGTACTGATGTAAGTATTTTCAAAAGAATAAATGGACTTCAAGTAACTGCTGCAGATGAAGAACAAGCGGAACCATTAGGTGCGGTGGAGGAAGTTTTATGGTCCAAGGCGAGGAATATAAATCACCTGCACTTGGAAGGAGATAATTTGAATGTAGTTTCAGCAATAAATGGAAAACCAACATCATCTAAATGGACAACTAATCCGGTGATCCTTGACTGCTTAAATCTTTTATCAAGTTTTCATAGTTGGAAGTGTAGTTTTATGCCAAGAGAGGCGAATAATCTGGCAGACTTACTAGCTAAAGAAGCTTATGGTTGTGCAGGAGAGAATCTACAGCTTAAATTAGGATAGCTCAAGCCACCCCAAAAGTCCTAACAAGCATCACTGCCTAATTTGGTTAGAATGATAATAGTGAAAACTACAGTCACACCCATTTTCTAGTTTTTCTCCACACTAAAACCCACAGGCACGCGCGCACCCATTTTTTGGGAAAATTTTTCGCACAAACCCATATTTATCAAAATTAGTTTTTCGGTTCTTGTTCTTCCTTCCTTCGTCTTATCTTTTTTTTTTTTTTGATTTCCTTTTTCGGAGAGAACAAGGAGAACAGACGAGGATTATACTGTTGTCATTTATTGAGATGATTTTTTGAGAATATTCAAAGTGATTTGGAGTTCTTGTGGTACTATGGAGGTTAGGTTAATTTGCTTTAGATTTAAGAGAAATTAAGAGGGTTTTTAGAAGTTCAATCGAACACAAAGGTTGGGTTGCTGCCGGACTTGAAAAATCAGCAACAAAACAACGAGGAAAGAGTACTTTTGATGCTACAAAGAACATTGTGTTGTTTCCGACGATTTACTATGTTGAATGAATGATTGTGAATGATCTTGACTTTATTTATAAACAACGTAACAACAAAGGGCTCTCTATTTACCGTAAAAAACAAAGCTCCCATGACCTATTCGACAAAATGATAAAGGAGGAGAAAAATCTCTCTCCTGATATACATTGATAAATGGTTTCTGTAAGACTGGGAATTTTGATGAAGTCAACAAACTTATGGACGAGATAGAAATTTTAGGTCTGGAGCCTAATGTTATAACCCATACTACATTGATCGACCGAGTTTGAAAAATGCATGGAATCGATGAAGCCAGTTCTTTGTTTGGAAAAATGCTCGCTCATGGTATCTTACATGATGTTGTTACTTACAGTTCTCTTATTAATGGCTTGTGCAAGTGTAAGAATCTTACGGAAGTAAAAATACTGTTTGGAGAGATGGAAGAGAGTAGCATTGTGCTGAATCACGTTTCATACTCTAGTATGCTCATTTCGTTATTTGATAATGATTAGTTAAACAAAGTACGTAGAAATGGATCGATATGGTCGATCATCCAAAAAAGTGTGTTAATGCTAATGATTATACATCTCATGAGGGAGTTCATCGTTCAAGTTAAAGTAATTAACTGCATTCCAGTTATTCCATTTGTTTTGCATTACCGATGGGATCAATATCCATTTTGATTGTGTTGCAAAACCAATCTAAATACTTATTTTTGATATTGAGAACTGAAATCAAGCCAGGACATGTACAAAACTAGTTAAGAGAAGATGTGATTGCTGACAAGTTGGAGCTGGTGCTTGTATGGGTTCAATTGAGATGGGTTTGTGGTTGTTTGCAGCAACAAGAAGTTGCAGTCGAGATGGAGAAGAAAACAGAAGAGATGGTGATGTTGTATGAAAGTTCTGCAGTTTTTTTTTTTTTTTGCATAACTTGTTATGCAGTCCAGAAAACCTGCATAACCTGTTATGCAGATTTAATTGCAGATGATGGTGTAAATACATGAAAGAAGATGATGGTGTAAATACATGATTTTGACCAAGAGCCCCCGAATAACTGAAAGATAATGGTTTGCGTGGGAGTTAATGAAACATGAAAGAAGATGATGATGTGGTTATGACTGCATAACATGTCATTCAATCGAGAAACTGTCTGCATAACATGTTATGCATTCGTGAAAATGGATGCATAACCTGTTATGCATCTACAGAATTTGTTGCATAACTTGTTATGCAGTCCAGAAAACCTGCATAACCTGTTATGCGTCCGAAAATATGGCTACATAATGCATTATGCATCGAGAAAATAGATGCATAACCTGGTATGTATCCGTAAATATGGATGCATACTGCATTATGCATCAATTTTTTATATGTACGGCTAAAATCAACCAAAACAATGGTTACATAACTTGTTATAGATTCATAACTTTGTTATGCAGATACATAACTTGTTATGCAGTCGAAAAAATGGTTGCATAATTCGTTATGCGTCTGCAGAATATGTTATGCATCGTTTTTTATGGCTGCATAATGGTTAAGTATCAAGTTTTCAAAAAAATTCCCTAAAATGAGGATCACCTCCGATTTTTTCGTTAAAAACAAAAATTTGATATTCTTGTTTGTACTCGTTGCGTAGCTCTTTTAAAAAGATTTCCAACGATATAAAATTTGTAAAATTCTAAGGCGCGGATTTTTAGATATGTTATGTCCAAGTTGCGCTGCCAATTATACCCCTGAAAAAGATAGTATGCATAACGAGTTATGCCTGAAAAGATAGTATGCATAACCAATTATGTATTGATTCATATAATAATTTCATATAATTATGGGTGTCACGGTATAAAAAATTAATTGTGGGCCTGAGAACGAGAATATTATTTTTTTTGGGTCTCCCCCTAATTTCCCCATGATAATATAGGCCTGAAAAATAGGCTCAAGCCAGGCCTAAAATATGGGCTAAATCCCAGCTAGCTTCTCAAGCCAGCCCTTAACCAAATTTCTAGCTCCGTCACTATGGTTGTGATCTTAATTTGCTTAGGCTAGATAATTTTCCTTTATGGTTATCAATCTCAATTGGGGAAGACAATGTAGTCCAAAGAAAAGCTTCTTTCCTATTAAAAAAAAAAAACAAACTAAACCCTAGAATAGGGATTCACATCGATGCTTCGAAAGATAATTTCTTCTATTTTATTTTTTGACTTATTCTTTATGGATACGTTCTTTTTTCTTTTCTTTTTTTGTACTAAAAATAAATGCATTAGCTGTGAATACGGAATATAGAGCGAGTTATTTGATCAGGCAGAGCTTGAGATCTCAGCCCATCAATGTTCAAAATATTAGAAATAAAACTAGGACGATAACAATTAGCATGTGTAACAGTGAACATTTCTATTGGTTTTTTTCTTCCAATGCAAAAGCCACCATGATTTGCTCCTTTACTAAAAGATAACAAAAAGATATTCTTGGTTGATCTTTGTAAGGCCTTAACATATTACTTAATAAGTTCTAGTCTAGATAGGGCTTTCTAATCCTGGCGTTTTTAGGGGCCACTCAAAAGGATTTAGGGGCCAACAATAAAACAAAAAAGGTCACCCAAAGGGAAAATGTAGCCAGCCCTTATCTCGCGTAATTCGTAATGGCGAAATTACCCTTATATATTCGGAGGATATGATAACATTGTTACCCTCCGAATGCAATCGGAGGCCAAAATATTTGCCAGACGTCCGATTATACGAGGTGCAGTATTTCTTGGTTCGTGTTTTGGATTCAGCGTTAATCGGGAGTTAAATATATTACAAAACCTACCGATTATAAGTTGCCGCAAATTCAAATTTTGAAAGCTACCATAATCGGTAGATATGCTAAATCCAATACCTACCGATTATTGGTTTCTCCACATTCAACTTTCGTCAAATTAGCCGTTGGAGTTTTTGGGAAAAACAAAAAGAGTCATTGAACTTTATGTAATGGATACTTTTATGGTCAATTAGGAGTATGGATTTAGGTGCTTTTGACGAAATTGTAAGGTTAAGGCCGTTTGAACTTTATGTAATGGATGTAATCGGAGTATTATTAATATAAAAACTAGCCGATTATACGAAATCGGTAGATTATTTTGTTAAACAACCTACCGATTGTAATATTCGGTTATTTTATGAGTCAACTTTCTTTCCGATTATGGTGTTGTTTGGTTCCAGGAAACAGTTTTTTTTGAACTTGTAATATTCGGAGGATAATGTTTTTGTAAAGTTCCGAATGTACGATGGCCCAAAAATCATAATTTGGAAAAACTTATACTTTTCAAATTGTGTCTTTGAAATAATCGGACGTTAAATTAGTTACCAAAACTTCCGAATATGGGATGTCTAACCTTCAATATGGGCCCTTGGAACCACATGGAGCCATGGCGTGGTTTGTTTTGAACTTGTGATATTCGGAGGATAGGTTTTTTATAAAGTTCCGAATGTACGATGGCCCAAAAATCAGAATTTGGAAAAACTTATACTTTTCAAATTTTGTCTTTGAAATAATCGGACGTTAAATTAGTTACCAAAACTTCCGAATATGGGATGTCTAACCTTCAATATTGGCCCTTGGAACCACCTGGAGCCATGGCGTGGTTTGTTTTGAACTTGTGATATTCGGAGGATAGGTTTTTTATAAAGTTCCGAATGTACGATGGCCCAAAAATCAGAATTTGGAAAAACTTATACTTTTCAAATTTTGTCTTTGAAATAATCGGACGTTAAATTAGTTACCAAAACTTCCGAATATGGGATGTCTAACCTTCAATATGGGCCCTTGGAACCACCTGGAGCCATGGCGTGGTTTGTTTTGAACTTGTGATATTCGGAGGATAGGTTTTTTATAAAGTTCCGAATGTACGATGGCCCAAAAATCAGAATTTGGAAAAACTTATACTTTTCAAATTTTGTCTTTGAAATAATCGGACGTTAAATTAGTTACCAAAACTTCCGAATATGGGATGTCTAACCTTCAATATTGGCCCTTGGAACCACCTGGAGCCATGGCGTGGTTTGTTTTGAACTTGTGATATTCGGAGGATAGGTTTTTTATAAAGTTCCGAATGTACGATGGCCCAAAAATCAGAATTTGGAAAAACTTATACTTTTCAAATTTTGTCTTCGAAATAATCGGACGTTAAATTAGTTACCAAAACTTCCGAATATGGGATGTCTAACCTTCAATATTGGCCCTTGGAACCACCTGGAGCCATGGCGTGGTTTGTTTTGAACTTGTGATATTCGGAGGATAGGTTTTTTATAAAGTTCCGAATGTACGATGGCCCAAAAATCAGAATTTGGAAAAACTTATACTTTTCAAATTTTGTCTTTGAAATAATCGGAAGTTAAATTAGTTACCAAAACTTCCGAATTTGGGCTGTCTAACCTTCAATATGGGCCCTTGGAACCACCTGGAGCTATGGCGTGGTTTGTTTTGAACTTGTGATATTCGGAGGATAGGTTTTTTATAAAGTTCCGAATGTACGATGGCCCAAAAATCAGAATTTGGAAAAACTTATACTTTTCAAATTTTGTCTTTGAAATAATCGGACGTTAAATTAGTTACCAAAACTTCCGAATATGGGATGCTTAACCTTAAGTATTGGCCCTTGGAACCACCTGGAGCCATGGCGTGGTTTGTTTTGAACTTGTGATATTCGAAGGATAGGTTTTTTTATAAAGTTCCGAATGTATGATGGTCCAAAAATTAGAATTTGGAAAAACTTATACTTTTCAAATTTTGTCTTTAAAATAATCGGAAGTTAAATTAGTTACCAAAACTTCCGAATATACCACACAAATCATTGTCATTTGAACTTGTCTAACTTAGTTACCCAAACAAATTTCCGAATGTACAACAAAAATCATTGTCATTTATCTGCTCTTCTTTACTTTACGACCGTGACTACCTCCCAGTCCTGCACGACCACGGGTTTGAGCACCTTCAGTTGGAGCAGCTTCAGCGCTCGATGAAGCTCGAGTTCTTTTACCCGTCTTTGATACTGCCACCTTGGGATGATGCCTCTTCGTGACTTTCTCCCCAAACTGGGAAGCATAATCTTCGTTATCCATATTATCAACTAGATCTCTAGCCTCTTTGATCTTCTCAGCTGGCATGGGATCTCCGCTCTTCAAGCATGCAGTTAACATTTTGGAAACACGCTTGAACCTATTCACCTGTTTTTTATACGTAATGACATAACATCAAACGGTAATTACCTAAGATTTATAGGAATAATATAAAATGAACAAAAATATAAGAACACGCACCAGTCTATCATAACCAGCTGGTTTGTCTTTGATGATACAATTATAACTTGAACCCGCCGCAGTAGTGTTGGATTTGATTTCACGGATAACCAAAGGATGTGACACCTTGTTATACCAACTCATATAGTCTGGAGAATTTTCATCACCTCGGATGGTTCGTCTACCAGTGTCGATAATGAAGTCATTCCTCTTATCCCAGTTATCAAGAACAGTAGGTGGGCCTGTGTGAACAATCGTGAGATTGTCACCACTAGAAGAACACAACTCCAACTCCAATTTGTAGTAATCCCCCATTTTCTCCAGAGGTTGATGTTGTATATACCCGTGTTGTCGCATCACCCTAGAGGGGTTATACATCACATATCCTGTGGGGTGCCACAATGGTCCAAAATAAAGGTACAAGTCCGACCGAACATTTATATGCCCACTGACTCGATCTTCCTTGTATGGATCAAAGCATACGTCTGAGGCCTTCAATTGGTCCAAAATCTCCCTCATGCGAATCAACTGCTTCTCCTTTGTCCTAGAATGATTGTCTTCAAATATATACTTTGTTCCTCTAGGAGTACCTTTGCACCACCCCGGGTTCTCTCCGGCCAACTTCAGGATAGGGAAGTGGTCATAGATCCATGCCTATATACATAAGAAACCAAGTTTTAGTAAATAGATTGTGTATATTCGGTAGTAATTTCCAAACATAATTTCCGATTATATATAATCGGAAACAAAACTGAGTAGCTATCCACCGAATACACAACATTCGAAAATATATATGGATCATTTCCTACCGAATATGCGTCATTTGGAGTTCAGTAACCTATAGCTTTTCTGGCCTGTATATTCGGTTCTAATATCAAAAGAATATTTCCGATTGTATATAATCGGGAAAACAATTAAGTACCTAGCCACCGAATAACCAACATTCGGAAAATAAGATGGATCAATTCCTACCGAATATGCGTCATTTGGAGTTCAGTAACCTATAGCTTTTCTGGCCTGTATATTCGGTTCTAATATCAAAAGAATATTTACGATTGTATATAATCAAAAAACAAAGTAAGTACTTAACCACCGAATAACCAACATTCGGGAAAAGAGATGGATAATTTCCTACCGAATATGCGTCATTTGGAGTTATGGATATGAATCATATGTATTGTCTACTGAATAACTATAGAGTGAGTTATAGAGTTAAATAAAAAACCTGCAATAGAGCCACATTCCCGGCAACTTGGCAGGTTCCTAGCCTCGAAGCCTTTCTCAACTCTTCCATCAAGAATGCTAGGCATGTCGTGCCCCAAGAATAGTCACCGACCTCATGGAGAGGATCCAAAAGTTGTATAAGGTTGGCGTCGATCCGGTTTCCAGAAGTATTGAGGAATATGACACATCCCAATACACAAAGGAGATATGCGGTGGCAGCGTGGTTCACTTGCTCATCAGTTAACGTTCCATTCTTTTCCTTCTCCAAGGTGCCTCGAAACATATTCATCAAAGCTGTAATGTTGATCTGTCTTGTTCTGTAACTTGCATGCCTCCTAAACTCTGCTGTTGTTGTCTCTTCATCCCAACCTAAGCACTTGTTAGTTAGAGAATAAAGTTGTGCCCAACTTAACTGCTTTGTGTAGTTAAACTTCACAGCTGTGCCTTGGTCGGGAAGGTTAAGAATCTGCACAACATCATCCGGGGTGATCGTCATCTCCCCAAACGGCATATGGAAAGTATCGGTCTCAGGATACATTCTCTCCACGAACGCCGATATGGCCACACGATCATGTTCCAACAATGAATTCTCGGCGGCATTAGCTAACCCCGAGTTGGCAACAATTGTCTTGAACCTTTCACATTCACCGGATAAAGGCCACGCAAGCATTTTTGTTGGTGCGGCGGTAGGTTTGAGTAGACGAACCGCATCTTGATGATCCTATTAATACAAGTATTACGATATAACACATAGACAATACATTAATAAAAAATAGTAATTTTATTACCTCGGTTTCATATATTTCTCTGGCCCATGAGTCTTTGTATCCAAATAGCAATTTTCCTCCATCCGCTGGTAGTCCAAGGATTGTGCCTGCTGGAATACCCTTCTTCTTCAAGTGATGAGGGACAAGATGTGATGCTTTCTTAGCAATATCCTTCCTTACAACATCTTTTCCTTTTTTGGCTTTTTGGGTACCACTTGGTTGTCCTTCTTCTTCTACTCTTGCCACTGGATCAACTGGTTCAACACTTGGTCCTGCACTTTGTTGAGCGGCTTGTTCAACACTTGGTCGCACCCCTTGTTCACTGCCTTGTTGTTCAACAGTTGGTTGCACTCCTTATTGACTGCTTTGTTCTTGTTCGCTTTGTTGAGCACCTGAATTATCTTTGGCACTCCTTTCCCTCCTAGCACTAGCTGTCACTTTCTTCCTCCCTTCTCGACTTTGTCTAAACAACAAAGAAAGGAACAATATTTACAAACTATACAATCGAAAGACAAAGTATGGAAATATAACCCGAATGTACACATTCGGACGTAAGAAGACACATATTGTTCCCGAATACAAAACAATCGGAAGCTAACTAAACATATTTGCAACCGAATATACATCAATTGGAGTTCAGAAGCTGTAAATTTTTCATCCTACACAATCGGAAGAAAAAGTGCACCTCTATAACCCGAATGTACAAATTCGGAAGTAAGAAGACACATATTTCTTCCGAATGAAAAACAATCGGAATATAACTAAACACGTTTACAACCGAATATTCATCAACTGGAGTTCAGAAACTCTAAAATTTTATCCTACACAATCGGAGGTATAAAACATTATATTGTCTTCCGAATAAATACTGGCCCCAAAATGGGATTTTTCCTATATCATAAATTTTGAGATTTTTTCAATGTATACATTCGGTAGTGAGTGTTCTTCCGAATACTTTGTGTCTACTTAAATATATTCGGTAGCCAAAAAATTCATCAAACTACCGATTATTAGCAGTTTGTATCCAGGAAGATATGGCCACCAATATTCGGCAGATAATCATCAAATCTTTCTCCCGAATACTGTCGATGTTCTTGAAAAATGAAGAACACGACTACATTCGGAAGTAAATGAGCATGCATATCGTCCGAATCTGGATAAATAACCGAAAACCCTAGAAATTTTTTTCTCGATTCGACGAATTAAAGCGAAATAAACCCCAAAAATGATAGATTCTTACCTAATTGGGGCCATTTGAAGTTGACGAAGTGTTTGAGTCTCGGAATCGCCACCACCGACTACATTGCCGGGTACTTGTTCTTCGCGTTCTTCGCGTTCTTCTTCATTTGCAGCAAGAATTTCTTTATTTCTTGCTAAAATTCCAATGTTTGGATCGATACCCCGAGCAACATTTTTGGTTCTAGGTCTGTGGGTTTCATTTCTCTTATCCATTGTTTTATAATCGAATCGACGATGTTTTGATTTTACGATTCGCGGCGATGTTTCGGTTGAACGAGGAAATTTTTTTTTTCTTCCACAATCGGAAGATAATATGAAACTGGAAGAAGAAGAGTTTAAATGAGTAGAATTGTTTTTGATTTGGTTTTTAACAGTTTTACCAGAAGGGCATTTATGTAACTTCAATATCATATAGGGTATCCCTTAACTAGAGTCTTTGGCTGGGTATAAATTGATGGCCCCTAAATCTTTTGGGATGGCCCCTAAAAACGCCAGGTTTCTAATGGGTTGATGTTTGTTCTTGTCGCAAACATCAATTCGAGAGTTATTGTGATGAAGTCTCTTTGTATGCTCCAGAGCTTCTAGGACTGTATATGCCTCCATTTTATCCTGACTTTAGCTCTTCTTGGTCAACATCATGACTTTCATGCACCAATCTCTAGAGCGACTTAGGGTGCTTAAATTAGGTTTTCTTCGTAAGTAGTTGCAATATTGATTTTCATCACTTAGCAGGTGCATGGAACCAAAAATTGTAGTGGTATTTAGTTGATCTGATTTGGAAGTATGCTCCTTGTGGAGGCCTGATTCTACTTTATATTAAGCTTTCATTCGTTCTTTTCAATGGTATAATCTTATGTTGGAGGTGTCTTAGTATCAAGCAGGTGAGCTCTTACTTCTGGGTATAAGCTCCTCAGGTATGCCACATGTAGAAATTAACACTTAGTCCCAAATTTACTGGGCTTTGGACGTTTTAATCATGTCCTCCCAGGCTTGATACATGTTAGTCCAAAATTCTCCCGTATTGACAGTTTCATCCAAAATTTTGACGAGTTAATCCAAACTTCTCCCGATCCGGAGAATCATATTACCGTAAATATCCCGTTTATATTTTCGCATGTAAATTAAAGCAGAGAGAGTTTTTAGATCTGAAAATTTTGTCAAGAAACAAAGGCGATTTGGGTTTTCGTTCTCCGCGATTTCTGATTCCAGGTAAGGTTATTGATCTTGATTATGTTTATTTCAATGATTTCTTCTTTATTTACTAATTATTTTTAATTTTGGTAGATTTGGTCGGTTTTCAATCTTTTGATTTGATTGTTTTTTAAATTTCTAAAATGCAATCTTCAACATATTACTCGCAGGGTGATGATAATTATGATTCTCGTACATTTTTTATTTAGATTCAGTCCAAATTATTATTGTTCTGTGGGAATAAAGACGATGTCGAGTGGTTACACCAGTATAGAACACCTGACTGTTTCCGGTGGTGAATTTGTTCTTGTAAATCCCTTTCTCTCTAATTTTCACAAACACGTAGTTTCTTGCTACTATTTTGTTTCTTACATTTTGTACAGATCCGACGCATGCAACTGTCAAAATTTGCAAATCTGGATTTACTTATTG
Source organism: Papaver somniferum (assembly GCF_003573695.1). Lineage (NCBI taxonomy): Eukaryota > Viridiplantae > Streptophyta > Magnoliopsida > Ranunculales > Papaveraceae > Papaver > Papaver somniferum. Next base: position 126,374,833 of record NC_039358.1, on the reverse strand, counting down.
GTTTTTTAATTTGATTGTGATTTTATGAAATTGAGTAGTTTTTTTTTTTCTTTTTTTTTTTTGAGAGTTGAATCTTCGGACACTTCTTTCATCCGAAACAAGAGAAAATTTCTGGTGGTTACCGTCCTCCTCGTGATGCTGATTATATTCTTTTTCTTTTTCTTTTATTCTGCCATGTTGAATTTAAGAAGTTTTTTTAGGTTAATGGGGTTATTTATTATGAATTCAAACTATATTTGGGGTTAGATGCAACTACTATCTGAGATGTATAGCTTAATGCTAGCCATTAAGTAATTGCTAAGTAATTAGAAGTTGATTTCTCAATGAATTTATACGTGGTTATCATACTCAGCAGTTTAAGTTCGTTTTTGGAACTTCAAAGTCATGTCATGGTTGTCACTGCAGATTTTTATATTTGGTTAAGGATAAATCTAGTACTAGGATCTTATTGCATAGAAAAAAAATGTAGCAGTTGTAAATGCTCAGGAATCATAAAACTTGAATTCCATCTCATTTAGAACTCCGTATCATTTTTATGTCATCTAAAGACAATGAAAATTAGACACCTTTGCTGACCATGTCATCAGCTAGTTTGGATCTTGTTCATCCAATTGTAACATGGATTAGGAAGACTCCTTTATGCTAATTGGCGAGACTTAGACACTGAAATGGTAGGATTTGACTTAAATCTTTTCTAATTAATTGATAGGATCTGTTGCCCCACATTAGATGATGGGTTGGCACTTAATGTAGTTGTAATTGCACGTTAGCGTTCACTTGGTCAAGACTAATGTGGTCTATGCAGTACCACTGTTTTGTTTTTAAATAAATAAATGAGTAATTGAGCTTATGTGTAGCTTTTTCTAATACGACCATGATTTTAAACTTCAACATTTGAATGAATTTAAGCTTAGTTTAAATATTGGTAATGTAAAACTGAAAGGTCACCAAAAGGAAACTATTAACCATTTTTATAATAATAGTATAACCTTTTAGAATCTATAATCTTTTTTTATAAGCTTCCTATATAATTCCATTTCATTTATCTCAGTGACTGGACCTTGTCCACATCTTCAAAGCAAAATGACTGAATATGTTTTTATCATGAATAATCTGACCTTGGAAACCTAATTCACATTCAAAATTGTTTTTAAAAGGGTGACCCTTGAATACTATGTGAAAATTTAAACACTTGCCTTACTAGTTTGGGCACCTTTTGTTATTGGATTCTTAATATGCACATAATTATACATTTGTTAATTTTTAATGTGTACATAATTGTACACATATTGACTTTTGTTGTGCACATAGTTATGCGCATGTTGCTCATTGATGTGTACATACTTGTACACCTGTTGAAAGTGCAAACATAATGTTCTCATCACATTTTTTGAATTTGCTTATCTTCCTTATCTATGGGATCAATAAGACAATAGGTCATTAGTTGTTCTTTTAACGAAAACGTGATGAGAACATTATGTTAATGTGATATAAGCAAGTGATATAAGCTTTGACTGTGGGCCATCAGAACCAGGTATTATTATAGTGTACATAGTTGTACACCCGTTGATTGATAATGTGTACAAAGTTTTACACTTGTTGATTGCCAATGTGTACATGGTTGTACACCTTGTTGATCATTGCACATAAATGTACACCTATTGATTATTTCATGCATGGTATTATTGATGAGAAGACTGATGTTTTCACCTTCAAAGTTTTCTTATTAGAAATCATTTCCGGGAGAAAGCTCAGTGATGGATCTCATCAAAGCTTACTTAGCTGGGTAACTCTAATCCTCCCTCTTTCCTAATATATTGATCCAATGATAAAAAAAACTATAGTTTTTTTCCTTTGTTGATGTAGTTATGTGTCCTAATGAAGTTCACTTAATTTAATAGGCAAGGTCATTGTTGATGAACGAAGGAGAACTAGAAAAGATAATAAATCCAAGACTGGAAGGAGACTTATTATACACAATTGAAAAGAGTTTCCTTCACGGCATCAATCTGTGTCCGTACATCGGATATGTGGTGTCCTACAATGAATCAAGTACCTGGATTTTATTTAGAATCTTGATATTTTTATTTCTGAAGCATATGGACACACTGTGAACTCGGCGAAATTTGCTTAAATTATTCTACATAGTAAGACATGTCATAATTATATTGTCAATCGTTTTCGTTATATTATAGTGTCAAGTGTTTCATAAGTTTTCCCATGATTAAGAGTGATGTTTTGGCTTGCATCACAACTTAAAAGAGATGCTGATTAAACTAACTACGAACTAAGATAGACAGGTGACATCGTACCTGTGCTAATTTCAACTAAGTTTTACTCTTAGAAACAAATCTAATTATGTGGTTTCACTAGTCTATTTTAGTTGATTGTTGAATCTTCGTTAATTACTATTGAAGGTCCTGGAGAGGCAACAGTTGATGCGGTATGCGTTGCTTTAACTCACTGCCTATATTCCCTATCAAACGATTGAACTTCTGCTTGCATGTTCTCTCTTGTTATGATTACAGGTTCATTGTTTACTGAAGGACCTTGTGCATAAGGCTCTGAGTAATGGTTTAGAATGGTATTATACCTTGATGCATCTTTAACATTAATCTTTTTTGTTTTATGTATCAAATTTAGGGACTCATAAGCTCAAAATGGCAGAGCACCCAAGCCCATCACAAGGTTTGCGGAGGTTAATGGTTCAAATCCATTTGAGTTTCCATTTTATGTTTATACAATATGGGTAGGTGTGCACATATTAGCTAGTGCACCTGTGTAAATCCCATGGAATACATTTTGCTTGTAGGCGAATATGGTTGATTTGTTCCATGTTTTGTGTGGGTGTACATATTTGTGTATCAATGTAGTTTCCATGAAAAATAGGCCTGGGTATAAATGGTCGATTTGGTGCATGCTTTGTAGGGGTGTACATATTGGTACATCCGTGTAATTCCTAAAAAAAGTAGGTTTGTGGGTGATTATGATTGGTCGATTTTATGCATGTTTAGAGGGGTGTACATATTGGTGCACATGTGTAATTCCATGAAAAAGAAGGTTCAGTGTGGTTATGAATAATCGATCTTATGCATGTTATGCAGGGGTTTACATATTGACGCACCAGTGTATTTTTCCATGAGAAAGTGAATTTGTGTGTGGTTATAAACAAATTGTTTCATGCTTGTTTTGCAAGGATGTACATATTGATGCACCAGTTTAATTTCCATGAAAAAGTAAGTCTGAGAGTGGAAAAGTATGTCTGAGATTTGATATGAATGACCAATTTCATGTATGTTGGAAATGTGAAAAACTATTGGAAATTTCATGCATGTGCACTTTTTTGTACACATCAAATAATGAAGCAAAAATTAATCTTTTTTAAAAGTGAAAATTATATAGGCATATGAGTACTCTTTTTATAGCTACCGGAAAGAGCTTTCCGAATATATAGAGTTTGTGAATTTTGGAGGAGTAGTTCGAAAGATAAATCGTTTTCAAATTATTTTTATATTGTTTAAAATATGTGACATCATTATAAGTCACTATGGACTAAACTGCAAATATTTGGATTAAATTGTAAAAATAAGGGTTATTAGTGTACTTTCCATAAAAAAGGACTAATTTGTACCTAGTTAAATGGGTGTGGACTATCTTGTACATTTGAATGTGATTTTGGACTAAACCGTATTTTCCCCATGCCACATACCAATCTCCTTATCAATTGGTGCACCGTGGATCGAGCTTATGTTTGACGATGATGCAAACTTCTTTTCCCTCTAAATGCTTGCATGTCTAGCAGGGCCGGTCGTGAAGGGGAAGCAGGAAAATCTCCACTTCGGGGCAACATGTCTAGGAGGGCAACAAAATAACACTGCTATGTCATATTTAGTCGGCCAGTTGAGAAAAGAATTGAGACAAATATGGAGATTGATAAGATCTGTAGTTCCAAACTTACTTGGAATTGTTGGTCCATAGACAAACAACATTTCACATGAACTTCTAGACTAGAAAATTGGTATGGTATTAAAACTATTTGTACGAGTTTTGGCATTTCGGGTTTCTTTCTTCACCTTCCTGGGCAAATACTTGTACAAGATACGTGTCTTTTCCTTTGGGATTACGATATTCATCAACAATGGATCATCGTCAATAATGGATCATCGACGATCAAATGTTAACTAATATGCTGGATGTTTAAAAATAAAATAAAATTATAACATCGATGACCATATAGTTCTTTTAAGATAAGGGGGCAGCACTCGTTGGATTTGCTTTGGGGCAAAAAATACTCAGGACCGGCCCTGTGTCTAGCGTTAACCCACTAAATGCTTGCATGTCTAGTGCTAACCCATTTCTCAAACACTGGGATGTCTAGCGTCATCTCCCTCAAATATTGGTGTGTTTATCATCATATTCTGTCAATACACGCATTAGGCCTCGTTGAATTACATTCACGTATCCCCTACGCCAACCTCATTTTCTCGCTCATGCTAACACCATCCTCATTTCCTTCGTCGGCGATGACATTGTTCTTGTTCAATGCTGGTATGACTTTACGATGATGCCTTCTCACATGCTAGGTCTTCTTGATGGCGTATACAATAGCAACTCCATATGCATTAGCAACCAGCCATCCTTGCGCGATGGTCACTGATATTTTACGTTTAAGTTTGTTAAAGCTCGGCATAGATATAATCAAGTACATGCTCTATTTGACTCATTAAAATAATTAAGTTTCTGTTAGACTTGCTAGTTTCATTAGACTTGAAAATAAGAGGGTACCAAGTACACCACCAACCTTTTCGTTCGGCAACCGTAAAGACAAAACCTAATACAATTGAAAGTAAATCTAACTAAATATCCTTGAACAATATGTATATAGAGTTTTCTCTTATCTCTTCCATAAATAATATGTCTGGACAACAAAGTCTATGAACCTGATTGTATAGAAGAGTCCTTGGACGATCTCAGAAATCAATAACCAAGATCAATCTAGTTATATCCAAATCAAGAGGATCCAAATTTTCCAAGTATGGAACTTGTTAATCTATCTTTCAAGATACGAATTCTACCAGAACAAGTCTCGTAATTATAGATAGGGAAAAACGATTTGCTGGTTTTTTAGGAAACGGGGAGATGAACGTGCGGACGGAGACTCCTCAACCGAGCAAACTGCCTAACCTCAAACAGATGCACTTCACAGGATTTCTTTGAGTTCGGGAGATCAATCTGTAAGACTCCGGACTAAACAAAGAAATGGGCGTCCAGAGTCAATCGGTCACAAAGAGGGAAGAGAGTTGATCTGTAGGAGGGAAGCTGAGAAGTGTGTGAGATCAATGATGATCAAGGATTGCGAATGTGTTGTGGGTTTCTGCAAATGAAGAATAAGTTTGAATTCTGCTAAATTTCGATAGGTTGTTTCTCACACGATCATTCTTGGTTAGATGATGGATGTTGTCTATTCGACCAATGTTGTGTTGTTGTCAATCGTGAATTCAGAAACTTATTTATATTGCTAGAATGTAGACACATCGATCTCCGGTAAGTGTGACGGTTTGCTCGAGTGAAAGAGTGGGAAAGTGGGAAATTGTGGTTTAACCAGTTCCAGGTCGTGTAGAAACTTGGTCGATTATCCACCCACTACTTTGCTAACTCCTTCAACTGCTTGCACGACTTACTCACATTTCTCATCGTGGATGAACACACGTGTCGTAGGCCGCCAGACCAAAACCTTAGTTAATATCCCCCATGATATAACGTGATTGATGTCTCTCGAACGTGGAGTCTGCAAGGCAGACGTGTATTTGATTAGTCAGTGACTTGATTAGACGATGAGTCTAAGTATTGTTCAGTCGAGCATGATTGCCGAACGCCCTAGGATTCATGGATTGAACATGTCTGCTGGGACGTATAATGATGTTGATAATTGTATAACATAATGAATATTGATAGTCTGAGCAAATATTGCTCATCTGAGCAATTATTACTCATTCGATGAATTACTGAATATTGATAGTTGAATCAATATTCGAGCATCTGAGCAAATATTTCTCATTCGATGAATTACTGAATATTGATAATTGAATCAATATGTTGTAATGGTTCAGACAGGGACGGGATTTTTTAATATTGCTCCCGTATGGATGTGCCATTTGATATTGCCGAACTAAGGAACTCTATACCTTTAGGGGTTAAAAGAAATATCATAATGACCCGTAAGTCCTTTTGTTGTACAGGACAACAAAAGAATATCAACCATTAGTCACAGCGGGAATATGAGCGATAATTCATACGGGCAATACGATTGGATCATCGGTAAAATGCGCGATGATCGTTACAACCCATATCGCCATACCGATCTCTGTCTGAACTCTCTGCGCAATATTATCATCGGTCATGTTAGAGCATAGCTCGGTTGAACCCACCAAGCGTTGGTATGTCAAGTTTGGTTGTCATATTTTAGTGAATCAAAACTCATTTTAAGAGTCGCTTGATTATGTACTAGAGTCAACTTCGTATAGGTTAGCTTGAAAGTATTAGGATATGAGACATTACAAGTATTATGAAGACTTGAAGAAGTGAAAAAAATAAGAAGCTACAAAGACAACATCATCCTTCCACTTGAAGTTAGTGATATTTGACTTGAATTGTTTCATTCCCTAACGTATCTTTCAAGTCGTGCATATTGAAAACAAAATTGCGAAGCATGAACACTCTAGATAGACATAGTATTAAGGAATACAATACGAGGTTTATTCCTTAACCATTAAACTTTGCAGATAAGACATCGACATAATCGTTTAAATGTTATTGTGATTATGTATGGGTATGAGGTGAGGATTTCATCCTATGAAACAATGTTCTACATGTGTTTTAAGGAAGTAAGTTCATAAACTTGTTTTATGAATCAAAAAGGAAATCGCCAGGCGTTATTGGTATTGTTATTCATTTCATATCTTGTGAACAACCAATATGTGCGATTTAGTATAACCACTCATGACTTGTTTGTGTTCTTGGTAAAACTATTCACAAAGGCCTGACTTATGTATTGGTATGACTTTTATTAGTGAAACCGATCTTAAGTAATCACCTGAGATGGTATGATCGAGTTTGTGATTTAGTGTATGACCAACTCTGGGTAAAGGGGAACCGATCCTAGTAAGAGGTGCAACACGTCACAAAGGGGAATCGATCCTTGTATGAGGTGCAACAAGTTTGTAACAGAAAGGGGAACCGATCCTATGAACATGTGCAACACATATAAGTTAGATACCATATATATGTGGGGAACAGATCTTAGTACCTAGTCAACCGAATTTTGGAAAGCTAGTGTGACTATGTACAGTAATCACATGGAGGTAGAACCGAAACTTGTTTTGGTAGAACCGTTAAACCCATGATTTATGATTGAGTGTTCTTGATCAATCACATAGTTGTTGAAAGTCAGATGAACCAATTTTAAACTTGTTTGGAAGTGTGGCAAATCGGTTTCAAGGTTGTAAGTATGAAAGAGGACTTACAAAGTAAGAATGTCGACATACTTTGAACATGTACAATAATGTTTATCTTGTATTGTTCAAAGTTATTCCTTAATAGCTAAAGGAAGAAAATCCCAAGATCGAAAAATAAATAAGTTAAGAATCTTTTATTTAAGGTTGTTAATTTTATTTTAGGAAAATGAGAATTAGTAATGTGCATTTACTAGTTGAGATTTTCCAAAGAGATTTTCGGTCAATATTTTGGACAGAGCATTTCCAGGAATTATGGAAACCGAATTTGGAATATATTGCATATATTGAGAATATTTTCGGTTTTGGAAATTCCTTGGTGTCCAAACTTCCTTGTCTATAAATACTTGAAGTTTGCATTTCTAGCAAACTAATCCTTCGTGACAGCAAACTTCCTCGGTTGTGTTGTTACTGGTGAAGCCGCCTATTCGGAGAGGAGAGTAACCTAATTAGGCGAAATCTCTTACGGCCGCTCAGTTTAAAGTCTTCTTTGGGATTGAGAAGCTCTATTAGTACCGTTGGTGGGAAACTAGATAATTGCGGTGGTTGAACTTTGATTGCACCTAGTTTGTTTATGCTTGAGAATCTTCTCTTCTGATATAAGATTCACTCAAACTAGATCGAAGTTTCGACAGGGATCTTTAGACTGTTTTTAGTTCTAAAGACGATCTTGTGATAATCCATTGTTAACAGACTCTGTTATGTGCGTGATTGATCACAAGAGATTCAAGTTGTTGTGTGCAGGTTTTTATTGAAGATCTAAGAAGATTTGAAGACAAAGAAGATATTGAAGATTTCTGGTTTGGGGATCATAATCTTTGGTGTGCACAATACTTGTTTCAGTATAAGAGGATCCAACTATAATCGGTTTATCCTTATGGTGGATTAGATTGACTATTTGTGTAGATCGGAATCAATACAATTCTTTGTGATTAAAAGTATTGATTGCAAAATCTTAAAAATTACTTCGGTAGTTGAGAATAAGATAGATATAAGAACCTGACGAATGATTTTATTGAGATAAACAGAAGAGCCTTTGTCGAACTCATATCACTTGGTTGAAGAGAGTTGCTACCAAACATATTTGTTGTTCCTTTACTGTTTAGAATACGAACCAAATTAATTGTTCCAAGTACGTGACTTATTCATAAGTTGGAGGCGTGGGAATACAGACGGAACTAGGTGAACTATAGGTTTAGTTGTTTGGTCTCAACTATACGAAGTTGGTTTAATTTTGTGTAGCGGCTTAATCCTGAGAGTATTCAATTCTGGACAAGGTCCCGTGGTTTTTCTGCATTTGCGATTTCCTCGTTAACAAAATCTTGTTGTGTCATTTACTTTTATTTTCCGCATTATAATTGTTTTTTATTGAAAAAGTGAGGGTACAACAACCACACCCAATATTTCGATTAGCAATCTGTATGGACAGACTCCAATATACTTTCAAGAGAATCAACTAGACTCAATCTTAATAAAGTATATCAAAGAGTTATATCTCTCTTTCTTGATTCAATTATTTCTCAAGCAAATAGAAATCTGCGAGTCTAATTGAATACAAGAGAAATCACTTGAACGGTACCAAAGACCAATGTTCAAGTATCAATAAATTTCAATCAACAACCAAAGGTCGGATTTCCAATTGATTGATTCTAACGCACAACATGTGGTAATTCAATTATATAACAAAATATAATGCGGAATAGAAATAACACAGACACCAGAATTTTGTTAATGAGGAAACCGCAAATGCAGAAAAACCCCGGGACCTAGTCCAGATTGAACACACTGTACTAAGCCGCTACAGACACTAGCCTACTACAAACTAACTTCGGTCTGGACTGTAGTTGAACCCCAATCAATCTCACACTGATCCAAGGTACAGTTATGCTCCAACGTCTCTGATCCCAGCAGGATACTACGCACTTGATTCCCTTAGATGATCTCACCCACAACTAAGATTTGATACGACCCAATGTCGAAGACTTTAATAAACAAATTTGTATCACACAGAAAAGTCTACAGGAATAGATAAATCTGTCTCCCATAGAAATACCTACAAGTTTTTGTTCCGTCTTTTGATAAATCAAGGTGAACAGGAACCAATTGATAAACCGGACTTATATTCCCGAAGAACAGCCTAGTATTATCAATCACCTCACAATAATATTAATCGACTCGGTGAAAGAATATATTGTGGAATCACAAACGATGAGACGAAGATGTTTGTGATTACTTTTATATCTTGCATATCGGAGATATAAATCTCAAGCCAATCGTTACGATTGTACTCAAAACGATAGAAGATGCGAGATCAGATCACACAACTACGAGAAAGTATTATCGGTCTGGCTTCATAATCCCAATGAAGTCTTTAAGTCGTTAACCTAGTTTACAAGAAGAAACCGAAGGTTAAATGAGAATCACCTCTAGCTAATACAACTAGTATCACACAGGAGGTGTGGGGATTAGGTTTCCAAGTTGCTAGAGTTCTCCCTTATATAGTCTTTCAAATCAGGGGTTGCAATCAATGTTAGCTTGGTAACAAAGTATTCAGTATTCACCGTTAGATGAAAACCTGATTTAGATTCAAGCTAATATCTTTCAACCGTTGGATCGAAAACTTAGCTTGTTACACACAAATGAAATGCACTATTTTAGGTTTGTGTAACCGTACCCAAACATGTACATTTGTTGGTTCAACAATAGTTAACCAAATGGTTAGCCATATGAGCACTTTCATATCAACCATATTCTTCTTCACCATAACTAGTTCAAATGACTCAAATGAAATAGTTAAAGAGTTGTTCAATTGCAAGGAAATCTTATGTAACTACACAAGACACAATCGAAGCAAAAACGATTTGATTCACTCGAATCGGTTCATGAACTTTATAGCCACGGTTTGCATTTAGCATTCCTTAGTTAATATAAATAAGTTCACAAACAATCGTCTTTAGATATAACCAACTTAAGTTCGCAGACTTAGTTCGCGGACTTAAGTTCCCGGAAGGAGTTCTCAAACTCCAGCAGATATTCTCTGGTCGAGAACTTCCGCCAGTTCACGGACTGGGTTCGCGGACTGAGTTCACGGCTCTTGTTCCGGTTCTCTTGATCAACAAAGTTCGCAAACTTTGGTTCAAGGAAAAAGGACCTATACATATATGTGTTGCCACACAATGCTTATATCCAACATTGGTTATATAATCTAAACTCTCATTTCAATCATTGAAACAATTTTAGAGGGCGTTATATAGTTATTATTCATAAACCATTTTTCATCAAAGTAATTTTCAAATTAATTGAAACATATCATGACTTTCGTGACTAGGTAAAGATGAACTTGGCCAAAGCGAAAGCTTACCAACACATATTTCGAAAAATAGATAGGCGAGATAAACTCGGCTCGAAATAGCAAATGTGTATAATCAAAGTCTATATAGCAAAACGACTTTTGTTTCAAGATACGAGATATAGTAGATAGACTTTTGAGTGATAGATAAGTTCAAGTCTCCACATACCTTTTAGTCGACGGTGTTCCACCAGTTCCTTGAGTAGTCCTTCGTCTTGTAGGATGATTTCCATGGAGTTCTTGAGCTCAACTACACTTTTTATCCTAGTCCGAGACTTAGCTATAGTAGACTAGAAATCAAGACTTATAGTTTTGATCACTAATATTGACAAACATGCTTGAGATAGCAACGCATGCGAGTTCGACCGAACAATGCTCTAACAATTATAATTAAAGTAAATTACACAAACGTTAATTCCTATTTACTTGATAAGTAATCCTATTATATTTGGTTAAGTCCGAACCCTTTTATCAAGTAAACATACTTCGTTGTTGTATTGTCTCGATTTCGTATCCATAGACGATCACACGAAGTGTGAACCAATTAGTTGCATTGTCTCGACTCAGTCCATAGTCAATCACTTTCAGAGAAAGGACTTATAGGTAGGAAAAGTTTTAGCTTGAGGTATATTTGGGTACCCTCACCTTTTCAATTGGTATTAGAGCAGGCAAACACGAAAAGATCTAACAATCTGTGTTTGGTGCGATCCAACCTATAAGATATGGGCCAAAGCAAAGTTAAGTGAGAGCGAAAACTAAAGAAAGGCTCAATTAATGTATCACAAGATATGTGCTCAAAACGAGATTGTTCTTCAATGTCAGATTGCTCAATTGATGAGATATCTAATGAGACAATTTTGAGTTATATTCTTGAGATTTCTTATGAAAGATCAAATGTGAAAACTTCTGAACTAAAGGAATTGAGTAAACAATTTCTTTTCTGCTCTAATGAACTTCTTTCAACACTTGAAAGAGAACGAGATTTAACATTAAAGTTTGAAAATCTCTATGAAGAGCATAAATTGCTAAAAGAATAAATCACACAACAAGTTTGTGACTACGAAAAAAGGATGAATATTGAACATCAACATGTAGAAGCTTGTGAAAAAGATCTAGAAAAATCTGGAGAAAAGATTTGTCTTCTGGAAAAAGAGCTTGATGACTCTAAAGTAAGATTGAACTCTCAACAAGAGTGCTTCAAAGAAAAGGGTCTTCTTTCCAACATAAAATGTTTAGAGGAAACTCTTAGCTCTACTCTTGATGAAAATATTTCATTAAAAGAGGAAATCTCTATGATGAGAAAATTTAATGAAAGCTCAATCAACTTATCTTCCTTGTTGGAAATAGGTAGAAGTCATGGTGACACACGTCGTTTAGGATATGAAGGTAGTAATACTGCTATTTCTAACAGTGAAATAAAGTTTGTCAAATCTGTGTATACTCAAATAGAGGATTCTCTAAAAGAAAATGCTCATCATAGCAGTGGAGAACCTAGTAAGGACAAACAAACAATTGATGTTCATTCAAACCAAAAGAAGAAAGCTCATGAAGAAAGAAGGAAATCGACGCCACGAAGAGTAGAGAAAAACAAAGGAGTTTTCAACAATCTTGCACAAACAGGTAACAACCAACATTATAACTCTTATAATACTAGTAAATGTTGTTATTCTTGTGGTAGTAAAAAAACATGTTCAGAAGACGTGCAAGATTCGTAAAATGCAAAATACTCTCCGTTTTGTTTCAAGAGAGTTGGGAAAAATAAACCTTATTCCCCGACTCTTAACCAACAGAGTAAAGGAATATTATGCTAATTCCTGGTCTACCCAGTATATACCAAAATCATTTAGAAGGGAGCATAAGAAAAATGATTTTAAACAAGCAAGGTTTGTCTCTCATGCTTTTAAAGAAACAGACTACTGAACCATTCTTTGATTATGATGACATATCATTTCTCAAGGAGTGGAAGAGGAAAAACAGTCAAAAATAATACAATGTTTCTTATGAACGAATTTCTCTGTACCCATGCACTTTGGTGATTGTAGAAATTTGTTTAAAATGGGTAATTCCAGTTATTTCCTTTCGAGAAGGATTACCGAAAATCTTTGTATAAAAGGTTTCTTTTTATAAGTGGTTAAAATCTTATAAGATCCGAATTTTTATTCGAATTTTTCTTAATTTTCAATAATGAAATACCTAAAGAATGCTATATCTGATTTGATATACTCCTGTAGATTACATGATCTATTAACTAGAAAAATTCATATAATTCTTTTCACTGAGAATAAGAGATCATACAGTGAATTTGTGGGAGAATATTGTATCCAGGAAGTGGAAAATATTTTGGATTCCTCTAATAAAGGAAGATTCGAGATCTGCTCTGATTTGTGCTCTTATCAGATCATGCCATCTCTTACTGAAGTAAGGGCTACAAGCCTATGTGAAGGATTTCTTGAACTAATAGGAAGAAACGAACTCCTGAAGGAATTATCTTCTGTTGCCAAAAAGGAAATTATTTTTCGTGTTGTTTGCTGGGCATCTTCTAGAGACTTTCGTGATCTTCAAATGATTAGTTTTCACTCTACCAATCTTGAAATGTTTGAAGGAAACCTTGATGAAATCGTGGAAACAGAGGATAACAAGGATGAATAAGTTTAAACTCTTGTTCAAGAAAATAGACATCAATTTTTGATTTCTTTCAACGATTGTATTAAGTCTATTATGAATAAAATTATTTGATTTATAATTTTTCCTTGTGATAGTTTTTGATTTACATAGCATGTGCTTGAATGCTTTATTATTGCTATGGATACTTATGAGATGTTTGATTTCGGTTTTATTACCTTGATAATTCGATCTCATAATGTTGTGAACCCTTATGGTTTGGGTGACTTTTTGATTTAGCAGGATTAAGTTCTAGCCCATGTTGGTAGGCTTCATCAAAGGATCATGAGGGGTTCTGATAGAAACAATATGTGAAAAAGTCACAATATGTTGAATCGGTTTTGGTTTAGCATAAAAGCATATGTGTTTTGGTGGTTTTCAACTTTTGCTTGCAATAGTTAAAAACCGATTTTCAACCTTTCTCTGGTAAAGGTTGGTTGTTGTTATTATTTTGTTTTGCATAAGGATGACAACATAATGATATTTCGATATCAATTCTCCCTGGACGAAGATGCAAACATATTGGAGAAGAGGATGCGAAATTTGAGGTACCAATCTTGTTAGTTAATTGTTTTCCTGCTTAGGAAAAACCTGATTTTTATTTCATATATTTATTGTTTTTTCTTAACAAAATTTCGGGACAATTGATGTTTTATTCCATTATGTGTGTATGGATGTGTGTGTGATTCAATTGGTTCCGGTTAAGAAAAACTATTGTTATCTTGCTTTATTGTGTGGTATCAATTGTTTAGGCTTACAAAATTTCGGTGCAATTGCGGTGCTTTTATGTATATGTTGTTTCAATTGCTTCCAGTTGAGGTGAATAATTATGCAAGTTGATTTATTTAGGTTTGTATGAATTGTTTATGTCTTAAGGAAAGAAAAAAATTTACGGGATGAATTGTTTAGTCCAATTCGATTCCGGATAAGAGAAACTAAGTTAATTCTGGTCTTAGTTAGACTTATCAAAGTGGAGGTTTCGGTTATTCAAGTCCAATTGAATGCCTTAACAAGAAATACTAGTTATATGGATAATTAGAACATGATGAGAAAAATAAAGTTATCTTTATTTTGGTCTTATCGAAAAAGCGGTTGTATTTGTACAATCGGTTTAGCAAAGGAACTAAGGTACTTAGTTGATTTTTGGTTTGCGAAACTAAATTGGGAAAATTGCTTTGGGAAATTATTTCCTTGATAACATATCAAAACAAATTACTTTGTAGTTTCGGTTTTGATATTGGTTATCAAAAATGGTGTGTGTGACCCTCGTGCTTAACTCTATGGGTTTGCAAGTCTATTTTGAGATTTGTAAGATTCTTTTCGGTTTGTCCTTTATTTTTCGTTCTTTGTCATTTTGTGACAAAAAGGGAGAGAAATATATGGAGTAAACAAGTGATACTGGTATTGATTTTATATTGATTGGTATCACTAAGGGAAAGGACAATTGTGCTTAAACGTTTATCTAACGAAAGAGGAAAAGCATAGACTAAGGGAGATTAGCATATCATATTAATTGGCATAACAAAGATGTGCGGATTGATAAAATCTACATATCTCACCTTTAGGGGGATTATTAGCTTTGTTATTATAATGTCAACAACGACATTTAAGGATTGAATGTATACAGGTTATTGTGATGTTGAATTCGGAAATCAAGCGTATGTGTAATGAATTCTTGTAATTTGTTTATCCATATGATTGTAAGAGTTTTGTCACTAAAATTGACAAAGGGGGAGATTGTTAGAGCATAGCTCGGTTGAACCCACCAAGCGTTGGTATGTCAAGTTTGGTTGTCATATTTTAGTGAATGAAAACTCATTTTAAGAGTCGCTTGATTATGTACTAGAGTCAACTTCGTATAGGTTAGCTTCAAAGTATTAGGATATGAGACATTATAAGTATTGCGAAGACTTGAAGAAGTGAAGAAGTAATAAGCTACAACAACGACATCATCCTTCCACTTGAGGTTAGTATATTTTACTTGAACTGTTTCATTCTCTAACGTATCTTTCAAGTCGTGCATATTGAAAACAAAACTATGAAACATGAACACTTTAGATAGACATAGTATTAAGGAATACAATACGAGGTTTATTGCTTAACCATTAAACTTTGCAGATAAAACATCGACATAACCGTTTAAATGCTATTGTGATTATGTATGGGTATGAGGTGAGGATTTCATCCTAGGAAACAATGTTTTACATGTGTTTTAAGGAAGTAAGTTCATAAACTTGTTTTATGAATCGAAAAGGAAATTGCCAGGCGTTATTGGTATTGTTATTCATTGCATATGCTGTGAACAACCAATATGTGTGATTTAGTATAACCGCTCATGACTTGTTTGTGTTCTTGGTAAAACTATTCACAAAGGCCTGACTTATGTATTGGTATGACTTTTATTAGTGAAACCGATCTTAAGTAATCACCTGAGATGGTATGATCGAGTTTGTGATTTTGTGTATGACCAACTCTGGGTAAAGGGGAACCGATCCTAGTAAGAAGTGCAACACATCACAAAGGGGAATCGATCCTTGTATGAGGTGTAGCAAGTTTGTAGCAGAAAGGGGAAGCGACCCTATGGACCTGTGCAACACGTTTTTAGGCAAAGGGGAACCGATCCTATGGACATGTGCAACACATATAAGTTAGATACCATATATATGTGGGCAACCGATCCTAGTACCTAGTCAACCGAATTTTGGAAAGCTAGTGTGACTATGTACAGTACTCACATGGAGGTAGAACCGAAACTTGTTTTGGTAGAACCGTTAAACCCATGATTTGTGATTGAGTGTTCTTGATCAATCACATATGTAGCGCCCCCTAAGTTAGCAGCTGACTAATCCAAGAGAGTAACTAAATATGAGGCACTAAAAAAACTAAATCATTTACTTAAACATTCAATTAAGAAATCTGCTATAAAACTTAACCCAAACTATCCCCTCTCAGAAATATATATATATATATATATATATATATATATATATATATATATATATATATATATATATATATATATATACAAGAACTCCTCTCAAATGATACATATATAATAGTCATTTGGTTTATAAATACAATACAATAAACATAGTAAAAATTAACCAACTAACGAAATCAACCCTTGAAGCTTTCGCTGCGCAACTCTGATCTATCTCTGAAACTGAAAGTGGGAATGGATGAGCACATCATCCCTAAAAGGGGTGCCCCGTAGGAATAACAACTAGCTTTCAAGTAATCATTAGAATGATTTGAAGACAATGCAGGTTTTATTGGAAGATAATAAAACTCAGAAAGACAGTAAAACATATTATAGAAACTTTTCCAAAGCAATTCGAAAGAATAGTAAATATCCATGAAGAACGGTAAAATCCATGTATGAGATGTGTGTTGCTGCACATAAGGAAGAATAATATTTCGGTGTATCGCCCTAGCCGTGTAATATTGCGGTGTATCCCCCTAACCATAGAATACTGGTATATAAAGGAAGAATAATATTGCGGTGTATCGCCCTAACCGTGTAATATTGCGGTGTATCGCCCTAGCCATAGAATACTGATATTGTGTCGGCACACATCTCATACCATACAAACCACACAAATATATGCATGAATTTCACAACAATAAGATTTGTAAAACAACAATGAATACAAGAGAGTTCGTTATCGATTCCCACCTCTTTTGATGACAAGCCACACGTACCTCGAGATCCACGATCCACTGGTTCATCCTTTGAATCGATCGTTGTTAATAAACTAACTGTTAATCACACAAGAACTCTAAGAATCTAGCCAAAATGGCTCACACAAGAATCATACAAGTCTATCTAATGGTTTTAAGCCCACTTATGACTTTACACCTTTTAATTCTCTATCTTTAGCATAGCTAAGGTTTACTAATTGAATTTGGGTTGGTTCTATAGTCCATTAGCTAAGTCTATAAAAGATACACAACTTTGTATAAGGATCCAAAGGCTAACTCGGACCATAAGGGTCCAATACATCAAAATAGGAAAACTAAACCTAAACCGAAGTCCACTAAACAAGCCCATTACACAAGGTCCGGTCCATCTGAGTCAACTAACGGTCAAAACAGTCAAAGAGGTCAACTAACAGTTCACGCCAAGTCAAAGTCCAGGGTCAATGGTCAACTCGGTCAAAGAAGACAACTCAGTCAAAATTCACTGAGTCAAACCGATTTAAGACTGGTTAACATATTAGCTCAACTCAATCAGATTGACTAAGTCAGCTAAACAATCTAGTCTGACATCTGACTGATTCTGGCTTGAGCCTTTTCACAGGCCAAAGAACTCTAATGCACAATCATGGTGCTACACATAGCCTGTTAAGACTAGAATGATGCAATCAATACAATTATACTAAACAATCTGAATTCCAATTACAATCGGAAACTATGCCTGCATCTTTTCCAAGCTTCTACAAGAGAGGTTCAACTCCATACATTTCAGTTCTTCTCATCAGTAACAATTAGACTCCGACAAACAATAACATTACCAACCCCAGGTTTGTACATTCATTCTCATTTTACCATCACCACCATAAGTAAACTCAGCTTAACAATCCCATTCATCTAAACCAATTCATAACATCTGTAATTAGCATAATCACAAACAACATCACCATCTCGTTCCTCTTGCAGTCCATATTCAGTTCACCACCAAATCAATTCCAACACCTACAACTGTAAATCAAACCAACACCCCCATTTCTATTCAGCTCATATCACAACTTTACATTTCTAATTCTACACACTGCAGCACGATCACCATATCAATCACATCCTTCCAACCTGCCATTCATACACTAACATTACCAGCCACCGGATACTCAGCTTTCATTTCCTCAAAGTCTCAAACACAAACAGTACCACAACCTTTGCCTTAGCATCACCAATGCCACACAAACAAAACCATCAACACCAATATCTTGTTATCAACTCCACCTACACAGATAACTCCACCACCACCTGCCATACTCACAACTGCAACAATACCACCAATCCAAACAACTCTGCATACACACACAACCTGAATCTCAACAATAACACCATCTACAATTCCTATTTCAACACAGAACCTTTGTAATTCATAAACCACTATAGTTCCAGTTCAACCAACCATTTATCATCAATACTACTTCGAATTATATTCACAGACTCATTAGTTAATCATCTCAACCTCAGTTTGAATCACAAACTCAATGAATCTTAGCAATTCAACTCAAAATACCAAAGTTAAGTAATTAAAGGCTTACCCAAGCAATAACACCTCCTGAATTGTTGATTCATCAAATCAATTCTTCGGAAATCCTAATTCATCAATCACCAACATCAATTTTCAAATTCTAAACATCTTCTGAGTTCTTCTTACTATCCCTAATTAATTCCTCTATCAAAACATCACCTTCTTCTTCTCTAGATCTTAAACAACTTCAGCAACATCAATAACTCCTTTAATTCACCAACACACATATAACTCAACACAATCGAACTCCAATTTGATTCTCTGAGAAACCCTAACTTACTGATTCAATCCTCAATAACCTCACAGCTTCCATCAAACACCAATTAAGAACAAACCCTTCTTCTAACTCCTCCTTAATTACTCTTAATCGAATTCCAAATCAATTTACAGAAAACCCTAATTCTCCGTTTTTCTCCAATCTCTCATTTCTTCGATTCAACCTCAATACTTACATTCAAATATTCAAATCAATCAGAACCCATCTCTAATCCGCCGCTTAAACCTTCAATTTCATCTTCTAGTTCTTCATCTGAATTTCCAACCCAAACCCTAATTCTAATTCTCTGAAATATTTTTTCCTTAGATTCTGATTCGGCCTCTTGAATCAACAACATCGAACTAACACCACTATCAACAACTCTACCTCAAACTTCCTACTGATTTTACCGGTTTGATTCACTTTCTCTCAAATCGCCGGAGAAGAAGAAGAAGAAGAAGAAGAAGAAGAAAGAGAGAAAAGAAAATAAAAATAAGAAAGAAAATTGCTACAGAAAATTGATTTGCCGTTGCTTTACATCCATTGCTACAGAAAATTGCATCTAGTTGTTCGTTGGACCTGCAGGCATGGTACCTCGACGACGGTACCCTTATAGGCGACACTCTTGAGGTCTCTAAAGCACTGAAAATATTGCAAGAAGATGGTTATAAGCGAGGTCTGCATCTTAATATTACCAAGAAGTGTATTGGCCCAATGTTGATTCACGAAGCACAAACCCTGGCGTCTTCCCAGCCAATATCAAAAGACCACTCACAGGTGTCAAACTACTCGGCAGTCCGGTTAGCCCCGAAGTGCAATTTTGCAGTGACCTTGTCATGCAAAGAGTGGATAAAACGGTGAACTTAATGAACGCCATTCGCAAGTTAAAGGACCCTCAGTCGGAGCTTCTCTTACTACGTAGTTGCACAGGCGTTTCTCGCCTATATTTCACCATGCGCACAACTCGACCAGCGGCTCTTCAACAAGGACAAGAATGTTTCGACGGCCACCTACTCCATTATCTGCGCCAACTAATTGTAGGTGACGGGGCAGGCTTCGGTCCACTGCAACAAAGGCTAGCCACACTCCCTCTCAAGCAAGGTGGTTTAGGTATTTATTCCATGGCCGATACTAGTAAATATTGTTTCCTAGCTTCACATATATAGACCCGATCTCTGCAACAGTCTATATTGGATGACACTTATGCTTCTTTGCCGTGCGTATCCTACCAGCAAGCCCAACTCAACTTCCCACAGTTCTGCAACATTTCATCTTCCATCCTCAGCGTTGTCGACTCCGCCCCACATCCCATGCGATCCTTGGCGGTTTTATACTTCGACGCAGTAGTGAAAGATATTCCTGCACATTTTCAGTTGACAGAACGGGACTCCTTCTTATGGCACTGCAATAAAATTAAGCATGCACAAGACTATCTACTTGCAGTCCCCATCTCTGGGCTTAATCAGTGCATTGGGCCACGACAGTTTTCGGCTGTTTTAAGTTATCGACTGGGCATTCCTCTTTTCGGTACAGATAGCACCTGCATGAGCTGCAATAAGGCCATGGATATCTTCGGAGATCATGCTCTACACTGTGCCAGCGACGTTGGGCTCAAATTCCGTCATGACTTTGTAAGAGACGTCTTCGTAGACATTTGTTATAAAGACAATGTAGCTGTTAGGAAAGAAGCTCCCCTTGGTCTCGTTTCGGATGGAAACACTGCTTTAAGACCCGCTGACATCCTTGTGTACAACTGGGAGAATAAAAAAGATGTGTGTTTTGACGTGACTGGCACGTTCACCAATAGCAACACTCGCAACTACACCTCGGGACAAGTTATTTCTGCTGCAATTACTCGCAAACACAAAAAGTACTTTGATAAGTGTACTTCTCATGAATATGGTTTTGGCGTCTTGGCTTTCACCACGTTGGGTGAACTTAGTGAAGATACGACTGCTTTCTTGAAAAGACTGAAGAATTGTCTATCCAGCCATGAGACAAACGCTAAGATACGCAATTTCTTATTTCACAGAATAGGTCTTGCTATTCAAAAGGGTGTTGGAGCTCAGCTTTTTGCTAGGCTACCAACTACCACAGTGCAAGAGCCTCTTGTTTGAACGTTATTCAGATGTTCGATATTAAATAAATAATAAGAAGAAGAAAAGAAAGAAGAAGAAGAATGAATCTTCTCGGTCGATTAAGGATAAGGCCGACCAAAAATACTAAACGCACGCGACCAAAAGATAAGGGCAGCCCGGTCAGATAAACCACAAAAGACTATTTTACCCTTCGAACTAAACCAATGATATCTTCTTCGTCCAGTATCCGATTGACACGTTCGAGTAGTCCATTCTGCGTAACTTTTTGAGATATATCCAGCGGTACTATTTTCGTATCTAAATCGTTGTTAGATTAATTTCTATTAATTAACGTTCGAGTTACACTAATCGAGATATTATCGGCTAAAACGTCTCTTGACTGGTCTTATAGCGTTGACGAGCTTGAGGGTCCCTACAACATAGTTCTTGAAAGTCAGATGAACAAATTCTAAACTTATTTGGAAGTATGGAAAATCGGTTTCAAGGTTTTAAGTATGAAAGAGGACTTAGGACAGTTCCTATGGTGATATGGGTTGTAACGATCATTGCGCATTTTGCCGATGATCTTATCGTTGCTCCCGTATGACTTATCGCTCATATTACCGCTATAACTTATCGCTCATATCGGTTATTATCGATCGTATGACCGATGATAAGTTTGCGCAGAGAGTTCATATAGAGATCGGTGGGGGTTCTGAAGGATATGCTTGTGTGCATTGTTCCGAAGGGGTCATCCGAATCACCATCATAAACTATCTCGTCCTAATTATCATTCTCACAAACTTGTTCTCCATCCTCGCTATCCTCTTCCTCAAAATCCTGATCAACAAGGGCAAGCCTTGTTCCAAAGCTTGATAGAACCCCTTCCCACATCAAGTGGAGAAATCGGATGTACGCTAACCTCTATAGGAACAAGAGATGTCTATTGTCATTGATCAAAAAGTTCGTTTGGAAGTAGAAGAAGAACAACAGTAGTTATCTTGTAAACAGCTGGAGCAAGCATCAAGAGGTTGGAATTCCTTGCGTTATCCACTCCTGCAAAGGAGAACCTAAACCAGCGTTGGTGCCTCCTTAATTGAGAGGTATAACCTATGTAAATCCGGTAAAGGAGCTTGACATAATCTAAAGATGTTATTATGTACGGGTCCTCGAAATACAAGAGCAAGTAGAAGGAGGGGGGTTAGTGGTACAGAAGATTTCTAACAACGAAGTACATGCCTCACCAATCACCATCCGTGAAACAAAAGGCGTTTCATGTTATGAGGAACCTGTTCAATTATGATTTTCTTTTAAAAAGCTTGTTACATTATGGGATTGAACAGATACTATTTGGTTGAGAAGCCTGCTACAAAGATTTTTCTCTATTGATACAAGTTGACCGTTTCTTCTTGAATTAGGGTGAGATCCGTAAAAAGTTTGTACATGGAAGTTTCTGGTGATGATGCCAACACGTCACTGCTATGGTATTGAACCAGTACATGATTGAACTTCAATCGGAGTCTAGCTATATGTTGACATAGCACTAAATATGTTTTTGTGTTATAAATAGTTTAATATAGTTAAGGAAACACGACACAAATCACAAATGCTTACATGATTTGGTAAATATAATATAGTTATATAACGAATGTGCGACCAACGAAGTGACGATCTACACAATATATAAAACTAAAAACAAAACTTATGAAAACAAAAACAACGGGAAAAAAAAACAACTACATAGATAACCTAGGGAATGTGTTAGTGGCATGGACATCAGGAATACATTTTTCAGATTGTCCAACAAAATTATTCAACGAGACGGCGTTCCTCATGTGAGGAATAATTCGAACGAAGGTTTTCCACGGTACTGTCCCCTAAATTTTCGTCCAAGTTCTGGTGAGTGTATTATAACGCAATAAACGCCTATTCTGCCACAATAGGAGGTCGTCGTTATTTCCAAAGGCTATCGGGTTATAAGTCGGCCATTCATCCCCATCCTCTTCCAAGATAATGCTCATCTTGTGATCCCAATTCCATTCCCCGCCAGATACCCATGTATGAATATTTTATTCCGAAATGGGTGCCCAGAAATCTATCTGTGGCTTATAAACCACCTCATGGATGTAGTAAAATAAAAGGCGATCTCCGAATATGGACATCCCAAGTGATGGGTAAGAATCTATCCAAAATTGACACCCAGATATATGATGTGGGGTGGAGAATGTTTATGGAACGTCTCGATGTCTAAATTGAAAGATACTACGACAGTATTTTACTTAAGACAATCCTTCCAGAAAACACAACCATGTGCTAGACACCTGAACTCCGAAAAGTATAAGGAATCTCCCCTGTGTTCCTCCATCCACTCTCGTCTCCTAGAGTGTATATTTGAACTTTACCATCACTGTCAATGCGAACTACCTTGTACGAATTGGTGCTTTGCCAGTAGCCGAAACCCCCAATTATGTTGTATTGTGGATACCATGAATGTATTTGATCTCGTGCAATTGGGATGCTTAGCTGTGGAAGATGGAGGTGCTCCCGCGTTGTTGGATTGATAATGTAAACATGATCTTGTATGCCGTGGTGTGAATATAAAAACATACCAGACCATTGCAGGATCAACTGTTGGGTGTAAATTAGTCCATTCATAGATTCCTTCATCCGGGACGTGATTATTGTTGGATGTTACCATCAGGTTGAAATCTTCCTCGTTAATATGTTCCCTATAGAAGAGTCGAGTAACTTTGTCTTTCCCCACTCCGTGTGTGACACCAAAAAGGAGTCCAATTCTTTTGTCCACAAGGACATTGTTCCACTCTTTGCAAACCCTTTTGCTTGCTAAAACGCTTTATGTAGTTTCGAGGCGCTGTAATATCTCGGTAGTCAATTCCGGCAATATCTCCATCACAATTACTGGTGAAATGTTATGAGCAAAAAATAACAAGTATTAAGGATTTTCTTATTGTAGATTGCTACAAGGATATACGAGCAAAGATTATATAGACATCTCCCGCAAAATGCACATGTTGGCCAATGGTCGCGTTCTTAATGAGCAGGCGTTATTTTGAAATAGTTTGACGGTTATAACTATATGCACCTGTTGGCCAGTGGTCGCGTTCTTAATGAGCATCCGTTATTTTGAAATAGTTGCACGTTTACAACTATATGCACATGTTGGCCAATGGTCGCGTTTCTTTGCATCTCTCGTCTGTCGCCGTGAGCATGTCTTACCGACAGCCAATAGGCAAGTGAAGTGAAAAAAACTTGAAATAGGGTGATGAGTACATGTTGGTTGTTATGTATGCTTACATAAAAATTGAAATAGTAATGAAAGTGACTATTATAGATGGTGCAGAATCAAAAAACTTGAAATAGTAATGAAAAGGACAGTACACAAGGGTATTTCTTAAAGATCCTCACAAACACTACCTTATCAAGAACTGTTAAGTGTCTTCAGAGCTTTTCAAGAACTTAACCATACAATTTGGGGGTTTAGGAAACATTAGAAGATGCTTCATAACATTCTTTTCTTCCAAATGGTCTT